>NC_080542.1:52996764-54196764 GCF_028640845.1 Ahaetulla prasina | reverse complement strand
ATGCTGTATGTTTGTTTTATGATTTAATTTTCTTTCCTGAGACCAGTTGTGAGATTCAAATAATTTAACAACTGGTTCAGCCAAGGTCAGGTTGGCCATAGTATGGGACGAGCCTCCCACAATGACCAACTTGACCCTGGGTGAACTAGTTGTTAAATGACACCACCACCATCCGCTATCAAAGTGGATCCTGGGCATTACGCTGCAATGGAAAAATGGGTGACGAAGCGGCCACCATGAGGGAAAGAGGAGGAGCAGGAAGAAGAAAGAGGGAAAGTGGCATCCTCCTTCCCTCGTGCGGTCCACTTTGTCACCCATTTCTCCATTGCAGCGCAGCGCTGCACCACAGAGCTTGCCCTACCCACCGCTGCCCAGATGCCCTCGCTGCCCCCAAGCATTTCATTGCCTACCTGATTTCCAGCTCTGTCATGTTTCTTACCATGTCCTTTTTTCAGCGCCCATGCCAGCTTCCCATTCCTGGCCAGAGCTGGAATACCACCATGTTTAAGTGCTGGTAGATGCCAGCCTTCCCTCCAATGAGCCTGGGAAGCTGCTGGAGAGAGATCGCCCTCTTTCAACGCCTGGCTCCCAGATGCACATGACGGCGAGAAATGTGGAGAAACACAACGGAGCTAGAAATCAGGTAGGCAAAGAAGTGCCTTGGGAGAAGCAAGGGCATCTGGGCACCAGGCGCTGAAATGAGCCCATCCCTCTCCATCAGTTGCCAAGTCTCACTGGAGGGGAGGTCGGTATCTGCCAGAACTTAAATGCAGCGGCACTCCGGCTCTGGCCAGGAAGGGGCAGATGGCATGGACACTGCAAGCAGGATACCCCTTTGCTTCAGTACCCTCCCTGACCCTCTGGCACTCCGCTAGCCCTTTGGTCCTGGGCTACTGCCTTATGCACAGATCCCACAGGGCAGGCCGAGGCAATACCATGGGCTGGAGGGATTGAAATGGATTCTATTCGCCAGTTCTATTGAACTGGTGCAAACCTGCTGAATCCCACCACTGCCTAAGCCCATACAGATTCCTTTAGAATTAGGGTGATTTATAAAGCTGGAGGGAGGGGGAGGGAAGGAGGAAGTGGGGGAGGGAGGATTATATTGAGTCATCACGTGGAGAACCCCAACACTTACCTCTTACGTTGTATTTATTTATTTTAAGAAGGAATAGCTGAGATCAATAGGTATTGGTCATATTTATATGAAAATTCTGACAAAAAATCACTTTTTAATTTTAGAGAAGTGCCACTATATGAAGCTGATCCAGGGATTCAGTTAGACACCTATATGTACAAGTGTAAATAAGTATTGCAGTTCTTTAAACAGGAAGGGTACAATATATTCCACTGCCCTCTTTGTAACCAACCCCCTCACACATACTTATTTATGGCTAGGAAGGCAAATACCTTCACTTCAAGTTTTTAAAAGACGATATTTTATTCTGCTTGAAGATAGGCCTCCCAGATTTGTAATTAGAGCTTAGCTAAAAATAGCTAATTTCTAGTTAAAACTGGACTTCATCCCATAAAGCTTGGTTCTACTAACATTAGTGGGCTGATTTCAGGCTGTAGGAAAATATTGGGCAGAGCAGAACTTCCTGCAGGGTGAACTTTCTCCCCAGTTGGGAAGGGAACATGCTCTGGCAGAAAACATCCTGAAAGAGAGTTTTACAGGAATGACCAGACAAGAAAACCAAGGTAGGATGTCCTCAAGTGTGGGGACAGAAAGTTGTTTGATGTCTTACTCTTACAGTTTATTCTTGCAAAGTTCCACCAAATATTCACCTTATCTCTGCCTTATATGCTTCAGCAATCCTTGAATGTAGATATAGAAATATTCCATGTAACGAATGATACTGTCCATGTGGCAAAGACTATATTCAAAACATTGACCCTTGTCCTTCCACAAAGAATCTTGCAGAATCTTGCTTTCCCTTAAACAAATATTCCTGATAGCTCCATGAATGCTTTATGTATCTGCAACTAAACATACCAAAACCATGTAGCATGAAATGAAATGTAGTATAGCAATGTACTTAATATAACATTGATATAAAGAACAGGTCAAAGTTTACTGAGATAAGTATTAATTGCACAGAATTTCCATGCTGGCACTAATTTGGAATTTTTCAAAGCAATTTGAAACAGCAGCATGACAGAAAAGGAAACAGAGAATATCAATTTATTTTAATATTTAAAGTAAATATTTAAACTGCATGGAGGGATGAAAAAGGTTAAAGGTAGGAAATTCTTTATAAAGCAGGGACAACTTCCCCTAGTTTTCCAGAATTTCCACTCAGATCAGGTATTGATAAAACCTCTAGCCCTCTATCAGAAATTACTTCCTCCTCCAGCCACAGCCCCGCCCCACCCATATTAGGAAGAATGAGACAAAGATGTTTTTTCAAGATGGTTGAGAAATCCAGCTACACCTTGGCTTGGTCCAGCACCATTAGTCATCAGCACCATTAATCATCCTTATTAAAGAGGCAGAATTGAGATAGAAGATGCAACAAATGTATGTCTACATCTTTGTGCAGTTTACAGAGTGGATGATAGTACTAATAAAGGCCATCTGGAATGTACTCCAACAATTCCATGACTTTAGAAAATTCAGGGTTTCTGTCTCTTCTTCATTCATGCCACTTTTTCATGTTTCTCTTTTTTAAAACTACATTATTTTAGTTGGAGAGAATACAGGTTAACAGAGAATGACATATTGACATATCCAATAAAATATATAGTTTCAAGAAAAACTGAAGTTTGTTTTCAGACTTGGCATAATTTGAAGAGCTAAGAACAAAATTTTTGAGAACAAAAATTCCTTATTATTACAATACATAATTTTAGGATCCTCATTTGGAAGTAAATATTTTACACTAGGAAAGCAACCGCACAATTCAACTAACATCAGCTACAGGTTAAAATTGTGATGAAGGCATTCATGTCATATCTTTAGGAAACAGTCAACAAGGCATTTTTGAGTCCACACCTTGTTGTGCACAAGAACATACACCTGTGCCGACTACTGCCTTAAACTTTTTCTAGAAAATGAGCATATGTTCAAACCAAATTGTGGACTGTGGGAATCAACTATTCTAGTATGAAAAATGACTGGGAAGTGTGTGCGTGTAGATAGTGAGATTTGTGGCATATAAATTAAATGAATAAATAAATATAACAAACATTAAATTGGGGAAGGAGCTGGCAAATACCAATGGTAGCACTGCTAAAAACATGACATTTGTCCCATATACCTTACTTTGGAAATTGGACCTTATTACACATTAGAGCCAACAGTTCAATAGAATGAATGAAGGTTTCAAGCAACTATCCTCTGGAGAATATACTCTCATAACATTCCTGGAAAAAAAAATTCAATCTGGACTACTATGGAAAATTTACATGTATTAAATCCAGTCATTTTATATTGATTAGAGCACAGCCAAATAAGCTTGCCAAACCCACCGCCACTCCCTGGTTTCTCCCAAACCTGGAGTCAGCCATGAAATGTAGCTAGCCATTATAGACCCACAATTGATAGATATGGCCACACAGGGACACGAGACAGAAAACAGCAACCTGGCTTAAAGCAAATTCTATTTAGTCATCCAATTGTATAGCCACCCATTTCACTAGAAGCAATTCTGGGCAGCATATATTATGGACATGTATTTCATGGCTGGGTAGTAGTTTTTCAACACGTCACCTTTATGACTCTGAAAAACAGACAGCAGTGCTTTAAGCAGTGAAAATGGCAGGGCTTCCCCTTTCCTGGAGAAAGTGTGAATCATAATTCTTTCAGGACTCCTAAAAAAGCTGAGCAGAGACCCTACAGAAAGGCTTTCGTCAGGCACTAGAGGGCACCGAAGCTATTCAATACCTATGAGGAAAATGAAGAAGCGGCAGAGGGCCGAAGTAGCTGTCCCTACTGCATTCTTCATGTGGTAAAAAATCAAAACATATTTCTTCGAAGTTGTTCCTGTTAAAACATCTTGCTTCTGGGAAATTCCTTATTTTTTTTTCTTTGCTTGGAAAATTCCAGACACATACACATTTCAGTTACAAATGTCCTGTTAAGAAAAAGCGTGAGAAAAAGTTCCCTTCACCGTTCACATATACTGTAAACTGCATTCATTACTAAACCTTTGAAATGCCTCCAATGCACATGAAATGGTTAAAAGATTCTCTTAAGAAAAAATTCATAGCAGCTAAAGTGACCCTGAGCAGAGATAGAGAAAAAAACCTATGATCCAGTAAATCATATTGTTTTTATTCACTGACTATATTTCAAAGAGAGTATGGCAAGCATGCTGACCCAGTAGGAAGGGATGAAGAATGATAAAGTTGCACAGATGGATTTATCTAAAGCATTTCAATGTCAGGCTGTGGTTTCCACTGTGTCTGCCCTTTTCTTTATTTTGTCTTTGCAATGTGTGGAGTCAGAGCTTTGCATATGAGCTCTGCTTCTGGCTTTGATCATGGTCACTCCGAGAAGTTTCAAAACTTTCCTGCATTATCGAGTGCAAGAAAATAAAACAATGTTGAATTTTATCAAAGTGATTTGACTGTTTTACGTAAGCAGGTTTTGGGCCTAAGAGTACATTTTTGCTAACCGTTTCCTTATTGCACAGTGTTACATAGTTCATTTTTATGAATAAAGTCATTTTAGTCAAATTTTCCTTTAGTATACTTTATTTTTAATTGCAACACCATTGCAAAGTATACAGAAAGTTAGATTTTAAAGTATAGCTGAGTTTTGTTCATATATTTGTAAAATTAGCAGTGTTCACATTAAACTGCCACCTGACAGCTTATCCCCCCACCCCAATCATGGTAGCCATTTGCCACAGAGTTGTGCAGCTGCAGCTAAGCTCTTCTCTAAGCAAATGTTAGTCGTATGTATTTTATATTCCTACTATTGTAGCATTCTGGAGTAAGACACATATCCCCTCAATTTTTCTGGTTGTCCATAATAATGGAGAACCTAACCTTTACATCAGCTTCGATGCTGATCTGACAAACCAGAGTCTGTAAAAGAGATGGACTCACCCTTCCTATGGAAAACAATAGGAACAAAGGAAGTCAGGAGGGAGGGAGAAGAGAGAATCCATGGATTACACTCCAAGGTTCTGAAGGAACTTGAAGACGTGATCTCAGAATCACTGAACTATATCTTTCAAAGATCATGGAGCACAAGGGAACTACCAGAGAACTGGAAAAGAGCTGACGTAGTTTCCATCTTCAAAAAGGGGAAAAAATAGATCCAGGAAGCTACAGACCTATTAGCCTGACCTCAATACCAGGGAAGATTCTGGAAAAGATAATCAAGCAGCAAATCACCGAACACCTAGAAGCAAACAAAGTAATAACAAAAATCCAACATGGGTTTGTCAAAAACAGATCATGCCAGACTAATCTTATTGCGTTCTTTGACAAAGTGACAAAAATAGTGGACCAGAGGAATGCTGTTGATATAATTTACTTGGATTTCAGTAAAGCATTTGATAAAGTAGACCATAACCTACTACTAGATAAAGTAGAAAAATGTGTGTTAGACAGCAGCACCACCAGATGGATTTGTAACTGACTGACCAACCGCACTCAACGTGTAGTCCTCAATGGAACTACATCCACATGGAAGGAAGTATGCAGTGGAGTACCCAAGGCTCTTTTTTAAGCCCATTACTCTTCAATATCTTCATCAATGACTTGGGCAAGGGGATAGATGGGGAACTTATCAAATTGGCAGATGACACGAAGCTGGCAGGAATAGCCAACACTCCAGAAGATAGGCTCAAGATACAGAAGGATCTTGATAGACTTGAACATTGAGCGCTATCTAACAAAATAAAATTCAACAGTGAAAAAAGTAAGGTTCTACATTTAGGCCAAAAAAAACAAAATGCACAGGTATCAGATATGTGGTACCTTGCTCAATAGTAGTAACTGTGAGAGGGATCTTGGAGTCCTAGTGGAAAACCAGTTAGATATGACCCAGCAGTGTGCAGCAGCTGCCAAAAAAGCCAACACAGTTCTGGGCTGCATAAAAAGAGGGTAGAATCAAGATCACGTGAAGTGTTAATACCACTTTATAATGCCTTGGTAAGGCCACACTTGGAATATTGCATTCAGTTTTGGTCGTCACGATGTAAAAAAGATGTTGAGAATATGAAGAACAGTTGCAGGAACTCAGTCTGTCTAGTTTAATGGAGATAAGGACTAGGGTGTTCCCTAGTCCTTAGGGAACACCTAAGGTGTTGATAGCAGTGTTCCAATATCTCAGGGGTGTTCCAATATCTCAGCAGTGTTCCAATATCTCAGGGGTGTTCCAATATCTCAGGGGTGTTCCAATATCTCAGGGGTGTTCCAATATCTCAGGGGTGTTCCAATATCTCAGCAGTGTTCCAATATCTCAGCAGTGTTCCAATATCTCAGGGGTGTTCCAATATCTCAGCAGTGTTCCAATATCTCAGGGGTTGCCACAAAGAAGAGGGAGTCAAACTATTTTCCAAAGCACCTGAGGGTAGAACAAGAAGCAATGGGTGGAAACTAATCAAGGAGAGAAGCAACTTAGAACTAAGGAGAAATTTCCTGATAGAACAATTAATCAGTGGAACAACTTGCCTGCAGAAGTTGTGAATGCTCCAACACTGGAAATTTTTTAAAAAATGTTGGATAACCATTTGTCTGAAATGGTGTAGGGTTTCCTGCCTGGGCAGGGGGTTGGACTAGAAGACCTCCAAGGTCCCTTCCAACTCTTTATTTATTTATTTTATTTATTTATTTTATCACAACAATATATAGGAAGAAGAAAAAAAAAACAATAGGACAGGAACAGTAGGCACGTTTGTGCGCTTATGCACGTCCCTTATGGTCCTTTTAGGAATTGGGTTAGGTCAATAGTAGAAAGTTTTTGGTTAAAGCTTTTAGGATTATGAGAAGAGACCACAGAGTCAGGTAAAGTATTCCAAGCATTGATGATTCTGTTACAGAAGTCATATTTTCTGCAATCTAGATTAAAGCAGTTGACATTAAGTTTAAATCTATTGGTTGCTCTTGTATTATTGCAATTAAAGCTGAAGTAGTCTTTGATAGGAAGGACATTACAATAGATGATTCTATGAGTTAAACTTAGGTCTTGTCAAAGGCGACGGAGTTCCAAGTTTTCCAAGCCCAGGATTTCAAGTCTAGTGGGATAAGGTATTTTGTTGTTTACAGAGGAATGGAGAACTCTTCTTGTAAAATATTTCTGGACACGTTCAATTGTATTGATGTCAGAGATATGGTGAGGGTTCCAAACAGGTGAGCTGTATTCTAGAACTCTGTTATTATGATTATGATTTTCCTATTGCACAGTCTTACATAATTTATTTTTATGAATAAAAACATTTTAGTCAGATTTTTCTTTAGTATACTTTATTTTTAATTGCAACACCATTGCAAAGTATACAGAAAGTTAGATTTTAAAGTATAGCTGAGTTTTGTTCATATATTTGTAAAATTAGCGGTGTTTACATTAAACTGCCACCTGACAGCTTATCCCCCACCCCCAATCAAGGTAGCCATTTGCCACAGAGATGTGCAGCTGCAGCTAAGCTCTTCTCTAAGTAAATGTTAGTCGTATGGATTCCTACTATTGTAACATTCTGGAGTAAGACACATATCCCCTCAATTTCTTTGGTTGTCCATAATAACCTAACCTTTATATCAGCTTCGATGCTGATCTGACAAACCAGAGTCTGTAAAAGGGATGGACTCACCCTTCCTATGGAAAACAATAGGAACAAAGGAAGACAGGAGGGAGAGAGAAGAGAGAATCCATGGCTCCTTGAATCTCCTTGCTCCCATCAGACCAGCTTAGAAAGAAAGAAAGGAATAGAATATTTACAGTACAACAGTTGAAATAATTATCCTGCCTCCTTTATGAATTGTTTATATTTGCAAATGAAAGCAATGCAACTAAGTTTGTACTTTAATTTTTATATATTTTACATTGATTGTTTGGATTAAGTGCTCTCCTGTTGTATAGGGAGTCCTCAATGTACAAATACAATTGAGCCCGAAATTGAGACATATGTTAAGTGAATTTTTGCTCTATTTTATGAGTTTTCTTGCCACAATTGTTAAGTGAATCACTGCAGTTGTCAAGTTATTGACATGGTTGATGAGTGAATCTGGCTTCCCCATTTATTTTGCCTCAAAAGCATTTCATTTGAACCTGGGACACTGTGACTGTCATAAATATGATGGTTTCATAGTTTCAAAAAGATATTGAAACTCTGGAAAGAATCCAGAGAAGAGCAATTAAAATGATTAGGGGGCTAGAGGCTAAAACATATGAATTGGGTATGTCTAATCTAGTGATAAGGACTAAGGGGAGACAAGATAACAGGGTTTCAATATTTGAAGGGCTGCCACAAAGAAGAGGGGGTCAATCTATTTTCAAAAGGTCAGAAGGCAAGACAAGAAACAATGAATGGAAACTAAGAGAGAAGAAAGAAATTAGGAGAGAAGCAACTAGAAATAAGAAATTTCATGACAGTGATTACAATCAATCAGTAGAACAGCTTGCCTTTAGACGTTGTAGGTGCTTCATCACTGGAGGTTTTTAAAAAGGAATTGGTCATCCATTTGTCTGAAATGATATAGGATCACCTGCTTGACCAGGAGGGTTGGACTAGAAGACCTCCAAGATCCCTTCCATCTATGATGGTGATGATGATGATGGTGATTTAGTTGCTAAGCATCTGAATTTTGATCACATGAGAATGGGGTTGTTACAACAGTTGTAAGTGTGAAAAATGATCATAACTCATCTTTTTCAGTGCCATTCTGACTCTGAACAGTCACTAAATGAACATTTGTAAGTTGACCTGTATATCCCCTTATGGGAGACATTTCTACTCAAATTTCAAAAATGCTCAGCCGAACATCCAACTGCTCAGTTCAAGTCTTAGACTGCTTTTTTTTTTTAGTTTTGGGGAAGCATATGCTCCTCTTTACATCCAAAGGAGAAACCATTTGGTTAGAACTTTAAACAATACATTCATATTCTATTCCAGGGGTGTCAAATTCAAGGCCCAGGGGCCAGATCCAGCCCACTGGGTGCTTAATCTGGCCTGCAGGTCTGCCTTGAAAACAGCGAAACACCGGCCTGCGGTGCCTCTGCCAGTGAAAACAGAGCTTGGCAGGGCTGGTTGCAGCCCTCCTGGGCCCCATTTTCAACCGCGGCAGCCCTCCTGCAGCCCTTTGCCAGCGAAAATTGAGTTCTGTTTTTGCTGGCAGGAGGCTGCAGGGGGCCATTGCAGCCAAAAACGGGCCCCAGGGTGGCACGCACAGCCCACCCACGCTCCATTTTCACTGGCAGAGGGCTACAGGAGGCCATCATGGAGCTCAGGAGCCTGTTTTCTCCGGCAGAGCACTCGGGCCTCCACAGGCACCCCTAACACGAGTGATGTCAAGCTGGCCACATCCATCCTGGCCCCCTGAAGTCAAATATAATCCTGATGCGGCCCTCAATGAAATCAAGTTTGATACCCCTGATCTATTTTATTAAGACTATTGCAAGTTTTCAATATACTTAATGAGAACCTATGCCATAGATGGATATTACTAAGGTAATTTACACTGCATATTATATTCATTTGACTAGTGCTTTATACAAAGCACATCGGTCAAAAACAAAAAGAAGCTTTATCTGCCATGTTAGGGGATTTTCATGTAATTATATCATAAGTAGCTATGAAAGCATGCATAAAATTAACTGTTTATATTGTTCAAAATTATATTCAGTGAATCCTCTGAATACCAAAAATTTATGGTATTAGAATCTCCTCCAATGAAAAATAAATTTTGTAATCTTTCCACCAATTAAACTAATGATTTCATTGATGTTGGGATTGGGTGAAAACAAATATACCACTTTTAGTAATTACATTTTTTTTAATAATAGAGAATAATAAAAAGGATTGAAGCTGGTCAAGTAAAAACCCGTGGTTGTCAGGCTAGAAGGACCCATTATGCCTACACAGATCAGGCGCCTTCCAAGGTCATCAGGATAATGGTCAAATAACCGCTGACTTAGAAAGACAGGTGGGCGAAGATTAGAACCTAAGCACGCAAATCTCTAGAAGGCTTTGATTCTGTGTGTTTCAGTAGACAAAACTCTGGCGTGTATATGATTTCATTCTTCTCTGAAATAATAATAAAAAATGATCTTGCCGAGCTATGTCTGGGAACCTTCTGCTAAGTAAACTAATTCTTAAATAAAGATTATGTATCAAGGTGAGTAAGACTAAGCAAAACTGAGCTATCTGAAACAGATACAAATGGTACATAAACAAGGTTTAGCCTGTGGGACATGCTCCATCCCACTGATTATGGAAAATTTTTTGTTTAATCTGCTAAGACTGGACATAAGGAGATTGCTTTGCAATGGTTCCTATTGCAATATGTTTGTACATTAGTGCTGGGGGCTTGATTTATAATGTCCTATGTATCCTTATATGCCTTATACTGTTCAGCATCTATATTAAACTATGTAGAATATTTAGAGTTTGGCCTGGGTTACCATTAGTTTGCTTTAGTATACCAAGTATCGCCTGCTTTTTGCTATCTAACTTTAGTATTTCTGAATGTTACCTAAGTTTGATAATGGGGTGAATGAAAAAGACCAAACTGAAATTAGATCCAATGAAAATAGAACAGCTCTTATAGAAAATAGAATTGGTAATTGGGGTTTAACCGATTCTGGATGGGGTTTTTTCCCTGGAAAAAATAGGTTCACTTTCTCAGTATCTCGTGACCTCAGCAGTCATTGGCTACACAGTACAGCTATACAAAGAACAGCATTTAAATCTATCTTGGTAGCTATACCTGCGAGTCCCTTGGACTGCAAGGTGAACAAACAAATCAGTCCTAGAGGAGATCAACCCTGACTGCTCTTTAGAAGGCCAGATCCTGAAGATGAAACTGAAATACTTTGGCCACCTAATGAGAAGCAAGGACTCACTGAAGAAGTGCCTAATGCTGGGAAAGACTGAGGGCAAAGAAGAATGGGACGACAGAGAATGAGGTGGCTGATGGAGTCACTGAAGCAGTAGGCATGAGCTTAAATGGACTCCAGAGGATGGTAGAGGATAGGAAGGCCTGGAGGAATGTTGTCCATGGGGTCGCGATGGGTCGGACATGACTTCGCAACTAACAACGACATACCTGTGACCCACTTGATTTAGTCAAACATCAATATCTCAGTTATGCCCTGAATTAAGTGCAATGTGCTTTATGTGGAATCTCCCTGAAAAGCATTTAACAGTTGCAAGTAATACAAAATTTAGCCTCTAGATTGTTACAAGATACAGAAATTATATGATATATATAGTGAAATATGTGCATAGAAATTATATGATACATATACTGAAATATGTATACTGTAGTAGTTACTGGTTGCTTGCAGTCATAATTTCAGGCACATGTTAATTTCTACACAGGCGGTTTTGGGGTATCTCATGCTAACCCATGCAACATTGCTATACTGTGAGCTGCACATTTACAAGACTGCCTTTTCTCATTGTTTCTGCTCAAGCCACCAGATCTAGCAGAGAGGGCATGCTCCTAAGGGAGAGGGCATGATTTGTGTCCTGTGCAAAAAGCTTCCCCCAGAAATCTAGATATTCTTAAAAAAATTGGCCTTTCTCCAAGGCATTAGAACAGGAGATAGGACAAGCCCTTTTGTGGATATGATTGGAAAGTGTCATTTATCTAGAATGTCATACATAGATTATTGGTTTAATTGTTGGATGTTAAACATTGTACACTGGTCAGAATCACTGTTGTGGGATGAGAGGCCTGAAAATAAAATATTAGTAGAAATGAAATTCAAGCAGTAGCTTTGTTTAGTATGCTCAATGTTTATTTTATTTGAAATATTAATAAATTGCTGCATTGTCCCTCAGATGGTATACAAAATGAAAGAGAACAGAACTAGACTAAAGTGAATAATTGTCATCATAAAACCAAAATAAGAAAGCAGTGTTTAGCATAAAAAGATTTTAACAGAATACCATAATCTTCATTGCTATTTGAAGTACAAAAAGAGAAATTATTCCCTATGAAAGGAATTGCACAGAAAGGATACTTATTAGCAACTCCTGACTACTTGCAAAAATCACACTATTGAAAATAGATGATTTTTCTGCAATTTCATTTATAGGATATCTGTGTCATGACAAGGAAACATTTTCTGGCATTGAGGCCTATTTTAATTACTGATTTTCTTTCAGTTTTCTTTTTTTTTCTTACATAGTATTATGAACATTGAAAGAAAAAGCTACAGAAGAAGAAGAATCAAATGTTCACTTCTAAAAAAACATGAACGAAGGCAAATATATCTGTCCTAGAAAAATAATTATGATAAATGAATGAATGTCTAGTAAAACTGCCAAGTTTATCCATCTGCTGATCTGTTGTATCTGTTATTCTTCTTCAGTAATTTCTGCATGTTGCTCATTTGGGGGCCAGGATTTTTCAATTTGACAATTCCTCAAAAAAGAAGTAATTACAGAGATTATCAAGATGAAAGATAAGAGGCACTGAAGAACCATAGAAGTTTTATTGCTCCTTATATCTTCAATCTCCCAAAAATATTGAACATAGTTTTTGAACTGATCTAAATGTCTTCCTTTGCAGGACACATAATGGAAGGGAAATTGCTTTTTTGAAAAAAAGTATGTAGCTTCTAGAGTTTATGTTAGAGTGCCATGGTCAGGCAATAGTATTATATTGTTGGGGTTTGTTCAAATTAAAGTTGCTACTAAAATGTTGGAGAGAAAAAAATAAGAGAATGGAAGGAGGAAGTTAATAATGAAAGAGCCAATAGCTCTAATTTGTCTCAATAGTAATATGCTACTAGTATAGAAAAATGTAATTGCATTTCATTTTAAAAATAGTTACAATGGCCAAAATGTGACTACGTTGAACTCTTCTACCCTGTTTCTCCCAAAATAAGACATTCCCTGATAATAAGCCCAATCAGCCTTTTGAGTGCAAGGCAATAAGGCACAGCACTTATTTCAGGGTTCAAAAAAATATATGACAGGGTCTTATTTTCGGGGAAACACGGTAGGTTGTCATTTCTACTAACTGTTCATTATTTAATTAATTTTTGTCATGAATGTCCCTCATAATTCTTTTTGCTAAACTTAAACCAACTTTCAGTTCATTCTCTTGATCCACTTAGCAGATATCTTCTGTTCTTTTTCTGTTCCATCTTGCCAAAGGAGAGAAATGCAGCTTTATTCCATGGTGTTATCTTGGACATCTCCTGCATATGGAATAAAGGTAAGGGTCAAAGTGAGTAGTGAAACTTGTAACTGAAAAGAGGGCAGAGAGGCCATTTCATCTCCAGTTAGTTCAGATTATGTACAAAAAGAAGTCCACATAGGCAAAGCTTGCCATAATCTTAATAGAGAGAAAGACAAGGGACATTATCCTAATACTTTGCCCACATGGAAACACACTATTTTATAGGGCATTACCCACAGGTGAAATTCAGCTGGTTTTCACTGGTTCGCTCGAACTGTTATTAAATTGCTTAGGCAGTTCGGAGAACCAGTTAAAAATAAAGTGCAAGAGAGAGGTTTTTTTCTCGCTCTCTCCCTTCAGTTAATAGCTCTACTTAACAGTTGCAGCTGGAATGCAGCCGATACACACTGAATCGAGTCAATAAACAACAGAAACTGACAGGATTAAGGCAAGGAAACCCTTTCCAACTCCGTTATTCTATTCTATTCTAAATATTGGAACAGAGCTATTTTATTGTGCAATATTATTGTGAACTGGACTAAGGAGAAATTTCCTAAGTGTGAGACCAATCAAGTTGGCTGTAATTATGCTGCTTAGGCTAGGAGGCCCTGTCACATCATCTCGTAAAGTTTAAAAAGTAAAGATTCCCCTCGCACATATGTTCTAGTCATTCCTGACTCTAGGGGGAGGTGCTCATCTCCATTTCACAGCCAAAGAGCCAGCGCTGTCCGAAGACATCTCCGTGATCATGTGGCCAGCATGACTAAATGCCAAAGGCACACTGAACCCTGTTACCTTCCCACCAAAGGTGGTCCCTATTTTCTACTTGCATTGTTTACATGCTTTCAAACTTCTAGGTTGGCAGAAGCTGAGACAAGTAACCCATTACGCGGCGCTAAGGATTCAAATCATAAAGATTAGGACTCACAATATTATCTCACTGCCTTTGCTCTTCATCACAACAAGAGCAACCAAGAAAGGAATAATGAAGAGGGGGGCTATGATGAGAGCCAGCAAAATATTTTCAGGAGGGTCTTGAAGTGGTTGATTCACCATGGTGCAATTGAGGAAGAAGTGTTGGTGGCTGAGGATGACGTATTCCTCAGCGATGGAATTGGGGTAGTTAAGCTCCAGTTTATCAGCTCCATTTTCCAAGCATTTTCTCAGGTGACTGTATGGCCTATAAAGGTAACCAAGAGTCCAGGAAACAAAATAAGAAAATAGGAACAGAATTAGTAGTGTAAGCAAGATACTCGGGAAAAAAAAGTAGGAATCAACCCAAGGAAGGGGGAGCATCTCAAGGAAAAAAATAGCAGTAAACTATTAAATGCAAGCAGTAAAATATTGCAGTAAACATCAGCTCCATGAGTCAGATAGTACACTATGCTACAGTAGGTACTTCAACTGCCATTAAGCTTATTTTAGAATCCAACATTTCATCTTTTCTTCAGCAAAAGATGAAAAGATACAAACGCAACCCAACCCATTAAAAAATTCTCACATTAGTACTATTTTATTCTAAAAGTATTATAACAGAATCTTTCTGAATAGATTCAGTTTGGTTAGTTTGGTATAACTAAGCTTGTACCAAAAAAGAAACAGACTTGGATAGGCCTGGCTTATTTCCTTTTTAGAAAGGAAAAATTCCTTTTTACCGTTCAGTTTGAATGGAACAGAGACGGCCAAAAACATCTGTGAGACCAGGACAAAAAAGTGGACAGGACAGGTGTCAGCTTCCCATGTAGACCAGACAGCAAACATGAATAGATGAACTAATTCTACTTTATTGTAAAATCACATTAACAGAATTTTCCAAGTCTGAAAGTACATATTTCCTACTGCTTTTTTTTTTTTACTGCCAGATTAGGGACGGCCTACATTTCCCATGGTCAGTAAAAGGTGAAACTGCAATACCTGCGAACAGTCTTCCAATCGCACCAATATATTTTGCTGATATTGTTCATCTCCACAGTAAACAAATCCCAACACTGACCGGTATGATATTTGTATATAAATTCTAGAATAAAAAAGAAATAAAACATAAGAAATTACGTTGTGAGAAATCGTGAGATAGAAAGAAATCTACCTGGGTCATCTACTGCTAGAAGTCTCTGAGGAATGGAGAAAGGTGTTTAGTAGAAATTTCCCATCAAAACTATCAAACTATCCCCAAGTTCCCCTTCTGATTTGACTCAGGCAAGGATTAACTCCAATTCAGACTTGTCTTTACAAACACGGAATGCTATTTATTATTTTATTTCATCAGATAGCACAACATTTCCACAAAGTAGTCAGAAGCAAACTAATTCTGGATATCTTTTTTCAATATCTTTTTTTCTATTTTAACTCAAGCTTTCAAAATGACCTTAGTTAATAAATGTGTAAAAACTTTCCTCAGATCATCAGAAAGAAGAGGAACAACTGCACCAAGGACAATTAATTATTCCAGCCTGAATAAGTTTGGATGATTGTAACAATTGTGGTAAAGAAGCAAAAGAATGATAGTATCCCCTTGATATGAAGAATTCTTGAGGAAATTATTCTACGGTTTGGGAGCTGGCATTCTAGGGATCAAGGCACAATATGTTGAGGAAAAACTCTGACATTAGGAGAAATCTAGTATCAGATTTTCCCCAGTTTCCAAGTAATCTTTTCTGAGAACAGCACTCCTAACCCAGAAGCTGTCTCTTTTATATATGTGTGATTGACATCAAGGCAGATGTACAAGGCTCACCCGATCCGGTAGCAATGGTGGCTGGTAGTTCAGAGAACTGGTAGCAAAAATCCCTGGCCCCACCCCCTGCCTCTGCTGAGCCACACCATCATCAGAGGTTTTCTTCTTACTTTGAAAAGCAGTTTTCCTTCAGCCGAAAACATGCCTTTAAAAGTAAAAAAAAAGCCTTTGATGATCTTGTGGCTCAGCTGAGATCGTCAGAACCCTTTATACTCTTTTTTTTAACAACCTCTTCGGCCGAAGAGGTTGTTAAAAAAAGGTTTTAAAAGGCTCTTCTGGCAATCCTAGCTGAGTTCCTCATCACCAGAACCTTAAAAAACATGTTTTCTACAAGCTCTTCAGCCGAAGAGCTTGTAGAAAACCTCCTTTTAAGAGGTTCTGGGCTGCGATAACGCACTTACCTAAATACTGCTCCTTTCAGGCTGGCAAAGCCATGCTTTACATCAGTTGCATCAGCTAGTAACTGAATCTGCCTGCCTGCAATCCATCTCCTCAGTCAGCAACTTAATCTGCCTGCTTTGCTGGCTGAGGAACTCTGGGAATTGAAGTCCACAAACCTTAAAGTTACTAAGGTTGGAGACCCCTGATCTAAAAAAATAAATAAAATAAAATAATAAATAAAATATTTGTGCAGCTTTCTGAGATTTGAGGTGTTTCTGTAGTGTTTTACTTTAACTACACAAACACACAAAATCTCAGAAAGCTGTATATGGCATTTTGTGTGTTTGAAAGAGTCTGTTGTGTTGTGTTGTGTTGTATTGTGTGTGTGTGAAGTGTGAAAGTTGGTTTTTGAGCTTTTTGTGGCTGTGTGAGGTTCCTGCATGTTGCAGGGGCCATTTTGGGTGAAGTGCAGCTGCTTTTACACTGTGTGTGAGTCAGTTGTATTGTGGTGTGTGTGTGTGAAGTGTGAAAGTTGATTTTTGAGCTGTTTGTGGCTTTGTGAGGTTCCTGCATGTTGCAAGGGCCATTTTGGGTGAAGTGCAGCTGCTTTTATATTGTGTATGAGTCAGTTGTGTTGTGTTGTGTTGTATTGTGTGTGTGTAAAGTGTGAAAGTTAGTTTTTGAGCTTTTTGTGGCTGTGTGAGGTTCCTGCATGTTGCAGGGGCCATTTTGGGTGAAGTGCAGCTGCTTTTACATTGTGTGTGAGTCTGTTGTGTTGTGTTGTGTTGTGTTGTGTATGTGTAAAGTGTGAAAGTTGGTTTTTGAGCTTTTTGTGGCTGTGTGAGGTTCCTGCATGTTGCAGGGGCCATTTTGAGTGAAATGCAGCTGCTTTTACATTGTGTGTGAGTCAGTTGTGTTGTTTGGGTTGTGTTGTGTTGTGTTGTGTGTGTGTGATTCATTTCTTCCTCCATTCTATGTTGTGGGATAAGCCTGGATTCTAGCACTATAAGAAAACCTTTACCCAAATTCTTTACCCCGTTTCACATTTCATTTGTAGCTTACCTTTAATTTCCTGAAGGGTAAGATTCAGACTTTTGAAAGAGAAAGTAGCACTTTGGGGAGATACTGTTGTTCCAGAATAAGTATGAAGTGTAATAGCCACTACAGTTGAGAGAAAACAGAAACAATGTAAAAAACTGAGAAAAAAGAAAAATTCTAACTATTAGAAATTCAGAATTAAGAAGTCCAGATTTACTGAAACCATTGGGGGTGGGGGCAGAAAATCCTATTAAAAGTTCAAGATAGGTTAAGTGCAAACTAACATACAAGTTTGGAAACAATGGGAAGCATAATCCCACCCCAGAGAAAACATTAACCATAACAATCCTCTATCCTCTCTTCTCTACCTGAGGTAGCCTTTACCGCAATTTGCATTGTGCTGTTGGATGTCATTGTATGATTTTAACTCCAAATCCCAGTCACAAAGAGCCTAACATGGACATAATTATGCTCAGTGTTCCAAGACTGAACTCTTAATTAATCAAAATAAGGCCACAAAAAGTTGGGAAAGGAAAGTGAGACAAAAAGAAAATTTAATACAGATTCTTTGAAGCATGCATTGTTGGAGTCATATAGTAAAGTAGAAGAAGAGATGCAGAATCAAATAAATTACATTATACCAACTAGATTTTCAAAAATTATGGGGTTTCCCCCCCCCCTCAAATAAGGTTTAACCATCTTTCTGTATGTTGTATGCCCCTTTCCACTCTTTTTTAAGCATCTGATCACATTGTCCTTAACATATATTTTAAAACATTAGGCTTCTTTGTTATGATTTTGAACATATTGGTCCTAATAAAGACGTACCTGACTTTGGGTTTGAGTACTTGGACCGTGGGCTTTGTTCCATAGTACTTAATCCACTGGTTTCAGTCCCACTGGTTTCAGTCCCACTGACACAAATGCCACTTCTCTCGATTTGAGGAATTGCTATAATGAAAAGCAAGATGTTGTGTTAAGAGATTCTGCATAACTCTATTAAAAAGTATTTATTTGCTGTTTTTTGCATTCTCCCCACAGTAATGTGTAGCAGTTGTCAGATTTGAAACTGTGAAGTGTATCATTTGGATTAATTCTTTGTGCCATTCTGAACACATCAGTTCTATAAGCAAAGTGCATCTGATATCTACTTTTGACAAACTGTAGTTTGGATCCCATAAGTTGATCTCTAAGAAGGATTTGGAGAATCAGTAAATGGATCTGGCCAACAGCAGAGGTCCTTTACCCCTTCACACCCATATGATAGGAAAGTGCATCTCCTGCACAGTGTCAAACCATTTTTAACAAGAATAATCTCCATACACTAAGGCAAACTACCTATTTCTTTCACTTCTTCTCTGAAATCATTGCAAACAAAAAGAAAAGAAGAAAAAGGAGAGCTGCAAATATATCACAAGACAATCTGATTCATTCCCACTTCAGCCAGGGTCAGAATGCAAGTGGCTTCACAAATTCTGCCAAAGGCCTTATACAGCTTGGATATAGAGAAACTTGGTCTGGCATTCTTCCTTTGGAGGGATGGAGGAGTATAAGCAAAACTGAAGGGAAGGAAAAGAGGCAACTCAATTCTTAGGATTTTATATCTGTAAAATACCCTCATTGGTTCTTTGAGGCAGAAAATAAATAGTGATGATGTGGGATCAGGGAAAATAATGTAGGAATAAGTAAATAAATTGAGTGGGGCACATGCAGGGAACAGAAGGCAGGGCTAGACCTACAATATGAAGCCCATTCAGATAAGAAGCAGGATCACAGAGAGATCTGAGCATTGGATTCCAAAGTCCAACCATCCCCTCAGCATTCCCTAAAATGTCATTCCAACCTGTCCGAGATGAACTGTGTGGGTGAGGGACCTCATTGTACTTGCCAGTCTAGAGACCAAGGCTACTATGAGCTCTCCAGTGTCGCACTGCCCCAAACATCCTGTGCCAGATCTTACCCAACCTGGAGAACCACTTACCTGTGAAAATCAGCAAAAATAGTCCCAAGAGCAGAGCATGGACATCCATCTTGTACAGTCTACCACTCTGAAGCATAGGCATTCTGCTTCTGTCCTGTGATCAGCTTGAGATTTGAATCAGAATAACAGGAAGCACCTCCTTTCCTCTTACGGGGCTAGTAGTGAGAGTGCAGGAGACATGTGAAAAATGAGATTCAGGAGCAAGCCCTGCTCCCGGGGGCTTTGCTTCAGTGAGACTAACTTCTCCTTCCCAGTTCCCCACCCATTCGGAATTACCAGAACCTCTGTAACCCCGGGACGGCCATCCCAGGTCACCCTGCCTGCCGGCAACAAAGTGCCGTTCGCAGCCCTGCAGCTTTACAAGGCCCAGGGTGCCTCAACTTGGCAATTTTTTATTCACTCAGTCAACTTGGTTGTGAAATCCAAGAGAAAGCTCCAAATGGGCAGTCAGGGCAGAGGGAAGAGCAGGGAACGTCAAGCTGTTGGAAGCAGACACTGCCTCTCTCCCTGTGCAAAACCAGACCCAGGACAGACAGCCCTAAGGCAGTGTTAACATCTGCACTGCTCAACTAACTTATGTATTAGTTTTAAGAATTAAAAGATGCCACAAAGAAAATATGCAAAAATGTCCTTCGATCTTAAACATTAAGAGTAAGAAAAAGGACTAAATCCTGACCAGGAGGGGGGATTGAGGAAGAAAAGGGGTCTCTCCCTCCCTCCCCCTTCCTCCCTCCTCCCCTCCTCTCTCTCTCTCTCTCTCTATACACACGCACACACACACACACACACACGCACACACACACACACACACACACAGACACACACACACAGGAGGGGGAGGGAGGGTCTCTCCTCCTCCCCTTCCTCCCTCCTCCCCTCCTCTCTCTCTCTCTCTCTCTCTATACACACGCACACACACACACACACACACGCACACACACACACACACACACACAGACACACACACACAGGAGGGGGAGGGAGGGTCTCTCCCTCCCTCCCTCCTTTCCTCCCTCTCTCCCCCCTCTTTCTCTTTCTCTTTCTCTTTCTCTCTCTTTCTCCCCCCCTCCTCTCTCTATACACACACACACAAACACACACCACAAACACAAACACACACAGTATATATATATCTAACAACTGGTGGAGAGAGGGGGAAAGATATTCTAATATGGTAGCCATTTGGGTATTTTGCCATAAATACATAACAGTATAATTAAATGCTCACTAATATAATGACTTACTGAACAATTTCAACCCCAGAGTCCCCTTGTGTAGGAGACATATAAATTAAATCAATAAAATAAATACTTTCAGAATAGTAAAACATCCCCACATATTTTCTGTATCATGCTAATCAAAACTGGATACAATATTCAAAGTATGGTCTTACCAGTGCAGTATAAAGCAATATGAACACTTCACACGATCTTCTGTGTGCAGCCCAGCAGGTTCTAACAGGTTCTGGAGAACTGGTAGCAGAAATCCGGAGTAGTTCAGAGAACTGACAAATACCACCTCTGACTGGCCCCGGAATGGAGTGGACTGGAGTTTTTATATCATTCCCCTGCCACGCCTACCAAGCCATGCCCACCAAGCCATGCCCACCAAGCCATGCCCACCAAGCCATGCCCACCAAGCCATGCCCACCAAGCCATGCCCACCAAGCCCGCCCACCAAGCCACGCCTGGTTATAGAACCAACAGGGGGAAAAAAATTGAATTTCACCCCTGCTTTTTTGGCAGTTGCAACATACTGCTGGTTCATATATAAGTGGCTATCTATAAGACAGTGATCCCCAACCATGGCTCCATGGACTGGCAACAATGCCAGCAATGGTAGAGCAGCAACAGCTGCTGGGGTGCCAAAATGTAAGACCCTCATTTTCTGACCACTGAATTGCATTTTGTTGAATAGAGCCCAATATTCAAGTCTATTAAGTTCCCTTTGGATCTTGAGCTTATTTCCTAAAGTGTTAGGTATTTCCGCCCCCCACCCCACCCCAGCTTGGTGTCATCTGCAAATTTAATGAGGTCCCCTTCTATCCCCTTGTCTAAATCATTTATGAAGATTTTGAGCACAGAAGACAGAACCTTGGGGTACTTCCATGCTTTCTTCCCTCCATGTAGATGTAATTCCACCAAGGGCTACAAATTTAAGAATCCATCTGGTGGTGATGCTGTCTATTCTACTTTAGTTTTATTTTAAAAAAAATATTTTTCCTTTTCTACAAAATGATCCAAGTAACACGTTTACTTTTACCAGTTTACACGTTTACCAGTTGATTACATTTTATTCCAGTAATACTTATGCCATTTAAAAGCAGAACTGCCTATAGCGAAATTAATGAATATTGGTGATAGTGGTGAACAAAAGCAGGTATAAATCATGGAAATCTTTTTCTGTGTTATATAACTGAAGTAATATATCTTGGCATATACTATACTAGTATTTTTCTTTAGCATATGCTATCCCAGTATTTTTCTCTGGAGCAACTTTAACATATGAATTTACCTGCTCCCAGGTCCTATTGCAGTGGTGGGTTGCTACTGGTTTGCATAGGATCGGGCGAACCTGTAGCAGTGGCAGCAGGAGACTCCGCCTACCCGCCCGGATGCTTCTGCACCGCACATGCACATGCACATGCAAACCGGTAGTGACGGAATTTGGAACCCGCCCCTGTCCTATTGGTTTCTGGCAAAATCTGTGCCAGGTAGAAACAATTCTCTAGGATTATCTTGACAAAGGCTTTTCCTTATACTGTTTGACAGAATTCGTTTAAATAGATACTTGGAAATCAGTGTGTGTGTATGTGTGTGAGAGAGAGAGGGGTGGGAGGGAGAGTCACTAACATGATTTTTTTTTAAATCATACTTCTAGAGATAGCCAAGCAAACCTTGATTTAAGAAAACCTGTTTTGAGTGTTTGTTTATTCACTTGCACTATAAAACATCACATACAGAACAATGACTAATTGACTAATGATTTCTTTTTGAATTAACGTTAATATTCATTAGCCATTTATTTCATCACAGTTCTTTCCAAACATGCTGGTCTTCAACTCCCATTATTTTCAAAGTTTTATCTTATATCGGGAGAATGAACAGTTTTTATAAATTGATACTTTGGTCAAGAACCAATGAGAATGTTTTGGCTCTCTTCTGACTTTTTAAATGATTTTTTCACCCCAAATCCTGGATACCTTTAGCCCAGCTGTTGATTGTTGACTCCAACAAAACACGTGATCTTCCCATTTTGATACAACCAGGCTGCATGTCAAGATAATATTCCAATAATTTGAACAACATCTCCACCCATCTGGGCATTCCTCCACCCTTAAGCAGATATCAGAATTAATCCAAGTCATGTTGTATCTGCTTCAAGAGTAAGACCCTATTGCCTGATAAAATAATTTATCTAACTCCTTTGCAAGTCTGGCTCAACCATGAAATCTGTAACCCAGACTTATCCCCTGTTTAGAGGGCCAATTGCCAATTGCCACTTTCATGATCCTTTTCTTAGATGGCTATTATTTGGACCTTGTCAACCAGCCACCAATCATAGAATTCTAACACCAACTTAATGCTATGTATCTGCAGGAGAAAAAACACTGCCAGTTCTCCAGAGTGTATTGGGCCTAGACTCTGATACCAATGGCCAGATATTCCCATATCAGCTCACTTTCATCTCCCAATATTTTAGTGGTTTGCTTAAGAAAAAGAGACATGATGATCTTCTATCATAGCAACTTGGCAAACTCCCTACTGTCCCTCTCCAGAATTATACTGCAATGAACAATACTTATTTTGAAATTATGAAAATAAGCCCCTAAAGGACCTGTTTCAATGAATGCTCATTCAAGAAGCTTTATATTAAAGGGGTATCTTCAAATATTATATATTTGTGAGAATGATTAATAATACTCCATAAAGAACCAGTTTTGTATGTGTGTTAACAATTAACATGCATTAATTAACAACCAGTGACTGAGGGAGAAGATCAGATTCCTTTGGTCACATGAGTTCAAGCGGATGCTGGTATGATTGCTTGAAATGTGATTCTTGCAATGAATAGGGGGTCAAATTATATGGACTATAATGGCTGTTTCCACTTCTGTTTTTCTGTATTCACTATGTTGACTATGTTGTCTAAAATGCTCCTGGATTGGATATCACTCCTGAGCACTGCTTAGCTTCCTCATGGATATATCATGATGATGATGATGATGATAAAGTGATTTTTATATTATAGATATTAGTTTTGAATAGATTCCATACAGTAGAAGCTCCTTTGAGATTTTAAAAAAGGTTTTCTGGCAATAGGCAAGTGCATTCCCAAGTAAGAAGAAACAGAGAGATTCCCTCTACTGCATATCCCAAAGATCAAAGGAAACCATACAGCACAACCATACACCCCAAAAAGAGTTTCTAGGGAAGAGCAAGTTAACTTATTTTACTGTTAAATGTATTCAGTCATTTTGTTTCAGAGTGCAGAGATTGGAGTATTTATTTCAAATATTGTTCTTTGCTTCAGTCAACCTAGCCTCTAATTTAATGTTTAACCAGCTCATCACCATTTAGAATTACCATACTTCACAGTCTTAAGCTAGAATACTTTACTGGGAAACCTTAATTGTAGTTGCCTCTAAATTATCCAAATATGATAATTTAATAGAACCGAAGCCACAAACCACTCAGCAGACCTACTATAGAGGCAAAGCTCCAGAGTTACTTGCTCTTAGCTTCAACCCAGCTTAGTGCTGTTTTCCCAATTTGGGCCTCTTTAAATGGATGTATCACATCATGCAGGTTTTGGACCAAATCCAAGAGAGAACCAAGCAAAATAGAATTCTGCTTCTTGAAACCAGGCACAGCAACTGTATCCAAGGTTCATTTCTATAAGCTCCCTGCCCTTTCCCTTCCATGTATGACTCAAAACCACCCACCAACATTATCAGGCCACCTTCATCTCCCAAGGCTCTGTACTTTCACTGAACAAGGAGAAGTCTTCTCCCCCTCCCTCTCATTCTCAGGGCCACACATCTGGAACAGATCATTTACTGACAGAGGCCTGGCTTATCCGCACCGATGCCATTTGCTGAGGTCATAGTGACTGGATCCAAGGCCTTAGTCAAGCAACCTTTGTGTGCTTAGTTGCCATAAACACAGCCACCGAAGTCAAAATATTTTAGAATTTGTAAAAACCAGTTAGCCCTAAACAGCCATTACTGGCAACTGCCCTTGTATCTGCAGATAGTGATCTTCGCCTTGCAGCATTTGCTTTGCTTAAAAACAAAACAAAACAAAACACCCTCCGAATTGTTTTTTTAGATATTAAAAAAAGTTATGAACAGTCTTAGCACAAATGTTCTGAACAGTTGGTGGTGAGAAACTAATTAAACTAATTGTTTGAAATCAATTAACTCAATCACTGAGCCCAGAGTGTGTCTTACAGGTCAGGGGTCTCCAACCTTAGTCCCTTTAAGACTTGTGGACTTCAAATCCCAGAGTTCCTCAGCCAGCTTTGCTGGCTGAGGGACTCTGAGAGTTGAAGTCCACAAGTCTTAAAGGGACCAAGGTTGGAGACCCCTGTTATAGGTAACCCACACCACATAAGTGATTATAAATAAGGGTGATTATAAATAAATAAGCAGTTCTGTCATAAAGCTAAATAAAGCTAAATAAAAACACAGAAACTCAGTATGATCAATCAAGTTCTACTTACTAAATCTCACTGAAGAAATAAACACTATTTCTAATAATTATTCAATTTGATATCTCAGTTTGTTGTCTTTATAATAGAATAGAATAGAATAGAATAGAATTTTTTATTGGCCAAGTGTGATTGGACACACAAGGAATTTGTCTTGGTGCATATGCTCTCAGTGTACATAAAAGAAAAGATACGTTCATCAAGGTACAACATTTACAACACAATTGATGATCAATATATCAATATAAATAATATAAACAGGAGTTCTGTCTTGTTCCTTGTCCTAGTTTCCCACTTCTGAAATAAAAATCAAGAAATGGCTGCCTTGCTAATTTATTTATTTATTTATTAAAAGGTTATGACCACCTAGCTCACATATAATAATTCTAGATAGTTCACATTTAAAAAAACAACCCACAACAAATAAACAATGCCATCCTTATGCCAAGCATCATACCCTGCACTATGACACCATAACATTTATCATTTCCTCGGTCACTGGCATCTCCTCCAATGGCTGGGGAAAGAGCTATATTTTCATGGCCATCAAAAAGGCTAAAAGGATTGGAGCTTTCAGGGTGGTGTAGGTGGCTGTCCCAAAGAGCCAGGCTGCAAAGAAAAAAGGAGTACGAGATCTCAGCAAATGGCAATATTTAAGGGAAAAGATTTGCAGTGCTCCTTCTCTGATATCAGATATCCTCAGGGACAGTCATTTCTGTAAATAACCAGGACCTAGATGTTTAGAACTCTAAAGGTAATAGCCAACCCATGGAATTGCACCTGAAAAGAAACTGAAAATGAATGCAGCTCATGTAACAAGCAGTGCAACACAGACAAATCAAAGAAGGATAGAACTGCCTGTGCTGCCCCATTCTGGATCAGCCATAGCTTTCGAGTGGTTTTACTAAAGGCATATGGAAGGGCACTATTGGCATACAACATGAATTTGTGCAAAGATCCCCTTGACCATGGCTGCGAACTGCTCCTTGAACAGGAACCACAAGACTGAGAAGACCTCCAAATTCCACGCCCTTGTGTTTGGGGAAATGCACGCCAGTCCAGAGTCAAGAATGGCAACTCACTGAGGGGCTAAAAACCCAAAGCCACTCTGCCTTGCTCCTGCACATTTCTAGAGTAAACCTCATTGCTAGGCTGAATCTCAGCTTGTTTTTCAGCCGTTCCATTCAGGTAATGGATAAGCAACTAAGTGGAATCATTTACTCAGCACGGGGTAGAAATGAACAGCTGAGTATCATCCTCATACTGAGGATGCTGCACCACTTGCTGCCTAATTACTTCACTTGTCAGCTTTATATAGATATTAAACAGAAGAAGTGAATGATCCAAAACCTGAGGCATTCCATGTAAGAGAGGCTTAGCACAGGACATCTCTCATACTAAAGCTAGCTGGAACTGGCCATAAAGGAAGGAAGAAAACCACTGCAAAACAATGCCCCCCTCATCCCCCAGCCCCTGGAAACAGTCCAGAAGATACCATAGTTGATGGTATCGAAAACCACCAAGAGATCCAGGAAGGTTAGCCAAGCACAGGCGTGCTTCAGTAATTTCAACAGAATCTGACCAGCCAAAGTCCAATTCAGAAAAAAGCAACTTTATCCAACTGATGCATAAAATAGTCCTCTCAGCAACCCGCCAAGGACTTGTCCAGCTTCTCCTTATCCAGACTGGACCTGGTTATCATCTCTGATCTGGTCAGCTATCTGCAGATGCAATTATTATTATTATATATGCATAATTATTATACAATTATATGTGCAAATTATTGTTTTATTATTTTTATTTTTTCTATATTGTATTTTTACTATCCATAAGCCACCTAGAATCACTATGAGCAACTAGACGGCTATATAAATTATCTAAAATAAATGAATAAATAAAAATAAGAATGGAGAAGTCAGCACATTCGCCACTCTTACTGTCACAAGGTAAATCCTAATAAAGTTTCTTATCTGTAAGAATTAGCCAGGTTCATCCTTAGCCTTTCTCCAGCATCCCTCTATGCATCTCTTACACCATTTCATATTCCAAGGCTCTTCCATAACCAGGGATTCCTAGAGATCCATAATTAGAAGACAGTTTGCACAGGAACATCTGACCCAAGTTTATTGCATGCTTATTCAAATGTCAAGAACGATCTCAGCCTAATTTTGTACCAGAGCCTTAGGAATAACCTCAATTTCCATCTGAAACCCTACTAAGTAAATCAGTCATTTAAAGCAGGGCAGTTGAATAGGCCCAGCCTCCCTCCAGGAAATGATCTATCCATAATAAGGGACTGATATTAATATCCCCCAATCCAAATCATGTTGCCAAACTTTGAGACAGAAAACAGATCTAATGGGTGACCCACAACTATAAGTTGGTTCCCTAATAAGTTGGATCAAGTCCATGGCCGCCATGGTGGCAATGAATTCCTGGGCCACCTCAGACTCCAGGCCCAAATAAGGCACATTGAAGTTCCCCAGATCGATCAATCTGGGAAATTCTACCACTAACTCTGCCATGGAGTCAAGGAGCCCAAGCCGGTTTACTGCCATGCAGCAAGGAGGGAGGGAGGTGAACAGCAAGTCCTCGCAAATCTAGTTCAGCTAGTAATAGGTTAATCTCTACTCTAGGACACAGCAAATTTCTAGCACTTTCCATGAAAGTGAGATAAATGGATTTTTTACAAAAATTGTATTATTTGTAGTATTTTAAGTAACAATAACATGTCTAGAGAATTTCAGGGAAGATGAGGATGATAAGGATGAAAAAACGATTATCTTTTTTCAAATCTCATTTGATAATGACAATGATATATGAATCCAACTCTTCATTCAGCCTCTCTGGTCTAAACTGTTAAAACAATGAAGGAGTTTTCTCCCTTCCCCCACCCTTAGTTTGCATAATAAACAGAGTTAAGTATCAAAACAGAAGGACTTTTCTTTTCCTGGCCTTCTTTACTGTAGGATAGCAAAACCTCAAATACATAAAGGTTTTTCTCTCTTTCCCCTTACCCTGTTGCACAGCATGCAAACATTCTGTAGTTAGATAACAAAATCCAAAGTAAATAAACTACACAAGTTTTTCTAACAAAAAATAATAAAATGTATTATTGAGTTATACTGCTGTTACAACTACAAAATAAAGAAGGAAACAATTTATTTGATGCAGTCAACAGCAAAAATGGAAAATAAAATCTTGGATAAACTATCCAGTCCTGCACAAATGTACTTTTGTACTTGAGCATGCATCCTCTACTTTTTAAATTTTTAAAGTCTTTTCTTTTTAGTCCTGTTTATATCTTTTTTAGTCTTCCAGCCCATGTTCAAAGTTTTTAGAAGGAAACCTGTTCCCCAGACTTTATGCCTCTGTTGTTCCTAAATCTGGAAGAATCAGTTCTCAGAAATTTCTGGAACTGGGATCTTAGAATCACTAAAGTAATTTGGAAATCTAAAAGAGTCTTCCCCAAAGTCAGTGGCATTATAAATCCCATCAAATCCCGTTCAATCTGTATGGTAAGTGGGAGAGGCAGATATGGCGGGGGGGGAGGCCGTATCAAGTGTTGGGAGCACGTGCTCGCTGTTTGAAAGCGATCACGTGCTCCGGCCCCTCAGTCCCTACCCGTTCCTCGGGCGGCCATGATCCTCAGAGCTAGGGTCTTTGGTTGATGTTATGTAATGCTCGGTTCGTGGTTAATAAAGCTCCCCTGATTTGTGATCTTATTCAGGAGGAGTCCGCGGACCTTATGGGCATTACGGAGACCTGGTTGGGCCCAGAGGGGGCGGTCCCCCTTGTTGAGCTGTGCCCTCCGGGTTTCTGAGCATTTCATCAACCAAGGGCCCAAGGTAGGGGTGGGGGAGGGTGGCGGTTGTTATTAAGGAAGATCTAGAGCTAAGGGAGGCCACTGTCCCTCAGATTGCCGGCTGTGAATCCCTCTTTGTGAGGTGGAATCAGTTGGGTTTGTTGATCACCTACCTGGCTCCTTGCTGCGTGACCACAGCCCTACCCGAGTTGTTGGAGGTACTTGCCGGGGTGGCGGTTGAGACCCCCAGACTTATAGTCATGGGGGATTTCAACCTGCCATCAACTGGCTTGTCATCGACTGCAGCTCAGGAGTTCCAGGCTTCCATGACGGCCTTGGACCTGATTCGAGTAAATGATGGCCCTACGCACATAGGAGGAGGCACGCTGGATCTAATTTATATCTCTGGACAGTGGCTAAATGATCTGGAATTAGATGATTTAGCAACAGAACCGGTGTCATGGTCAGATCATTTTCTCCTTCGCCTGGACTTTCAAACCGCCACCCACCATTGCAGGGAGACGGAACCAATACGCTGGTTCCGTCCCAGGCGCCTGATGGACCCTGAGAGGTTCCTGACGGAGCTTGGGCCATTTCCTGAGAATCTGGCCTACAGCACGGCTGAAGAACTAGTTGTGGCCTGGGAACAGGCCGCGGCTGGAGTCTTGGATCGTGTCGTGCCTCTGCGGCCTCTGACCCGGCGCAGATCTCAGCCGGCCTCTTGGTTCTCCGAGGGGCTGAGTGAGATGAAACGCCGGAGAAGACGCCTAGAGAGTACATGGAGGTCCAGTCATTCCGAAACTGATCGGACACTAGTTAGGTCTTATTCTAAGACCTACCTAGTGGCAATGAGGGAGGCGAAGCGTTCCTACGCCTCCACCCTCATTGCGTCGGCAGATAACCGCCCGGCCGCCCTGTTTCGGGTG
Organism: Ahaetulla prasina; assembly: GCF_028640845.1. Classification (NCBI taxonomy): domain Eukaryota; kingdom Metazoa; phylum Chordata; class Lepidosauria; order Squamata; family Colubridae; genus Ahaetulla; species Ahaetulla prasina. The sequence continues at coordinate 54,166,879 of NC_080542.1, read as the reverse complement.
ACCCATTCTCTCCTTCATCAGGAGGTGCGGGATGACCCTTTGCAGGGACGTGCCGAGGAGTTTAGTGGTTATCTATACGATAAAATCGCTCAGCTCCGGGATGGTCTGGACCGAAATTGGGATAATCCAAGCGAGAGGGAGGAGTCACGTCTTGTTGAGATTGTTTGGGATGAGTTTGATCTTGTGACTCCCGAGGACGTGGACAGGTTGTTGGGGAGGCTCCACGCCATTACATGTTTACTGGACCCGTGCCCTTCCTGGTTGGTGCTGGCCACTCAGGAGGTGACACGAGGCTGGCTCCAGGGGATTATCAACGCTTCTTTGTTGGAAGGGGTTTTCCCTGCCACCTTGAAAGAGGTGGTGGTGAGACCCCTCCTCAAGAAGCCTTCCCTGGACCCAGCTATTTTGGGTAATTATCGTCCGGTCTCCAACCTTCGCTTTGTTGCGAAGGTTGTAGAGAGTGCTGTGGTGCGGCAGCTACCCCAATACTTGGATGAAGCTGTCTATCTAGACCCGTTCCAGTCCGGCTTCCGACCTGGATACAGCACGGAGACAGCTTTGGTCGCGTTAGTGGATGATCTCTGGAGGGCCAGGGACAGGGGTTATTCCTCAGCCCTGGTCCTATTAGATCTCTCAGCAGCTTTTGATACCATCGACCATGGTATCTTGCTGCGCCGGTTAGGGGGATTGGGAGTGGGAGGCACCGTTTATCGGTGGTTCTCCTCCTATCTCTCTGACCGGTCGCAGACGGTGTTGACAGGGGGCAGAGGTCGGCCGCGAGGCGCCTCACTTGTGGGGTGCCGCAGGGGTCTATTCTCTCGCCCCTCCTGTTCAACATCTATATGAAGCCGCTGGGTGAGATCATCAGTGGCTTTGGGGTGAGATACCAGCTGTACGCTGATGATACTCAGCTGTACTTCTCCACCCCGGGCCACCCCAACGAAGCTGTTGAAGTGCTGTCCCGGTGTTTGGAAGCCGTACGGGTCTGGAGGGGAGGAACAGGCTCAAGCTCAATCCCTCCAAGACGGAGTGGCTGTGGATGCCGGCACCCCGATTCAGTCAGCTGCAGCCGCAGCTGACTGTTGGAGGCGAGTTATTGGCCCCAAAGGAAAGGGTGCGCAACTTGGGTGTTCTCCTGGATGAACGGCTGTCGTTTGAAGATCATTTGATGGCCGTCTCCAGGAGGGCCTTTCACCAGGTTCGCCTGGTTCGCCAGTTGCGCCCCTTTCTTGATCGGGATGCCTTGTGCACAGTCACTCATGCTCTTGTTACCTCTCGCTTGGATTATTGTAATGCTCTCTACATGGGGCTCCCCTTGAGGTGCACCGGAGGCTTCAGTTAGTCCAGAATGCAGCTGCGCGGGTGATAGAGGGAGCTCCACGTAGCTCCCATGTAACACCACTCCTGTGCAGACTGCACTGGCTGCCTGCCTGTGGTCTTTCGGATGCACTTCAAGGTTCTGGTTACTACCTTTAAAGCGCTCCAAGGCTTATGGGACCGCCTACTGTTACCTCATGCCTCCCACTGACCCGTACACTCACACAGAGAGGGACTTCTCAGGGTGCCGTCTGCCAAACGTCGGCTGGCGGCCCCCAGGGGAAGATCCTTCTCTGTGGGGGCTCCTACCCTTTGGAACGAACTTCCCCCTGGTTTACGCCAAATATCTGACCTTCGGATCTTCCGCCGCGAATTGAAAACACATTTATTTATTCGCGCGGGGCTGGCTTAAATTTTGTTGGTTTTTAACTTTATATTATGAATTTTAATGGGTTTTTAGAATTTTAAATGTTTTAAAGTCTTAGGCCAATTGTGTAATAAGTTTTTTTATTCTTGTTTTAATTGTATATTGTATTGTTTGTTTTTATTTTGGCTGTACACCGCCCTGAGTCCTTCGGGAGAAGGGCGGTATAGAAATCTAATAAATCATCATCATCATCATCATCATCCATGGCCAATGTGGCCATGATGCTTCAAGAGGATTCTATCTCTCCATAGGGAATTCCAGATGAAATCCTGATAGTGATGTTGATATTATGATCGCTCTCTGACCCAATGTTGTACTCTAAAATAGGGGTCTCCAACCTTGGCAATTTCAAGACTTGTGGACCAACTCCCAGAATCGCACAAGTCTTCAAGTTGCCAAGGTTGGAGACCCCTATTCTAAATGCCTACCAAAGTCTCTACCCTAGTTGACTTTTATATGCAGGTTGTCCTTGCTTAGTGACTGCAATTGTTTGCAAAACACCAAACACTGCAGATCTTAAATGCAAATTGATGAATGCAAGAAGCATTGTAAATAAATTGCCTGAATTTATCCTCTTGTTAAACATTGGTACATTTGATATTATATTTGTTTGCAAAACATAGCTGAACTCATCCCTCCCTGGCTCCATTATTTCAAACAAAGAGTGTCAGGTATTTTATTTACTTGTATTTTAGAAATACAAGTAAATGAGGGGAGATATGATATTGTTGCCATTACGGAAACTTGGTGGGATGAAACTGACAAATGGAACATACAGCTAGAGGGATATAAATTATTTAAAAGAAATAGACCAAATAAAAGAGGAGGTGGAGTTGCACTATATATAAGAAATAACTACATCTCTACAGAAATAGAGCACAACAATGATGAAAATCATCTTGAATGTATTTGGGTCAATATAAAAGGGGTGAAAAACGATATTGCCATAGGTCTATACTATAGGCCACCCAACCAAACAGAGGAAGTAGATGAACTTTTTGCTAGTCAGCTAACTAAGGTATGTAGGAAGCACATCACAGTAGTAATGGGGGATTTTAACTACCCTGACATCAACTGGGAAACAAACTCTGCACCAAGTGGAAGATCCAACAGGTTCCTAACAAACCTAGCAGACAACTTTGTTTCCCAAAAAATAGAGAAGGCGACAAGGGGATCAGCCATATTGGACTTAATTCTCACTAACAGAGATGAAATGATAGAAGGTGTTGAAGCTACAGGAACCTTGGGGCAAGTGACCACGCAATATTGGAATTCGACATTAAGCAAATACAAGTAGTAGAACAAAGTCAAACTAGAGTCTTGGACTTTAAGAGAGCTAATTTCAATAAACTTAGAGAGAGCTTGAGAAGGATTCAATGGATGAGAATCCTCAGGGGGAAAACAACTCAAGAAGCTTGGGAAATTTTGAAAAGTGAGATTATAAAAGCACAGTCTAACACAATACCAATGAAGAAGAAAAATAGTAGATCTCAAAAGAAACCAGCATGGATGCATAAAGAACTATCTGACAAATTGAAAGACAAAAAGGACAAATATAAAAAGTGGAAAGAGGGCAAATAACTAAGGCAGAATATCAGCAACAGCCCGAGCCTGTAAAGATGAAGTGAGGAAAGCTAAGGCTCACAATGAACAAAGGCTAGCGACAAAAGTAAAAAATAACAAAAAATGCTTCTTCCAACATGTTAAAACAAGAAAAAAGTCAAGGAAACAATTGGCCCATTGCTGGGAGAAAGTGGCAAGAAGATGACAAGCAACAGGGAGAAAGCAGATCTACTTAACTCATATTTTGCATCTGTCTTTACACAAAAGGAAAAAACAATCCAACCTATCAAAAACAGCACTACAAAAAACAGATTAGAAACACAAGTTAAAATAGGGAAGAAAATGGTAAGTGAACACCTGTCTACCCTAGACGAGTTCAAATCACCAGGACCGGATGGATTACACCCCAAGGTTCTGAAGGAACTGGCAGACGTGATCTCAGAACCACTGAACTATATCTTTCAAAGATCCTGGAGCACAGGGGAGCTGCCAGAGGACTGGAAAAGAGCTGATGTAGTTCCCATCTTCAAAAAGGAAAAAACAGATCCAGGAAACTACAGACCTATCAGTCTGACCTCAATACCGGGAAGATTCTGGAAAAGATAATCAAGCAACGAATCACCGAACACCTAGAAGCAAACAAAGTAATAACCAAAAGCCAACATGGGTTTGTCAAAAACAGATCATGCCAGACTAATCTTATCGCATTCTTTGACAAAATGACAAAATTAGTAGACCAGAGGAATGCTGTCGATATAATTTACTTGGACTTCAGTAAAGCATTTGATAAAGTAGACCATAACCTACTACTAGATAAAGTAGAAAAATGTGGGTTAGACAGCACCACCACCAGATGGATTCGTAATTGGCTGACCAACCGCACTCAACGTGTAGTCCTCAACGGAACTACATCCACATGGAGGGAAGTATGCAGTGGAGTACCCCAAGGCTCTGTTTTAGGCCCAGTACTCTTCAACATCTTCATCAATGACTTGGACGAGGGGATAGATGGGGAACTCATCAAATTTGCAGATGACACCAAGCTGGCTCCAGAAGATAGGCTCAAGTTACAGAAAGATCTTGACAGACTTGAACATTGGGTGCTATCTAACAAAATGAAATTCAACAGTGAAAAAAGTAAGGTTCTACATTTAGGCCAAAAAAACAAAATGCACCAGTACCGTATATGTGGTACCTTGCTCAATAGTAGTACCTGTGAGAGGGATCTTGGAGTCCTAGTGGATAACCATTTAGATATGAGCCAGCAGTGTGCAGCAGCTGTTAAAAAAGCCAACACAGTTCTGGGCTGCATAAACAGAGGGATAGAATCAAGATCACGTGAAGTGTTAGTGCCACTTTATAATGCCTTGGTAAGGCCACACTTGGAATATTGCATCCAGTTTTGGTCGCCACGATGTAAAAAGATGTTGAGACTCTAGAAAGAGTGCAGAGAAGAGCAACAAAGATGATTAGGGACTGGAGGATAAAACATATGAAGAACGGTTGCAGGAACTGGGTATGTCTAGTTTAACAAAAGAAGGACTAGGGGAGGCATGATAGCTGTGTTCCAATATCTTAGGGGCTGCCACAAAGAAGAGGGAGTCAGGCTGTTCACCAAAGCACCTGAGGGTAGAACAAGAAGCAATGGGTGGAAACTGGTCAAAGAAAGAAGCAACTTAGAACTAAGGAGAAATTTCCTGACAGTTAGAACAATTAATAAGTGGAACGACTTGCCTTCAGAAGTTGTGAATGCTCCAACACTGGAAATTTTTAAGAAAATGTTGGATAACCATCTGACTGAGATGGTATAGGGTTTCCTGCCTGGGCAGGGGGTTGGACTAGAAGGCCTCCAAGGTCCCTTCCAACTCTGATGTTATGTTATGTTATGTTATGTTAAAAGGTTTTTCAGTCAGATCGTGAAACCTGCAGAAGAGGTGGAGTGGCTATCTTTTACAAAAAATCACTGAATCTAAAAAATATTCAAGTTACACATAAACTTTCTCTTCCTGAGACTATTGTATGTGATCTGTCCCTTAACATCACACTTCAATTCTCACTATGCTACAGAGCCCCTGACTACGACATTGCTCATGCAAACAAGTTGATCATACTACTAACATGGGCTACCTCTTACCCATATCCTCTCATCTTTCTGAGTGATCTTAATCTACCTTCTATTAACTGGATAACAAATGAATGTACAACTGAACCCATCCATACTACCCTATACAACGCTGTAACAAACTTTGGTCTAGAACAACTAGTAGCTAACAATACAAGACTCAACAACTGCCTTGACCTCATCTTCTGCAACAACACAAACTCAATTTATGGACTACAAATAAAAGAACCCTTTTCCAACAGCGACCACAGCATGATAGACTTTTGTCTCAATATACGCCCTTACATAAATTGTCATAATAACGGTATTCCAAACTACAATTTCAAAAAAGCCAACTATGACCTTATAAACTACAACCTCTCATTTCTTGACTGGCATAATCTGTTCTCAACCTGTATCACTGAAGAAGACCACTATAAAGTTTTCCTAATTGAATTCAATAGAGTCATTAATCTTTACAAACCACAAACCACCACCAAAACCAGAAAAAACAAATTACCCATATCAATAAAAAAGCTTCAATCCAAAAAAAATCCCTCTGGAGAAGAAACAAAAAGAACTAAGTAGCAAATTTCAAAAACCTCTACAGAAATATATGCAATCAAATAAAAACTGAATGCACCAATTACCACACCAAGCAAGAAGAAGACCTCTTGCACACAAATTCCAATTGTGCTTTTTATAATTTTGTGAACAACAAACTTAAAGACTGGAGATCCATCCCACCACTAAAAGATTCTAACGACAAAGGATATAATGATGAAACAGTTAAAGGAAACCTCTTCAACATATTCTTTGGCACAGTCTTTGTTAACAGTAATGACTTATACTGTACCCGACATTCCCCAATCATACCAACAATGAGTGCAACGATCTAACATACATAGATTTCATAGAAGATAATGTTGAAAAAGCTCTTCGCAAACTATTGGACCAGATGGACTGTGTGTATACTTCTTAAAAAAGATTTCCACTAATATAGCAGAACCCCTAAGAATAATTTTTGAAAAAGCTTTCACGACCAGTTCCCTTCCCAAACTTTGGTCACTTGTCACGGTCATCCCTATCTTCAAAAAAGGAGATCCCAGCCTAGTTGAAAATAACAGACCTATCTCTCTTTGCTGTGTCACCTGCAAAGTAATGGAATCTATCATCAACCAATCCATTACCCTCCATCTAGAAACAAACAACCTACTCTCTAATAAACAATTTGGTTTCAGAAAAAAAATTATCATGTAATTTACAACTTCTTCACTGCAAAAACATATGGACTACAAATCTTGATCAGGGCAAAGCAATAGATGAAATCTACATAGACTTCTGTAAAGCTTTCGACTCAGTAGTACATGATAAACTTCTCCTAAAACTAAAATCTTACGGCATCTCAGGACCCCTCCACAATTGGATAACTGCTTTTCTATCAAACAGACAACAAGTGGTCAAAATTGGCAATGCTCTATCAAATCCTGTTCCTGTTAAAAGTGGCATTCCCCAAGGCAGGGTTCTTAGACCAACGCTCTTCATATTATACATTAATGATCTCTGTGACCATATTACAAGTAATTGTGTTCTCTTTGCTGACGATGTCAAACTATTTAACACCACCAACAATACAGCTATCCTCCAAAAAGACCTGGACTTTTTATCTGAATAGTCTGAAATTTGGCAACTCAAAATCTCTACCAGCAAATGTTCAGTCTTACATACTGGAAAAAAGAACCTAAACACTAAGTACAAGCTTGATGGACATTACCTTACTGATGACCCCCACCCTGTTAAAGATCTTGGAGTTTTTATATCAAATGATCTAAGTGCCAAAGCCCACTGTACATTGCAAAAAAGGCCTTAAAAGTTGTAAACCTAATCTTGCGTAGCTTCTTCTCCAAAAACACTACACTACTAACCAGAGCATGTAAAACATTTGCTAGACCAATTCTTGAATACAGCTCGACTGTTTGGAACACATACCACATTTCTGACATCAATACAATTGAACGTGTCCAGAAATATTTTACAAGAAGAGTACTCCACTCCTCCGAATACAACAAAATACCTTATGCCACCAGACTTGAAATCCTGAGTTTAGAAAATTTAGAACTATGCCGCCTTCGACATGACCTGAGTTTAACTCATAGAATCATCTATTACAATGTCCTTCCTGTCAAAGACTACTTCAGCTTCAATTGCAACACTCACGAGCACACAATAGATTTAAGCTTAATGTTAACCGCTCCAATCTTGATCGCAGAAAATATGACTTCAGTAACACAGTTATTAATGTTTGGAATACACTACCTGACTCTGTGGTCTCTTCCCAAAATCCCCAAAGCTTCAACCAAAAACTATCTACCATTGACCTCACCCCATTCCTAAGAGATCTGTAAGGGTCGTGCATAAGAGCACAATTGTGCCTACCGTTCCTGTCCTATTGTTTCCTTTTGTTATATCCAATTAATATAGTTATTACATATTCATACTTATATATATGCTTATATATTGTATAATTATTTCATGCTTATGCTTATATATACTGTGTGACAAAATAAATAAATAAAATAAAAATAAATAATATATAAAAATTAAAGTAATTGTTCCAGACCAGAGGTGGTATTCAGCCAGTTCTGAAATACCGGTAACGGAAATTTTGAGTAGTTTGGAGAAGCAGCAAATATCACCTCTGACTGGCCCCACCCCCATCTATTCGCTGCCTCCCAAGTCCCAGCTGATTGAGTCACAGCTGATTGGCTGGAACCTCTTTTGTTACCCTGCACATGGAGCTGGAAAGCAAGTTAGTGGGGTGGGGTGGAAATGGAGATATTACAGTATCCTTCCCCTTCCACACCCACCAAGCCACGCCCATCAAGCCACTCCCATAGAACCGGTAGTAAAAAAATTGAAACCCACCACTGTTCCAGACACTTTTGCTGTTTCAGAAATTTCAGAGTAATTGGGAGGAAATAACAGTGGCTCCTAAGCCAGTTACCCTTTTTTTCAAGAACTTAGAGAAAGTTAATAAAATTCATAATAGTTATTTATTCAACCACTATGGTAAACAAATAGCCTCTCCTTCTAAACCAAGAACGGACTGTTTTAAATAACATTAAATTAGCAATTTTGAAATGAAGTTAACATAACAAAAAATGCCTCATGGATTTGGACATTTCAGAGAATGTTTAATAGATTGCAGTCATAGATTATTATCAAAGATGCAATTTAGTGGATTTATCCTATTATTGCCATATTTGGGATGAAATCAACAGGATATGGTAGTTACGTGATGCATATGTAGTGCATGTATTCCTAGTTATTTGCTTAATAGCATGATTTGGGGACTATGACCACATGAATCAGGATTGTAGTAATAGACTGTTTGTGGTTATCAGCATATGAATTAGGTTTTGCTTGTGTTATCTTCCTAATGTTATTCTGTATATTTGTTTGGATATAATAAAATAGATTTTAGAAAATAAAAGGAAATCTGTTCCTCTTAAAGTAAGAATGTAACAGGCCTCAAAAACTTAATTTCTGGAGTTTATGGAGTTAATTTCTGGAGTTTATTTCCTTTCCCCTACATCCTGATTACAGCTAGCTGTGCAAAAAAACAAGTTTCCAACAGCAAAGATGAGGGACTATGTAGAGGGACCTACATAGTCCCTCTTTTCTAACCCGACTGAACATCAAATTTCAAATGATTTTTTAAAATACTGCAAATTTTATTATTACGATCTTGAACAGCAATCTTCAATTTAAAATTAATATTTAACTATTGGTTGGGTAACAATCAAAGCAATTAGCTATTTACTACAAAAATAAACATGATGGTAAAAATGACCATCTGTATTCATGTCAGAAGCATCTACAAAGGATTAGCTGGGGGATTGAAAGGATTTGCCACTGACAACACTGTTGCCCAGGAGACACCTGATTGCCCAAAGTAATGCAATCTTCACAGAGGCTTTTTTCATGTCCTTGTAAAAGTGACTATGAAAACAGTCTCTGCCTCATTGTACTGGAAAATAGAAAGCTAAGGTATAAAAGCTGGACTACTTAAGTAGTTACTATTTGCTTAAGGTACAGCTGCATAAAAATAAGAGAAGATGGGACAAAAGAATAAAGCTAATACATTGTTTTAATGAATTTTTAAAAGATACAAATAGTATCTTTTATTATTTTATTTTCATTTTTAACCACTCAATAGCTCTATAAAATAAAATGAGTTTTACAATACAATTTGACTTAAATCATGCATTCAAATCAAATGAAATAAAAAATAAAGATGCCATACAAACTAGGCAACTGCAAAGCAGTCATCGCACCCTAAAACAATACAAATTAAGGTACAATTAAAATGTGATTAAAATATAATTTATATTTTGGAACAGGGCTTTTTAAATGAAATATTTTTAAAGGCATTTTGAGTTTGAACAGGAATCAGATTTATGAAGCATAAGCTTACCAATAGATATTAAACTTGACAGCTCTGTGTCAATTCCAATATCAGGACCATGCTATGTTAGGATCAAATTGTTTTAGAACACAAATGGGCTGGAAATTTTGCAGTTATGGCCAATTTCTGGGTTTTTCATATGTATCTAACTGGCCACTGAGCAGGGGCGGGTTTCAAAACCTGTTGCTGCCGGTTTACTCGTGGGTGGTTGTGCACTTGCATGCACACACTCAACACTTCTGCACATGCACGGAAGCGTCCAGGCGGGTAGGCAGAGCCTTCCACCACAGTCGCTCCTGCTCCACCCAATCTGAGGCAATCGGGTAGCAACCCACCACTGCCACTGAGGCAATAGGACTTTGGTCTGATCCAGAAGGAGATTTTAAGTGGCAGTTAAATAATAGCTAAATATGTGAGAAGTAATAGTTAGTAAACACCCATGATTTCAACAGAATACCTCAGTTCTTTATCAGAGTGCCTTCTGATAAAAAAAATATCAATTCAATGGACAGGAAAGCACTAGGAAAAAAATGTGTCCAGGAAGGAAAACTGTGCTAAATACCAGAGAAAAATGAAGGTTATTGTTACAATGAGACATTTAGTCATTTCAAAGATTAATAGTCCTAGAAAAAAAAACAGTAATGAAATGCAGACTGGTGCTTTGTCCTGATGCGAAACACTTGCTTTAGAAGTTAGGGTGAGCAAGGCATATTGGCAATGTGAAAAGAAACACTCCAAACATTTATTCCTTGTCACAAACTTAATGCCCTCCATATGCGTTGGGAAAACTCACAGTACCACCAGCCAGCATGGGAGCTGTTGTCAGCACATCTTGAGAGCACCAGGCTGGGAAAGGCCACATTTAAACATTTGGTTTGTTCAGGATGTTTGTATTTTCTTTTTGTTGCAGAGCATGTTCTATTGAAGCCATAAAGTAAGAAAGACAATGGGAAACCATCCAGAACCTGGATTAGTAAACATAAATATTGTGATTATTTCTTTTATTTTTACAAACATTAAAACAGAAAGTAGCATAATATGGACTTTTACTCCCAACATACTACATTGTTTTTCAGATCCTTCTTTCTTCTAGGAACATCAGCTTTCTGCTTTTTCTTCTATTTAGCTTCTTCCTGGTATCACATAAATTTTACTGGATTTATTTTTGGATTTATTTTGAGCAGATATTCTAGATCCAACCTCCTCGATGTATGTTGTGAAGCTTCCTCATACATTCAATTGATATATTTTTAAATGAAACTAATATTAAAAAGGCAAAGCCTTCTCTGCATTGAGCATAATTTGGGGTGAAATGCTACCAGTTTAGAACAGTTCAGCTGAACCGGTAGCGATGTTGGCGGGTGGTTTGGAGAACCGGTAGTGACGGCAGCATGAGGCTCCGCCCACTCACCCAGTTGTCGTTAAAAACAGGAAGTAATCTGTTTTTTACCCTCTGCGCATGCACAGAAGGGTTGTGGCATGTGCACTTCTAAACCGGTAGGGAAGGTAAGTAGATTTCACCCCTGGCATAACTCCTGATGATTCTATCCAGCTTTCTTAGTAACAGCTCAGAAGTACTTTGCCTATACTCCATGGATATTTTTGGCACTTTTCTGTCTAGCCTCCACATGGGCTAGACTAGGAAAAGCCAGCTAGACTTCCAGTTCAGCTTATCTTCTAAATCCAGACCAGATCAGATTTTCATCTAGCTGTGAAAGAGAACACCAATACAATTTCTTTGGATGCATAGAGCATCCTTATGATTTATATTGCTATATTGACCATCAATTGTGTTGTAAATGTTGTACCTTGATGAACATATCTTTTCTTTTATGTACACTGAGAGCATATGCACCAAGACAAATTCCTTGTGTGTCCAATCACACTTGGCCAGTAAAATTCTATTCTATTCTATTTAAATTGAACAATAAAAATAGTGAGTTTGCAAAGTATACAATTATTGAAAAGAGATGCTGTTTAATTAAAGGAAATGTCTTCACTTCTGTATACTAGTCATATCATAAGAATCCCCCCCCCCGAAATTAATTAGTTAATCCCACAAGGAATGTTCCATTTCCAAAGTGAAGGCAGAACAAAGATCTTTGTAATAGTAGGAAAGGGCTGTCTTCCCCTGTCCTCTAATCCTTCTTGCAAGGTAGGCCAGTAGTCACAGCCAAAAACAACCAAAAGGTCAGGAAGAAGAACAAAATTGAGTATATTTCAGTGGTGAAATGTAAAATTTGTTACTACAAGTTTTGTGGGCGTGGCTTGGTGGGGGGGGGTAATGACTGGGTGGGCATGGCCAACCTTTTTTTACTTTTAAAAGCATTTTTTCTATAACCTCTTCGGCCAAAGAGGTTATAGAAAAAATGGTTTTAAAAGGCTCCTCTGACGATCCCAGCTGAGTTGCCTGATTGTCAGAGGCTTTTTTTTCTTTTAAAGGCAAAAAAAAAAGTGCCTTTTCTTTTAAAAGCATTTTTTTTGGCCTTTCTTCTTTTGCCGAAGAAAAAAATGCTTTTAAAAGTAAAAAAACAACTTCTGATGATCATGTGGCTCAGCTGGACATGGGGGGGGCAGGGATTTTTGCTACCGGTTCTCTGAACCACCGACTGTCATCACTACCAGATCGGGTGATCCGGTCCGAACCAGGAGCATTTCACCCCTGGTACATTTTGATATTATTCAAGTAGGAGAAGAATGTCCCAAAGGTGCTTTTTCAAGAGTTTTTTCTTTGAAGACATTTTGCTTTTCATCCAAGAAGCTTCCAAGCTGAAGAAACTTCTTGGATGAGAAGCAAAACATCTTCAAAGAAAAACCAGAAAGTCCAGTTGCCTCTTGAAAAAGCACCTTTGGGACAACCATGACCTGGTTGACTAAGAATCTCCATAGACATTTAGGGGAAGAATGGCTGACAACTGTCTATCTTTTTGCTAATACATAACAGTATAGTTATGTTCACACAACACATATGACCCAACTATTTTCTCACCCAATCAATTTTTGTATATTAACAGCACATGAACTCAGATTTCTCTATCAATCATCTGGAAATTATTTTTTCATTTCTGCAGAAATGACAAAGGAGGGTAGAGATTATAATCTCTCTGTTTCTCAAATCCCCTACATCTGGAGAAGAAAACAATGATTTTTTTAATGGTGGTACCACTGAACAATTCAAGGAATTATACACTATCTACCATTCTGCTCTTTTTCAGCTCTGACCCACCCCATCTTTTTCATTTAGGAATGAAAAGAGTGATACAGAAACAGGATGCTTAGAGAAATTCTGCCAAGTAAGTCAAGGATTGCTTTAGCTCCAAAATGGAGCAAATCTTTTTTTTTTTTAGAATAGAATAGAATAGAATTTTATTGGCCAAGTGTGATCGGACACACAAGGAGTTTGTCTTGGTGCATTTGCTCTCAGTGTACATAAAAGAAAAGATACGTTCATCAAGGTACAACATTTACAACACAATTGATGGTCAATATATCAATATAAATCATAAGGATTGCCAGCAACAAGTTATAGTCATACAGTCATAAGTGGAAAGAAATTGGTGATGGGAACTATGAGACAATTAATAGTAGTGCAGATTCAGTACATAGTACTGAATTAACTATGTAAAATTACGTTAATTTAATTAAATTAACTATGTTACATTAACCAACTTAGTTTTTGAACATATATGGCATTTTTAATTCCCCTACCTCCTACCTCCCATGATCTAATTAAGTGTGCCTTGGGAACAGGCCCATTATGCAGGCTGAAGAATCACCAACACGGGGATGGATGGGTGAGGGTAAATTATACTGGACATCAGAATGACCAAGGAAGTAAAAATTTCCTGCCAGATAACTGTGTTTATTTCCAAAGGATGTTACTACAGGAAGGCAGGAAATGAAACTATTGTCCCAGCCAATTTGGTTGCTGAATGCCAGCCGGGCCCCCAGACCCACACCTCTTTACAGTTTCATTTGTATAAGAAAGTGGACTAGTGATGGGATCTGTCCAGTGGTTTTAAGCAACTTCTTTCATATCAGGATTTCCACATAATTCCAGTTTTTGACACATTATGCAAAGATTTAGCTGTCTTGAGAAATCCATGATGCTGGGAAAGGTGGAAGGAAAGAGAAAAAGACAACCAGCTTCTTTTTGCGTGGTGGATGCAGTAGGAACACCGTTGAAGACATGAAGGTTGGGGACAGGTCATCCTGGAGGATCCATCTATGTGGGGCTAAAAGTGGTAATTGACCTGGTGATGTGTAATATAATCAATCAGTCAATTACAGACTATAGAATTTGCCTATCACCATTTCAGTAGTGCCTTAATTGTTTAGGAGTCCTTCATTCTTGAAACCAAGTATTTCCTTTCATCAATTTGACTAGAAGCCCCAAAATGCTATTCTCTATTTCACTTCTCCAGATTCAAACTATCTGCTCCATTCTTTCTAATGAGAAAATCAGCCTTATCTATTATTTACAGTACTTGATTACAGTTTGTATCACCCTCAACCTAGTGCAAACTATAATGAATTAGCTAGGACAGCTATAGTTGGGCTTGTGTTCAGCTGGCTGAAACCTCCCCCTCAAGGAATCTTAATAGTCATCGAGGGGAGAAGCTACTGTTTCTGCAGCAGGTCAGTGTGAAGATATGGCACAAACTTCAAAGGGCACAGTTAACAGACTATCTTCTAGGCTTTGAGCCAGCAAATAATTACGATGAAATAAAATGTGTTAATCTGGATGTGGGCCCTATTTTGTCACAGTAATGAGGCCAAACAGCCTTATTATTTTAATGTGGAACTAGTTAAGAAAAGTGGAGAATTCCCCTGTTTTTTTTTTCTCTTCCTCAGGAGAGATACAGGTAAGAGTGTGGTATGAAACTTTTTATTTTATTTTATTTTGTCACACAGTATATATAAGCATAAGCGTGAAATAATTATACAATTTATAAGCATATATATAAGTATGAGTATGTAATAACTATATTAATTGGATATAACAAAAGGAAACAATAGGACAGGAACTTGCCTGAATGATAAGTTGGAAACACCAAAGTGCTACACATTCATTTTGAAAGAACTAAATCCGTAACCAAACACAATCCAGCAGACAGGTTGCAGGCATGGAAATTGTAATGTCCTTCCTGTCAAAGACTACTTCAGCTTTAATTGCAATAATACAAGGGCAACCAATAGATTTAAACTTAATGTAAACCGCTTTAATCTAGATTGCAAAAAATATGACTTCTGCAACAGAATCATCAGTGCTTGGAATACTTTACCTGACTCTGTGGTCTCTTCCCATAATCCTAAAAGCTTTAACCAAAAACTTTCTACTATTGACCTCACCCCATTCCTAAGAGGACCATAAGGGGCGTGCATAAGCGCACAAACGTGCCTACCGTTCCTGTCCTATTGTTTTTCTTTTCTTCTTCCTATATATGTTTATATGTGTATATACTATATAATCTTTTTGTATGATGTTGTGACAAAATAAATAAATAAATAAATAAATAAATAAATAAATAAAACTATGATGAAATGGGAAGAACCTCTTTTTTCCCTGTTCATGGAACTGATTTGTCTCAATATGATATGAAAGTTCTGCATTGTCAGCCATGTGGAACTTGACCACTATTATTAAAGTGACTGTGTTACATCTCCAGGAAACGAACTATTTCAACAAGCCAACATGCTGAATTTTCACAACATCTAAAGATTGTTGCTTAACTGAATTCGTATTTAACTATCATAAATCAGCTTTTCTGAATTTGGCAGGAACTTTCATTTTTCATAAAATAAACTTTTCTCTGATGCCATTCTCCATGTTTATTAATAAGAATTAAAGCACCCTTTATCTGTTTATATCTTTACTTATATTATATACTATTTTAAAATATTGTCTGAGTTTTTTTCCATCTGAAAAAAAGAACCAAAGATATTTCAGAAAGAAGATAAGAAACAACACATACCATGAGCATTACTGGTCTAAGATACTGGAAACCAGACTTCAAAATCTTTACCTGTTAACCATTTTCCAGAGGCGATGAGTACTCTGAGCTGTAGTTGTGATGGTGGCATGAAAGTTGGGCCAGCAAATCAAGACTATCTGATCATAGATTTCAACACAGGCTGTGGCTTGATCTCCCTCTTCCAGAGGAAAGGCAGCAGAGGATTATATTTCTTAAAACATGGTTATTGGTAAAACCTGATTTAACAAAGTCTCATATTTTAAATTTATAAACTTCTTCTGATAATTAGCCAAACAAAACCGGAATTATAGCTAGATCAATGTATTTTATTTGAGTACTTTTCCACATGACATTCAAATTGTCCTTGAACCATTTTTGTATCCTCAATACAAAATTGACAATATAATTAAATTGGATAGCAGAAAAAGGAATATGCTATAGAATCAATTTATATAGCATATGATGATACAACATGTATCAGACAACTCTCACAGTATCCAAATACCATCTGGTTGCTACTCTAATAATGGCCAACTAAGATGTGTGCTGTCTACCAGTTTAAACTATTGTAAAAGGCATAAGATACATTTATAAGTCTGATGGCTATATACTGCATCTGAAATCAAAGGTTGTTGTAGACTTTTGTTAAGAGGTAAGTATAGAAAAGCTATAAAGCTTCCATTTGTGAGCTTCAGAATAGATGTGATTAGATGCTATGTAACACAGAATGCTGTTCTTGCCTAATCCAGCAGAGCACTTATTATGTCTTAAATTACATCATGGAAGCAACTGTTTTTTCCCTGTTGTATCTGGAACAAAAAATATCATTTTATGAAATCTAAGTAATATCTTGTAAAACACATCTAAGGCTCCAGACAATACTATATATTGTCGATAGCTTACTATACTATATATTGAAGTCCTATACTAGGACTTACCTAGTGGCATTGAGGGAAGCGAGGCGTAGCTACGCCTCCTCCCTCATTGCATCGGCAGATAACCGCCCGGCCGCCCTGTTTCGGGTGACTCGCTCCCTCCTTCATCAGGGGGAGCGGGATGACCCGTTGCAGGGACGGGCTGAGATTTGGTTATCTATACGATAAAATCGTTCAGCTTTGGGATGGCCTGGACCAAGATTGCGGTGATGCGGGTGAGACGCTCGAGGGTGGTCTTGGCGACATTATTTGGGATGAGTTTGACCCTGTGGCTCCCAAGGACATGGACAGGTTGCTGGGTAGGTTGAATGCCACCACGTGTTTACTGGACCCGTGCCCCTCCTGGCTGGTGCTGGCCACACGGGAGGTGACACGAGGCTGGCTCCAGGCGATTCTGATCGCTTCTTTGGTGGAGGTGTCTTCCGGCCGCCTTGAAAGAGGCGGTGGTGAGGCCCTCCTTAAGAAGCCTTCCTGGACCCGGCTGTTTTAGGTAATTATCGTCCGGTCTCCAACCCGCTGCGAAGGTTGTAGAGAGTATGGTGGCATATCAGCTTCCCTTGCACCTGGATGAAACTGTCTATCTAGACCCGTTCCAGTCCGGTTTCCGCCCGGTTACAGCACGGAGACGGCTTTGGTCGCGTTGGTAGATGATCTCTGGAGGGCCAGGGATAGGGTTGTTCCTCTGCCCTGGTCCTATTAGACCTCTCAGCGGCTTTCGATACCATCGACCATGGTATCCTGCTGCGCGGTTGGGGATTGGGAGTGGGAGGCACCGTTTATCAGTGGTTCTCCTCCTATCTCTCCGACCGGTGCAGTCGGTGTTGACAGGGGCAGAGGTCGCCCCGAGGCGCCTCACTTGTGGGGTGCCGCGGGGTCGATCTCTCGCCTTCTGTTTAACATCTATATGAAACCGCTGGGTGAGATCATCAGTGGTTTCGGTGTGAAGTATCAGCTGTATGCGGATGATACTCAGCTGTACTTTCTACACGAACCACCCCAACGAAGCTATCGAAGTGCTGTCCCGGTGTCTGGAGGCCGTCGGGTCTGGATGGGGAGAAACAGGCTCAAGCTCAATCCCGCCAAGACAGAGTGGCTGTGGATGCGGCATCCCGGTACAGTCAGCTAAATCAGCGGCTGACCATCGGTGGCGAGTCATTGGCCCCGATGGAAGGGTCCGCAACTTAGGCGTCCTCCTGGATGAGCGGCTGTCTCTAGAAGAGCATTTGACGGCCGTCTCCAGGAGAGCATTCTACCAGGTTCGCCTGGTACGCCAGTTGCGCCCCTTTCTGGACCGGGATGCCCTATGCACGGTTACTCACGCACTCGTGACGTCTCGCCTGGATTACTGCAATGCTCTCTACATGGGGCTCCCCTTGAGGGGCATCCGGAGGCTACAGTTAGTCCAGAATGCAGCTGCGCTGGTGATAGATGGAGCCCTCGTGGCTCCATGACACCTATCCTGCGCAGACTGCACTGGCTTCCTGTGGCCTTCGGGTGCGCTTCAAGGTTTTGGTGACCACCTTTAAAGCGCTCCATGGCATTGGGCGGGTTATTCTGGGACCGCCTACTGCGACCGAATACCTCCCTCCGTCCCTGCGCTCTCACAGAGGGTCTCCTCAGGGTGCCGTCAGCGAGGCAATGTCGTCTGGCGGCGCCCAGGAAGGGCCTTCTCTGTGGGGGCTCCCACCCTCTGGAACGATCTACCCCGGACTTCGTCAGCTTCGGACCTTGGACCTTCCGCGGGCTTAAAACATACTTATTTAATTGTGCAGGACTGAGCTAGATTTTAAATTTTGGGTTTTAAATTGGGTTTTATTTTTATTTTTAATTGGACGGGCTTTAGAATAAGTTTTTTAAATGTTTTATATTGTATTTATATTCTATTTATCTGTTTTTAGTGCCTGTAAACCGCCCTGAGTCCCTTGGGAGATAGGGCGGTATATAAATATGATTAAATAAATAAATAAATAAATAAATATATATTTTGTTGCAAGAAGTCACATGTTATAGAAAGAATGTTTCTTTTTCACTTGACAAAAATAGGATTTCCATCCACTTTATCTACATCATAATTCTATGATTTAATATGCATATGCCTGTGCCAAAATCCATTTTTCTAGAATTATTAAAATAAGCAAATGGAAGGCATGTTCAGAAATGATACAGTAGTACAGTAGTACTTTGGTACTCAATTGCTCTGAAACTATCAAACTTTGTACTCAACATATTTTGATGCAAAATTTTTGTCCTGATACTCATCATTTGTTTGGTATTCAATGCACAAGCTAGAACTTGTCTTATGACTCACTACATTATTCCTAATGGGAAAAATATATTAGGTACTCATCATTTTTTATACTCATTGCGTTTCCTGGAACCAATTAACGATGAATACTGAGATATCATTCTAACAGAATTGGAAGGGACCTTCAAGTCTTCTAGTTCAATCCCTCACTCAAGCAAGAGACCTATACTATTGTGGCCAAATGGCTATCCAATTTATTATTAAAAACCACTTATGGTCACACTAGGATCTCTTATCAAAGAAATGATATTCCATGTCGTTTTCTTCTGCTTCCTTAAACATTTAAGATAGAATTTAGAGGAGATACCTTGAATATTTCTCATTCTAATTAAATTTATTTATAAAATGCATTGGCCACCCAACTTATCATAGGATAATTCTGGGCAGTTTACAGTTACATCTTAGTTAAAACGAAACTATTAAAATCAAACCTTAAAACTAAAGACACATGGGGAAGGCAGGGGCAGAGTGGGAGGAGGGGGATCTGTTATTATTCAATCACCTCCATTGCGCTTTTCCCCCACTGGGGCCCCAAGCCGACTGGCACAGCCACAACTTTAGGCCTTTAGGAAAAGTTAGGAGGATTGGGATTAACCTCACATCAGGGTGGTGGTGGTACAAGATGTTCCAGAGAGCAGGAGGAATAGCAGATAGGGCCCTACTCCATTCTGCCCCGTTCCTCCCTGCCTAAAGCCATCCCAATCCTGAAAGGGCCTGGCCTGACTCAGCATGTTCCTCCCCAATTCCTTCAAAGCCAACAAAGCTGCCCCCTTGATCTCTGTGCCACCCATCCCCTGCAGCTGAGCCAAAAGGATACCATGGTCAATGGTACCGAAAGGTGCTGAGAGGTCAAGGAAAGTGAGGATGGTTGCATTACCCCCCCATCTCACTCTTGCCAGAGATCATTGATAAATGCAACCAATGCCATTTCCTTCCCATAACCAGGCCTGAATCCTGGCTAAAAGGAGTCCAGATACTCTGTTTCATCCAATACTCACTGTAAGTGCCAGCCTCCACCTTTTCTACAACCTTCCCTAAGAATGGGAAGTTGGAAACTGGATGAAAATTGTCCAGGCAGGTGGGATCCAGTGATGTTTTTTTAAGGAGGGGGTGAACCAGGCCTTGCTTAAAAGCATCTGAAAATGTTCCCTCCTTTAATGATGCATTGATCACTGACTGGACCCACCTGCTAGTCACCATCCTGGAGGCTTTCACCATCCAAGAGAGAAACGGATTTAACTGATGGGTGGTAGCACTGACAGAATCAAGAGCCCTGTGCACTTCATCAGGGCCAACCGAATCGAATCCAGATAAGTTGTGTCTGCTGATAGTGCCAGCTAATTAAGCCATCACTCGGACAGAGGCAAAGGGGGACAGAACAAGATAACAAGGCAAGACTTCTCCCTGGGCATCTCACACAGACTATCTCCATGCGTGGGGTCCAACTGGGAATTAATCCGAGCAAATTTGTATATCAGGTGCTGAGCAAACTCTTCTGTCCAGCCCTGCAAAAGATCGCCTGAGCATCCCACTCTAGGATGGAATGGGGGACCCAAAAAAGAGCCTCTGGGCAGCACTCTGAGGACATAAGAAGAGCAGAGAAATACTTAAAAGACTTAGAATAACTTTATTATCACTTTGAATGTACATTAATTGGAATACATTAAAATGAAATTAGGTTGCATACAGCTCTCAAAGCGTCACAACAGTGATGGGTTGTCCCCAGTTCGGACCGGTTCTATAGAACCATTAGCAAAACCGGCAGGAGGCTCCACCTACTGACCCAAACATCATAAAAACTCTTCTGTGCATGCGCAGAAGCTTCGCACGGACACGATGCGAACCGGTAATGAAGGTAAGTAGAACCCACTCTTGGGTCACCACCTCCAATATATACTATATCAATATATACAATTAAAATACTGTTGTTTTGCCACTTTTACCCGCCACGAGGTAAGCCTTAATAGCAATTCTAAGTCGTGTCTGGTTGAAGTCTTCCCAGATCTTCCTCCAGTGGCAGAATTAGATATAGGGTCTGAAAATGTGCTGTTGGTAGTTAGCATCACACATGAACATATGCAGTTTAGCATAAGAGATGCTCTGGAGAAGACAGCATGTGGATCAGCTGGTCATTAAGCAAATCATTTTAGAGCACAAGTATAATTATATCAGAAGCCAATAATTAAAGATATGAACTCCAATATAAGGTTTCTTTATAAGGATGCGGTGGCTTAGGGGCTAGGATGTTGACCTTGTCGATTGAAAGGTCGGCAGCTCGGCGGTTCAAATCTCTAGTGCTGCCGTGTAATGGGTGAGCTCCCGTGACTTGTCCCAGCTTCTGCCAACCTAGCAGTTTCGAAAGCATGTAAAAATGCAAGTAGAAAAAATAGGGACCACCTTTGGTGGGAAGGTAACAGTGTTCTGTGTGCCTTTGGCGTTGAGTCATGCCGGCCACATGACCACGGAGACGTCTTCGGACAGTGCTAGCTCTTCGGCTTTGAAACGGAGATGAGCACCTCCCCCTAGAGTCGGCAACAACTAGCACATATATGCGAGGGGAACCTTTACCTTTATAAGGTTTCTAATTATGCAATATTAGATTCAGGTGGGATGAGAACAGGGCATTACACTAATCTTCTTAACCCAGGTACAAACAGGGGAATAGAAGAGGAAGATGAGTAAGAGTTTAGGACTCACAGAGGGACTTGTAATAGTGATATCACAGATCTAGAGATCCACTATCTCCAGTTTTATTTCTTGGGATGTTGTGAATTCAGTTTAAGTTTTAAGATTAAAAACTTCCCAAAACACTGTTCCCATGTGAATGCAATTGGCAATGATGAATTCACCATCAGTCAATTGCAAAAGGTGCTCTACTGGGAACAGCTTCCATCCTGCAACAGTAACTGTAACATCATTAAACATCCACATCTGCCTATCCTAGGTCTTTGGTAAGGACTCAATAGGTAGTCAAAAATGACAAATCCAGCCTGAACATCAGGCTGACAGTGTAATGATTAACAACAACAATAACAACAACTATCAAGTCAAGGAAACTACTTCAACAAAATACAAAAAGTGAATCCGAAAAATCTTGAGATCTAAGCTGAGTGGGGGAAATATCATAAAGACAATTAACATCTGGGCAATGTCTGTAATACAATACTGAACTGGAATAATTGATTGGATTCAGTTAGAACTTGATAACTTGAATTGAAAAACAAAAAAACTAAAGACAATGCATCATGCTCTACACACCATGGGTGTCAAACTCAATCACATCACGTTACATATCGCAACACACTGCAATGTTTTTTGATTTGTCGGAGCCGGGGTGGGTTTGGCCTGCACGTGATGCATCTGGCCCGTGGGCCATCAGTTTGAGACCCCTGCTCTACACTCAAAAACTGATATTGATTGATTGCACTTGTTTAAATCTCAGGGAGGCAGAGGACTCTTAGAGGTAAAACGAACTGTGGAAGAGGAAAAATACAGCTTAAATGACTACATAAAGCAAAAGAGCCTGTGCTGAAGGAGGTGAAAAAGGGAAACCTCTTGAAAACAAGATTGAAAGCAGAATATCAAAAGGAAACAATTGAGCATCTTGTTTCTAACTGGAAAAGGAAACCTATGCACATACCTGAAGGACATTGAAGGAAAGGTAGATACAAAGCTAACATGGAAATGGTTGAGATCAGGAGTGCTGAAAAAAGAAACTGAAAGCTTCATTTTGTTTGCTGACAAACAAACCCTGCAGACTAATTTCGTGAAAGCAAAAATTCAACATGTCAGTAACAAGAGTAAATGTTGCTTATGAGAAAGATGCAACAGTGAATCACCTTACCAGTGGCTGCAGCAAAATTTCACAGACTGATTATCTACAATGTCATGATTGAGTTGCCAAAATTATACACTGAAAGTTTTGCCAGAAGTTTGGGTTTGAATGCAGCAAAAATTACTGGGAACTCCAAGTTGACAAAATTCCTTTCAAATCCAAACAGTCCAACATCTGGCCCACAACACACCTCACATCACTATTGTGGAAAAGAAAAGTCTGGTTCATTGATATTGCAATAACAGGTGATGCATAAATTGAGGAGAAACAGCTAGAAAAAATAACAAAATACCGCACGATCTGCAAATTGAAGTTGAGCAATTGTGGAGGGGGAAAAATCAATGGTTGTACCAATAGTAATAAGAGCCCTTGGAGCAATACCAAAAGGGCTGCCTAGATACATGGAAATTTTGAACCTATCAGACCTGAATATTCTGACTTTGCAAAAAACCCACCTTACTCAGAACTGTCTATATACTCAGACATTGTCTTAACAGCTCTTAGGTTTTTGGTTAGGACTTGAACTGTTAAGTTTTTACCACTCTCAGGCTGTAAATGGAATTGAAGATTAAATCAGTTGTTGTTGTTGCTGACTGATTAAAGCCAATCTAAATCCTGTTTCAGGATTCAGATGCAGTTTTTAAGCAGCTCCAGATTTATTTTGCAGCAAATATTTCTACATTTACTTTTTTGTTTTTGTTGTTCCCCCCCTTATAAAGAAGCTATAGCTCATCATTACAGACAGCTCTTGCCTTATCATTCCTCCTCGGGAACCAGTGAAAGGTAGCAAAGCAATTTCACTTGTTCAGCACCAAGAATGGGTGTTCAATATACCAGATGGCTGGTACCTTTTCTTCCCCTTTCCTGTTCTCCTGGAATGCAAGTAAGAGAATTATTGTTGCTAAAGAGCTTATGGAAGTTCAGTGATGGGTGCAGTGATCCTTGTTCTCAATATAGAATAGATAGTGGTCAGTTAATAACCATAATTAGGACTGGCATTTTGGTTGTTTAGCAAAGCAGTAGGTAACCACATCTGTGCTTATGATCTCACTTCTGCTTTCCTTTGCTTTACAGACCTGCAAAGGTTGTAAATGTGATTGGTCCACTTTCTTGGACATCATAACTGTGGATAGCCATTAAAGAAATAAATCACTAAATGAGGACTACCTGTTCTTCAAGCGTTTGTTTCAGGAAGCAAGGATAAGCATAGATTGCCTTCAAATTTTCACTTCCACAGTGTCTGTTTGCTGTACTCCCCGTTATAATTATTGTCATGCTGTCTAGCAACTGACCTAAGCATCTCTTCTAGTGCTGACTGTGGCTCCTGGCATGGTCAGTCGGAAGAGGTTGTTGGTGTGCTGTCTCCACATCTATCACTATATAATTGGGCCTCTGGTGGCTCAGACTGCTAAGACAGTCTGTTATTAACACAGCTGCCTGCAATTACTGCAGGTTCAAGCCCCACCAGGCCCAAGGTTGACTCAGCCTTCCATCCTTTATAAGGTAGGTAAAAGGAGGACCCAGATTGTTGGGGGCAATAAGTTGACTTTGTATATAATATACAAATGGATGAAGACTATTGCTTAACACTGTGTAAGCCGCCCTGAGTCTTCGGAGAAGGGCGGGGTATAAATGCAAATTTTAAAAAAATTGTTACTTTTTTGTAATAGGAAGAAAATACAACCTAATCAGCCACTGTTAGGAAAATGGAATGCTGCTGCTTTGAGGCGTAATCTTAACGGTAGAAGCTTCATACAGTGGGAATTTGTGCCCATGAAGAGCTACTACAGCTGATTGTTCCACAGGAAGTGAAACAATTCATACGCAGAATTAGTTAGCTTATCAAAAATGTCAGGAGTTTTGTCTTATGGCCATGCAAGAGAGGAATTAAATCCCTACATAAATCATAGATAATTTTAAAATGATGACAAAAATGGGCATATTTTGGCCAAGGGCCAAATTCACAACCAGCAAATGATAGTTGCAGCATGCAAAAGATGGTCCTTGCACTTTTTAAAACAGAAGATAGTCTAGCCAATTTCCTAAATTTTCTAGAATAAGAGTTAGGTTTGACAGTACAGTAGAATGAAATAAGCCTCAGCTTTGTGTAAAATTATCATTCATCATTTTGACTGAACTACTTATTGCTCCTGTTCCTGTCATCAGGCTCTAAGTCATCTTATATTTTCACTGGCTTATCTTGTACTCATGTTAACTCATTCCAAGTTCTGCAAACTGGCCTATGTGATTATTAACACCCGTTTAACAGATTTATTTATCTTCTGCTGATGACTCCCTGGCTTCCAAACTGTGAAGGTTTTTCTCTGTGTCTTGGTTAATATTTTTCTGTAAATGTTCACACCTTTTTTTCCCCCTTGTTCATAAGGTCTAGAATCCTGCTTCTAGTTTTGACTCTGGATAACAAACTAGCACTTTAACCACTTCTTACTTACAGCATAGTGGCCAAGCAAAATAACTCTTACATAGCTTCTAGTTAAGGGTGGAGGATACTGCATTAGAAATTTGGGAAAATGTAAAGCAAGGGTGAGAAGAACAGGATATTATTTGTCTGCTGCAAAAGACTTTTTTTCTTGTTTCTAGAAACAAGCACATATTTTGCTTATCTATATTATGAAGGTCATTATAGCTCTGCTTTATAACCGGCTGAAAATAAAGGAGAAACGGTCTTTGCACAACTATCTGATTCTGTAACCAGATGGTTCTGGTTACAAAACTATCAACTTGCCTTTCATTGTTTGAGCCTGTTGCATACTCTGATGTGCTTTATCCTTTTTATTTTATGTTTGCTTTTCAGAATTAAAATTTAATTATAATAATCTGTGGACATTTTCAAGGAATCTGTTGGCTTCACTGTAATCATCAAACTGTTTCTTAATTTGGATTTTTTTCCATTTTCCCCCCCTCTATCCAATCAATGAAGTAAAATGACTTGGTGGAAGATGGGAAAGATATAAAACAACCTTATTGTTGCTCTTGAAAAAAACCCTATGATCAAAGAAACAAATTATATATAACCTTAAAAGGTCAAGAACAAGTTGCTATAAAATCACATTTTAGTTTAACTTTTTAAGTTAATACTTTTTTTTTTGATTCTCAAAAAGAATACTTTTTTTTTGATTCTCAAAACAAGATGATTTTTGGTAACTTGCAGCATAGAAAGGCTCTCTAATTTATTGCCATGGAAGCTAATCCTTCTCTTCCATGGCAATAAATATCCTTATTTCACACTAACAACTGCAGAACTTCCTTAGGCTAAGGCACTACACTTATTCTTTTACTTAGACCTCCTAAATCCTTTGCTCTCTAAAGAACCATTCTTTGAGTAACAGTCTTAATAATCAGTTGTTATTATGGAGCTCTTATCTAAAGCTTTGATTTTCAGGCCGTTGGTCTGAGCACAGTGGAACATGTAAGAGAAGAAACAATTTGGCAGTAAAAAAACAAAAAACTAGTGGGAGCACTTCAGCCTGGCCTCCCTAATGCAATGTTTTAATTGTTCATATCTTGTTTATGTCTGCACAATGGCTAGAAAAAGGAGGAAAGTTCATTTGCTCCACTTTGTTTTCATTTCTCTGAAACTAATACTACTTAAAAGAAGCAGCTTTTTTGTTCTTCTTGAAGCCCTGATTTCTTCAGTAATCTTGGAAACTAAAGGCCTCTATTGTTGTGCTTGTTGTGCTGGAACCAAAGCTAATGATTTTGAGTACTTATAATTACATAATTTGAAGTATGTGTGTACTTCTAAGGCAAACGGAACAAAGTAGCTTTTAAAAACCCCCAAATATAATGGTCACAGTAATGTGTTTTCCTGTACAGACATACCTTTCTTATTGATGATGTTGATAATGATAATAATTTTGGTAACAGACAACCAGTCAAAAATATCACAGACGTACACATACACGCTTACACATGTACGTATCATTCTTAGGGATCCACAGATTTTCTGTGATTTCAATATACTTTCAATTAAAAGCATACATCTACATCCACACCCATATATTCATCACCAAGATTACCCAAGCAGTTGTTGGATCACTTAGGCTTTTCCTGACACAGGCTTTTCAGACAATGAAGCCAATAATTTCCTCTTCCTTCCCTTTGTGCTATACACTCTCTACTCCACCTCCCTGACAGGATTTTGCAAGATATTTCATCTCACCTTAATCATCAGGGGATAGAGAAATTTGTAAATGTTGGTCAAAATGATTTCACCACAGGGGAAAAGAGGGGATACTCACCTCTGCAGAAAAGCAAAACCAGCAAGGAATTCAGGAGACAAAGTTGGAGAACACAGGACATTCTCATCACTGTCCAGCAAAATAAAAATCAGCATTTTTGTCACCCTTATCCTATGAATATCTAATGCCCCAATTGCCCTTATATTATGTTTGGACATTTGGCAATGCTCCAAAGAATGGGAGAGAATTTCATGTTCTTCAATTCAGGTCTAATGAAATCAGATTTTTACATGTGAAAGAGTTGTCATGTATTTGCTATTCCTCTGAATGAAATAAATAACAAACAATGCAGGTATAGTTTGCCAAAGAAGTACTGTCTTATTCCTAATTCCTTATGTGTACTGGCTAGAATAAAGTATACATATTCAGAAATTGACAAATTCTTTACTGGAACCATTTCCAGTTCCCATATCTTGAAAAACAATCCAGGATCACTTTCATACTTGACAACATCAAAACAAAGAATAAAAATCATGATTCTCACAATAAAGAGAGCAAATTTGGTCTAGTGGTTAAGGCGCCAGGCTAGAAAGCAGGAGGGCTTCAGTTCAAGTCCTCCTTAGTCATGAAAACTAGCTGTGAAACTTTTGGAAATCTTCTTCCTATTTTCTGCACAAAACAACCCTATGAGATAGGCTGGACTGGGAGAGAATGACTGGCCCAAAGTCAACTAGCTAGTTTTCTTGCCTAAGGTGGGACTTAAATTCACTCTCCTGTTTTCTAGCCTGATGTTATTTGTAAAAATAGCTCTTTATAAAAAATAATAAAGGCAGGATACAATGGAATAATATAAAAAGATCCAGTCACTGCCATGCCATTCACAAAGAAAACAAAGTATCTTGCTTGAACTTATTTATCCTCTTTCCCATCTCTGTTTCATTATGTGTGTATTTCTCTGATTAAATACTGAAGAATTCCAGGAAAGCTGAAAAGACATCAAACCACCTGATAAGATCTGAAGAAAAGTAAGTGGTAAGATGAGATGGGAGTTCCTGTCAACCAGTTGGCAGTTCCACAAATCTGCTGCACTTTAAAGAAAAGATGGCCTTCACTATAGTTTCAAAAACAAGGCGGTTCATCCAGCTCAGCCAGCATTATAGAATCCCAAAGCTCCAGCTACTCCTTTTGAGCTGGGACTGAGTTGTCACATAGAGGTTGTTTTTCTAACAGTAACAGAGTTGGAAGGGATCTTGGAGGTCATCTAGTCCAACCCCCTGCTCACTCAGGAAACCTATACTAGGGATTTGAACCACCAAACTGCTGACCTTTCTGATCAACAAGCTCTGCGTCTTAGCCACTGAGCCACCTAGCCAGGTGTTTTTGTTTTTGTCTTCTTTTTTACATGTTCCAGAGTGAGCCGTACACTTTAGTGTCAGCTCCAGAGCTGTAGAAATAATTCATGGGCTTCATGAACAGTACACATTTATAAGCCCAAGTACATATAGCCTGAAGTGTACCTCCCAGAACTCAAGATAGCATTTGGGCCGAAATTTAATTTTAAGAATTCACACATCTACTTGTGTTGTTGCCCTCTTCTCCCCTCCCATTGTGTACACATCACATCCCAATTCTGTTCTCAGCATATGAGGAGTAGGAGAATGGAATACATAGGAGAGTGGATTATATGGACGATTATACCATTTAATTTTCTATGATTTCCCAACAGCGAAAAAAAATATTGCAATCCTCATGTAACACAAACTATAGGTTGGGTTGTATTGTATTGACTAAATCAGAGCTGGCTTAAATTGATCATTTATTTGCTTTTTATTCCACAGGAATGTCTACAGTAGTTTACTTGAAGACTTTTTTTATTGGCTATTTAAAATTCTGAGGCTTTATTCTCTAGCTCTAAAAGCAAAAACTTCCTGAAAATGATTCAGTAGCTTAATTCTCAGATATGTTAAATCAATCATGAGAAAGACGTATCTTCATGTCACTAGAATAAGACCAGTTCTATTAATAAGCATAAAAAGGATTGACAATATGATTCCTTGCATTCTCATTAAAACTATAGATATCCAACTATTCAAATGTCCTTAACTGCTCCCTAGACAAATTTCAAAATGAAGAATTCTAAATCAAAGAAAATCGTAGTTTCTATATTCAAAGTATTTCAAAACAGTTTTTTTAACTGGAATTTGCTGGATCTGAGATTTTGTTTATCTAAAACAATAAAAACTGCTGCTTTATGAAAAATAGGTATGACAGAGTAACAGAGTTAGAAGGGATCTTGGATGTCTTCTAATCCAAACTCCTATAGTCCATATCAGGCAAATGGCTCTCCTTTAAAACTTCCAGGGATGGAGCATCCACAACCCGAAGTTAAACTGATTACAGTTACAGTTCTTGAAACTGTTCATTGTATGTTTTAACCTCCAATCCCTAATCATCTTTGTTGCTCTGTTGCTTTTCCTATACTCTTTCTAAAGTCTCAACATCTTTTTGTATGGAAAATTGGACACAGTATTCCAAGTTTGGTCTTATCACGGCATTATAAAGTAGTTTTAACACTTCATGTAATGTGGGATAAACAGCATCATTTGTAACTGTCTGACAAATCACATTCAATATGTAGTCCTTAATGGAACTGCATCTACATGGAGGGAAGTAAGCAGTAGGGTACCAGAAGGTACCAGAAGGTTCTATTTTAGGCCCAATATTCTTCCACATCTTCATAAATGATTTAAATGAGGAAAACAGAAGGGAAACTCATCAGCCCCTTTCTGGACCGGGATGCCCTATGCACGGTCACTCACGCACTCGTGACGTCTCGCCTGGATTACTGCAATGCTGTTGTGTCTTGCCCGCCCTCAGAGCAGCCGGGGCCTTCTTACCTGCTCCCGCACACTGAGGAATGTATGCCTCCCGGTCCCAGTCCTGGCTCCATGCCCACACAAACTGCAGAAGGAGAATCTCCCTGCCCCAGCCCTGACTCCATGCCCAGGCAAACGGAGCAGCTAGACCCCTCCCCCTCCTCCACAGCAGGTGAGCCTGAGGAGGGTTTATTACCAACAGCTGATTGGTGTGACCCTCGCATCAGAAGATTGGAGGCGGAGGCAACAGAGGGAAGGAGGGCAGGCCTTAATGAGTGCTGAGTCATGGTGCCACACCCCATGGCCTATATAAAGGATCTACTTTCTGGCAGTCTCTGAGTCAGGCAAAAGTCAAACTTATCTTGCTGAAGTCACTTACTGGTCTCCTGCCTGCTCTGAGGACTTTGCTAGGACTTTGGGCAGAGCTGCAGAGGCACGCCTGATTCGGACTCCCCGGCCCCAGCCGTCAGCGGAGGAGTGGGACACGACATCTTGCCTGACTCCTCACACATCTACAAGATGGATCAGCAACAGCTGGCGCTGATTGTGCAGCAGCTACAAACAGACAATCAGCAACTGCAACAGCAAGTCGCCCAGCTGACTGCTCAACTGGCTGCTGGGAATGCCCCAGCAGTCCAACCTCCTCCTCCTCCTCCTCCTCAGCGCCACAGCCTGGTACGGTGCGGAGAAGTTCTCAGGGCGGATGGAGATGTTCCCGGCCTTCATGGCCCAGTGCCAGACCTACATGGCAATGCGGCGGGGACTTTCAGATGACCGGGCCAGGGTGGCCTTCGTGATGAACCTGTTGTCTGGCCAGGCTGCGCAGTGGGCCACGCCCTTGGTGCTCAGGGACAGCCCCTTGCTGGCGGACTACCAGGGGTTCTGGGGGCAACTACGCCTGATGTATGAAGACCCTGTGCGGGCCCAGACGGCTGCCTGGCGCCTTGGAGAGATCCAACAAGGGCCCCGCCCCCTCCGGGAGTACATCGCGGAATTCTGGTTGCTGTGCCATGATTCGGACTGGAACGACACGGCACTAGCGGACGCGTTCAAGAGGGGCCTTTCGGAAGAGCTCCAGGACGAGCTGGCTCGGGTGGAGGCGCCGCGGACCCTCGTTGACCTGGTGCCCCTCTGCCTGCGCCTCGACACCCGTCTCCAGCAACGCCCGTCCTGTCGCCGCCCGCAACCGTCAAAGACCGTCGCCCTCCCTCGACCCGTGCCGACCCCGTCCCGGGTCATCCCGCGCTTCGTGGCCGCCGCCGAGGAGCCCATGGAGTTAGGAGCGGCGAGGCCTCGCCTGACGGCCCAGGAGCGGAGCAGGAGGCGCCAAGGGGGGCTGTGTTTGTACTGTGGGGAGCCCGGCCATTTCGCCGCCGCATGCCCCAGGAAGCGCGGCGGAACACGTACGCCCGTCCCCGAATCCCGGCCTGGCCAGTCGGGAAACGGGGCAGGCCCGGCCCAGGGAAACCCTAGGCCGGGCACGGACCAAGCCCGCCAGACATGGCGGCGTGGACCCTGGGCCCCTCGGCACCTGATTTTGGACACCGGGTGTGGGTGGGTGACCGGCGGAAGGATCGGCACACGCGCTGGTGGATTCAGGGGCCACCACGAACTTTATGGACCGGGCCTTCGTGGACCATTTTGGTGTCCCCTTGGTTCCGTAGACCCTCCGATGGCGTCGAGACCATCGGCGGGAGGAGCTGGTGGCGGACCCATTAACCGCCACGCAGCCCTTGCGCCTCGCCATCGGGGACCACGAGGAGGCGATTCGCTTCACGTGACAGCGGACCTCCACTTCCCAGTGATCCTCGGACTGGCCTGGCTGCGGACGCACGACCCTCAGGTGGCCTGGTCGCGGGCGCCATCTCGTTCCCAGCCTGCAGTGTGTCGACCACATCCGCCACACCTCGCCCGGCCAGGACGTCTTCACCCGGCCGTCGCCGTGCCCCGAGCTGCAGGACTTGCTGGCGTCTTCAGCGAAAGGAGGCGGACCGCTTACCCCGCACCGGCCCCACGACTGCCCGTGGACCTGCAACCCGGCGCCCGCTGCCCACGGGCGCCTGTATTCCATGTCCGAGCCGAGTTGGCGCCCTCAGGGACTTTCTGGACAAAAATCTGGCCCGAGGTTCATCCGGCCTTCCAAGTCCCTCTGTCGGCCCCGGTCCTCTTCGTAAAAAGAAGGCGGGGATTTGCGCCTGTGTTGCGACTACCGCCGGCTGAACGCCATCACGGTGCGGAATCGCTACCCCTGCCGCTCATCCGGGCTGATGGACCGGCTGCGGAGGCCTCCATCTTTACCAAGCTCGACCTCCGGGGCCTACAACCTGGTGCGGATGCGTGAAGGGGCGAGTGGAAGACGGCGTTCGGCACCGCACGGACACTACGAGTACACGGTCATGCCGTTCGGGCTGACCAACGCCCGCCGTCTTCCAACATTTTATGAGCGATGTGTTCCGGGACATGTTGGATCGGTTCGTGGTGATCTACCTGGGCGACATCCTGGTCTACTCGGTCCAGGAAAGTCACCTCCAGCACCTCCGCCTGGTCCTGCAGCGCCTGCGGGAGCACCAGCTCTACGCCAAGCTGGAGAAGTGTTTTTTCCTCCGGTCGTCCATTGAGTTCCTCGGGCACATCCTCTCACCCAAGGGGATCGCCATGGACCCGCGCAAGGTGGAGGCCCTGAGCAGCTGGGAAGCCCCGCGTCGGGTGAAGGATGTCCAGCGGCTGCTGGGCTTCGCCAATTACTATCGGACCTTCATCCCGGGCTTCGCCACGCTGGCGGCTCCGCTCACCCAGCTCCTTCAGAAGAAGGTCCCGTTCCGGTGGGGTCCCCCGCAGGAGGAAGCCTTCACGGCTCTCAGGAAGGCTTTCGTCACGGAGCCCATCCTGCGACATCCCGACCCGAACCGGCCTTTCGTGGTGGAGACGGACGCCTCCAACGTCGCCCTCGGAGCGGTGCTGCTACAGGCCCCGGCGGATGGCGGCACTCTTTTTCCCTGCGCGTACTACTCGCGGAAGCTCAACCCTTCCGAGCGCAACTATACCATCTGGGAAAAGGAGTTGCTGGCTATCAAGGCGCGTTCGGCGTGGCGGCACCACCTGGAGGGCCCGGCATCAGGTGGAGGTCGAACGGACCATCGGAACCTCGAACATCTCACCACGGCTCGGAAGTTGAACCAGCGGCAGATCCGGTGGTCGCTGTTCTTTGCCCGGTTCAACTTCCGCGTCACCTATATCCCCAGTGGCCACAACCGGAGGGCGGGCGCCCTGTCCCGTAAGCCGGAGGACCTGGGCGCCCCAGGCCCTCTTCCTCCCCGGGCCGTACTGCTGGCGGGAGCCTTGGCGCCGCCCGGGAACCGGTGGACTTACGGGCCGGGGTGCGAGGGGCGCAGCGCCAAGACGCCTGGTCTCAGCAGCGGCGAGCGGAGGCGGGCCCCACGTCTCCGTGGACATTGGAAGACGACGTACTCAAGTTCCGGGGGCGGTTGTATGTGCCCACGGGGCCGCTCCGGTCCCTCGTCCTGACCCAGTGCCACGACAACCCTGCCGCGGGCCATTTCGGGTTTTTCAAGACTCTCAACCTGGTAACGCGGACCTTCTGGTGGCCCCGGGTGCGGCATGATGTCCATGCCTATGTGACGTCCTGCGTGCCGTGCTGGCAAGCCAAGGCCGCCACGGGGGCCCCTCCTGGTCTCCTCCAGCCCTTGCCGACTCCTGACAGACCCTGGGGGGCAATTTCCATGGACTTCCTGACGGACCTGCCGCCGTCCTCGGGGTTCACCACGGTGCTGGTGGTAGTGGACATGCTCACCAAGATGGCACACTTCATCCCGTGCCGCGGGCTGCCCACCGCCACCAAGACTGCCCACCGCCACCAAGACAGCCCGTCTCTTCTTGCAGCACGTCTTCCGCCTCCACGGCCTGCCGGACAGGGTGGTGTCGGACCGTGGGGTGCAGTTCACGGCCCGCTTTTGGAAGAGCCTGATGGCCGCATTGGAGGTGCAGGGGTGCCTGTCGTCGGCGCACCATCCGGAGACCGACGGCGGGACGGAAAAGGTCATCGGCATCCTGGAACAGTACCTCCGGTGCTTCGTGAACCAACAGCAGGACAACTGGGCCGATTACCTGTCCCTAGCGGAGTTTGCATTCAACAACTCCCAACACACCTCCACCCAGACCACCCCGTTCCTGGCCAACTTGGGGTACCATCCACGGCTCTTCCCTCTGGCGCCCCCGGACTCCCCGGTTCCCGAGACACAGTCCTTTCTCTCCGAGTTGCACGCGGTCCAGCAGATGGTGCGTCGGCAGCTGAATCGGGCGAAGGAGGACTACAAGCGGGTCGCCGATCGTTCCCGACGGGCAACACCCCCACTGGTGGTCGGAGACCGCGTGTGGCTCTCCACAAAGCATCTCCCGTCCGACCGGCCGGCGAAGAAACTGGACCACCGGTTCATCGGTCCGTTCCCCGTCGAGGCGGTCATCAATCCGGTGGCCTACCGATTGACCCTGCCGCGTTCCATGCGGATCCATCCCGTCTTCCATCGGTCCTTGCTGGTCCCTGAGGCCCCGCCGTCTCCCCTTCGGCGCCCGGCGCCACCCGTCGCTGTCGACGAGGACGGGGCGGAGGAGTACGAGGTGCACAGCATACGCGACTCCCGCTGGCTGAAGGGGCGCTTCCAATACCTGGTTGCGTGGCAAGTGCGGGACCGAGTTCACCTGGGTCAATGCCTCCGGCGTCACGCCCGGACCTGGTGCGGGCCTTCCACGAGCAGAACCGGCCCGACCGCATCCCGATCGTCAGCCCGGGGAAGGGCCCTGCGGTGAGGATAGTGTTGTGTCTTGCCGCCCTCAGAGCAGCCGGGCCTTCTTACCTGCTCCCGCACACTGAGGAATGTATGCCTCCGGTCCCAGTCCTGGCTCCATGCCCACACAAACTGCAGAAGGAGAATCTCCCTGCCCCAGCCCTGACTCCATGCCCAGGCAAACGGAGCAGCTAGACCCCTCCCCCTCCTCCACAGCAGGTGAGCCTGAGGAGGGTTTATTACCAACAGCTGATTGGTGTGACCCTCGCATCAGAAGATTGGAGAGACGGAGGCAACAGAGGGAAGGGAGGGGCAGGCCTTAATGAGTGCTGAGTCATGGTGCCACACCCCATGGCCTATATAAAGGAGCTACTTTCTGGCAGTCTCTGAGTCAGGCAAAAAGTCAAACTTATCTTGCTGAAGTCACTTACTGGTCTCCTGCCTGCTCTGAGGACTTTGCTAGGACTTTGGGCAGAGCTGCAGAGGCACGCCTGATTCGGATTTCCCGGACCCAGCCGTCAGCGGAGGAGTGGGACACGACAAATGCTCTCTACATGGGGCTCCCCTTGAAGGGCATCCGGAGGCTGCAGTTAGTCCAGAATGCGGCTGTGCGGGTGATAGATGGAGCCCCCCGTGGCTCCCGTATAACACCCATCCTGCGCAGACTGCACTGGCTACCTGTGGCTTTCCGGGTGCGCTTCAAGGTTCTGGTGACCACCTTTAAAGCGCTCCATGGCATTGGGCCGGGTTACTTATGGGACCGCCTACTGCTACCGAATATCTCTCACCGACCCGTGCGCTCTCACAGAGAGGGTCTCCTCAGGGTGCCGTCAGCGCGGCAATGTCGTCTGGCGACACCCAGGGGAAGGGCCTTCTCTGTGGGGGCCCCCACCCTCTGGAATGAACTACCCCCCGGACTTCGTCAGCTTTCGGACCTCCGGACCTTCCGCCGCGGGCTTAAAACATATTTATTTAACTGTGCAGGACTGAGCTAGATTTTAAATTATCGGTTTTAAATTGGGTTTTATTCTATATTTTTAATTCTAAATTAACAGGCTTTTTTAGAATAAGTTTTTTAATTGTTTTTATGTTGTATTTATGTGTTTTTAAATGCCTGTACACCGCCCTGAGTCCTTCGGGAGATAGGGCAGTATATAAATTTGATCAAATAAATAAATAAATAAATAATCAGATTTGATACCAAGCTGGCAGGAATAACCAAACGTCCCAGAAGATGGATCTCGATTGACTTTAACACTGGGCCCTGTCTAACAGAATGAAATTCAATGTAGAGAAAAGTAAGATTTATCATTTAGGCAAGAAAAATCAAATGTACAGGTACAGATTAAATGAAACCTGGCCTGTGAGACGGGTCTTAAGATTCCTACTAGATAACCGCTTAAACATAAGCCAGCAGTGTGGTGCTGCTGCTGCTGCTGCTGCAAAAAAAAAGCCAATGCAACCCTAGGCTGCATTAACAGAGAGATAGAATCAAGATCACATGAAATATTAGTACCACCTTATAAGGCCTTAGAAAAACCACATTTGGAATACTGCATCCAGTTTTGGTCACTACAATCTAAAAAGATATGTTGAGACTCTAGAAAGTGTGCAAGACAAGAGAAACAAAAATGATTGAGGTGCTGTGGCTAAAGCATGAAGAAAGGTTGCAGGAATAGGGTACGCCTAGTCTACTGAAAAGAAGGACTAGGGGCATCATGATAGCAGTGTTTCAATATCTGAGGGGTTGCCAAAAAGAAAAGGTCAATCTATTTTCTAAAGCACCAGAGGTAAGACCAGGGGTGGTATTCACTTACCTTCACTACTGGTTCGCAAATCTGAGCTTCGCTCGCACGCGCCATCTCTGCAGATGCGCAGAATATCAAAAACAGGACGTGATGATGTCCAGGCGGGTGGGCGGAACCTCCAGCAGCCGCCGCTTCCGGTTTTCCTGAACCAGATAGAACCGGCTGAATACCACCACTGGGTAAGACGAGAAACAATTGATGAAAACTAATCAAGAAAAGAAGCAACCTAGATCTAAGGAGAAATTTCCTGACAGTGGGAACAATAAAGTAGTTCAGGGGTCAAGCTGGCTGAGGAACTCTGGGAGTTGAAGTCCACAAGTATTAAAAGAGCCAAGTTTGCAGACCCCTGAACTAATGGAATGGATTGCCTTCAGAAGTAGTGGGTGCTCCATCACAGAGAGCTCTTAAAAAGAAACTGGACAGCCATTGTTTGAAATAGTATGGGGTCTCCTG
Source organism: Ahaetulla prasina (assembly GCF_028640845.1). Taxonomy (NCBI): domain Eukaryota; kingdom Metazoa; phylum Chordata; class Lepidosauria; order Squamata; family Colubridae; genus Ahaetulla; species Ahaetulla prasina. The sequence goes on along the minus strand of NC_080542.1, from coordinate 54,129,812 downwards.
TTTGAGCACGGAGTTGGACTAGAAGACCTCCAAGGTCCCTTCCCACTGTTATTCTGATCTTGATTCTATCCCTCTGTTAGTGCAAACTAGGACTGCATTGACTTTTTTGGCAGCTGTAGCACACTGCTGATTCATATTTAAGTGGTTGTCCACTAGAACTCCTAGATCCCTTTCACAGTTATTGCTGTTGAGTCAGAACAACAGAAAGGAACTTGGAGTCTTTTACCACAATCCCCTGATCAAGCAGATCTTGTACCATTTCAGAGAAATACCTGTCTAATTTATTGTTAAAAGCTCCAGTGATGGTGCATCCACAACTTCTGGAGGCAAGGTATTCAACTGGATAATTGTTCTCACTATCAGGAAATTTTTTCCTTAGTTCTAGGGTGATTCTCTCCTTGATTAGTTTCCATCCATTGCTTATCTTGCCTTCTGGTGTGTTAGAGAATTGACCCTTTTTTCTTTGTGGTAGCCCCTCAAATATTGGAACACTGCAGTAGTGGTTTCAAATTGTCACTACTGGTCTGCTCGAGGACGAGTGTGTGCGCGCTCATGACGCTTCTGCGCATGCGCAGAGACGTCTGGGTGGGTGGGCGGAGCCTCCTGCTGCCGCCGCTATCAATTCCCCTGATCTGGGGTGAACCGATAGCAACCCACCACCGGAACATTGCTATTATGGTATCCTAGTCCTTCTTTTCACTAAACTAAACTTACCCAATTCCTGCAACTGTTGTTCTTATGTTTTAGTCTCCCGCCCCCTAATCATCTTTGTTGCTCTTCTCTATAGTTTTTCTGGAGTATCAACATCTTTATTTATGATGTGGCGACCAAAACTGAATGCAGTATTCCAAATGTGGTCTTACATTATAAAGTGCTACTAACATTTCATGTGATCTTGTTTCTATTCCTGTGTTTATTTATTTATTTATTTATTTATTTATTTGATTTTTATACCGCCCTTCTCCCGAAGGACTCAGGGCGGTGTACAGGCAAGATAAAACAATACAATATAAAAAAACTTATTTAAATTAGCCTAAAATTAAAAAATTCCCATACTAAAAACCCCGTTTAAAAATTGATAAAAAATAAAATTCAATTTAAGACAGCCCCGCGCAAATAAAAAGATGCGTCTTCAGTTCGCGACGGAATGTCCAAAGGTCAGGTATTTGGCGTAAACCCGGGGGAAGTTCGTTCCAGAGTGTGGGAGCCCCCACAGAGAAGGACCTTCCCCTGGGGGCCGCCAGCCGACATTGCTTGGCGGACGGCACCCTGAGAAGTCCCTCTCTGTGAGAGCGTACAGGTCGGTGGGAGGCATGTGGTAACAGCAGGCGGTCCCGTAAGTACCCAGGCCCTAAGCCATGGAGCGCTTTAAAGGTCGTAACCAGCACCTTAAAGCGCACTCGAAAGGCCACAGGCAGCCAGTGCAGTCTGCGCAGGAGCGGTGTTATATGGGAGCTACGGGCTCCCTCTATCACCAGCGCAGCTGCATTCTGGACTAACTGAAGCCTCCGAGTGCACTTCAAGGGAGCCCCATGTGAGAGCATTACAATAATCCAGGCGAGAGGTAGCGGCGCATGAGTGACCGTGCACAAGGCATCCCGATCAAGGAAGGCGCAACTGCGAACCAGGCGAACCTGGTGGAAGGCCCCCTGGAGCGGCCGTCAAATGATCTTCAAGCGACAGCCGTTCATCCAGGAGGACACCTAAGTTCGCACCCTATCCTTTGGGGCCAATAACTCGCCTCCAACAGTCAGCGCGGCTGCAGCTGACTATGTCGAGTGCCGGCATCCACAGCCACTCCGTCTTGGAGGATTAAGCTTGAGCCTGTTTCTCCCCATCCAGACCCGTCGGCTTCCACACACGGGACAGCACTTCAACAGCTTCATTGGGGTGGCCTGGGGTGAAGAAGTACAGCTGGGTGTCATCAGCGTACAGCTGGTATCTCACCCCAAAGCCACTGATGATCTCACCCAGCGGCTTCATATAGATGTTGAACAGAAGGCGAGAATCGACCCCGCGGCACCCACAAGTGAGGTCCCTCGCGGTCGACCTCTGCCCCCTGTCAACACCGTCTGCGACCGGTCAGAGAGATAGGAGGAGAACCACCGATATACGGTGCCTCCACTCCCAATCCCCCAACCGGCGCAGCAGGATACCATGGTCGATGGTATCAAAAGCCGCTGAGAGGTCTAATAGGACCAGGGCAGAGGAATAACCCCTGGCCCTGGCCTCCAGAGATCATCCACCAATGCGACCAAAGCTGTCTCCGTGCTGTACCGGGTCGGAAGCCGGACTGGAACGGGTCTAGATAGACGGCTTCATCCAGGTATTGGGGTAGCTGTCGCCACAGCACTCTCTACAACCTTAGCAACAAAGCGAAGGTTGGAGACTGACAATAATTTCCCAAAATAGCTGGGTCCAGGAGGGCTTCTTGAGGAGGGTCTCACCACCGCCTCTTTCAAGGCGGCAGGAAAACCCTTCCAACAAAGCGTTGATAATCTCCTGGAGCCAGCCTCGTGTCACCTCCTGAGTGGCCAGTACCAGCCAGGAAGGACACGGGTCCAGTAAACATGTAGTGGCGTGAAGCCTCCCCAACAACCTGTCCACGTCCTCGGGAGCCACAGGGTCAAACTCATCCCAAATGGACTCAACAAGGCGTGTCTCCTCTCCCTCGCCTGGATCATCCCAATTTGGTCCAGACCATCCCGGAGCTGGCGATTTTATCGTATAGATAACCACTAAACTCCTCAGCACGTCCTGCAGCGGGTTATCCGCACCTCCTGATGAAGGAGGCGGGTCACCAAACAGGGCGGCCGGGCGGTTATCTGCCGACGCAATGAGGGTGGAGGTATATGGCGCCTCGCCTCCCTCATTGCCACTAGGTAGGTCCTAGAATAGGACCTAACTAGTGTCCGATCAACCGGGCGGCTGGACCTCCAGGTGCTCTCTAGGCGTCTTCTCCGGCGTTTCATCTCCCTCAGCCTCGGAGAACCAAGGGGCCAAACGAGATCTGCGCCGGGTCAGAGGTCGCAAAGGCACGACACGGTCCAAGGCCCCAGCCGCGGCCCGCTCCCAGGCCGCAACTAGTTCCTCAGTCGTGCCGTGGGCCAGATCCTCAGGGAATGGCCCAAGCTCCGTCAGGAACCTCTCGGGGTCCATCAGGCGCCTGGGACGGAACCACCGTATAGGTTCCGTCTCCCTGCGATGGTGGATGGCGGTTCGGAAGTCTAGTCGAAGGAGGAAATGATCGGACCATGACATCGGTTCGGTTACTAAGTCATCTAATTCCAAATCATTTAACCACTGTCCAGAGATATAAATCAGGTCCAGTATGCCTCCCCCCATGTGCGTGGGGCCATCATTTACCCGAATCAGGTCCAAGGCCGTCATGGAAGCCTGGAACTCCCGAGCTGCAGTCGATAACAAGCCAGCCGATGGCAAGTTGAAATCCCCCATGACTATAAGTCTGGGGGTCTCAACCGCCACGGAGGCAAGCACCTCCAACAGCTCGGGCAGGGCTGTGGTCACGCAGCAAGGAGCCAGGTACGCGATCAACAAGCCCAACTGATTCCTATAGCCCCACCTCACATAGAGGGATTCACAACCGGCAATCTGAGGAACAGTGGCCTCCCTCGGCTCTAGATCTTCCTTAATGACAACCGCCACCCCGCCACCCCTACCTTGGGCCCTCGGCTGATGAAATGCTCGAAAACCTGGAGGGCACAGCTCAACGAGGGGAACCCCCCCTCCGGACCCAACCAGGTCTCCGTAATGCCCATAAGGTCCGCGGACTCCCCCTGAATAAGATCACAAATCAGGGGGGCTTTATTAGCCACGGACTAATAAAGTTAATGCAATCTAAAGTTAATGCAATCTAGGACTTCATTGGTTTTTTTGGCAGCTGCAGCACATTGCTGGCTCATATTTAAGTGGTTGTCTGCTAGAACTCCTAGATCCCTCTCAGTTACTGCTACTCAGCCAGGTTCCACCTATTCTATACTGTGCATTTGGTTTTTCTTGCCTAAGTGCAAAACCTTACTTTCTCACACTTAAATTTCATTTTGTTAGATATGGCCCAGTGTTCAAGCCTTCATCCAGATCTTGTAAAACAGCAGTCATCAACTTGTGGTTCATGGACCACTGGTGGTCCGTGAGAAAATTTTGGTGGTCCGCAGAAAAATTATTTGCATTTTTTATATTGCACTAAATCAAGGGTCCTCAAACTACGGCCCCTGGGCCAGATATGTGCAATGAATGTTTGTGTTGCTGCAGAGAGTGTCCCCCTTTGGGGTCTTTTTGTGCAGATGAGAGGGGGGCAGAAATTCTGACTTGGGATCTGCTTCAGCCTCCTGGTGTGGGGCTTTTGGAGAAGGATGGAGGGAAGTGGCGAAGAGCTGGAGGACCTTGTTCCAGTGGGACTGCATCATGGTCTGGAACTGGCTGACCATCTCAGCCCACTGAGTTTCCAGGTGCCAGTACCTAGCCTTGCCTTCCTGCAAGTCTTCCCTCTGCTTGGAAAGCCTATCTCCTAGTCCTCAATGAGGTGCTTCTTCTGAGACTCCTTCTCGGTCAGATCCAATTTGAACTGAGCCAGCTGTTTTGCCAATTCTTTCTTGTGGTGGCTGCTTAACTCCAACAACTGTTTCCTGTTAGGGCCCTAAGGAGCCCAGGTGGGGAGGCGAGGAGTCGCTGGTGGGGGGTGTGTGAGTAGAGGCTGGTGAGGCGCCCCTTGACATGAGTTACATCGAGTTGGTCATGCCCACCCAATCACATGATCACCTAGCTACACCCATCTGGTCATTAAGCAGATCATATTAGTGGATTTAAAATTATGAATTTAGTGGTCCCTGAGGTCTGAAAGGTTGGTGACCCCTGTTGTAATAGAATAAATTGGTAATTGGATAAAAGTTGTCTTTAGTAAATGGTTCTTCTTCACCTCATTAAAAGTAAAACTGTGCAATATTTTAAGTGGGAAATGAGGGGTTGAAATGCTACCGGTTTGCACCGGTTCCAGCAAACTGGTAGCAGCAGCGCGTGGTTCGATGAACTGGTAGCGGCGGCAGCACAAAGCTCCACCCCCCCCGCCCATCTTTACTTCCTGGTTCCTAGTTTTAACCAGGAAGTAACCTTTTTTTGACCCTATGTGCAGAAGGCTTTGCACATGCGCAGGGGGTCCAAAATTGCACGTCACGCACGCGAACACGGAGCACGTACTTCCAAACCAGTAGGGAAGATAAGTAGATTTCACCCCTGGTTGATAGGTAATGTGTCTAGAAACCATATCTCCTAATTTAAAGTAAAACCTTATAAAGGTTGCAGCTGGGAAATCTGTGCTGAGATATGGCCCCACTGAAAGTGCACAGTGGCTCTCCAAATGATTCTGTGTGATGAGATGTGTAGTGTTGTTATGCAGGAGTTCTGAAGTAGTGCAACACCAGCCACATTTTTTGGAAACCATATTACTAAAACCTAAGTGGATGTTTATTTTGTCCCTTTCTGGGCGGGGGGGATGGAAACCCCTTAAAACCGCTATACTGTTTTACAGTAAAAGCATACCTTCCCTTTCTGTTCCACTCTGAAAAGTATCTTACCTCTCTCTCTCTCTCCATTAGTCATCTATAGCAGGGCTCACCAACCTTTCGGACCTCAGGGACCACTAAATTCATAATTTTAAATCCCGTGGACCACTAATATGATCTGCTTAAAGACCGGCTGGGTGGGTGTGGCTAGGTAGTCATGTGACTGGGTGGCCATGACCAACTTGATGTAACTCATGTCAAGGGGCGCCTCACCAGCCTCTATCACCCCTCCCCTCCTATCCACTCCTCCCCTGCCTGCCCGGGCTCCTTAGGGACCCAACAAGAAGCAGTCGTTGGAGCTAAACAGCCACCATGAGAAAGAGTTGGCAAAACAACTCAGTTCAAATTCGATCTGACAGAGAAGGAGCTCAGCAGAAGCACCTCACTTAGGACTGGGAGCATAGGCTTTCCAAGCAGAGGGAAGATCTGCAGGAGTGCAAGGCCAGGTACTGGTGCCTGGAGGCTCAGCGGGCTGAGATGGTCACCCAGTTCCAGGTCCTAATGCAGTCCCACTAAAACAAGGCCCTCCGGCTCTTCACCACCAGCAGCACTTCCTCCCAGCCTTCGCCCAAAGCCTCACACCAGGAGGCTGAAGCAGCTCCCAACTCACACAAAAAGACCCCAAAGGAGGAGACTCTCTGAAGCAACACAAGCGTTCATTGCACGTATCCAGTCCAGGGACTGTAGTTTGAGGACCCCTGATTTAGTGCCATATAAAAAATGTAAACAATTTTTCTGGGGACCACCAAAATTTTCTCGTGGACCACCAGTTGGTGACCGCTGATCTATAGTCCTTGCAATTGTTCTATTATGTTTGATAATTCTAATTACCAGCTATTACTGGTAACTTGTAACAAGCATATAGTCCAGAACGCAGCTGCGCGGGTAGTAGTGGGAGCAATCCATTGCTCCCATGTAACACCACTCCTGCGCAGTTTGCACTGGCTCCCTGTGGTCTTTTGGGTGCGCTTTAAGATTTTGGTTACCACCTTTAAAGCGCTCCATGGCTTAGGACCCGGGTACTTACGAGACCGCCTGCTGTTACCTTTTGCCTCCCACCGACCCGTACGCTCTCACAGAGAGGGCCTTCTCAGGGTGCCGTCCGCCAAACAATGTTGGCTGGTGGCCCCCAGGGGCAGGGCCTTCTCTGTTGGAGCTCCTACGCTTTGGAACGAGCTTCCCCCTGGTTTACGTCAAGTGTCTGATCTTCGGACTTTTCACCGTGAGCTGAAAACGCACCTATTTATTCAAGCGGGACTGGCCTAAAATTTTATTGAGGTTATTTATTTTTTAATGTTTTAAACTGTTTTAAATTTGGCCACTTATAATATGTTTGTTTTAATTTCTTTTAATGTTTATACTGTGATTTTTACTTGGCTGTACACCGCCCTGAGTCCTTCCGGAGAAGGGCGGTATAAAAATTGAATAAAATAAATAAATAAAATAAATATAAAAGCGATTATAAATTTTTGTATTTTAAGACTTTAAATCACAGTAGGCTTTTTTCTAATCAAAGAGAGCTGAGCAATTCTGAGAAAACCAGTAAGACAGTTTTCATATGACCCGAGGTGTTTTGGAAAAATGTGTTCCTTTTTCAAGGATACTGTGAAAACAGATACAATACCAAAAAAGGGCACTAGAATGTCAAACTTTGAACAGATTAAACTCGTGACATGGAGAATAATGTCATTGTCATAACGGGCAAAAGAATAATTATTGATAAAAAATATGAGCATTCTTTAAATATGAGCATTCTTTAAACATGCAGCATATGTTTTACTTCTACTGTCAATGAAAATAAAAGCAAAAAAGATTCCAATATAAACAAAATAAGGGACAGAATTGTTTCATATTCTGGAATGTCTGGAATTGGTATACTTTGGAAAAATTAACTGAAAGTACAGTACAGAAAAGTCTTGTGGGCTGTTTGTTTTTTTGTTAATGATAAAATAAATCTCACACACACAACCCTAACCCTAGAGTCAGGAACGACCCTACACCCACTTATAAACTATAAACCTTTAGCTAAGGCCTCTCTAAACACTGTAAAAAAGCAACAGCTGAGTCAAAGGAATAATACTAAATATACTACAACAGATATAGCATATAGAATTACAATACAATTATAATTAATATAATTTAAATGAAACAGTTAACATTATTTTTAATAAAAATCCAATATTGGGACAAGAGTTGTAGAATATGAGAAATAACCTGGTAATCTGCTTCTTCTGTTGTCCCCTTGATATTGCCTTCAGCTTGTTGCCTAACAGAGAATGTGGGATATCAAAATTTAAATTGTCCTTTCTTCTTTTAAATAGTATTTTTTTTCCTTTTAATCCACACAATCTCTCTGACGCTGACATGAGTGTTCAATATTCCTGCAGATAATATATTGATGTTCAGAGCAGGGGGAGAAACACAGACAGAGAGATAAACCAATAGCTATACTTAAGCAGACTTGCAAACAATAATACAGGGCACTTCCATTCATCAACAAGCTAGAATGGAGGCAATTGATATAAGATAGCAGATACCAAGAGGGACAATCTAATTGATTGTCTGATTATGTGCCATCAAGTTGTGGTCGACTAGATAGACCACACAAATTTTCTCAGTGACAATCTATCCCTAATGTGGAATTTCCTACTTGTTTCTTAACTATTATGTTTTTACTATTAACTATCAGCCATAATAGTTAAGAAACAAGTAAGATAATGAAATTATTCATCATTGTACTATGTTAATTTTCCTCTCTAAGGCTGTTGTCATTAGTTCAGTCTTCTTTAGATTTAACTCTGTTTCCATTTTTTCTTGTCTTCTGTTATTAGACTCTTGACTTCTATTACTAGAACCTGCAAATCATTTTCATTTGGCCATTAGAGTAATGTCATCAGCACAGCATCCTTATTTATCCTGGTATAATATTCTGATGATTTAAGGATGAGTGGAGTGCATATTAACGACAGGATGAAAACTCCCTTAGTCAACTTTCATCTAATTCTAAGTGTGCATTCTCTAATATTCTGCAGTAATGCATAATGCATTAATATGTGTGATCTCTCTGATTTTACATACTATGTTAAACCATAATGTGAATTTTATATTTATTTATTGGAAGCCACGCCATGGTTACCATCCATAAAACCAAGATGAAATAAGAAAAGTAGATAATATAATTATATTTAATTATTTAGATAAATTAATATTAAAATTATACATTCATTCTTTTTTTTTTTAATTTGAATTTATATCCCGCTCTTCTCCGAAGACTCAGGGCAGCTTACATTGTGTTAAGCAATAGTCTTCATCCATTTGTATATTATATACAAAGTCAACTTTTATTGCCCCCAACAATCTGGGTCCTCATTTTACCTACCTTATAAAGGATGGAAGGCTGTCAACCTTGGGCCTGGTGGGACTTGAACTTGCAGTAATTGCAAGCAGCTGTGTTAATAACCGACTGCTTAGTCTGTTGAGCCACCAGAGGCCCCTATTTATATTTATAAATATAATTTATAAATGGCACATAACCAATCAATTAATCATTACTAGATTGAACACATTCAATCATAAACATGTGATGTTGACAAGACCGGCACTATTGACCTAAGGTATAACTAAACTGAGAATATCAAGTCTGAAATGTGAAGGGAAAAATTCAGACCTACACCTGGACTGAAAATTGATAGTGGGTGCCTGGTCTCCAGAGAAGCCTGTTTAAAGCTAGGTGCCCCAATAAAGGACATTCTCATGATCTGACATGCTGAGGGAACCCCTCTGCAGATTTTAATATTAAATTTGTTTTGGAAGAATTCCCTCTAGCATTTGAGTTTTGGCTTAGTTCGTTGCACAGCCACAGCCATTGTAACTTATTCAACAAACAAACATGGGTGAAAGAAAACCTAATCCTATGAATGAGCGTACCATATCTGCTGTTTTGCCTTTTTTAAAAAGCTTTAAATATACTAGCTAATAAAAACCAATAATCCTGCCAGTTTAAAACTTTATCGAGTTTAGAGTGGATTGGTTTACCATTAAAAAAACTTGTCCATGTAATGATTTACAATAACGATGAATGCAGTTCTTGCATGGTCTTGGTCTGTTTCCTTGACCAGCATATAAACATTTTTTCTTCTATTTGTTAATGAAAAGGGTCTTAATTTGGTGCGTAACATATGGTTTGGACTGTAATGCGGCCCTACTCTAGGGCCGAAGAAAGTTGTAAGTCATTTCAATACATGTGATGGGCAAAAATTATATCGATTTACCTGTTGGGAACACCTTTATGTTTTACCTGTGGTCATTCGTACCTCCCTAAAATTAACTGAAGTATAAAGCTACGTGGATTTAACGTAAATAGAGTGCGCTCTGCGATCACTCGTAGAGGCAGCTGAAAAACGCAACAGCGCAACGTGGTTTGAATCGCAAAGGCGACCCTATTGCCGCATAGCCACAACGAGTGTCGACTTCCAAATGCAGCTTTCCAGTTAAGAAACAAAACAAACTTTCTGCCCCAAAAGTGACGCTACTTTACTCCAATTAGTAAGTCTATGGATCTCTGCGACAACGGAGGCGTCGCTTTGCGGAAGAGGGCAGCGTCGGGAAAGAGGAGGAGGAGGAGGAGGAGGAGGGCGAGTACGATGCGGTGTGTGACGCATGCGTGCTCAGGAAGGGGGTTCTGCGTTTTCTGTAGGTCACCTGTGTACGATGTCTAAGGAGTGAGTGTCGAAGAAGGGGTTTAAAGGGAAAAGGGAGGGGGTAGCGAGCATCGTGCCTGTGGAGTGCGCACTTCGGGTGCATTAGTACTTATGACGTCATGCAAAGTCCCTCACTCCGAAGTGGGACGAGGGCTCAGGAAAGGGTATATAGACGTATCTAAAAACCAGTACATGGGAGGGCGAGAGAGGGAGAGATGTGTTGAGGTATCGCATGACAGCCGCAGGTCTTTGGTTGCGGGTGGGGCATGGCATGGCATGGCAAAAGGTTGCTTTGAGCAACCTTGGCCATGCTGGTTGGACTTAGTTCTTGCATTTTCCTTGCATTTAAACCTGAAACATGGAAATGTCCTCCCCCATTTTGTTCAGCTATTCCCAGAACGTTAAAAAAATAATAATACCTGTAGCAACCAAATGTGAAGGCCTTTTCTTGATATCTCAGGGTTTTGACTGATTAAATGAGAAAGGATAAAAGATACTGGTTTTGCCTCTTAAGCCAAAAGTTGTAAGTGGCTCCAGAACAAATTCTGGGTTTGCTACATGTTCACTGAGGCATTTTTCACATGTCTAGAGACTCAACATCTTTGCTTCTCCTTCATTGGTTTAATGAGGAAGGAAAAGAAACACTTGTGGTCTTAATCACAACACTTGAGAGGAAAGTAACTTGGCTTTCTAGGAGGTTGAAGTTGGTGAATTCGTTTGTTATATGTTTTGCAGTTGTATGTGTTGTTTACATGATAACACAAATACTTTGGTTAAGTGACGTATAGGTGGGTCAGTCAATATTTGTGTTATATAAAAGTGACTTTATCAAGAAGAAACCTAGCCAAACACTTTGGTTAATTTCTAAAAGAAAGCTATAAAGTGAGGGGAGCAAAGGATGCTGGATATATCTCTCCCATGGGACATGTCCCTAATCATTTGGAGGTGTTAATGCTAAATGAAATGACAACATATGGGCCTCATCATTATCAATGTGTTGTAAAAGCAGATCCATTCAGTCTGGTACCTTGGGCAATGCAGGTAGTCCTCGACTTATGACCACAACTGAGCCCAAAAATTCTTTTACTAAGTAAAATAGTTAAGTGAGTTTTGCCCCATTTTATGACTTTTCTTGCTACAGTTGTTAAGTGAATCACTGCAGTTAAATTAGTAGCATGGTTGTTAAGTGTATCTGATTTCCCCATTAACTTCGCTTGTCAGAAGTCCGCAAAAGGGGATCACATGACCCCCGGACACTGCAACCATCATAAATATGAACTCGTTGCTAGGCTTCTGAATTTTGATCACATGACCATGGGGATGCTGCAACGGTCATAAATGTGGAAAAAAAATGTCTTAGGTCACTTTTTTCAGTGCTTTTGTAACTTCGAATTGTCACTAAACAAATGGTTGTCTTCTGTATAGCATCTGCCTGTACAACATCTCAAGACTGCTAGATTATATTTTTGAAGGAAAAAAATAGTAATATAAAGAAAAGCTTCAAAGTAGCCGCAACTATTGGGGAAGTGATTAAAAACCAAGGTCACTGAAAATAATAGGCATTGACTAAGAAGCCTGGAACTCTGTCATAGTTATTTTTCCATTTTATTATGGGAACTCTTAAGAAGGCTTGACAAATTTTGAATAAAGTTATAATTTTCCAGTTAATACTGTTCAAAGATTTTCAAATGTGTTTGTTTTTTTTTCCTCTTAGGAAAATAGAGATTCCAGGCCCACCCACATCAAAATGCATTCTGTATTGGAAAAGGAAGGTCAAGTCAGAATACATGCGTCTTCGGCAACTTAAAAGACTTCAGGCAAACATAGGAGCTAAGGTAAAGATACACCTTACCTTAAACAGAATTTTTTTTCAGTAGGCTTTACCCTCTGCACGTTGGGATGGACAAAGTCTGACTGAAAGAAGCATCTGTCTTGCAATTGACTTTCTCTCATCTTCCTGAGAGAAAGTCAGTTGCAAGACAGATGTTTCTTGCCTCTGTATATGTATGTGTGTGTATTCATATATTTATATCATTTATATCAATCTATTCTCTATTCGGCAAACCCAGAGTCTATATCCATGGAGTTTAGGAAACTCCCTGCAAACTGTGTAAACAGCACACTGCCTACCACTTTAGCGACTGCCATTGGTGCTCATATGGAAACTTATTCTCTCTGATGCTCTCTCTATTCCCCCACTAATCTTCTCACTACTGTTGATCTGCTACAGATCCATCCTGCCTCCTGAGAAGTATCCAATCAGTGTCATACACCTCATTTTTTTTTCTTTTGAGGGATTCTACAGGAGAAATATGCAGCAACATCTTCCATCTGTTTCTGAGGGAGAGGGGGAAAACTTTATTTGGGGACACCTGGAATTCCCCTCAACCCTTATGTTTCACCAGAGTAGTGGGCAGTGGTGTTTCCAGCACAAAGATGAGGCAAATCCCTCTGGCCTAACAGAGGTGAGCCACTGTCTGAATATGTATAGATATTTTTTTTGCAATCATCAAAACACTTCAAGATTACATGACCCAATTATTGGGGGATGGGGGGGTAATAGTCATGAAAGTGTGGTAAAGTTTAATATGTCTCAAAGCACAAAAATAATGAGGCTACAAAAGTTGAAATCCTGATAATGTGACTGCTATGCCTGTTGAAAATACGGGCAGCCTCTGATAGAAAAAGGTTGACTCTGATTAAAAAGTGAACATTAAAAAACTAAATGTAAAATATGTAGAATATCTATTCCTGGACCAAGCCAAATCCAAAAATTCTAGAGAATTCCTGGAAGACAAATCAGCCATCAATAGGCATGTAGAGATAAACAACATCTACATACCATTCAAACGAGATAATCAAAAAACCAAAAAGAAAACAAAAAGACCAAAACACTTTCTCACCTGCAATCGACACCCAGATGAACAAAGATTAATACAAAGACCAACTTTAACTAACTTTAGACCAACAATTAAAAAAAGAAGCAATACCCCAATCAAGGAGCTATCAACTCAGACAAACAAGCTAACAGTAAAACACCAAGAAACCACCAACACCACTCTCAGCAATACTGACAGGGCAAGCCACTAGAATACAAAATGGGAGCAAACCCCATTCCCTTCTCTCACTGATGATATTACCTAGTTTGGTAATGAAATTTCCAAACAACCAAGCTCAGAGTCCACAAAGGACCCCACTGTAAAATATATCTGTGAGGAAAAAATAAAATCCACTTCCTCATATTTATGGATATAAAATGACTTACCAAGTCAACCTATTTGATGCGATCATGAGAGAGGCAGGAGGTAGACTATTGGCATGATTGTGTATTTTGGTATGAAAATGATTTATTTTGATTGTACCAGCAGAGAAATGGTATAATTGCAATCTGCCTACCTATGTAAGATAGTTGATAGCCAGTAATGCAGGTTTAAAAATGATTTCCTTTTGCTGGGTTCCTGTGAATTGGGATCCCTCTTCCGCGATGGCAAAAGGTTGATTTGTTTTTTTCTCTTTCCTCTATTCCTGTAGAATTTATTTGTGTCTAACTTCACAAAGATTCAGGAAAAGATAAACATCCTAAACGATGACTGGAAGAAGCTTAGAGTTCAGCCTATTCAGTCTATGAAGCTGGTTGGAGGAAACCCTTTTCTGAAACAGGTGTTGCAGCATATAATATACTATGTTTCCTTTCCTAAGTTCATATTCACACTCCCACACGATAATATCCCTATTTTTCATGTCATTATGAAGTTCCGCATTTACCCAGAGAGAAAATTTAGATCAGTTATGTAAAGTCATCAGTATGAATAGAAGTTTTTTTTTACAGGATAATAAAAACCATTCAGGATTGTCCAGCAAACAGCAACAGGAAAGGATGACATTCCATGTGCAAAATTAGTACTTTTACTTCCTACCAGTTGCTGCAAGAGCCTCTGTAGCAGTCCTTTTGTGCTTTTAATTTCCTGATTCTTGTTGTTTTTTTCAGTCCTTCTGTTTCCTAAGCTCTACAGTCGATTGATGTGTGTCCTTTGGGAACAGAAGAGAAATGGGCTCATGGGTTGGGATGAGTTTAATTGATACATATTTTTCCAGAATTGTAACTGGTGGGCACACTTGGAACTTTCTAAGTCATACAAATTAATGCCTCTGATCATGTTGAAAATGCTCCAACTGACTGATCATAATCAGTTCTTTCAACTCTATGTTTAGAGATAAGGGCTTGCAAGTTAGAAGGTATGCCAACAAGCAGGCTAAGTCCACCATTTAATTTGTTATCAGTCATACGATGCTTAACAAAATCCCTATTCAATAAGTCAAATCGGAGGGGCATGTTTATAAAAGATACGTCTACACAAAATGTCCTTAATCTACTGCTTGAAAGCCGATGAGAAAGATCCATCTGGACCAAGAAGGTAAAAGAAACAAGACAGGATGCGGTGAAGTACCTGCAAATTATGGAGGAACATGGACTAGAGTCTCCTAAAATGGCTGCAACACATTGCTAGATTTATGTGGGAAGAGATGATCTTTTAAGATGTTTTGGTAATAAACCATTCTGATTTTCATTGGTAAGTACCTAGTGTGTTACAGTGGGCCTAGAAAATAATATGATTATTAACTTGATATGATGATGGCCCTATATATCAAATTGGAGCTCCTCTCAAAAATCCATCTTCTTCCCTTCGGAATGTAGTGGGTCATGATGCCCTCTAGCGGAAGCAAGAGAGAAAATCATAGTAGAAGATTCCCATCTGATACTAAAGCGTGATCACTGAGGCATTTCATATCTGTCTCCTTTAGTACCAGGAATGGATGAAAATATATTCAGCACAGAGGGACATTAGAGGGGTGACTTGTATATTACTCCTTCTGATGGGGCACACTTTTGTTCTCCTCCAGTGCACAGTTGAGAGCATCTTCCCCACTTTGAGCACCCAGACTCTGTTCATGCGGACTCTAAACACTGTAGCCCTGGTGCCTATCATGTATTCCTGGTCTCCACTCCAGCAGAACTTCATGGTAGGTAATCGGTTGCTGCCATAAATCTGAGCTTGAATATGAATATTTTCTTTTGAATCCAGAACATCTTTTAAGGCCTGGTTGGAAGACAGCAGGGTTTCTTCGTGGAATACTACCCAGTGCAAGAACATCTTCTGCTTTTCGTTTTGAACCTGAAGTACATGGTATTTTTACTAAGGTTTCCACACTTGTTTGTAATAACCTGAATTGTCTGTTGGGGTGGAGATAGCACAGTTATTCATCTGATTACAGAAGTTAAATTTCTTGCTTGTCTACATTGTCTCCTGTGTTCAAAACATCTGGATTCCAGATGGGAGAAGATGGCATTTAGATGCCATGTCTTCCACAGGAGATCAAGGAAGTTCCAGTTTGATTCTGCAAAATGTGTGTGTCCTATAAACAATCTGCCATTCTCTAATGAACCTTTTTCATCCCTAATCCCAGCTTCTGGAAGTTCAGTGCTAGGGAAATGCTCACAATAGCAGAGTTTATATTCTAATATTTCTGATGAGTTTCTCCATCCCTTCTCAGAAACTTATTACTAATGAAGTTTGGGGGTTGGGGTAGGGTGTGGGAGTCTTCAGAAGCTTGTATTCTAATGATGGGGCATCCATTTTTAAAATTTACTGTTATTTTATAAGTACATGAGATTATTAGAGTAATAATTGCTCACAATTTTTATGCCTTGCTGCTGGTCACCCTCAATCACTCTCAAAGGGCACAACATTTGGACAAAGCAATTCATGGGACTTTTGCTCCACATTAGAAGCATCTTATCTATTGGATTCTGTCAATACTTTTGTATGTACCAATGATTTCCCTGAGTTGAAGCTAAAAAGCACTTCTTGCAGATTGCACTCCCTCTTTTTGGATAGAAAAAAAAATCTTAACTTGATGAGCTGATATTGTAATGGGTCATGCTGTCATACTGTATGGTCTTAGCTCCCTTCCTACATAAACTACCTAATACAAGATAGAAAGAAAAAAAAACATTCTGAACCCCTTCTACAGGGACAAAGCCAGTTTTTCCGTTGCAAATAAGCAAGATAAAATTATGTGAGTCACTGCTGCCACCAGAACCTTCTCTAAAGACCACTGATTGAATGGCATGACCTTGCCCTCAAGAGTAAGTGCTCATGAAGAAAGACCTTGTGATGCTGGGGCATACTGCGTCAGCCTTCCCTAATCTAGTTCCCTCCCAGATATGTTGGACTACAGCTCCGCTCCTCCTCCAGTTAGCTGTCTAGGAGAAGTCTTCGCTGTGCAGTTAGATCAGCAAACATCCCTCTGGGTTCTCGTTAAGGTGGGCATGCAATCTGCCATTTGCAGGCTCTTCTGGTGAGTGGACAAGGGACAGCCACCTGCCTCCCTCAGGCTGTGTCTGCCCCCGTTTGCAGGTGGAGGATGAAACTGTTTTGTGCAATATTCCTTACATGGGAGATGAAGTAAAAGAAGAGGACGAAACCTTCATTGAGGAGCTCATTAATAACTACGACGGCAAAGTCCACGGAGAAGAAGGTAAAGTCTAAACAGTCTTCTACTGGGATTGAAGGGCCCCAGATTATGTTTAGGGAGGAAATTAGAGGAGATAATTCTGTTCTTGCAAGTCATATTTGTTTTTGTAGGCACACTGTTTGTTCTTCATGAAGTTGAATTTTTTTTCCCATGCCTAGCTTTCATTTTCTTCCTTCCAGAGTTACTCCCAGGTTCTGTTCTGATCAGTGATGCTGTTTTTCTGGAGTTGGTAGATGCATTAAACCAATATTCTGAGGAAGAAGACGAAGGACACGATATTGTAGAAGGCAAACAAGAACCTTTGAAAGAAGACCTGCCTGTCACACGGAAGAGGAAGCGGCTTACACTAGAAAGTATGTTTCTTACTTCTTATCCTCCATATACAAAATAACAAAATAACCACAGGTTAACTTTAAGTGCCCCTAAAAGTACAGTACAATTTTTATTCACAATTCCTTTGTAATTTTGCAGAAGTCCCATAAGCATATTCTTTTATTTTGCTGGGGAAATTATAATGACTGCATATACACAAGGAAACTGAGAGAAAAAGGCACCTGGTGGCATTTTCTTCAAAATAGTTTTTTCTGTATTTTACAGTATAGTTTTATTGTCTGATATTTATGGTGGTTTCTTTCTAATTATCTTCTGAGCCGGTCCTATCATGGAAGAGCAGTATTCCAGGGAGAGGAATACTTTAATTCATAAAATATCAGCAGGCTTTCTTGAATGTCTAACGTAGGTAACAAGAAAAGTTCAAAGAAGCAATTTCCAAATGACATGATCTTTACAGCTCTTTCATCAATGTTTCCTGAGAACGGCTATCCAGAAGACATGAAAGAAAGGTAGGAATTATCTAATTCAAGCCAAGTATCATTTTGTTTTTTCTAGTCTGGGCATATCGTAGTCTAATTTCCAAAATGGGTATCAGAAATAATGCCTTGGGAAAAAAATCTGAGCAGGGTCTGATATGGTTAATGGTGGTTAAAACAGAAGTCTACTAGGAAGTCTCGGGACAGTAATGTGGTTTGAGAAGTTAAAAACACCTCGGAAGAAAGCAAAAGCAAACTATGTTCTTAATGTTGCCAAAAAAATTATTTGGAGATGTTTAATATAGTCTAATATAATAATATTATAATCTAATATATTTCTAACAATGTTGCTAGTTTCGGGGCAAGACCTGTTTAATTTGTACACGCCTTAATCTTGTGTTTTATATTTCAAATGTTATGTCAGACAGTATGTCTTATTTTATTTGTGATGCTTCTGTTATGAATTAACAAACAAACTTGCAGTCCAGCTGAAGTTTTACATCAGGAATACTTTCTTTATACAGTTAAACAATTTATGCATTTTGACTAGAAGCAGCATTGCCAATGTATAGTTTGCGAACTACAGGAAAGTGATCTGCGATGTTAGCAGTCATGATGATCTTGCGTTTGTCTCCCCCTGCTGTCTGCTTTGGATTATTTCACATTATCCCCTCAAGCATTCTAACCGTGGTTGTTTTCATATGCAGAGGTTTGCATCTGATCTTCATAATACAGAATTCCTGTTCGTATTTTGCTATGTCAGTTTTGCTACCTCAAAAGTGTTCAGTTTTATTTGAGGTGGTTTTATTGCTTGAACAGTATGTTAGCTAACATATGCCAGTGGGCCTTCAGACTGTGAAATCACAAGTCATTCTCTGTAAAGTAACAATTTTAAGTACATAAGTACAAATTGTCAGAGTAGCTGCAGCCGGTCTTTCTATTCTTTGCAGCAACTTCGGAAGGTCTCTATATGACTTTAAATGACTCTTCCCCACCTCATTTCTTTAGATACAGGGAGCTGACAGAAGAAGAATCCGACATGAATGTGCTCCCACCCCAGTGCACACCAAATATTGATGGGCCGAATGCCAAATCTGTTCAGCGTGAGCAGGCTCTGCATTCCTTTCACACACTTTTTTGCAGGCGCTGTTTCAAGTATGACTGTTTCCTCCATCGTAAGTTCCTGATACAATACTCTACCTCTTTGCTGCTTATTCTGTACAACACTTTCATGGGAAATGTTAGCAGATTCTCCCTGCCTTCTGTAAAAGATGCATGCACAACAAAGTTAATTCCACTTTTCAAAGTTATCCTAGAATGTCTACCTCCATTTACCCTCCCCACTGCATTTTTTTAAAAAAATCATCTTACTTACCCTCCTATCTATCACACTAAAGTATCCAGAATGGCTTAGAACATTTGTATAACATCTATCATGATTTAAATCAGAGGTCTCCAACTTTGGCAACTTTAAGCCTGGCAGACTTCAGCTCCCAGAATTCAGAGCAAAGCAAAGCTGGCTGGAGAACTCTGGGAGTTGAAGTCCTCCAGGCTTAAAGTTGCCAAGGATGGAGACCCCTGATTTAAATTATACTCAGTTACAATATTAAAGCCCCATAGATATTCCAATTAAAATCCAGGTGGGTTAGCCATTGAAATGCCAATGTCTTCCTGAAATGAAGTCATAGCAAAAACCGGAGAACTACTTGTATGCCTGCCTAGTAATGCTAATTAATCTATAACGTATTATTATTACCTAACAAACTAAAGTTAAGCCTATTATAGATTAATTAGCATTACCAGGCAGGCATACAAGTAGTTCTCCGGTTTTTGCTATGACTTCATTTCCACTCTGAAAATTCTCCCTTCCCCGTCCCATCCACCCCTCACCCTTCTGTGTATCTGCATGTTTAATGCTCTGCTGACTTTAAAATAGGGTGAATCTAATCCTGGGTACAAATTCTTGCAAAAATTATTTGACTAGTAGAAATTATTGCCTCCCTGAGATTTGAGGTTTTTTTAAGAAAAGGGACATTTTTCTAGGTTCTTATTCTAACACAAGCAAGATGGTTATTCTTTTCCAGCTTTTCATGCAACTCCAAATGTTTATAAGCGGAAAACTGTGGAGACCAAAATTGAGACCGAACCTTGTGGATCAGACTGCTTTTTGTGGTTGGTATGTTGGATGGGGATTGCTGGGGGTGCAAAACCAATATTATAGCCATTCATTTAATATATAGTAAAAGGATTATTATGCATCCTCCACTTTTTGTTGTTATCAGATATTGTACATTCTCAGGTAAATGTTAATACCTTCTTTACTCACATTTCAAACCTGTTCACCTGATCTGATTGTGTGAGCTCCAGACCATTAAAACTTATGCTCTTTGCCTCCCAAAATGGCTGTGGGGGAGAAGCCTTTGCTTCCCAAAACAGCTGTGGGGGAATCCTCAAGATGTCTGGGGGAGCTTCCAAAATAGCCAGGAGGAAGCCTTTGCCTCCCAAAACAGCGGGGGGCGGGAAATCCTCCAAAATGGCTGTGTGTGTGGGGGGGGAAAGCCTTTGCCTCCCAAAATGGCTGTGGTGGTGGGGATCCTCCAAAACAGCTGTGTGTGGGAGGGAAGCCTTTGCCTCCCAAAACAGCTGTGGGGGGAGAATCCTCCAAGATGGCTGCTGGTGAGGAAAGCCTCCAAAACATCTGGGGGAGGAAAGCCTTTGCCTCCCAAAACGGCTGTGTGGGGAGGGAAGCCTTTGCCTCCCAAAACAGCTGGGGGGGGGGGAAATCCTCCAAGATGGCTGGTGGTGGGGAAAGCCTCCAAAACATCCTGGGGAGGAAAGCCTTTGCCTCCCAAAACGGCTGGGTTGGGGGAAGCGTCCAAAAGGGCTGGGGGTGGGAAGCATTTGCCTCCCAAAATGGCTGGGAGGTGCGGGAAAGCCTCACCTTCCAAAACAGTGCTGGGAAGGGAATCTCCGGAGATCTGGGCAGGCACAGGCAGCGGAAAGTGAGGAGAAAGGTAGGTCCCAGCACATGTCTCCCGCTTGCAGGGCAGACCCGAAAATCAGCTGGCTGGCGCGAAGCCTGCGTACATGCGCAGTGGAGCTGAGCTGGGAAATGGCTCAAGTGCCTGCAGAGGGGGCTCCACGTGTCACCTGTGGCACGTGTGCCATAGATTCGGTCCTAGGGCTTTCAGACCTGGAGTGCAAAACTTCAGATGACCAGCAGGTGGCAGAAATAAATTCATTTTCTGCATTAACTTGCCAGTTAATTGTGATCCAGATTTTGCAGTCTGGATCTAGGAAACCCTAAATTTCTACACACGCACTCCCTTGGGGGGGGGGGGACCTAAAAGGGCATTTAGTCAAAAGAAAATAAATGCAATTATGACATTGTAGGAAGGAAGGATAACTTGGTTTCATACCATTTCCCGTCTTTATAGTACATTTTTCACCGCATGATCCTCAACTTTTTCTATCAAACATAGATTTTGTTTCAAAAAAAGAATCTGCATCTGAAAGATACTTCAAAATGACCATTTTCCTATACTAGAAGACCACAGTAAAAAACACTGTATCTTAGACACCTTCAGTTTCTCATGTATTCAATTTTCCATATAATTGAGTACATTATAATCGATCTGTACTCTCTCTTGAAAACTGCTTCATATTTCCTAATGCTAAACAAAATGCAAAGGGTCATCTCTTGCCCATCTCTTCCTCCTATCCAGAGAACTTGTTAACATTTTAACTGTTCACTGTGATGCATCACTTTAGAAGGAAATGGGATAAGAGTTTGAATCTATGGTGAATTGTGTGAATGTTCCAAGGATTTTCAGCTTTATCAGTTTACAACTGGGCAAGTCTGGTTAAGTTAAGATACATCCTACTAAGATTATCTAGGAAGAGTTTGAGTCTTTTAGCCCCAGGGCAGTGGACAGTGTCCTCAACCCTACTAGTGCCACCACCGTCATATGGATCAATGTCTTTCCTGGTTAGTTGTAATATATGAACAAGGCTGTGTGCTTTCTAATCTGATCTTGCTTTTTAGGAGGGAGCCAAAGAGTTTGCCATGATGCATAACCCTCGGTCAAAATATGCTGGACGGCGTCGGCGCAGGAACCCCAATCCCAGTGCCACTGCCTCCACCAGTGCTGCAGCTTCTACAAGTGCCGAAGCAAGAGAAGGCGATAGTGATAGAGATACAGGCAACGACTGGGCATCCAGTTCCTCAGGTGGGTGCGGTTCCCCTGCTCATGGCTTACAGAAAACAGGTATGGAGAAATCATGGCCTCTTTCCTCTTAGAAAGTGATGTGCTCCAGCAGGCTCAAGTGCAAAGAAGAATCATTTCTTCTGCAGAATCTGTCCTGATTTAATTTATACCAGAGCTTGCTGGCAGTCTATTTTAGTGCCAAGCATAAGCTATCTATCACTGTGTTGAAGCACATGCAGAATGTCTCTTTGTCTTCATCACAAACAGTCCTTGCCCAGCTGAGATTAGTAATCCTGTGGCAAATGATGCCACTTGGCTGATAAACATTTTTGAGATGTCTTTAAGAAAACAAGATAGTTGTCCTGTTTTGGATTTGGTTTTTGAGTACATGCATACTTTCCATTCATCTATTCATTTCTTTTCTTGCTCCAGAGGCAAACTCACGTTGCCAAACTCCAACCAAGCCGAAGATGAGTCCATCCTCTTCTCAGCCCTTCATGTCTGATGTGCCTCTGGAGCCTGTGGAGTGGACAGGGGCAGAGGAGACTCTCTTCCGTGTTTTCCATGGAACTTACTTCAATAACTTCTGCTCCATTGCTCGACTTCTGGGAACCAAGACATGCAAGCAGGTATGAGCCTTGGTAGGCCAGGACGGGGCATGAGCATCTGGCTCCCTCACTTGGAACTCTCATCTTCAACAAGTTGCATTTCTTGCTTGGCAGGTCTTTCAGTTTGCTGTAAAGGAATCCTTGATTACAAAGCTACCAGTTAATGAGCTCCTGAATCCCTCCCAGAAGAAAAAGAGGAAGCACAGGTATGTGTTCAGGGGAATCTAGTGAACAAGAAGCCATGCAAGGAATAGTTCTTGGGGTACAGAAGTTCTTGGGGAAGGCTTAATGACGGGGGTTGCCGAAAACTGGCATAGTCTTATGGACTTCTTCACCCACCCACCCTCCATTCCGAAAAAGATCTGAAGTGTATAATAGTACCCTGCTCATCACTCTCAATTTTGTATTGGAAGAGCTCCTGCCTCTTGCCAGGTTATTCCTTCATCTATAAGGTCCATTTTTTATATGAGTGATCTAGAGAGGAGGCTAAGGAGAGTTAGAGAGAATGCGTATTTTAGAAATCCAGCATTTTTCTGCCTCCAAGATTAACATTCTTTTCTCTCTTCTGCTTACCCAACAAAGGCTCTGGGCTGCTCACTGCAGGAAGATCCAGCTTAAGAAAGGTAAGGCGCTTCCTGACGGGTTCTTCTTATTCCCATCTCCTTCTGGGAAAACAGAATGGAATATAGAAGGTTTGTCAAAGGCTAGTCGGGCCAGGCTAGGCCAAGAAACCTTAGCATTCCCTTTGTCTCTAAAATTTTCTCCAGAATATTCCGATCAGTAGATGAGACACTGTTTCCTTATTAGCTCTGATGTTTGTATTTAATTGGAGAGATATTCTTCTTTTAGTACTAAGTAGCAGAATTCAAAATTCTAAATGAGGAAATTCTGATTGCTGACTTTTGACATTTTGACAAGCAGCTTGAATAATCCATGCCAGCACTATTTTCTTGTCATATCCCAGTACTTACTAGACTGATAAACTTGAAGTGGCCTTCTGCACTAGAAACACTGCCTTGCACTGTTTTGGGACTATGATATATGCAGCATTCATGCTTTCTAGGCCCAACTCATAGATGTTCTTTCTTCCTGCAGACAATTCATCTACTCAAGTGTTCAACTACCAGCCCTGTGACCATCCAGACCATCCTTGTGACAGCTCCTGTCCTTGCATTATGACACAGAATTTCTGTGAGAAATTCTGCCAGTGCAATCCTGATTGTAAGAAATGAAGCTATCTACCAAGCTGCCAAATTATGACTAAGATTTCTAGCAATTTTTTTGTGTGTGGGGGGGCATCCTTTTAAGTATGTGTATGTTTCCTTTGCAAGGCCAGAACCGTTTCCCTGGCTGCCGATGCAAGACTCAGTGCAACACCAAGCAATGCCCCTGCTATCTGGCTGTGCGGGAATGTGATCCGGACCTCTGCCTGACCTGTGGGGCATCTGAGCACTGGGACTCCCAGGTGGTTTCCTGCAAGAACTGCAGCATCCAGAGGGGTCTGAAGAAGGTATGTTTCAGTCCTAAAACGGGAGGAGAGGAGATCAGAATTATGAGCCTAGTATGGGAAAGTGCTACTTGGGAATCGCATAGAACTGATTTAGCTTCGTGTTTTATTTTGCTTCTCTAGCTAATGGGAGAAGCTGTAGGAAGGACTCAGACCCAGGTAGCTCTTGATGAGGAGTGTTGCTTTTACACTACTCATTTTCTGAGATTTCAGCCATCTTTGCCCACCTCCGTAACTGAGGACTGATTTTTTTAAACTGGACCCTCTACGTATTGGAATAGATAGAAGATAAAGTTGGCTATAATATACCTTTATTTGGAGGTTTTGAAGATAGCCTTCAAAGAAAAAGGATACCTTCTTATGGCTGGTGGCTTAGAATACGGTATCCATTTGTTTGTCTCTTTTCTCTCCCCATCTTGTAACACTCTAGGTTTGTTCACTTCATCTACTTCATAAAATATGCTTCTGCCTCTTTTCTTCATAGCACTTGCTGCTGGCCCCATCAGAAGTTGCTGGATGGGGAACTTTCATTAAGGAGTCTGTGCAGAAGAATGAATTTATCTCTGAATACTGTGGAGAGGTGAGTTGGAAAAGTAAAGCAGGACTCTGCTGCAGGAGGGCAGGCTTACGGCAACTAACAAATGCAGGAGGGTAAAAATGCCCCCGTTTTTATGAAAAACGGGTCCGCTTTTGGCCTCCCAAACCCCTCACTCGTCAAGTTTTTGCCCTCCACAGCCCCCAAGAGCACGCTGCAGGCCTCCCAAACCCTCCGCAGGCCCTGTTTTTGCGAAAAATGGGCCGATTTTGGCGAAAACGGGACATGCGGGACAGGGTTTCAGGAGGCCAGAAATGGCTGTATTTGGTGTATAAGACACAACACCATTTCTACCCTCTTTTGGCAGGAGGGGAGAAAGTGTGTCATACTCCGAAAAGTATGGTATTTATGCTGCCATGGAGGAAAATTCCCCATAAAGCTGTTTTGTCTGAAAAATTTAGATCTATTTCCAGGAAGAAATTATTGCATTCATTGATTCCTGTTCAGAATTGAGCAATACTGGGACAGTCCCACATTCATTTATCATTGCATTGCCAGAAATCAGAGCAGTGTAGCATTTTTCCCTTTAACAACTATAAATGGTTTGTTAACAATGTAAATGAAACCGATGTTTTTCATTGAAAACAATTTCTACTTACGTTAATTACAAGACAGCTAAATGTTGTCTGCTTTGGAGGCACTATTTTCAGATCTCCCAATTCTCTTAAATTTTGATAAATGTCTGACTTGGTCATCTTACGGCAACTTAATTCTTGTCCATTGTGTTCCCTTTTCCCAGCTTATCTCTCAAGATGAGGCTGACCGTCGTGGCAAGGTCTATGACAAGTATATGTCCAGCTTCCTCTTCAATCTCAATAATGGTAATTGACTGCGGTGAAGTAGAGCCATTAGTTCTCTCTATGATATGATCTCCAGTAAGGGGTGATGAAACAACTTGGAGGGAGCAGGCTCTAGAATTCTGTCTTCCATGGCTTTCAAGGGTGGTTCTACATAAGTACTGTAAGTGAGCTTTTGCAGAGTCCTATGAGCTCTTTTTTTTCCTGACAGATTTTGTTGTTGACGCCACACGCAAAGGCAACAAAATCCGCTTTGCAAACCACTCCGTCAATCCTAACTGTTATGCCAAAGGTGAGTCTTTTTTAGAGCTCTGCTCTCATTCTGACACAATGGACTCCAATTTGGAATCTTTCTAGACAGATGTTTCCTTGCTATGTTTTTCATCCCAGAATGCAAACTTAAAACATAAGCATGACGGGAGTATGTCCTGGATCAAGTATATTCAGCTCCTTATAAAAAAAAAAAAGAGGGTATGTTCCAGGGATGGGTTCCAAATTTTTTTACTACTGGTTCTGTGGGCGTGGCTTATTTGGTGGTGGTCATGTAACTGAGTGGGTGTGGCCAACTTGAAGACACTCAGGGCAAGGTGGGACACCTGTGAGTGACATCAAGTTGGCCATGCCTATTCAGTCACATGACTGATGCTGCAGAGATAGGGCAATTTCTCCAGGGGGACAGCCAGGGCTTCGCCATCTCCTCTTTTCCTCAGAGGAGCTGCCTTCAAATCCTTGCGAAAGGGGACACACACACACACACACCCTGCCCTGTTGCCTCTTAAAGTCTATCATTAAGAGCTGGAAGACATTTTCTTAGATCTCTGACGCTGCACAATGACTTGGGGGAGAGCTAAGAAAACGTCTTCCAGCTCTTAACAATCGACTTTAAGAATGGCGAGAAGCAGCAGCAGAGGCAACAGGGGCTTGTGTGTGTGTGTGTGTGTGTGTGTGTGTGTGTGTGTGTGTGTGTGAGACATCTGGCCGCCCTCCCCCAGTACCGCTGCTGCTGCTTCTACAAGTCTCACTTCCAGCACAGCAGCTCTGTCTCCCCGAAGGGCGGCCTGCCCACCCCCTAGCCAGGCCGAAAGGCAGGCAAGCATGGCAGGGCCACGGGGAAGGGAGCTAGCTAGCCGGGTGGCCCCAACATGCTTGCCTGCGTTCCCGGTGGTCCCTGTGGCCAGGCCTGCTTGCCTGCCTTTCTCCCTCACCACCGCCTCTTACTTTCCACGGCGGCTGGTCCAGAGTTGGGAAGGCAAGCTGACCTGAATTTTCAGAGGCCCCCAGCCATCCACCGCTGCTGGAAAGCGGCTGGCCAGGAAGCTTCCAAAAAGGTTTTTTTGCCAGCTGCTTTCTCTACAGGCTGCCAGAAAGTAGTGACGTCATCCCCATGTCCTTTGCACATGTGCATACCATTGGACTTGCAAGGCAATGGGATGCACATGCGCAAAGAACATGGCAGTGACAAACATGGCAGCCGGGGGACTGGTTCGGGGGCGTGGCCAGCCAGCCATTACTCCTGGTTCTCCGAATGCCAACAGATTTTTTTCCCGAACTGGTACGAACCGGGAGCAACCCACCACTGGTATGTTGCCAGCCATTGTAATTACTGATTTTCTTTAAAATTAGAATATAAATATCTTCACCAGAAAATCTGGTCTCAGAGAAGAATTCTGTTCATAGAAGTGGTGCTTCTGTCACCCTTAATCATAAAAAAGGCAAGGGCAAAGAAACAGGCCCCTAAATGAGAGATTAGATGTGATAAATGCTTACACAAATAAGTTATTTCTTATTTTTCCTTAATTCAGCTCCTCAATTGCTAGTAGGCACTGCCGAGAATCACATTCACATTCTATAGAATTACTTTGTAGCGTGGAACTTGCAGTTTAAGAAGAATGTAACAGCAATAACCGTACTTGGTAGTAACAATCAATCCATTCACACATTTCTAACTTATTCCAGGATGCAAAAAGGGTTCTTTAGATCATGTAGCAACTGCATCTATGCTAGTTGAATACGTTTGCGTTCTCAAGTGTGAATATAATGCCCCCTCTAGTTTAGCAAATGACACAAATTTGAAGTTTTGTTTCCTGAAGGCTGGGAATGAGTGTGACAATGGGAGCTTTGATGGGGTGATTCTTGTGAAACTCTGGGCAATTGATTCAGTCTCTTTCTTGCCCCAATTCAGTTGTGATGGTGAATGGAGATCACCGCATTGGGATCTTTGCCAAGAGAGCAATCCAGGCAGGGGAAGAGCTCTTTTTTGATTACAGGTGAGTGCAATCTAAGTCGGTTTTCAAGGTTTCCAAGATATTGCTTGGTATGGTATCTCATATGGATATCTTCACAAAGACCACAATGCTCTTATTCACAGCAGTTTCATTTCTTTCCCAGGTATAGCCAAGCAGATGCTCTCAAGTACGTCGGCATTGAAAGAGAAACCGATGACAACTGATTGAAATTACTGGCCCTCGGGGCTCCGAGCCAGTATCACCACAACCTAGTTATGCTGCTTTCTTTGTTGCTATATATGTTAGAAAGGCTTCATTTCACCTGGATTCCTCTTTAGAGAAAAGAGAAGTCCAGCTTTTTCAATGGACTTGAGATGCTGATTCCAAGGTCACTTGACTGGTAGCTGAAGAGTTCTGCTGAATTACTATTAGGAGGAAGATGAGGAAGTGATGAAAAGGCAAAGTGGTTTAAGACCATTTTGTATACTGAACCTTGCTAATCAATTTGATTCATTGGTTTAAGAAATTATATGAGCTGAAGAAAGAGCAGAGATTATCTCAACACAAACATCACTTGCAGAGAAAATCATAAAGTATTATATAGAGGCCAGGGGAGGAGATCAATTAATGTTAATTGATTAATTATGGGTAGCATTTGCTCCCAAGCCTCTATAGTTCATTTCCTTCAGTTAGTGACCTGTTACATTATTTTCTAATCCTTTTCTGTTTCCCTCTTGGGCTTCATACTAGCACTTTCAGCAGTGAATTTTTTTTCTTAGTTAGTTGAAGAACTTGCACATATTTAGTTCTGCTCTTCTTTTAAAATATTCAATTGTTTTTGGGTTTTTTTGAAGCCACAAGAGGTATGCTTGGTTTATATATAAAAACAGAACAATTGGGTACATGTGACCCAGGAGAGTATAATAGTCTTTTTAAGAGCAATTTAATTCGTCATCCACTTTCAAAATATGTCCTCCCCTCCCCCTCCCCCATTTATGTCCAAAACAATCAATTAGCATGCACTTTAGAATGACTTGCTCAATGAAGACGGGGAGTTGGGCTCCCTGTGGGTTTATAGGGAGTGAAAATTGATTCCACCTCCAGTGTGAATTATTGTAGACACTGATTTTCTCATAGGTTGATATATGAGAGCTACCAATCAATTATAAAACTGGCTTATTATACTGATAAAATGTGTTTGTTGGTGCCAGCAGTAGTTTGGATTTTCTACATGGGTAAGTCCCCTTGTGTGACATAGTAACACCAATGTCAGTCTTGGATAAGAGAAGGGAGACAGAAATGTAGTTTATGGAACTTGGCAGGGTGTGTGTAGAATGAGGTATACACAATCATGTATTAGCTACGCAAATAGCATTATTTGGCCTAAGAGTATTCATTTGCTTCTGATTGTGCTAGCCATGTAATTGTGAAAGTGTTAGCACTTCTGTGTACAACATTCCACCTGTTCATTTCCTGGGCCGAAAGTGAGCCTGGAACAAATGAAACAATGCTAAATAGTATAGTTGAGCAGATGTAGAGTGCCTTTACTGCTGGCTTAGTACAGCCTGCTGCCTACCATAAGAGAAGGAGCTTCTGGGAATGAGTATACAAATATGGGGGAACATGGTGTTAGTACAGCCTGCTGCCTACCATAAGAGAAGGAGCTTCTGGGAATGAGTATACAAATATGGGGGAACATGGTGTTCATGGTCCCTTAGAAATCAAGGAATTGAGTGGCAGCAGCAAGACCTCCACTACCCTATTTACTACTGCTTCACCTTTTCTAGCTGCTTAATAATTGTGAGAAAAATATCTGCTTAGTGTAATTTGTATCTAGTATGAGTAAAACTTAATTGTTTAGAGCGCTTCTAAATACTATAGTGAATTTAATTTCGGTGTGAGAAAAGAATGCCATATAATTGCTAAGTTTAGCTTAATTTTTTTTAAAGTCATCTTTTTGTCACTTGCAGCTTCCTAGAAGAACGCATTCTGGAGACTCAGTTTAAAGTTGGAATGCTGTATTATTTTCTGGGAGAGCTGCCAGCCTAGTTTCTCAAAAAGCATCCTTAGGCACCTGGTTGGGTTAAAAACGTTAAAGTCTT
Source organism: Ahaetulla prasina (assembly GCF_028640845.1). Classification (NCBI taxonomy): domain Eukaryota; kingdom Metazoa; phylum Chordata; class Lepidosauria; order Squamata; family Colubridae; genus Ahaetulla; species Ahaetulla prasina. The sequence continues at coordinate 54,100,145 of NC_080542.1, read as the reverse complement.
CTCAAGGGAACCTAGTACTGTAAGAGACATTAATTTCTGGAAGAAAGTAATTTGAGGGACAATATGAAAAATGGTAGTGGACCTTTTGTTTGATTAAGAGTCATGTTCTTAGTTTATGTTTTTGAATTGGGAAGAAGAGGGAAAAACCAAGGTGCCTAGTTTTTAGCTACTGCGGTCATAGCACAGTGATGCAGCTTAACTGTTTCTGGCAAAGTTGTAACCAGGCTTATTGCTTAGCTGTTGTCTGGCATCCATACAGTGTAGATACAAGAAGAGGGAAAGGGAGTCCCATGCCTGCAGACCTGACTACCACCTGCAGGCCAGTAGATACTGCAACACTGTACTTGGTGTTCTGTACGATCTCGACTCACAAAAGCATTTGGTTGGTCTTTCAGCTGATGGATGTTTAGACTTCACCTCTGCATTGCATAACATATTTTATAACTCAAACATATATTGCTTAGTACTTCTGATATATTGCAGTTATTGAAGATTCCAGTTACTTATATAGCAGCAAAAACATGTATGCTTCCCCCATCTTGTACTTCATTGAACTGCTTTTCTTCTAGTCATGGTGGTTCAGGAGCCAGCGGCTGCATGGCACCTCCATCTTCTGATTGCTTATGACTCTTAGCTTTGCTGCTGGTAACTTATGTGCACTTTATATTATCGCTTGTAAAAGTTTGTCTTAATAAAGGTGTAGTGATAGCTAAATAAAGTCTGTCTCGTGTCAAATTTATTGGTACTGTTGGAGAATAAGCTAGATTGGCAAACTAATTCCCATACATTCAAGTAAAGGGGGGAGCAAGTTATACACAGCAGATCATGTACACAGTACTGTTGCAACGGCAAGGCTACAGGCTGTTCGAGAACATCCGTATCTAACTTTAATCCTTACAGGTTATAGTTGATTTTGACGATGTTCAGAATTCTTGAAAAACCTCACATAATAATACATATTTTTAAGGCTATCATAAATAGTGTGCAAAAGTCCAAACAAACACAAGCAACAATAACAGAAACTGCTGCAATCTAGGTGTCCAGATTTTTGCAGCCTGAATACTGCAGTCCTAGTCCATTTGTATAATTACAGTGGCATCAATTATTTTTGCATTTAAATTCCCTGTATATGAAATGCAGCTTTACTTTTGAACAAGGCTTTGGCTGCAAAATGAATTGTGTCCCATCCTAATGCACAGTTGATCACTGTTTTGAGTGGGGTGGTCCAAGCTGATGGTCTAAGTTCTTATTCCTTTATTAATTTAGAATACTCTTTCACAACTAATTTTCCAGAGGTAAGCCTTGCAGGAGGAGTGTGTCACTTCTATAACTTTAACTCAATAAATCCACTCAGCCGATAGCAACAGCATAAAAGGCATTCAAATGCTTTGCAAAATATTCTCAGAAAACTGAGTACAACAGTGACATTTTCTTTAATTCTCAGAAATGAATATTCCTCTAAAGAGCCATCACAAAAAAATGCCCAATCTTGCAAGGTTACCATGAAAAGTCATCTTTAGAAATTATCCTGCAGGCTCCCTGCCTACCCACACACCTACCCCAGAAAAAGCTAACCCTTCAAAGTAAGCACAAGCTTCTCCAGACAGTTGGCTCTCACTAGACATGGAGTAATCTTGACATGGGCGAATTTTTCTCCTTAATTATGAACAACCAGAAAAGTGAAACAGGGTTACCACAAGCTTGGGAGATGTTAGTTCATGTCCTCACTTAAGCAAAGTTAGTTTTAGACCAGTTACTCTCAGTCTAACTCTAGTGTTGGGAAGATACTCAGGAAGGACTATGTGCAAGTTAACTTGAACACACACAAAGGTTGCAGTATACTACGGTAGTAATAATTACTGTTAGTATGAAATATGATTGCTGTTATTTTTGTTGGTAAGTCTATTAAAATACATATGTTGCTTGGAGAAAAACGAATTCTAGCCATAACCATTCAAAATGCATTTTTCCCTCCCCAACCCACATCCATATATATATGGATAAATTATCCAGATAATTTATCACCCTGCTTTTTTCCTTTATTTTTACAAGTTAGTCTTTACTTTTCTCCCAAACAACTCTTTAGAAAAAATAAACTGCCCAGGAAGATGCCCAGGCTTTTGAATAAAATAAATACATTTGGCCATTGTTATAGAATCTTCTTATAATCCACAAGTAAACTTAGGGAAAGAAGAGGGCTGGATGTTATTGGTAATAATATCCCGCCCCCACCATACAACAGACTACAGAGCACAGACTATCACTTCACTTTTAACAGATCAGGATTTTGTGTTTTATACAAACAATACCATTAAAAAATTAGTCCTTCTAATAGCTCACAACTAAAACACAAACAAAATGTAGAAAGAATTTTAAATTCTCAAAACCCCTGATTTATGAAGCAGCAAGTGGTAGCAAAGTGCAAGTGATTCTTTTTTCATGCGCTATTGCTATACATACATACGCATTTTTATATATATCAGCAGGCAAATATACCTATATTGCACATTGTTTTCTTTCAGGGCACAATATAATGTGCCAGGCTCTAGATATGCTACATTACATGGCTTGACTAATGGCTTTTTTTTATGCTAAGCAATTAAGCAGGAAGACTATGTGCTAGCGCATCGCATATGAGAAGGCCAGCATGAATTTTGCATTGCATTTTCCCAAAAGAAGTGTATATTGACAGTCATGTCTCTCTTCGAATTGTGGAAGGAGCCCTGGAGTATAGCTATAAGTTGCTCTAACAAACTGGAGTTGAAACTGCAGGAAACGGTATGCTACCAGTCACCTTTGCCTTCCCATCCCATTGTAAGAAGAAACTGCAGGACCAAAATGGAGAAAGGGGATATGAAAAAAAAAATGGGCCCAGAGGTAGGGGAAGGGTTACTACTTGAGGAAAAATAGGTATCGTTTTGGCAGCTACCCAGGCACCAATTAAAACTTTTCAAAAGATACAAAACATATCCAGTTGGAATCAACTGAGGCATTATGGAAGTCCCATAAATGAATGAATAAACAGATAACTAAATACAATTCTGAATGAAATGGAGGGAGGCAGAAATATCTTTGATTAGAGACTTGCCAGTAAGGACTATGTCCAACTGGGAAATACAGAAACACCACAGGATGTGCAAGTTGAACAAGGCGAAGCACCAGGCAGTTCATCACGCCGTGAAGGGTGGAGGCAGAAATCAGTCTCCCAGCAAGTGGCACGATTGGCAGTTTGGGTTTGGTCTTGCCAAGAGGCTGCAGCCAGCACCAACGAGTAGAAGATGAATCCCTTAGGCTCCAGTTGGCTATTCTGTTTTGGACTCTTCCAGGATCTGTGGCAAGTTTTGATCTTTCCGAGATGCAACAGGCTTAGCTGCAGGGAGAGTGGCAGATTCAGCACTGCCACTGCCCCTGGTACTCCCCCCACCACTACTACTTCCACCACTGTTGTAGTCCTGGATAGCCTTTGGCTCATTGGTGTGGTAGGAGCCCTTGTAACGGTGATGGTGAAGGTACATCAAGAGAAGGGCTGCTGCCAACAGCAGAAGCAGGAAAAAGATAACTGGGGAAAGAAAGGCAGACGTAGGAAAAGAAAAGAAAGAATTAGAATAACTGGGGCGGGGGGGTGGGGGAAGAACCAGAAGTAGTTGCAGATGAAACCTAACAGGGCTTAATCTAGCCATCTCTGGGCTCTTCCCATAGCTTTCACTCCCTTTTCACCTTCCACCTTGATAACTCACCTCCAATAATAACTGCAACCCAGCCGTCGTCATGGATGTACAAGAAGTCCACTACAACAAGCATAAAAAACATACAATTAAAACTAGATTTGATACACTCCTCTACTTTCAGCTCTTCGATCTCATTGACTCAGTCCATCCATGGATGGTTTCCTCAGGCCAATCACTCTCTCTCTCTCAGCCTAACCCACCTCACAGGGTTGTTGCTGTGGGGAAAGTAGGAGGAGGGAGGTGTATGGGATGTAATTGCTACCTTGAATTATTCCCGGATTTTGAGAGCTATCTCATCTCCTCCTAGCTATCCCACATACTTTTCTGCCAAGGCATCTGGAGAGGGGCGGGGTGTGTGTAGCAGGTTCTTCTAGGAAGAAACTCTTTGCCTTCCACGTGCAGAATACTTTCCACCTTCAGTCATCCTGCCTGTTATCCCAAGATGATGCACATGCTTTGTTCCTTTTATTTGATGATTGCCACTATAGGAATCCCTCTCCCCTAGTGTGCAATATCATTGCATATGTTTGAACAAAGTTCCTCACTCAAAGGAAACAATAGATGTACCCTTTAGTAAAGTCCTTGCCTCAAAAAAAAAAAAATGCACACTCTTCATTTTGGGGATTATAGAGTTGGCACTCCAGGATAATCCCAAAGGTGCTTTTTCAGCAGGCAACTGGACTTTCTGGTTTTTCTTTGAAGAAGTTTTGCTTCTCATCCAAGTCGAAGAAGCTTCTTGGATGAGAAGCAACACATCTTCAAAGAAAAACCAGAAAGTCCAGTTAGCTCTTTAAAAAGCACCTTTGACCTGAATGATTGAGAATCACCATAGACACTCCAGGATAGGAACTCAGGCCCAGCTTTTTCATGTGTCATGTTAAGCTGCCTTACCTGGATCTATGTACCATGGGTCGAGCTCAGGAGGCACCTTAATGTAGGTGGAAGGCATAGAGGCGCAGTTGGATTCTACCAGCTTTCCATTGATGGTGTAAGGAGTGATGAGACTGTTGCCACTAGAGCGAAATATGGTTTTCAGGGGCACAATGCTGTTGAATTTCACCCCTGAGATGCAACCTGAAAAACCCGGCGTATTGTATTTCTGGATTTCAGGATCAATCACTCCTGTCTCTGTGGACAATGACAGAGAAGAGGACCAGATTAAAACGACTTGCTTCATTCTTCTCTTTCACTTTTAATACACAGAAAATGCCTGACTTGAAACCAAAGGATGAGGACGGTGAGATAGAAAAAAATACTTCTACTCTTATAATGAGCACTATCTATTCCAAAACAAAAGGACTATGATAAGGGCTGTGAAGACAGTGGGGGAAGCTAGGATCCTAATTGAAGAGTACAGGGAAATTATATGATTCTCTCTTGGAAGGTAAAGAGAGTGTGCATTGTGCAGATTATCCACATGTGCAAAAAACAAGATTCAATTCAGAATCAGGGGTGGGGGCGGAAATAAGGTCCTAGAACTTGATTTCATTTTTTTCTTTTCCTCTTCTCACAAAATTCTTCAAAGCTTTAGCAAGCTTCTTTTATAAATCCAATATAACAAAAATTATCCAGGTCATTCTCTTGGTTTGTTATTTCTGTATCCCTTTTAATTGTTGAGATGTCAGACTTAATATTTACAATAATGAGGCATCAGGAAAACAGGATACCCCTTTTTCTGAGCACTTTCCACAGCTTAATGTGACTGACGCAATCAATGAAGCATATACTGAGGGGGTGTTTTTTTTTTAAAATGTTCTTTGGCTTTCTCAATTATCCAGAGGGCATCAGCAATAATGTCTTCTGTTGCTTAACATTTTCTAAAGCCAGCTTAAACATCTAGTATCTCTTTTCCCATTAATCCTTGGAAGTTCTAATTTGTATGGCTATGCCTGTATTGCATGTGTGGGTGTGAAGATCTAACCAGGTCAGGTGTATATTTCTTGTGTATGTGCATGTTCTCTCCCTCCTATTATATCTGGGGGATGACAACGTGTATTGTGAAGCATCATATAACCAGGAAGTCAGTTGTTAGGTGTCAGATCCTTTCAAAACTATCACTGCATTCTACAGGCTCACTCTTTAGCTGCTAGAACCATGATGGTGAACCTATGGCCTGTGTGACACAGCTACCAAGCAGAGCCCTGTCTGGGGCACGAAACCAGTCACCCAGCTCAGCTCCATCGCGCATGCATGTGCACGTCCTGCTGGCCAGCTGATTTTCGGATGTGTGGAGGGCGGGGCACATGTGGAAGACACACGTGCATGCGCAGGGGGAGGTCATGCCTGTTTGTGCGAGGGGTAGGGGGGAGTGTTGGGGGTGTGGCACACCCCGCCATGGCCCAGGAGAATGCAGAGAGATCTGCTAGGCCCAGGGCAGGGGTTGCGTGCACATGCACAGGGAGTGGGGGGAGCAGGGGGGTTGCATGCACATGTGCGGGGGGTTGGGGGGAGTGTGGGGAGTTTATGAGCACATGCACGGGGGGCACATTGCATTATGGGTGCCGGCACATGTGCGTGCTTTCAGCACATGACGAGAAAAAGGTTAGCCATCACTGTGCTAGATCATTTTGGTTTCTTTATATTTTTAATTCATACTTTTAATCTGCCCAATAACAAGTTATCCTAGCAACAGATAACAAACATCATCATCATAATAGTATTAGTATGTCATAGTGTGACAGAGAAAGAGAATGTGTGTTACAAACCTTTCTAGACGTGGAAATCTTGGGGGAAAAGCTAAATAGGATCAAAACCAGTTAGCATCTGGATGGGAAATGCCCAAAAAATCTCAGGTTTATCGGCTAAATTAGAAAAATGCTAGGAAATTGCAAACATATCCCAGAAGAAGGCAGTAGCAAAGCATTTCTGGGCAATTATCAATAAAACCACTATTGTCACAAGGTCTGTGTGGACACAATAATATTGTCACCATGTACATAAGTAGCCCTCAACTTACAACCAGTCGCTTAAAGTTTGAAGTTACAACAACATTCAAAAGGATGACTTGATCCTTTTTCACACTTATGACTGTTGCCGCATCTCCGTGGTCATGTGATCAAAATTCAGATGCTTGGTAGTTGACTCATATTTACGACGGTTGCAGTATCCCAGGGTCATGTGACAGCAAAGTCAATGGGAAAGTTACTTAACAACTATGTTACTAACTTACCAAATGCAGTGATTCATTTAACAACTGTAGCAAGAAAGGTCACTTGACAGCAGTCTTGCTTAGCAACTAAAATGTTTGGCTCAATTGTGGTTGTAAGACAAGGACTACCTGTGTGGAATCACTTTGTTTGTTTGTTTGTTTTCTCCGTTCTGTTTTGGATCTGAGATTGCTTTGCTAAGGGGACATTGCTATCCTGCAAAGAAGATAGGATAGGAAACAATAGAAAGAAAACAGAAAAATGAAAGGAAGATAATAATTCAAATTCGAAGTTGAAGATAAGGATGCATTGTCCTTTAGAAACATAAAAATGGCTTGTAATATGAGATAGAGATGCCATGAGGGATGGATAGAAATCCTAAAAAATAGCAACAGGCCAAGGGGAATCAAGAATGGGCAAGGCCTATTGTTCTTACTCACCCATAAAACGGCCAAGATAGAGTGCCTTTGGAGAATCAAGTTTGCTGTCCACAAAAACAGAGAACTGACTTATCATGAGAGGATAATAATCCAACTAGTTGAGAGAGAGAGAGAGAGAGAGAGAGAGAGAGAGAGAGAGAGAGAGAGAGAGAGAGAAAAGATGAAAGATATTAAGAGCATTCTCTAAAATCTAAAAGAGAATTATACGGACTTGTACATAAATGCTTTCAGTTCAAAGATAATCTATTTTCCACTAAAAAGAGAACTTTTTACTGCCCTCTTAGGTATTTAATCAAGAACTGTAAACCTAGCCCATCCTTTTTTATCACGCCCACGTGATGGATAAAAATCTGTAGATACCTGTGTGTACAAAGTCCGATTGACACGAGTAATGTTGATTCTATGTGGCTGCCCATCAGCCACTGAGCGTGTGCTCAGGGTCAAGCTGAAAGGGAAGATCCCCAGTTGATAACGTAGCTGCAGGGTACCTATGAGAAAAGCATTGATAGTACAAGGTGACCAAGAGTTCAGTTCCTGCACCCTTAAACAATAGAGTAAGAAGAAAATCACCACCATTGAGAACACCTGAGCAGACTGAACATAGTTTCAGTTTATTAAATGGAATTCTTCCACATTTAAGAAGCCAAGAACTCTACTGAATCTGGACAAAAGATCTACCAATTACTCTGTTTTGCGTCCAACATTTCCCTCAGATACTTTTGGAAAATTGACAACAGGACAGAACTACAATATCCACACAATTTTTAAAATTATCACCAATCACCACCAATAATTTCTTTCTTAAGCTTGAAAAAAAACCTCTCTCTAAATGACCATCATTTTATCGTATAGCACTGATTTCTACCATAGTGCAAAAATAGCAATGGCATATTTTGCATTGTTGGTTAACAGTAAAATCCACTTGAGTGGGATGGACGGGGGGAAGATAATATGTCCAATGCATCAAAGCCTTTAACAATTTGATAAATATTTGCCACGTCAAAAATTGAGCCATTTTTATGAAAATAATGTCCATGTTTTAAGGCTCACATTTTTATTCAGATGTTCAACCTTCTGTTCACTTAAGAGTATCGTGTTTTCTAACTTTCCAACACTCTTTAAGATAAAATGACCAGAGGAACACATCACTGGAGGACCAGAATACTACTGCACAGTTTCGTCCATTTAATTTTCAATCTATTTCTTAATGTTTCCTAGGGTGGACACTGCCTTTTTATTGTTTTCATTTACTCAACTCAGAAAGCTGTTTTAGTAAGAGAAATCTGCGAAAAGTTCCCCAAGGAAAGCCATCATAAAAATAAAACAAAAAGTAAACGTAAGTTTTGGGATGATATTTTTATTACACAAAACCACATTTCTTTGGGAATATTATAAGAAATGCAGATTTTTTTCAAATTTTTTTTTTTCAGAGAAAATCCATTAAGAAGCTGGTGAAACAGTCATATGTCAAATAGTCTTAGTGTTAAAGGTTGATCATTGGGAGTATCCTGATGAAATGTTCTTCTCACTAAGTAGGATAATCTGACATTTTTAATTGACCTCTCTAAATCATCATGTGAAAACATTCTGAAAGGTTTCGGGAGAGGCACTGGGGATAGTGTCTCTTTCCCAAGATCCTGGAAGGTGAGAAAGGGCTCCCATCCTTACTACTGAGATGTTGCTACCGAATACCTCTCACCGACCCGTGCGCTCTCACAGAGAGGGACTCCTCAGAGTGCCGTCAGCTAGGCAGTGCCGTCTGGCGACACCCAGGGGAAGGGCCTTCTCTGTGGGGGCTCCCACCCTCTGGAACGAACTCCCTCCAGGACTTCGTCAACTTCCGGACCTCTGAACCTTTCGTCGCAAGCTTAAAACACACTTATTCATCTGCGCGGGACTGGATTAGATTTTAAATTTATTGGTTTTAACGGGTTTTTATTATTTATACTGTTTTTTAATAATTTGGCTATAGAATAAGTTTTTTAATTGTCGTTTTAGTTTGTATTTATATGTATTTTAACTGCCTGTGAACCGCCCTGAGTCCCTAGGGAGATAGGGCGGTATATAAATATGAAAAATAATAATAATAATAATAATAATAATAATAATAATAATAATAATAATAATAATAATAATGGAAAGTAAGGAGTTGTGAACCTCAGAAGGAGGAGGTGTCAACTCCACAAAGCATCTGGACGCTATCCAAGTCATGCTTACCATCCTCACGGATCAAAATGGCCATGAAGTCACGAACAAAAGTGCTGACGTAGAGAAGGACTGCAGGGGCTGAAGTGGTACGGAAGTTGAGCCCCACTTCCTCCCCTGTCACATTGTAGCCAGGGAGCGGCTGAATTGGTTGATGGAGTATGTTGGCAAACTCCTGTACCACAGACATGGGTGTTGTTAGGATATTGTAGCGCACCCACATGCCTTGTTCAAAATAGGCACCAATGTCTGCCAAGAAACAACAAAATAAGGCAACTGTTAAGGGAGGACAAAATCCAAGCCAGGAAAAAAATGCCTGGAATGCACTACCTGACTCTGTGGTTACTTCCCCAAACCCCCAAAACTTTAATCTTAGACTGTCTACTGTTGTCCTCACCCCATTCCTAAGAGGTCTGTAAGGGGTGTGCATAAGTGCACCAACATGCCTACTGTCCCTGTCCTAATATCCCCATTTATTCGTATTCTTTTTTTTTTTATTGAAAAAGTTTTAAAAAACAAAAACATTTTTCCCCCTTTTTTCCCCCCTCCCTCCCAAAAAACCCCCTTCCCCCCCCCCGGCTTCCCGGGTCAATCACAAGGTATTGTTATACATAAACCAAACATAGAATAAAATTTTCCCTTCCAATCCAAATAACCACATCCAAAGCTTTTCATCTCCCAACCCCCTCCCCATTACATAAAATAACCTTCTAATTATTCAAAGGCAATCTGATATTTCTTAATCTGATATCTGTTTTGTAGATAATCAATCCATTTTTTCCATTCAATTAAATATCTTTCCTGCGTATTGTCTTTTAAAAACGCTGAGATTTTAGCCATCTCAGCCAAATTAATAACTTTCAATATCCATTCTTCTATTGTAGGTATCTCTTCTTTCTTCCAGTATTGTCCAATCAACAGTCTTGCTGCTGTTATTAAATTCAGAATCAATTTAGTCTCAATCCCTGTACAATCCGTTATAATTCCCAAAAGGAAAAATTGTGGCAGGAACTTTATCTTCTTCTTCAGTACATTTTGAATAATCCACCAAATTCTTATCCAAAAGACCTTAATTTTCTTGCAAGTCCACCAAATATGAAAATATGTAGCATCATCACAATCACACCTCCAACATTTCGCTTGGATATTAGGATACATACATGATAATTTTTTGGGATCTAAGTGCCATCTATAAAACATCTTATAAAAATTTTCCCTTAAATTCTGTGCTTGTGTAAACTTAACATTTCTAACCCAAATTTTCTCCCATGTTTCCAACATTATTGGTTCCTGAATATTCTGTGCCCATTTTATCATACAATCCTTTACCAAATCCTTTTCCGAATCTATTTCAAGCAACACATTATACAATCTCTTTATATGCTCCTGGGTCTGATTTCTAATTTGCTTTATTAAATTTTCCTCCCTTTGCATTATCCAATTTTTTGATCTTCTTTCCATCTAGCACTTATTTGCCCATATTGAAACCAAGTATAATTCCTCCCTTCTTCATTTAATACCTGTAATGATTTTAATTGCAATCTACCTCCTTCAGCATACAAAAGTTCTTTATAAGTAATCATTTCCTGTTTCTGTTCTATATTTATATTCTCTATTGCATGTCTAGGGCTCGCCCATATAGGAATCTTGTAATCTAATTTATAGGAATATTTTTCCAGACCATAAAGAGCACTTCTCAACACATGATTCTTAAAAGCCCTATCCACTTTTTTTTCATAAAATAAATACGCATGCCATCCATATAACAAGTCATAACCTTCTATATTCAAAATTCTTTCCTCTGTTAAGTTAAACCAGTCACTTATTACTGAAAGGGCTACTGCTTCATAATATAGTTTAAAGTTAGGCATTCTTAAACCACCTCTTTCCCGTGAGTCCTGTATTATTTTCATTTTAACCCTCGCCTTTTTACCCTGCCATATATTTACCCTGCCATATATCCATTTATTCGTATTCTTATCTTGTAGTCATAATCATGTTTATACTTATATCTGTAACCTTATACGTGTTTGACAAATAAATAAATACATTATTTCTTTCTACTTTCCTTGCTACTCAAGCTCTTCCCTTTCTTTCTGGCCTTGATGCAGGGGTGAAATCCAGCAGGTTCTGACAGGTTCTGGAGATCTGGTAGCGGAAATTTTGAGCAGTTCGAAGAACCAGTAAATAGCACCTCTGGCTGGTCCCAGAGTGGGGTGGGAATGGAGATTTTGCAATACCCTTCCCCCAGGGGGGTGGGAATGGAGATTTTGCAGTATCCTTTGCCTGCCACGTCCACCAACGCCCTCCACCACCACGCCCTCCAAGCCATGCCCACAAAACCGGTAGTAAAAAAAAAGTGGATTTCACCATTGCCTTGGTGGCTCTTGGGTTACTTTCCTGCTAGCATAGCCTACTATATCCAAAAGATATCAGCCCAGGAAAGGCTGCTGAGACAAATTATGCCAGCTCTCCTGCCCTTAGTCCCAGCTCTCACCATGATTGCAGAAAGGTCCTTCAAATGCAGAGACTGTGCAGTTGCATGTGTAATGGCTGTAGTGCTCCCAGCAGAGGCCATGATTCTGGCATGGTACCAAGGGGTTTCGGCAATGCCCAGTGCAATTTACCAGAACCCCTTCTGTTTCATTGGCTTTCCCCTCCAAGTTTAGGGTCTCCCCATTCATGTGCAAACCTCGCAAACACCCCAAGAATGGATGCAAGTTGTATTCAGCAGATCCTACAGAAGGAGAAATAAATAGCTGTATTTAAAAACATAGACGTTAGCTAGCTTAATCAAGTCTATCTTGCATTGCAAACTGTTGCAACAGGTTTTAACCAAGTATTTTTGAAAAATCATCGGGTTGGATCCTAGAAGTTTCAAAAAGACGTGTTTTCTTCTATATAATCTAGTAGCTCTTCATGCTTCACATTTCAATCACAATTGAAGAATATGTTTTTGTATTTCTCTTTTCCTACTGTCACCAAATACATGGGATGATTCAAATTCTAAGAACAATGATAGGACATTGGGTTTGCTTTTAAAATGTTCCATCTTTCCCAAATTAAGAAAATGTTTCTGTCCAAAATCCTGTTAAGCATCTGTTATTTTGTTGATAAAAGGTGGATCTGGACCAACTCGAAGGGGTTTTTGTGTCTGATTTACAGAAATGATTTCTGATTCACTGTTGTTTAAACACTAATAAGCAGAACAAAATGAAATAACTCTTGCCCTAAATATACTGTTGAAATAGAACTATGCAGGACTAATTAGATTTTTAAAAAAATAAACGCTACACTGTTCACACATTAGAAAGAAATTCCAAGATTCAAAATTCTACACGCAGTATGCCTTGCTTTGCATCAGGTTCTGCATGTGAATCCCTGAATATCATTGGCTCTGCCTATAATATGCCTAAAAGTTCCTCTCACCACCCTAAGCAAAACTGAGGTAAATTAATGGTCCAGTTATATTTCTCTAATAGGAAACAGAAAAAAACTTATCTTTTTAAACAAGTTACCTAACAAGCCTAAGCCCTTATAGATCTAGATGCTAATTACTGTATCCTCTGCAAAGAAGACCCATGTGCTTTAGTTTAGCTCAAGCATATTTTGTTTGCTAGACATTGGATTCCCCCCCACACCCCTATTTCATGGACAATTAAAAGGATAATAGGTTGTGTTCAGTTTTATATTGCTTTCAGAGGATTTGGGCTTTGTTAAAAAGTGAACTAAAAATAGCCATTTTGGTTCAACTAGAAACTTGGCAAAGCTATTTTACTCACTGTTTTAGTACTGTAATCTATTTAGGAGGGGTAGAGGCAGGGGTGAAATGTTCCTGGTTCAGACCGGATCAGCCAATCCAGTAGCAATGGCAGTGGGTGGTTTGGAGAACTGGTAGCAAAAATCCCTGCCCCCCAACCAGCCCATGCTCACCCAATCGCCCAGTCGCCTGCTTGTCACTTCTTTTAAAAAATGCTTTTTTAAAAAAAAAAAAGGCTCTGACAATCACAGCTAAGCAGCGCAATCGTCAGAGCTTCTTTTTTTTTCTTTTAAAAGAATTTTTTACAACTTATTCGGCCAAATAGGTTGTAAAAAAAAAATGCTTTTAAAAGAAAAAAAAGATTGCGTGCCACAGTTGATCACACACACTCTGCGTGTTGTTCTACTTTCCCCATGCCTCCTTTTGATGTGCACTGCACCTGCATGCACCTCGAATTTGTTGCGTGGTGCACACTGTGCATGTGTGCACAGCACACATTCACAGCCAGTGAACCAGTAGTAAACCGGTTCAGATTTCACCACTGGGTGGAGCACTTATTTATCTAAATGCTGCCTAGCCTGCTTTAGTTTCTCATAATCCATAGCCTTGGTTCTTCTGCCCTCTACTGCTTTATCGTGAGCTAGTTCCTTCAGTCTTTTTAGTTGGATGACCAAAGATTATGCATTTTATTTATTTAATCCAGTTAAAGTATTCGTATGATCACCTGTCTTAAAGCACAGCTTTGGGTGGTTCACAACAAAACCCCTGAACTACCTTGTTTTAAAAAAATGATAAACTGTAAAACAAAAACCTGGCGTCTCAGTCATTTCCTTGGGATGTCTTAACAACTTATCCACTCTATCCCAGTGCCTGGATAAAAATCCAAGTCCTGATAGTCTTCCGGAAGACAAAGGAAGTGGGACTTCTAGTTCACCTGTAGAAGGATCTTCCGTAAGGAAGGGGCAGCAACAGGAAAGGCAGCTCCCAAGGTTCCACTATACGGGGCGAAATACTCCCGGTTTGGACCGGTTTGCCCGATCCGGTAGCGATGGCAGTGGGTGGTTCGGAAAACCGGTAGCAAAAATCCCTGCCCCCACCCCCATGCCCAGCTGAGCTGCACAACCATCAGAGGGTTTTTTGTTTTTTTTTTAATTTTAAAAGCATTTTTTCCTTTGGCTGAAAAAATGCTTTTAAAAGTAAAAAAAACAAACCTCTGATGATTGCGCGGCTCAGCTGGGATCACCAGAGGCTTTTAAAAGCATTTTTTAACAACCTCTCTGGCTGAAGAGATTTTAGAAAAAATGCTTTTAAAAGGGTCCTCTGGCGACCCCAGCTGAGTTGCCTGATCATCAGAGGCTTTTTTTTTAAAGGCCAAAAAAAATTGCTTTTAAAAGAAAAGAAAAGCCTCTGATGATCAGGCAACTCAGCTGGGATCCTCAGAGGAGCCTTTTAAAAGCATTTTTTTCTACAACCTCTTCGGCCGAAGAGGTTGTAGAAAAAATACTTTTAATAGAAAAAAAAAGTTGGCCAAGCACACCCAGTCACATTATCCACCCCCCAGCCAAGCCATGCCCACAGAACCGGTAGAAACAAATTTTACATTTCAGCCCGGCCCCATGTAGGGCCGCAGCCTGTTCAAGACTGGGCTGCATAAGTAGCAAACAAATGTGCTTGCATTCCATTTGTGTAAGTGCCTGTGCCCTCTATTTATGCAGAAATATTCTCTCCCCCCACGCCCCCTGCCACTGCCAGCTCACAAAGCTGTAAAGGTTGGGGACCACTGCACTAGATGGAAAAATGTATAACCTATCCTATCCTATCCTATCCTATTGTATCCTAGTGAGGTGGGCAATTATTAATAGAGAGAGGCAGTCTTGCAAATAACCTGAATCCATGCCATGTAGGGCTTTAAAGGTGATAGCCAGCTATTTGAAATGCACCCAAAAGAAAAACTGAGAACTAATGCAGCTTATGCAAGAGAGCTGTACATTCAAATTATTTGCTCGATGACCCACAGATTTGTATAATGACGTATAATTCATTTACTGAGTAATAAATACTGTCTCTTAGGAAACTGGACACAATCTGAAATGTGATGCTCTATTAATCAAAAAGTTTTTTATCAAGTTATTATTTTGATTAATCTTCATAACTATTTCATGGGGGTGCTTATTTTTCTCTCATATACATACACACGTGAACATTCTTACTCACCCACATAGAGAGGTTTAGTGAGGTTTAGATGGATAAAACTCTGGGACGGAGCTGCCCGCGTCACCCAAGGAAACCGGTCAACTTGTAGCCGAGCAACTTTGACATTGATCTCTGCTTTCACCTCATGCCACTCATTATCATTGAATGGCATCTCTGAATGCACTGTTAAATTCTCATCCCCATTTCCAATGTTATAAGCAAAGACCAAGTCTTGAGAAGCTATGAAGAAGTGAGAGAATTGAAGAGTTACAGAAACATTTCAGGTCTGCCCAAAAAGAAATCTCTGCTGATTCAGATATTTATGCCAATACGTGAAAGCCAGCATATTGAGGAGTATCTTAGAGGTCTATAGAGAAATGTCTTAGGACATTCCATAAGTGCAACTCCCCTTGTTCCTATAGTTTTTGGCTAGGCCTTAGGGCTGTAATAAAATTGAATTGGATTGTTCCTATATCCATAATCTCTCCCACTGCATAACCCACCACTAAGAACCTTACAGAGAATCTCCTATTTCAGCAATTGATCTTATTATCAATGTCATTAACCCTCACTGAGGCCAAAGAAACCAACAAGAGCCAGCTCTACCAGCCTTTACATTACCGTATTTTTTGGAGTATAAGATGTACTTTCCCCACCCCCCCTAAAAGAAGGTGAAAATTTGGGTACATCTTATACACCGAATGTAGCCCCACCCAGCCTCTCAAACAGAGTTTTCCAAGGCTGAAAACAGCCTCTCAAACGGAGGTTTCAGAGGCCAAAAAAACAAGGCGCAGAGCTCACAACCAACGAACCTGTTGCTAAAGTTCACCTCTGGGAACAGCTGATTGGGATATTCTGGGAGGCTGATCCACCAGCCAATCAGCTGCTCATGCTAAATCAGGCTAATATACCTGTCCCAGGCTGTTTGCTAAGGATGCTAGCCAGATGGATGCTGGTAAGCAAACAAAAATTTTCTTATTTTCCTCCCCAAAAACTAAGATGTGTCTTATACTCCGGTGCATCTTATAGTCCGAAAAATACGGTAAATACAAGTTGGAGAGGCTTGCTCTTTGATTTCCTGCCAGCCCACATGGCTAGCAACACTATTATAAATATGTTAGCAAGACTCTTGGGAAGTGCAGTCTCAATGACCTAGTCAATTAAGTCCATGGATTAATAAAAAAAAAGATGCTACATTGTGTTAAAAGCAAAATGTATGTCCCATTGGATCCTAAATTCCATACTGTTGAGCTCCATGCGGATATAGTTCCTTGGGCCCACATTCTCTAGGAAAGTGCCCGTTGGTGCAGAAGTCTTGAAGAAGAAACTGATATCCAGGCTGTAATTGACCTTGAAGGTAGGAAAAAGCAAAGCTGTTCCCCTGATGAAGGATACTGTATTCCAGGAGTTTCCTGCAAATCATGAAATAAAGATAGTGAGAAAACTGAATGAATGAATGAATGAATGAATGAATGAATTGAATGAATGAATGAATGAATGAATGAATGAATGAAGATTTATATAGCCGCTCAGCTCACTCTGTGACTCCAGGTGGCTTACAGGGATAAAAGCCTAATACAAAATAAAAAAGCAATACACACATACGCACCCCATCTGCCTTCATAATAACAATCAGATGAGCTTTATGATGGGCTCCATCCTACTTTGATGTTCCCAGGTCTGTTGGTAAAACCAGATTTTCAGGGCCTTGCAAAAGAGTATCAAAATGAACACCAATTTTTTTCTCTGCAGGGATGATGTTCAACAAGGAGGGAGCCACCATGGAGAAGGTCCTTTTTGATCCTACTACATGAACCTCCTTAGGAGAGGGGGCCCATAATATTCCTTTCCTCCCCACTCTGATGGATCGGGTAGATGTGACTGAGAAAAGACAATCTTTAAATAACTTGGTCCCAAGGCATTTAGGACTTTGGAGGTGACAACCAGCACTTTGAATTGGACCAAAAAGCAAATTGGCAGACAATGCAGCTCCTGCAGGAGAGATGACACATATGCACATTTAGGCCTGCATAAAACCATGCAGGCCACTGCATTTTGAACCAATTGAAGTTCCTGGATACTTTTCAAGGGCAGTCCCATATAGAGCATGTTACAATAGTCAAAAAGGGAGCAGGGTGACTATGAGCAGGGTTGGAGCAGAAACATTTTTTGGGTGGTTGTTTGTACACCTTGGTTGGGGAGCTGTGATATAATGATGTTACTGTTGATTTTTCTTCTTTTAAAGGGATAGGGCGATTTAAAAAAAAAAGGTTTACACACTTTTGTTTCCCATCAAAAAGCAATAAGAAATATCAACTTTGTTTTTTAAAACATTTGTTGTTGAATTTCATCAGCATAATCTTAAAGGTTTCTGGGGGCTACAAAAATGGGGTGGAGAATAATATACAACCAGTGGTGGGTTGCCCCCGGTTTGGACCGGTTCTATAGAACCGATAGTAAAACCGGCGGGAGGCTCCACCCACTGACCCGAATGTCATCAAAAGTGATCTGCGCATGCGCAGGTCGCTACACGGACACAATACGAACTGGTAGTAAAGATAAGTAGAACCCACTCCTGTATACAACCCATAAACTTGAGAACTCCTACTCCAGTCTAAGAGATCCACAGAAAAAGACCATTACATCATATCCCACTCTGTCCACTACTCACGGTCTCCATAGCAACGCAATGGACCCACATAGAACTGAGCCTCTGATCCAGTACGGTTTGTATCGCTCACTACAACCTGTGTGACTGGAAGATGGTCAACAAAATTCAGCAGCCCTTTATCTGCTCGCCTGGAATAGGGAATGATAAACGGACTCCCATCATTTATTAGAAATACACAGTTCACAATATATCATCACCCAGAACCCTTTGAGAAAAGATGGAATCAGATCTCACCACATCAAGTGTTCAGCATCACAGTTGCAATAGAAGAGGGGATTGGCACAACTCTTCTCCATGCCACATGCACAGCGCCCAAGGCCTGGAGGAGAGCCTCCCCAGTAATAATGACGTTCTTCATTTCGTCCCATCCAGAAACTTAACGGCATCCCAGCTAAGAGAAAATAAGGCAAAATACAAATTGAAGAGGAAAATCCCCTGCTGATTCAGACCAAAAGCTGCACCTAAATTCTACAGTAGTCATCAAGTTGTTTTTAAGATAATCACAAATTAGTTGCAAAAAAACATGCTGTCTCCTTCATTTGGTAAATCACATAGTTCACATTGCTTTTCTCAATACCACAACTGATTTCATTGCACATTTATTATGTTCCCTAACTCACCCTTTTCCCCTACATTAAAAAACTTTCAACACTTAGGCCTAGCTGTTCAGATACGATGGGGACTCTCACTCCCAGAATTCCTAGCACATCTAGAGGGTGGGAAGGTTTTTTAGTAGAGAAAGATCCAGCGCTTTAATGAGTTTTTTCATTGACTTTCAGCTTTAGTCATTTATGTTTACAATAGGGCAAACGGAATTGCATAGGGCATTCGAACACAATTTTTAGCTGATTAAAAATAGATGAAACATTAATATACCCATTATTTTGTTTCAATCTCATTCTTAGTAATTTCTAGCATGGAATATATTTCATTTTTTCTTCTCTTCATACTGTGATAATTGAGCTATTCATCAGAATTCCAAGTTCTCTTTCCAATTTGATCCTTTCTTACCCACATGGCCAAATTTTGTGACTTACACTGCATATATATGAGATATATACATATGCTTTGAATGGCTCCTCAACTTTCTCTCAGCTGAAAAGCAAAGTAAGTTGTCCAAAATAAACAGCTGTAATCACTTCTCAATATATATTCTTAGCTCCAACAGGAGATAATATATGTACCTCAGGGTTGAACTGTGGAGTCTTTGATGCTCTCTTATCTGGCTTGTAGGCTTCTAGATGTTTGCTTGATACCAACTAGATAACATCATCAGTGCTACTGAATGTTAGATTTGCTCCCTAGTGAGTTTCTTAGCTCCCCAAAGAGTAAGGGAGCAAACTCCGCACTTACTAGAACTGATGATGTTATCTAGTTGACTAATAAAATGCCAAGTGGAGAGCAGCAAGGAATCCAAATATATTCCCAGCTCTTGGCTCATAGCATGTGTGCAAATCCAGACCATCCATAGAATGAAAGAATATCATACATACTCACTCTGGGTGTTGAGTAGGCGAGAGAAATAACAGTGGAATTCAATTTGCTGCTCACAGTACTCAGAGGCGTTTGCCAGGGCTGATACTTCCCCCCATGAGGCATTCCAGTAGTCAACTGTGCCCAGGAAAGGCCTTTCTGGGCTATAGCCTGCTACTTTTGTGAGCCAATGACGATTGTGACGAACAATGGTCCATGCACGGTCCTCTGGAAAGTACAAGTAGACAGGCAACAGTTCAAACTAAAGATCAACTCCATCTAGTTGAAAAATTTCTAGATGTGCTTACTTCAAATCCCAGAATTCCCAGACAGAATGGGCTTTACTGAAAAATCTGGGAGTTGATGTCCATACATCTAAAGATTGTCTGAAAATTGGGCATCTACCAGATACAACTGCCTCTTTACTCTTTCATGTTTCTGGTGGCAGCTGAATAACTTTCCCAAATTTAATTAGAGCCAAACTCCAAATATCTAGGAGAGAAGCTTCTAGAACATTTCAATGTCCCTGACACAAGGGGAAAGACTGAATTCCCATCCATTACCCATACCTCTCATGTCACAATACACAGTAAAAGGTTTGAGGGGTCCGCTGCCATCTGGATCAATGGTGTAGTTCCCAGATACTTTTCCCCTGATGCGATAAGCTTCACAGCTTTCCTTGTAAACAGCTAAAAGAGAAAGAAGGAAGTGAAAAAGCTATCCATGTTCAGAAGCCCTTTAAATCCTCCCTCACTCGCCCCAACAGGCTCACGAGTATGGCAGGTCTCCCCCATGTAACCCGTCAAGTCACAGATACAAGTGAAGTCATCCCAGGATTGGATGCATCTACTGCCATGTTCACACATGTTGGGGGTACACCTGGACAAAAGAAAAAAACAAGTTATCACAGGAACTCTTCTGCCAGCACAGATCTACGTTTTTGAGAAATGTAGCTCTTTTTTTTCTGATCCGTGTGCAGGACAAATTTTCAAATGTTATAAAACGTCCAGCTGTCTGTGTTACAAACTTAAAATTGCCCCTATCTTACTGATTTTCAACTTTCTCTTCCCTTGAAGATTTAACAGTAACCATTATGTAGATCCTGTCTATTACTTCTAGTTGATTAATCATGGCATTATTAACTATATTTTTCTTGTTCTTTCTTTATTACTGAATTTAGCATCTTATTGGAAAAGACAGTTATTGATTTATCTTTTAACATATCAATTTGTTTTCCATAACATTCTATTATTAGTTAGAACTATGTAAGATCTTTGTTTTTCATGCTTTCGATTAGCTGAACAAGTCTCTCTATCCATTTTATCTTAGGACCGGGCTCTCTACGGGACCGTCTACTGCCGGCCTCTATCTCCCATCGTCCGGTGCGTTCCCACAGAGAGGGACTCCTCAGGGTGCCGTCAGCCAAACAGTGTCAACTGGCGGCCCCCAGGGGGAGGGCCTTCTCTGTGGGGGCTCCGACCCTGTGGAACGAACTTCCCCTCGGACTTCGACAACTACCTGACCTTAGGACCTTTCGCCGCGAACTTAAAACCTATTCATTTCGTATGGCTGGACTAGCTTGATTTTTATCTTTAAATTTTAATTGAATTGGATGGGTTTTAAATTTTTGTAATTTTATGGGGGTGTATGTTATTTTAATATTTGGGCAAATTTAAATCAGTTTTTTAAGGGTTGTTTTAACTATTGTGTATATCTGTATTTTATCTGCCTGTTCACCGCCCTGAGTCCTTCGGGAGAAGGGCGGTATACAAATTAAAATATTCATTCATTCATTCATTCATTCATTCATATTCATCTCATGTGTCAAAAGGAAGCCAAGTTGTGCAACCCTCGATTTACTAATCATCTTTCCCTTTTTTGTCTTAACTGCACTTATATCCACTCATAACAATTTTGAAATCCTCTTAATAGTAATCTTGTTTGAAATATTATCTCATTAGCAACTGAGCTGATGACCTATTACCAAATCCAAAAGCATTCTGCTTTGGACAATGCAGGTGCCCTCTGTAACTATCTGCCTTGAGAGCAACTATTATCCTAACACCCTAGGTGGGGAACTCCATGGAGCATCTAAGTACTACATGAAGAAATTATTTAGGATTTCTGCAAAACTGATACTTATTTGTCCCTTACATTTAGTTCACCTAACTCACAGCAGCATAGAGAAGGCTCCTAATTTTATTTATATTTTTTGGTCATTATTACATCTACATGCTCCTGACATACTTGGCTATGTGGACATTGGCAAGATTGAAATTTGCTTAGATTCAGCAACCTCCTTCTGACACTTGAAGTGGACAGAGAGACTTTTCAATTAACAATGACCTACAGCCTATAACAGTGATGGTGAACCTTTTTGGCACTGAGTGCCCAAACCGAAACGTGGGTGCTTGCGTGCCCATCAGAGCCCTGGAAACCCAAAGACCAACTGGCGGGCACACGCATGCCTTTTTGGGGGGCTGTATTTGGGTCATTTTCAGGCCATTTTCCAGCTGTTTTAAGGCCATTTTTCAGCTGTTTTAGGGCCATTTTTGACCCAAAAAATGGCCTGAAAACAGTTCAAAAATGCCCAGAAAATGGCCCAGAAAACAGTCTGGAAAATGCCCTAAAACATTCCAAAACATGACCTGAAAATGGCCCAACAAAGGCCCCAAAATGGCCTGCTTTTGGGCCGCAAAGACCAGCTGACCGCTGCACATGTGCACATCAGAAACCAGAAAAGCAGCTGGCAACAGTACATGTGCCCACAGAGAGGCTCTTTGTGCCATCTCTGGCACGCGTGCCATAAATTTGCCATCATGGGCCTATAAGATCACCATACTAATGCTACAAATTAGAAGAGCTTCTTGGATCTCTCATTTACACCATCATTTAAGACTCAGTTATGCCCACCCAGACTTTGCTTCTCACAGACATACCTGTCCGTGATGCCACACACGTTGAAGTACACCTCAAAGTACTTGCCAAGCCGATGCTGACGAACCATGTCCAACTCTATCGGCTGGCGATCCACACTGACCATCTGCATACAGCCATGAAAAGCTGTCTGATTGGACAGGCAGCCAGTTCGTAGTGCTGGTTTGGGGCACCCTACAGAACATCAACCCAGCCATACACACACAAGAAAGAGATACAAAGATTATATTTACTTCAGTGGATTAGGTCCATATTAATTTGTATGTAACAAACAATGGACCTCAGGGGACACTGGTTATTATGGTTCTCCTCTAATCCCAAATCCAAACAATGAAACCAAACGATGTTTTGCAGAAGTGAAACGTCACAATTTTAAATTAATCATTAGGGTTGTGCAGGGCAACTTTGTCTTGAATGCAGAAGGGTGCTTTAGAGTATGTGCGAATGCACATACCTATTTGCAACTCTTTAAAGAGATGTGCTTTTTCCTAGGAACAAATAATAGAATCATTTATCCTGCTCAGTTCACAATCCTGCTTTCCATCACCCTGAAATTATTCAAATACTGTACCTTCAGGCTTAACCATCCAGTCATTCCAGTTTACAGCTTTAAATTAAAATCAAATGAAGTACTCGGTCTGAAAATCCAAATGCTAAATTGTGCAAAATTGACATGTCCACGTAGTGTGGTTGCTCTCTATATCTGGAAAGCTGTGCATCCCAA
This sequence comes from Ahaetulla prasina, assembly GCF_028640845.1. Classification (NCBI taxonomy): domain Eukaryota; kingdom Metazoa; phylum Chordata; class Lepidosauria; order Squamata; family Colubridae; genus Ahaetulla; species Ahaetulla prasina. Next base: position 54,076,868 of record NC_080542.1, on the reverse strand, counting down.
GCTTTGCAGATGCTTTATTATTTTTTTAAGGCTTATTTTTTAAATCACTGTATCTACAAAACCCACTCTGAAACAGAGAGAAGTACTACAAATTGTAGCACATCTTAAACTAGTCTTCCCCATTTGAATGTTCAGCAGATGTATTAGATTTCAGGTCTCACAGTCAAACGCATCTAAAAGTCACATGGAAGTTCATCTGAGCACTTTTCCCATAACAGTTTAATACCTACCTCCAAAAAAGTACTGGTTCCCAGTACGCAACTGAATGTCTCGGTCAACACGGAAGCTGGCATCATTCTGGTCATCGATAGTGATAACAGCCGAGGATTCTCGTACTATCAAGGACACTGAGTGCCAGAATCCATCATTAAGACGATATCCTAAGGATGATAGAACACAAGAAATTAAGAACAAGTAATAGGATTATGAATAAACTGGCCAGACCTTAAGATTTCACCTCCGTGAAGCCACAAACTTTAAGATCCATAAAGCCTCCCCCCCACACACAAAAAAACCTGGCTTCCTTGAGTTTGCTCGACATTTTTTGTCTATTATAAGAAATATATATTTTAAAGATTAGCTACAATGCACTATCTCCGCTGTATTTGTAAGCCATCATTTTATACTTTCATTTCACAAGAACTGCAAAGTTTATAAAGAGTTTTCCATGCCTAGAAGAGTATCCAAGAGCTGTCTGCCTAATGAGTTTAATCATAGAGAGCTAGTATCCCATTTAAACACCCTAATCCAGTCAATAGCAAGATCAAAAGAGATACATCTTGGATCCAAACAGATCTGATCTGGGTGGTGAAATTAATACTACAAGCCAATTATACCTGAGTTTCTTTGAGAACGTCATCTCAATAGTTATTTTATATTACACTTCCTGTGGCCACATAGGATATATAGATATGGGGTGGTAAAAGTCAAAGTGAGTAAGATTCTCCAATTTCATCTGTATGGGTAACTTCCAGTAGACACCACAGATTTTTACACACATACACACACGTTTATTCTTGTATAAAATTAAAGAAAATTTTAAAAGAATAGAAACAAATCTCTGTTTGAAAAAGAAAAGTAGGGAAAAGTAAGGAAAAGTAGTAAGTGAAAAAAGTACAAAGAAATAAATAGAAGAAAGGATGGGGAGGAGTTTATGTGTATATAAAATTAAAGAAAAATTTAAGAGAATAGAAACAAATCTCTGCTTGAAAGAGAAAAGTAAGGAAAGTAAGAAAAAGTAGTAAGTGAAAAAAATGCAAAGAAATAAATAGAAGAGAGGACGGGGAGGGGATGGGATGGGAGGAGTGGGGAGGAGAGGAGAGGAGAGGAGAGGAGAGGAGAGGAGAGGAGAGGAGAGGAGAGGAGAGGAGAGGAGAGGAGAGGAGAGGAGGAAAACAGTTTCTGGTCTTCAACATAGTTTCCATAGCCTATTTTTTCTAAACATTAAAGCCATAAAACATTTTTATTTTTATATTATTTTTTCAATCAAAAATCCAAAAGGGGTTTCTAATCATTACTAAATGTATTTATTGGCTTGGAATTACTACTAAATCTAGTTAGGTTCTATCTTAGACCTAGTACTCTTCAACATTTTCATAAATGATTCAGAGGAGGGGCTAGGAGAACTCATCAGATTTGCAGATGATACCAAGCAGTTGGGAATAGCCCACACTTTAGGAGATAAGCTCAAGATCCAGAGGGATCTTGACAGATTTAAACAGTGGACTCTAATCAACAAAACATAATTCATTGGTGAATTACAGGCAAGAAAACCAAACACAAAGAAAACCAAATGCAAGAAAACCAAATGCAAAGGTATAGAATAAGTGGTACTTGGCTCAACAGCAGTATCTGTGAGAGAGATCTAGTCGTCCTGGTGGATAACCACTTAAATATGGGCCAGCCATGTGCACCAGCTGCCAAAAAACCCAATGCAGTCCTAAGCTGCATTAACAAAGGGATAGAATCAAGTTCACATGAAATGCTAGTATCACTTTATATTGCTTTGGAAAGACCACACTTGGAATACTGCATCCAGTTTTGGCACGATACAAAAAAGATGTTGAGACTCTAGAAAAAGTGCAAAGATGATTAGGAGCCTGGAGACTTAAACATACTATGAACAGTTGCAGGAACTAGGCAAGTTTAGTCTAAATCAGGTATCGGCAACCTGTGGCTCCCAAGCCGCATGCAGCTCTTTGACCATTCTCCTGCAACTCCCTGCTAAGCCAGTCAAATGACCTGCTCTCCGCCCTGAGGTACTGGCCCAATCCAGCTGTGGCTGACACCAACCTCACTAACATGAGGGTTGGTGGGGTGAAAATGGGATCCAGGAGGAGAGTACGTGGAAAGGGGAACAGCCCCATAGATGAGAAGCGAGCATGAGCCACAGCAGTGGCTTCCTTCTCAAGTGATCACCTGGCTGAGAGTTGCGGTCCGAGAGGTCACACACAAGAGGGGATACCATCCTCAAGCGAGCAGCTGGACTCGGCCAAAGTACAGCCGCTCTCTTGGAGAGGGCACTACGGCTTTCTCCGAGCTTGATTCCTGGGGTGGGCGTGCGAGGATCGGTAGGACCAGCCTTCTTTTCCCACTGCCCTGCTCGGAGAAAGCCATAGCACCCTCACCAAAGACGCTCGCTCCTCAGCTAGCCTGGATTTCTGAAAAGTTGCCAAGAAGAAAGAAAAGGAGTAGCAAAGAGCCCCAAGAAGAGTTCACCGGGTTGGCCCAACCTTGGCTTTCTGAGAGAGAGAGAGAACAGAGAGAGAGAGAAGGGAGAGAGAGAGAGGAAAAAGAGAGAGAAACAAATGAGAGAGAGAAGGGGAGAGAAAAAGAGAGAGAGGAGGGGGAGATTGGGAGAGAAAAAAGGAGAGAAAACAGAAATGAGAGGGAGAGAAAGAAAAAAGAGAGAGAGAAATGAGAGAGAGAAAAGGGGAAAGAGAAAGAGAGAGAGAAATGAGAAAATGATGGAGGGAGAGAATGATAGGCAGAGAAAAAGAAAGAAAATGAGAGGGAGGGAAGGAGGGAGAGAGGATCAACTCTCTCTATCACAGAGAAGAGAGGATCAACTTATTTTCCAAAACACCTGACAGCAGGATAAGAAGATAAGCAGGGAGATGGAAATTTATGAAGCAGAGATCCAACCTAGAACTAAGGAGAACTTTCCTGACAATGAGAACAATAAACAAGAGAAACTGCTTGGTTTCAAAAGTTGTGGGCGCTCCATCACTGGAGGTTTTTAAAGAAAGACTGGGCAGCCATTTGTCTAAAATGATGTAGGGTATCCTGTCTGAGCAGGGGGTTGGATTAGAAGACTTCCACAGTTCTTTCCAACTCTGTTGTTCTTTCTTTCTTTATTTATTTATCACAACAGTATATATAAGCATAAGCATGAAATAACTATACAATATATAAGCATAAATATAACCCTAAGTATGTAATAACTATATGAAATTGGATACAATCAAAGGGAACATTAGGACAGGAACAGTAGGCACGTTGGTGCTCTTATGCACACCCCTTACAGACCTCTTAGGAATGGGGTGAGGTCAATAGTAGATAGTTTCTGGTTAAAGCTTTGGGGATTTTGGGGAAAGACCACAGAGTCAGGTAGTGCATTCCAGGCATTAACAATTCTGTTAGTGAAGTCATATTTTCTGCAATCAAGATTGGAGCGGTTAACATTAAGCTTAAGTCTATTGCGTGCTCGTGCATTGTTGCAATTGAAGCTGAAGTAGTCTTCAACAGGAAGGACGTTGTAACAGATGATTCTATGAGTTAAACTTAGGTCATGTCAAAGGCAGCGGAGTTCTAAATTTTCTAAACCCAGGGTTTCAAGTCTGGTGGCATAAGGTATTTTGTTGTAATCAGAGGACTGGAGAACTCTTCTTGTAAAATATTTCTGGACACGCTCAATTGTATTAATATCCGAAATGAGGTATGGGTTCCAGACAGTTGAGCTGTATTCAAGAATTGATCTAGCAAATGTTTTATATGCTCTGGTTAGTAGTGTAGTGTTTCTGGAGAAGAAGCTATGCAAGATTAAGTTTACAACTCTTAAAGCCTTTTTTGCGATGTAGTTGCAGTGAGCTTTCGCACTTAGATCATTTGATATGAAAACTCCAAAGTCTTTAACGGGGTGGGGGTCATCTACAAGGTAATGTCCATCAAGCTTGTATTTAGTGTTCAGATTCTTTTTTCCAATGTGTATGTAATTAATATAATTCCAATATGGTGAATTCTAATCAAACAAATCAGTTGTACAATCTTTGCTAATTCTGTCATCTACACCAGCCATTCCTCTATTGTGGGTCTTTCAGAACCTTTTCATTTTTGTACACATAATAATCTTGCAGCAGTTATTTGATAAAGCAGAAATTTTGAAGCTATTTTTTTCAAAGTGGAAAAAATATCAGGAAATGGCAGTCACTTTCTGCCATATCAGTATAAGTAACTTGTGGCATTGTGTGAACCAGGTCAATATATCTGAGGGAGAATGGGTACTCTCTCTCTCTCTCTCTCTCTCTCTCTCTGTGTGTGTGTGTGTGTGTGTGTGTGTGTGTGTGTGTGTGTGTGTACATCTATACACACAAAATCAATTCAAAATCTATTTGGAGAAATCTGTTTTCTAATTTCTAATTCAAGCAGCATTAATTTAAAAATATGCACGTAACTGAACTTCTGTTTTTGTAATTTATTAAAACATACAGCAGATTAAAGATTGTAATTTTTCCAGGAGAAATTATATTAATCATTTTGTAGCTTTTTGTGCTGTAGCTCTGTGGTGACAATAACTTCCTGAACTTCCAGTCTGCACAGCCATTTTAAGAGTGCTCTAGAAATAAGGAGAAATGTTGAGAAAATGGTTGTCTAAAATATATTGATCTTTCTTTGTCATATAACTTCATTTCCATTGCACACAGCAATAAGAAAGGGCCAGTTTGGAATATACAAATAATGGCTCAAGGCTAGATTGTGAAACTCTTTTTTAAAAAAAGCAGAAGACATGAATTACACTCAAATTTATTTACAAAAACCTACATGGACATATTAATAAAATCCTCAGGATATCAATCTGACTTGAAAGTTACTTTACTTAATAGCTTCAAGTTTCTCCCATAAGATAACAAATGGCAGAAACCAAAGACCTGATTAGAATTAAATGCTAAAATCAGTCATAAGCTGGTAAGCAATTACAGAATTGCCCACAATTTCTTGCCAACCCAGACTCTTCAAAATGCTTGAGCTATTAATTGTAAAGTTATCACATTTTGTTGGCTTCAAAATCTGGGCAAGGGATATTACCCAAAAGAACCAAGTGATTTATTTTCATATTATGTTTATATATAGAAAAATCAGAATCTCCCTTGCAGTGAATCATACCACTGATTCATTAAGCCAAACACTGAGGTTGGATTTGGATATCATCCTATGCCATAAAATTTTAGACTGATTTTGAGCTTTGGGTCCTAATGGAATGGGTGAGCCCATTTCTTAGTTGTATTAAATGAGATGATTGTTAGTATTCTTTTAGGTTGTTCAGCAATTATTTGTATTAATCTCATTTATATTTTTGTGGGTTATTTTATTCTGTCTTTAATTATTAGCCCCCAAGGATCATGTATCTTAAACAAACAAACAAATAAATAAATAAATCACCTGCACAAAGAAACTACTTGTTCTACAATCCATCTATGAAATGATGGATGATGATCCAGTTATACATTTTAGTCAATATTTCATATTATTCACTAATGTTGGCTAAAAGCCTTAATTCAAATTCAATGGAAATATTAGGAGCTTAAAATAAAGAGAGATTTGTTTCTTTTTTGAACTGTGTCATGAAGCTAATTTTGAATGTGTATTTATTATTTGTATCTTTCTTCTGGAGACATTACTGTTCACTGCAGTATAATTGTTCTGCTATAAAAATGTTATTAATTGGTAAATAAAAATTTGACCATATTGTCACTCAATCTCTATTTGGCAGTTTAGAAATTGTTATATTTTCCATATGGAGATGTAGCACACCACGTTCCATTCTTATATTGGTATTTTCATACTACAAAATGCTAGAGTTGGCCAAAGTTTGGGTGGCACCATCCTGACCTAAATCTATATGGAAACTTGGAAGTGCTTGAGAATGTCTTATTACTGCAGGAGCAAATAATTAACTTTTTAATAAGCTTAACATTATTTATACATGCCCATCTTTTAATGTTCTGCTTTTAAATTTTATCCACACCAAAGAAGCCTTTATTTCGAGATAACTCATCAACACCCAGACCTCAGAGATTCTTCCTCATTCTAGTTGACTCTGTCACCAGAGATCTCCCCACTCACACACTCTCAATAACTCTTTATTAATTACAATTAACAACCAGGGGAAGCTTCTTCACATAAAGCACTGCTGGCAGCCACCACCTCTCCTCTTTCAAAGCATAGCCTGTCCAGCCACTGATATACAAATTAGTTGGGTAGCAGACATCCATTTGTGAGAAGGTGAAATTAACATGGAAACACTTGAGACCAGCAAATAACTTTGGACAGGAGGGGAGACAAGATTTCAACATCCTTAACAGCCTCTCTGCTGAAAGCTAGCATAAATACCAAGAAGGCAACGTTGCAACTTAAGCGTTCCCTATCATTAGCCGTATACTACCACCAAATCCAACTGTGAGGGTGAATTGGAGAATCTGCCCAACCAAGAAAGCTTACCTGCACCAAGGAGAGTTATAGTTTCTTATTGAACTGGAAAAGAAAAATATCTGCCTTAGATCCCTAATTTCTCCAGTCTTTGGGCAAGAAGGAAACAATCCAACAAGCTGTTTTCCACCTTTAAGTGGACCCAGCACCACCAACCTTCCTTTTCCCCTCTCCCACAGGGCACCTTTCCAACATTAGGAACATATTATGTAACATGCTTTGGAGTCTTACCTTGGAGCCCTTTTACTAACTGAAACCCTAACCATCTTTACCTTACTTACTTACTGCCTACCTGCTGCAAATTCCAGCTTCTTGGTTTTGGTTTTGGTTTTTGGCTGAGCAATTGTGACATTGACTTGTCCATCACTCAGGACCATCTCAAGCCATCCTAGGTCATCAGCAAAGGAAGTGTACATAAGCAGCCCTACAACATCCCATGTGCGGAAACTGAAGCTGACTGCCAACATATTGCGCCGAGGATATCCAGGGACCTGCAAGAAGTTGTTGACCCCAGCAAAGGTAAAAGGGAACAAGAGGTTGTCTCGACAGAAATAGCCCACATGACCCTGCAACAAAGAGAGAAAACACAGTGATATTCACATAGGAAAGTAAAAGCAAAGGGAGAAAGCGAGTCCATTAAGGAAGGGCCACATGCATTTGGTCCCATATCCACATGCCTTCTACATGGTGACACAATCTGCTGCCTTGGCCACCCTAGAAACATTCTTGAGACTCCACATGACACAGTTAGTAAGGAATATTTATTTTACATTAAGGAAGAAGACATTAAAACAAAAGATATTACTGTCTTATCGCCTTCTGGAAGATGAGCTTTCAGTCCCTTCCTTACTTTCTTGTTCATGTTTAGCATTAAACATGAACATGAACAGATGCCTATTGAAATATTCAGCAATCTTGCCCAAGGAAAGTATAGTTCTCAATATATCCATCCGACAGGCCTTGGAATGACAGACAGCCCCATCCACTTTTCTCACTAGCCAGCTGGATCATCCTGATCATCTAACCAATAGGAGCTGCTGGATTGTTTGACTGATTGCTGCTGCAGTTAATAACAAAAGAGGAAGCAGTCTGGTCCCCATCTGCCCACTCACTAGATCACTGATTTTGCTAACAGCAGCAGGAATTCATCAATTTACAGCAAGTTGCTGGGAGGGAAGAGGGAGGGAGGGAGATAAGAAAGGTTATGAGCAAGTGTGAAAGTGTATGGGGCCACACACAGAGACACATACACACTTCTACACATGCAAAATTCATCAGACTGTAAAAAAGTTACTCCACAGGTGAGCGATGTTATGAGGCATTCAATTCTGCACATCATAATATCTTTCCTTTATGTTCAAATAGAGGGACTTATCCCAACAGAACTATTACTGCATGCTGAGAACATGGAAGGCCTTGGAAATAGAGGAGCTTAGTAAACAGGCCAAGAAAAATTTCCCAGAGTTGGGAAGCAATTTCAGGTCTTTCAAAACATTTAGGTTTAGCACGGATCCACAGCAGAACTCAAATAATGCATGCAAAACACATACATTTCTGCCAGTAACTGGATCCATCAGACTCTTCCTTGAATTGTCATCTGGCAGTAACTATTCCATCAAGGTACAGCAAACAAGGCTGGGAAGTAGGACCACTTTATCATCCTGAGCTGTTGGTTAGTAAATGTTAGAAAAACTACTATTTAACTATAAGAATTGATGCCTGAATTTGCTTTTTTTTCCTTTTTATTATATTTTATATAATAGGTTTTAGACTGTAAGTCTGCAGACACATCCTTTCACTTTAAAGGATTATATATGGTACTTTAGAAGTCTTGTTCATTAAAAATTGGAATAAGAATACTTTACAGAAAAATAATATGATTCCAATCTCTCCAAAACATGAACCATTTGATATATTGCTAGTTTTCTTCACATATATTTTCAAGCCAATCTGAATATTCCAATTGTGTTTCCCCTTCCTTACCAAGTGGAAATATCAGGACTGCTTTCATAACATCAGTTTTCCTAGAGGAGATTATACTGGAGTTTCCTTTCCAGGAACAGCTATGAAAAATCAATTCACTTACAGTGAAATCAGAAAGGAAAAACAGGTGGCAGGCAGCAGCAGGATCAATTACAGGACAAAAGCAACATCAGCTTACGCATCAGACTCAGCAGAGATTAACAACCACAGGCCAAGAGCCTGCCTCCAACTACAATAGAGCCAGTTTTTATCTTCATTGTCACTGACCAGCTTTTCCCAAACACATCCTCCAGACGTGTGGAGTTCAACTTTCCACAGTGGTTGAGGAAGTCTAAAAGCTGAAGTCCAGATAACTGCAGGGTTTCTAAGTTTGTAAGGCTGCCATAGATCCTAGACCCAACCTATGTTAATTCTTACCTCAACCCGGATGGTGGGATGCCGACGTCTTACTAAATTAGTAATATAAACCAGGTTGTAGGCAATGTTTTCCATACAGCCACGAAAGTTTGGCCTATAGACAAGACGCTGTTTCTCGTAGTTTCTCACTCCTCCAAAAAAGATCTGCAGAAAACAAGGAGGACACAACTCAGCTGGGAGCCAATTAGGTTCCTGATTTTTAGTGGCTGCACATAGATCATGTGGCCACAATGAAAGACAGAGAATGTAGGGTTAAAGGTCATTAAAGTTCCCAGCAGGTATCAACTCTATGGAGAAGTGGAGAGGTACATTTCAGTTGGTTTCAAATTCCACATCCCAAATGAGCATTAGCACAGTGTCAATTCTTCCAACGCATATCACCTCTGTGTCTAAGTCAAGCTGCTCAAATTCCCCATTGAGGCGGAATTGCAGAATCTCCCCATCCAAGCTGAAGTTGACATATTTTCTATAGCGATCGAGGCGAAATTGGTGCCAATGTTGGTCATCCAAGAGGCTCCCCAGCTTCATTGTTGTCTCCCCTCCGCTCATATTTAATGAGCTGTTACCTGATGAGAGAAACCCATATGAAAAAAAAACCTTAGAAATAATGTCAACGAATACTAGATTCTGTCTGATTCATTGTAAGGACATACTCAGATAACCATTTATTCTGATCGATTATTTTTACCATATGGGCTGCATTTGCTAACTACCAAATGTTGATTTTAATAATATTTTAAAATATTAAATTGATATAAGATCATACTTATATGGAGTACTAACTGAATCGCTTGCAAGTCTTCTGCTACTTTTTTTAATTCCCTTTCCCCCCCATTTTGCTCGGTGCCATTTTCAAATAGCTGTACGAACAAAAGAAAAGAAAAGAAATCCTGGGGCATTTCATTTCTAGGACTTTGCATTTCTGTCTAAAAAATTCATTAAACAAATCTAGCCTTCAGTGAAAGAGTACTTAGGGATAAGTGCATCATTTCACAACTTTAGGCAGCGCTATCTAGCTCACTAAAAAAAAAAAAGGTGTATGCTTATTCAATGCCAATTTTCTTTAAATAGACTTTGCAAAATTTCAGCATTTTGTCCTTATATGAAACAGGAGGTGGTTTAGAGCAGATCTAGTCAAGGTCATTATATCTATTTACCTTACTGTAGTACCAAAAAGCACTCACATTTTTGCTGTCTATATGCATAACTTTGACTGATTGGAACGTTGCGAATGAGACTATTAATATTTCTGCTTGACTAATCTGACCGACGTTCAAAGATTAAACGAAGTCTAAATGGCAGTGTAAGAAAAAATAAAGTTGCACACAGTGCATATTGGTAACAATAAAAGGAAAAGACAAAGAGTTTCAATATGCACTGGCTGAGGAAAAGTGCAAAAGTTCTAAAGGTTCTCAACACAATTTCCTTGTCCCTTATATTTCGGTAATACATCACTCCCACATTCCGTTCCTGCATGTAATGACATTGGCACATGCTGATTGTATGTAGGGAGGCTTCCTTCCATTATTTGATTAACACTTACTTAAAGTTATTTTCACCCTCTCCACCCTGCCTTTTGGCCTTCCCCCAGCACAACACCAACATTAAAAATTTTGGTAAATCATGTCTTTAAATAGGTTGTTTACACAATTAAACGGCTTGAACACACTGAGTTCATACTGCCTGATTCCACTGTTACAAAGAAGCAGGCAATAAGTTACGTTAGCATGGAATATTATATTCACCTTAACCTGAACACTTCTGCTGGACCGAATAGATGCTTTATCCCTCAACTTAAGCAATAGCCTTAGACTAAGTAGCCAAAAACAGATTCAGTTCTATTCCTTCATTCATGGTGTGGATGACATATTCAAAGGAGGTAAAGGGCTAAATTAACCTGGCATCTTTTTCCCTGGAGAAACAGCTAGCCTTTGAGGGAATTCTCAAATGTCCTTTGCACCTTGGGATGAAACCAGTGGTGGGTTGCACCCGGTTCGCAAGAAACCAGCAAGAGGCTCCGCCCACTGACCCAGACATCATCAGGAAGTTTCTGCGCATACGCAAAAGTGTGCACATGCACAAGTGAAGCACACGCATGAACACAGCACCATTGGGAACTGGTAGTAAAGATACATAGAAGTCACCCCTGGATGAAACCAATTATAAACTCTACACTTAGCTAAACTCAGGTCAAGCCCCTTCTTTACCCTATTTCCTTCAAATACTACCAATAAAATCATAGTCTGCCTTCTACTTATTCAGACATTTAACTCTTGTTCTGAGTATTGATTTCAGTGGATTGACAAAAAGTGAAATGTGCTTTGAGGTCTATCTAGTCTTTACTTTGAACCTTTACACTGAATCTTCTCAACATGGGTCTTTCAGGTGTATTGGTACTCCCCTAAATACCAAAGTTTCCGAATTACACTGGAAATTCTGGAAATCACAATCCTGATACAGCTCCAGTAGTGCATGAGACCAGAAAAAAGATACAAATGTGTTTAAGAGGAAGAAAATATATTATATATATATATTATATTATATATTATATTATATTTATTATATTTGTATACCGCCCATCTCCCGAAGGACTCAGGGCGGTTCACAGACAAAAAACAACAGAAAACATATAATAGATAAAAAACAGCTAAAGAATAGATAGTTAAATTCAATTGATGCTCTAACTTTTAAATACAAATTTAAAACCGCATTTAAACCCCTTTTTTTAAAAGTCCCAATTTAAAACTACATTCAGGCTAGTCCTGCTCTTCGAAACAGCAGTGTCTTCAGCTCGCGGCGGAAGGACTTGAGATCGGGGAGTTGACGAAGCCCCAGAGGGAGCTCGTTCCAGAGGGTAGGGGCCCCCACAGAGAAGGCCCTCCCCCTAGAGGTCGCCAGCCGACATTGTTTAGCTGACGGTATCCGGAGGAGGCCCTCTGTGAGAGCGCACTGGTCGGTGAGAGGCTAATGGTGGCAGTAGGCGGTCCCGTAAATATCCCGGCCCTAGGCCATGGAGCGTTTTAAAGGTGATGACAAGTACCTTAAAGTGAACCCGGAAGACCACTGGGAGCCAGTGCAGATTACGCAGGAGGGGTGTTACATGGGAGCCAAAAGGTGCTCCCTCTATCACCCGCGCAGCCGCATTCTGGACCAGTTGGAGTCTCCGGGCACACTTCAAGGGGAGCCCCATGTAGAGAGCATTACAGTAGTCCAGGCGGGATGTAACAAGGGCATGAGCGACCGTGCATAAGGAAGCCCGATCCAGAAAGGGGCATAACTGGCGTATCAGGCGAACCTGATGAAAGGCTCCCCTGGTGACGGCTATCATATGATCTTCTAAAGACAGCCGTGCATCCAGGAGGACGCCCAGATTACAAGCCCTTTCCATGGGGGCCAATAGTTCGCCCCCAATGGTCAGTGATGGAATTAGCTGACTGTACCGGGCCGCCGGCATCCACAGCCACTCGGTCTTGGTGGGATTGAGTCTGAGTTTGTTCCTCCCCATCCAGACCCGTACGGCCTCCAGGCACTGGGACATCACTTCAACAACCTCGTTGGGGTGGTTAGGGGTGGAAATATAGAGCTGAGTATCATCAGCGTATAGATGACAACTCACCCCAAGACCACGGATGATCTCACCCAGCGGCTTCATATAGATGTTGAACAGAAGAGGCGAGAGAACCGACCCTTGCGGCACCCCACATAAGAGGCGCCTTGGGGTCGATCTCTGTCCCCCCGTCAACACCGTCTGCGATCGGCCGGAGAGGTAGGAGGAGAACCACCGATGAACAGTGCCCCTCACTCCAAGTCCCTCGAGTCGGCGCAGCAGGATACCATGATCGATGGTATCAAAAGCCGCTGAGAGATCTAATAGGACCAAGACAGAGGAACAACCTCTGTCCCGAGCCCTCAAGAGATCATCAACCAGCGACCAAGGCTGTTTCCGTGCTGTGACCAGGCGGAAACCGGACTGGAATGGATCAAGATAGACAGTTTCATCCAGGTACTGGGGCAACTGTCGTGCAACCACTCTCGACAACCTTTGCCAAAAGCGAAGGTTGGAGACCGACGATAATTTGCTAAACTAGCTGGGTCAAGGGAAGGCTTCTTGAGGAGGGCCTCACCACCGCCTCTTTCAAGGCGGCAGGAAAACACCTCCATCAAAGAAGCGTTCACGATTTTCTGGAGCCAGCCTTGTGTCACCTCCCGGTGGCCAATACCAACCAGGAGGGACACGGGTCCAATAAACATGTGGTCGCATTCAATCTCCCCATTAACCTGTCCATGTCCTCAGGGATCACAGGATCAAACTCATGCCAGATGATAACATCAAGACCTGCCTCCCCACCCGTCCGGATCCACCCAGTCTGTGTCCAACCCTTCCCGAATCTGAGCGATTTTATCAAACAGATATTGTCCAAATTCCTCAGCTCGACCCTTTAAGGGATCCTCTACCGCTCCCTGATGGAGGAGCGAGCGGGTCACCCTAAACAGGGCGGCTGGGCGGTTATCTGCTGATGCAATGAGGTTGGAAAAATACTCCCGTTTTGCCAGCCTCATCGCCACTAGATAGGTCTGAATTTGAGACCTAACTAGTGTCCGGTCAGATTCGGATCGGCTGGCCCTCCAGATACTCTCTAGGCGTCTTTTCCGGCGCTTCATCTCCCTCAGCCCCTCGGAGTACCAAGGGGCTAAACGAGATCGGCACCGGGTCAGAGGCCGCAAAGGCACAACTCGATCTAGAGCGCCAGCCGCCGCCCGATCCCAGGCGGCAACCAGAGCTCCAGCCGAGTCGTGGGCTAAATCCTCAGGGAATAGCCCAAGCTCCGTCTGGAACCTTTCAGGGTCCATCAGGCGCCTGGGACGGAACCAGCGAGTCGGTTCCGTCTCCCTGCGGCGGGGATCGGCGGTTCGAAAGTCTAGCTGAAGGAGCGAATGATCTGACCATGACAAGGGTCTAATAACTAACTCCCCTAATTCCAGATCATTCAACCACTGTCCAGAGACAAAAATCAAATCCAGAGTGTTTCCCCCGATGTGAGTGGGGTCGTTCACTAATTGGGTCAGGTTCAAGGCCGTCATGGAAGCCATGAACTCCCGAGCTGATGTGGATGCTATCCCCACCGACGGCAAATTGAAATCCCCCATGACCATAAGCCTGGGGATCTCCATTGCCGTCCCAGCGACCACATCCAACAGCTCAGGCAGGGATTCTGTCACGTAGCAAGGAGCTAGGTACGTGATCAGTACACCCACCTGCAACCCACGGCCCCACTTAACAAGGAGGGACTCACATCCGGTTATCTGTGGTACAGTGATCTCCCTCGGCTCAAGACTCCCGTTGATAATAACCGCCACTCCCCCACCCCTACCCTGGGCCCTGGCCTGATGAAACGCACGGAAACCCGGTGGGCACATCTCTATCAGGGGAACCCCCCCTTCCGTGCCCAACCAGGTCTCCGAAATGCCAATCAGGTCCGCACCCCCCTCCTGTATAAGATCGGAGATGAGGGGGGCTTTATTTATAACGGACCTGGCGTTGCATAACATCAGGCGAAGGTCCAGCTTCTGAGGATTTAAGCCACTCGGGGAACGGGAAACTATCGGGGGACTGGAGTGCGCGATCGTCAGAATAGCGAGGGCGCACTCCCCGAACCCGATATGGGCCCCCGCGTCCGCCATACCTGCCCCTCCCACCTACCGTGCAGATAGAGTTATCCCCAAGACCATGAGCTCCACCCTCCTCTTCCACCTCAGAATCGATGATATTTATGCCGCGAGCCGGCACAGGATCTAGCAAAGGCTCAGATAGGTATCCCCCTGAACCTAAGTTCGCCGTCCCACCCTTCCCCTTGGATAACTTAAATAAGAATTTATTATAACACCTAGTTAAAAAACCCCTAAGCCTTCTCTTAGAAGCATGCCATGAGTTTTTAAAAGTACTAAAATCTTAATTTAGAAACTGACATACTGTAAAACAGAGAATTAGCATTAAAAATATATAGTTGGGATGTAGTCCTAGCCTGATTTTTTGGGATGGGCCTAATATAAGCCTACCACAAAATAAACCTTAGTGAAGTGGGTTAGGGGTGGCCAGTACAGAAGCAGTTCTTCCCCGGTCACCTCAAAGAGGCTCGGCCACTTAATCGCAGCCGGCAGATCAGCTGAGCCAGCAAGGGTGAGGAGCTGCCTTTCATTTTGTCTCTCTGGGACCTGGAGGTGTTTCCAGGCATTCTTGCTAGCCTATCTGTGGTGCAAGGCACCCTCGCAACCGAGGGCCTCTCTCTTCCGCAGCTCACCTTGTGGCTTTGGAGCAGGAGGCGGACCAGAGTTTGTTCTCTGCTAGGCCTGGAGCTCAGGTCTTGCTCAAGCTGCTGCTACAACGAGGCAGAAAGCCATATGGCAGGCTGGAATTGGCTCCCCTCCCTCCCCCACCCCAATCTCTACCGGCTGCTGGACCTGCTGCACCTGCTACTGCTGGCCTTGCAGGGCCTCTCTGCCCTCCTGGCTGTGCTGCTCTCAGCAGCCCTAGTGGGCTGCTCCTGTTGGGCATGGGGCAACTTCCCAGATTGTTGCTGGTATCCTTAAAATTTATATTGACTGTTTCCCTATTGCTATCATTAAGTGTTGTACCTTATGATTCTTGATGAATATATCTTTTCTTTTATGTACTTCGAAAGTGTATGCACCAATACAAATTCTTTGTGTGTCCAATTATACTTGGTCAATAAAGAATTATATTATATTATATCTCTGGAACACATCCTCTGCTGCCGGCCTGCCAGGGTCCTCTTCACCAGTGGTTGCACTGCCCTGCACAAGCTCCATGGCGGACCTGCAGCAAGATGGAGGAGGGAGGGGGAGGTTTCCCCTTCCTCCTTTGGCACCCCAAAACCTGATCTTCCCTGGCTGCCAAGCCCGCGCCCTGCACCCTTCTCACCTGAGCAAGATGCGCAACTCAATGTTACCTGTGAAGGCCTCCCAGTCCAACGCTCTGCCACAGTTTTGGAGCAAACCTCCACCTTCCCTGTGCAGGACTGCAAGTCTGAAGGCTTAAGATGGATCTTAAGATGGGTCTTATTACAGGTGGAGATGAAACAGCGTACAAGGGGGAGGTTCAAAAACTATCCACATGGTGCTTAAAAAACAACCTGCACCTGAACATTAGCAAGACCAAGGAAATGGTGTTGGACTTCTGGAGGAAGAGAGAGAAACCCACCCCACTTTATATTGAGGGGAGTTGTGTAGAGAGAGTCTCCTCCTTTAAATTCCTGGGAGTCCATCTCAGTGAAGACCTCACCTGGAAAAACAACACAATCCAGGTGGCCAGGAAGGCCCAACAGAGACTCCATTTTCTTAGGGTCTTGTGTAAAAACAGGGTGGAACAACAACTGATGACCTCCTTTTACCGGTCCACAATAGAAAGCGTCCTCACTTATTGCATCACGGTATGGCATGCCGGCCTGACAGCCGCGGATAGAAAAACATTACAGAGGGTGGTGAGCACAGCACAAACATCATGGCTGTTCCCTGACACCACTAGATGAGTTTGCTAGCGCTTGCTGCCTTAGAAGAGTGAGGAAAATCCTCAGGGACAACTCACATCCTGGTCAGCACTCCTTTACCCTCCTACTATCCCGAAGGCGACATACAAGCATAGCCATCCACACAAACAGGCTGAAGAACAGTTTTTATCCATGAGCTGTCAGACTCCTGAATGTGAAATAACATCATAACTACGTAATACAATGGACTTGCAGGGCCGGCGCAACATGTAACATGTTCACACTGGTGTAATAGGACTCTGTATTTATTAATACGATTTATTGGGTTTATTGTTAATATGATTTATTGGGTTAGGGATTTTCTGCTTCCACTGTGAGTTGTATTGTGTTGGGAGCGTGCACTGAGGGAGCTCCACCAATCTCATTGTACATATGTTGTGCAGTGACAATAAAGGTTATTAAGCATTAACCATTAAGCATGGAGCATTTTTGGGATGTGTGTCTATGCAGGGCTCCTCAAGGAAAGGACGATTGGCAAGAAAATCCCTCCCCCCCCCCAATTTCCTGCCGATTGTCCTTTCCTTGAGGAGCCCTGCATAGACGCACATCCCAAAAAATGTTATCTCTGAAGCTTCCAGCCTTGCAATCCTGCACAGGAAGTTTGCTCTGAAGCTGCGGCAGAGCGTAGTATCTGCAGGTAATATTTCTGAAATGTTAACTTTAACATCTCCCTCCACGCATCTTTGGCAGAAGGAAAGGATAATCGGCAGGAAAATGTGGAGGCGGGGGCTATGGGGAGTTCTGGGAGTTGAAATCCACAAGTTTTAGTGGCTAAGCGGCTGCCCTTGCTTCTGCTGGCCTCGCTTGGGCTCTTCACTCTTCTGGCAGTGCTGCTCTTGATCACCCTGCTGGGCTGCTCCTGCCTGACGTAGTGAAGGCTGGGGCATGTCAAGAGCTTGGCCCATTGCAGCAGGCAAACAGGGAGTGGGATGGAGAGGGCAGGGCCAGCGGAAGCTGCACTCCCGCTCCCATCAGCCCCCATTCTCGTCGCCTCCTGCACGTCAAAAAAGATAAAGACCTCCCTGAAAACAAACCTAAATGCTTAGTTTCAAGCCCAAAAGAAAATAAGACCAAGTCTTATTTTCGGGAAAACAGAGTAGTTTTGGTGAGTGTGCTCACTGGTTTTGAAGTCTACTTGACTGCGATCTGCAGCTGATGTAATAAAATAATGCACAGTTCTCATGATTTCACCCATCCCCCCCAAAAAAATCCCCCAGAAATGTTGCTCCAAAACTCCTTATTGCTTAGGATAGAGATATACCCCACAATTCAGAAGTACATTTAGCTTCAATTCAAACTTGAAAGAAAGGTGACTGCTTCTCGTCTGACTTGCTTATCAATTGTATCAACAATTTTCCTCCTCCTCTGGTATATCAACAGAGAATCCTGGCATCTAGCTAAGCTCAATGTTTCTTCCTTCTGATCTCACCAAGACTTATGCTTAGAACCAACTGGGCTTGCTGAAGTTCCACACTGATGTAATCTCCCTGAGATCCTGCCGCATACATTAAGATGCCCTCACGCTCCATTGTTTTGAAGTTGAACCCAATGATGTCTTCAGTGGAACGAACTTTTTTGCTGCGAAACTGGTAAGAAATGGCATCATCTCCATCAAAATATAAGATTTCAGAATCTGCAGGAAAGAATGAATATATAGTCATCACAAGTCAAATCCTTTCCCCAAGATCATCATAATAATCCCAAATGAGATTATTTAAATCCCGGCCAATGCTAAATTTGCATGTCTGAAACTTCTGAAGAGGCTGAAGTCAGGGATCAGATTCTCTCTCTTCTCCATGATGCAACATAATTTCCTGAGTCCCATTTGCTCCCCATATTACTATGTCTCGCTCTGATCAAAACACCCTACCTGGAAAAATACAACTTGAAAAAAAAGTTTTTTCCATCCTCTTTTTTCACTCTCAAAGCTTAAGAAGAAAAATGGAAAAATAAATCTGGCTATCATAGTTCTGCCTCAAAACAAAAGGCTGAAAAGGTGCCTCCATAATTTACCCACATATATTTTCTGCCATAAAAGACTGATCTGTTTCATGTATTATCTTAGCTACTTCCTTCTAAATGGTATAAACAGAAAGACAAGCACTTCAAGTTCCACTTGCATCCCTCCCACTCCATTTTTTATGAAAAGTGTGTGGGAGGGGTTGAGAATAAATTTTGCCTTACATCTTCCATTTCTTGTGTCTATACTTCAGCTAAAGGACATTATTCTCAGAATCACTTACCATAGTAGCATCCATAAAGGCCAACTCGTAAGCCAATAGTGCCCTGCGGGTTCCAAGCCACAGGGATGATCCGGAGATAGCGAGCCAAAATGGGGTAATGTAGGTCATGACTGACCACGCCACTAGAATTTACATTGCCAAAAAATGTCTAGGTCAGAAAGAAGAAAAGCAAAAGTTGGAAATGCTACTTGGGATGTAACTAAGAATGCTTGGGCTTTTAATGTTGCATAATTACAGCCGTGGTGAGTTAAGTGATGCAGTGTCCTCACAGTGCCTAGAGGCTGTTAGGGGCTGGATGGAGAGCAAAGGGTTGAAACTAAACCCTTGCAAGGCCAAGTGGCTCTGGGTTTGGGGTTCATTGGCTCAGGGAGAATTGCTATCTTTGGTCTTGGATGGGGTGGCACTACCCCAAACAAACCCTGTGCGTAATATAGGGGTTTTCCTGGACTCACAACTCCTGCTCAAAGAGCAGGTGGCAGTCGTGGCCAAGAGGGCCTTTGCGCAACTGTGGGTTGTGCACCAGTTATGCCCTTTCCTGGACCAAGAGTCCCTACTCACAGTCACTCATGCCCTAGTCACTTCTGGTCTTGACTATTACAACACATTCTACATGGGGCTGCCCTTGACGCTCCAGTTGGTGCAAAATGCAGCGTCCCGCATGGTTTTGTACAAACCCCAGTGTGCACATGTATCACCTCTCCTGCGGGAGCTCCACTGGTTGCCAATTTGCTTCCAGGTGCAATTCAAGGTGCTGGTTGTCACCTTTAAAGCCCTTCATGGCTTGGAACCAGGTTATCTGAAGAACCGTCTCTTGCTGGTCACATTTACCCGACCCATCCAAGTGGGGAGGCAGGGAATGTTGCAGGCCCCATCCCCAAGGGAGATACACTTGGTGGGACCCAGAAGAAGGCCTTCTCCATGGTGGCTCCCTCTCTCTGGAACATCATTCTCCCAGAGATTAGAATGGCCCCCACTCTGACACTCTTCTGGAAGGCGCTAAAGACCTGGTTCTGCCAGTGGGCCTGGGAAACCCAGAGCGGGATGGAATCCATTAAAGGGCTCATGTGATCTGATGTCACTGGGGCGGGGAGTGGGAGGTGGAGGGCTATTTTGTTCTATTGTACTATATTAATTTATTTGTTTATTTTTGTTAGTTTTTATTGTTTTAAATGTGGATTTAAATTCTGTAAGTTGACTTGAGTCGCCATGGGCAAATAGGCGGCAATAATAATAATAATAATAATAATAATAATAATAATAATAATAATAATAATAATAATAATAATAATAATATCATCATCATCATCATCATCATCTTGGTTTTCACAAATGGGGGTGGGGTGGGGAAATCTGAGACCAATAAGAGATAAGAAACAACACATATATTTCACATTCAGCCTCTATCATCCCACTTATAAAAGATATGTATAGTCAGTTGGGGAAGGGCTTGTGCCACCTTTTATAGCCATACACAATTTAATACAATGAACTAGAAGAACTAAAATTCTCACTTTACATTATCTCCTTGTATAATTCATTCCCATCACAAAAGTCTTTCACTGGTTCTAAAATAAGTTTTCAATATGTATTAAATTTATTATAGCAAAGGAATTAAATGTGTTTTGGGTTGAATAACTTATTTTAATAGATACTGGGAAAAGTAAAAAAGGTAAGGAAGATCTATCTTTAATCATTGCCTCTTTCTTCTGAAAACTATCAAACAGCAAATTAATATTAATCATTTACTTTGAGTTCAAATGAAAGTTGAATTTTTTAGAATTAATCCTCTCTGTTAGTCTCTTCACACACAAACCAACAAAAAATCTGTTTCAACATGGGAAATATAGGAATGCACATACATACATGTGTGTATATATGTATGTATGTGTGTGTTGTACACATATATATGTATATGTACATATACATAAACATATAATATAAGAATGCAAGCCATCATCCGTAGTTAAAATTCTAGACTACACTTATATATATAATATTATATAAGGATTTTTAAAATTATAGCTTTCTGAACCACCTACAATGGACTGACTCATAATTACATTAAACTACACCATGTTAGGGACCTATGCAATTTGAAAACTGGATTGCATAGTCTTTAATTTGTAATTATCCACCTCCCATTCTGAAGACCAAAATCAGGGATGATGATCTAACTGTACTCCTCTCCTTTTTTCCACTGTCCCTCGCCTATCATTTCTTTTCTTCCTTGCCCAGTTATCTATCAGAATATAGTTAATTTAATTGCTTTAATGCAGGGGTGAAATCCAGGAAGTTCTGACAGGTTCTGGAGAGCCAGTAGCAGAAATTTTGAGTAGTTCAGAGAACTGGCAAATACCACCTCTGGCTGGCCCCAGAGTGGGGTGGGAATGGAGATTTTGCAGTATCCTTCCCCTGCCATGCCCACCAAGCTACACCATGCCCACCAAGCCACACCTACAGAAGCAAAAAAAATTGGATTTCACCATTGCTTTAATGATAAAATTAGTTCATCATTTCAATTTATGATAGTTTTCCTGATGTATTGTTCACTCATAAATAAGTATATTTTTAACAGCTTAGCACTATACATTGTTTTTCAATCTTTGCAACTTTAAGGTATGACAGGGTGGGGAATTCTGGAAGTTGATATCCATCCACCTTAAAGTTGCTAAGGTTGAGAAACACTGGCTTAGTATGTTGCATCACTAAGAAGTATTCAACAAACCATGATTCAAAATTCCAATCAAAATGATCTTGACTCTTCAAAAAGCAGATGTAAACATTTCCAACACTTTTTCTTGCCTGCACAGAGTAATGCAGTAGGAAGCACATGAGTCTGAACCAACTGTAGATTATTTTTGCTAAAACAGGAGAATCAAAGGTTTCTTTCCCATAAGAATATGGATTTCATCCTGGGCAATTATTGGCAGAATGAAGGGGAACAAAATGTTGTTCTTTTCTTTCTTTTCCAAGTCTTGTATCAAATAAGTCATAGAGTTTATCATGTTTTGCTGAATAAGTCAGGTTTGGCTGGCTTCATATAACACCAAGCTACAAACCATGACTGAGAAACTTCAACTGCTGCTTCATACAAAATTCTAAGCTAATATTAATGCATGCCTGGGATTTATAGCTAGAATAGCAGAGGGCACGTGCTAAATATGTTAACTGATAGGTCCATGAACATTTTTTTCCCTAAGTTTTTCAGGAAGGTTTAGGAGTTCTTTTAAACACACACAAACAAGTCTATGGAGATCCTCAGTCACGCAGGTCATGGTTGTCCCAAAGGTGCTTTTTCAAGAGGCAACTGGACTTTATGATTTTTTCTTCAGAAGCTGAAGAAGCTTCTTGGATGAGAAGCAAAACGTCGTCAAAGAAAAACCAGAAAGTCTAGTTGTCTCTTGAAAAAAGCACCTTTGGGACACACACAAACAATACACACAAACCATGGTGTTAAGGCTGTTTTACAACTTGAATCACAGTTTCTATATGTTTTCTATTTCAAAGTGATTGGAAATTATATCATTATTTTGGGATAATTATAGCTAGAAAGCTTAGTCTGAAGTGACATACAGGTAGCTCTCGACTTATAACCATTCATTTAGTGACTATTTGAAGTTATAATGACACTGAAAAAATTGACTTACAACCAGTCCTCACACTTACAACCACTGCAGCATCCCCATAATTACATGATCAAAGTTTGGGCACATGCTACCTGTGTATTTATAACAGCTGCAACCAGCTGGGAACATGTAATCGCCATTTGCGACTTTCCCAGCTGTCTTCCAACAACAAATTCAATGGATGAAGCCAGATTCACTTAATGATTTCATGATTCTCTTAACAACTGCATTTAACAATTATATCAAGAAAAAGTCATAAAATCAGGCAGGACTCACTTAATAACTGCCTTGCTTAACAATAGAAAAACTGGTCTCAATTGTGATCATAAGTTGAGGACTGCCTGTATAGTTCTGAGGTCTTGATTTGCCCACCCTCGTACTTAATAAAATAAACTGAGGATGAGGGATTTGTGTAATGAAATTTGACCCTAACCAGCGAAGAATTGTCTGTACATCTTGCCAGAAAGAACTAGAAAACCAAAACCAAAAAGAGTTATCTAGGTTTCCATATAGGGAGAGGAGACTATGATTACTTCACTCAGGCAGAAGCATGCCAATTTCTTGTTGCATCCTTATTTATTTTATTTGTGTACCTTATTATTTCTCTTCTTTTCTTTTCATTTTTCTTTTCCTTTCTTTTCTTTTTTTCTTTCTCTCTTTTTCTTTCTTTCTTTCTCTCTTTTTCTTTCTTTCTTTCTTTTCTTCTTTTCTTTCTCTTTTTATTATGCTTTCATTTGATTCCCAAGCAACATCAGAAGCAACTGTAAGTCATCCTTAAGAGTACATATTACAGTATTTTCACTCTTATTTTGACACAGGATACAATCTGCTATCTGTCAGTGGCATATTCAGATGATCCCAAAAGGAGTCCATCACTTATTCACACACACAGAGACACACACATACAGAGACAGACATACATGGACACACACCGCAGGCCCTGAATACTGTCTTCCATATTCAATGCACTTAGACAAGCATGAGAATGTTTTCTTTTCCCCCCAAATTGGACTTACTACCCTGTACATTCCTGATCTCTGAAACAATCCCCAGCTCAGAGAGCTGTGGGCAGCCTAAATAGTAATTAATTGATGGTGGGAGCAGGTAAGGGAGGAAGGCTACACAGGAAGTGGGAGATGGAGGGACATCCCTATAGCCAACACCTGTGGTCCAGCATGTTTTTGAATGTTTATTGGTTTACACTCTTGTAAAAATAACTCATATAGAATCTGTATTCTTCTGTATGCTGTATACAGAAGTATACAGTATGTAGCATCATATGCCAACATTCTGCCTATGGCAAAATAGGGATATGCATCAACTGTTATTTATTTATTTGATTATTAAATTTGTTTTGCCACTCATCTTGTTTCAGAGGGACTCTGGGTAGCTGACAACATAAAAAGCAATAAAACCAGAAAAGATATTTCTAAATATAATACAAATAGAAGTATTTAATAATATTATAAATAAACTACCGGTACATTCCTTTTTATTATTACTTTTACTAGATTTTTGTCCACATAAAAAAATATTAAAATTAAGAGAAAAATAAGTAAAACAGATTTGTCCCTGACTAAACTAGCCAATTTTGCCTTTCTTATTAACTCCCTCAATTTTATAATCCTATCTTCCACTGTGGATATTTCATTATTCTTCCAATAAAAAATTGCATTCTCATTGTTCAAATGACAATCTGAGGCCACCTTACAAAGAAAAAAAACATGGTATCAGGCATCTAGAGCAGAATTTATAGCAGAATTCCCTTATGAAACCTGAAGGTCTGCAGTTTTGAGATTTAGCAAGATAAACATTTTCCACTCCAAAGGTTTGCTAATTTAGCAGACTTATTGATGGCCTGAATGGAAGCAGAGGTTCTCCTCCTGCAACACTGCTACCAGACTGAATGCAAAAATAAAAATCCGGCTTTGTTTATTATTTAATTTGAAAATCATCTGACTCCAAATTACCATGGATGGTTTACATGCTTGAAAAGCAAGAACTAAACAAATTAAGAAACAAATCATAGACATTCAGAAGAGAACAGAAACCAAATCAAAACTAAAACCACATCCAACCCATCAGTTACTCTGTCCCACAGCCAGGTTTTCAAAGATTTTTAGAACATCACTTGGTAGAAGCCATAGAGATCTATGGGGAGTTGGGGGAGAGGAGCAGGTATCACAACAGAGAAAGCACATTTCTTGGGCCCAAGGAAACACATTATTTGAGTGCTCTCCTTTCTGCCATGGGGCCAGAAAAGCAGAACGTATTTTGACGTTTCCACTTTTATGATGATGCTCCTCAAGACAAAATTAAATCATGAGTAACTTTGCTTCCATCAAAGAATTCTGCAACTGGGGAACCTACTATGCCTGCCTAAGATAGCTGAATGAGAAAGATATGACTAGATTTCTATGACTTTACAGAAATGAAACTATCCAGGACATGGTGAATGTAGATATCCCAAAGAAATCAACCTGGAAGAAGTTATGTAGATGATAACAAAGCTTGGGGTGGTCAGGGGCAACCCAGGGCTAAGATTGAGAAATTTTAATCGAGGACTAGCCACCCAAATTAATTTGAAAAAAAGGAGTGCTAGTAAGAACCCAGGCAAGAAAAACTTTACCTCATGATTAAGGCACTATATTCATCCAATTTAAGGGCATGAGGGATACTTATTGGGCAAAAGATACATAAATGGAGCAAGGTATTTTGATAAGATTGCTATAAATGTAAGAATATGTGACATAAATGTAAGAATATGGAACAAGTTATGTTGCATTTGAACAGTGAGAGAAAGTGCAGAAAAAAATAGATCCAATGATCACTTATTTGAGTGAGTAATTGTACGGATGTATGTTTTTGCCAACTCACAGGAAGCCTCTTTGTAAATCAATGTCTGAGTGGTAAGTATTAAAAACTAAGTCAGAAATTCATAAAGTTGTGTGTAGAGGAAGAGATACCCAGGTGGTTTACTTCTAGGCAAAAGGGGCTGAAACCATTTTTAAATCCATAAGAAGACGAATACTGCATTTGAAAATGACTCGGGCAGATACCACTAATTCATTACATTATAAAGAGAAGGAAAAGGAGGTACAGCACAATCAGACTTGCAAGATTCTGCTCTAACTAGCCAGTCTTATTTAAAAAGTAAGCTTAGCTTCCTGTAGAGTTGATTTCCTGCCCTGATCCACCTAGTGAGGCTGACAAGAATGGATTTAGAAATCATCTATAAATATTTCTAGGGCTTGCTTCATCTCCTATTACACTGCCTGCAGATCAAGCGGCAAAGCTGGATATTGCCAGTAGTACTTTAGAGGCAGTATTCAAAAAATATTAAAAATACATGCTACTAACAGTTAAGCAATCTTATGGGCTAAGAGGCATCTATTGCAGTGTCCTAGTGTGTCATGAGGAAGTAACTCTCCATGGTGCTTGCCTAACCATAAGTTTCCCTCCAATAAATGGCTCCCTATACATTATATACAGCTAGAATGTCATTGCTGTTCTTGACAAAGTCACACTAGAGTAGATGTACTAAGAGTGTCAGAAGGAGAGTCTTTTCTACTATGATACCATCTTATGGAACATAATTCCATCTTTCCACTTGAAATTAGACTACTCCTTCCTGGCCTTTCACAAGGCCCTAAAAGCTTGGGTTTATGCCTGTGTCTGGTGCTTCAAAAGTTTGATTGAGAATATATATTTTATTTTGTTTATGGTTATTTTCCAATGCTCAGCTTTTATGTGTGTGTATGTATGTATGTATGTATGTATGTATGTATGTGTGAGCTGTTTGTGGTCGTGCTACATCTTCATAGTGGGTGTCTGTCTGCTGTATATATGGATTGGAGGGGTTTGACATGGCTAATGTTGCAGCTGCAGTCTGGCTTCTGGTCCTTGGTCGTGCTTCCTGATCAGTGTGGGTTTGGGTCTGTTTTCTGGGTGGATGTGTGGTGGTGACATCCTGTGTGGACCTCGTGAGTGTGGGTCTGGTGTCATTCCTCGTGTTAGGGACTCATTTGTCAATAAGGGCGGGTTTCCAAATGGCTGGTAGGCGGGAGGTATCATCTCGTTTGTTCATGCCATTTCAAACCCCTCCAATCCATACATTTCAAACCCCTCCAATCCATACATACAGCAGACAGACACCCACTATGAAGATGTAGCACGACCACAAACACGAAGCCAAACAACAGCAATGCAGCTCACCAGCTCAAATCCCCCTGCAACTCAGACTAATCTGAGCACAACCAAGCCCCCACCCAAACAGGACACAACCAGCCAATCAGAGCACAAAAAACCCCCATCCAATCAGAGCACAGCCAAGCTCCCACCCAATCAATTCAAACCCGCACTAGCAGTTAAAAAGGAAGAAACAGCTGCAATTGCACATTGCTCCCAGAAGCACGAAGCTGAAGCCTGAAGATGATGAATGAGACTTCGTTGAAACGTCGCCAAGACACTTCCAATTTTACGCGGGAGAAAACCCGAATAACCAAAGACCTACATACAAACACCCAGAAAACCTCAGAAAACATATATATATATATATAT
Organism: Ahaetulla prasina; assembly: GCF_028640845.1. Taxonomy (NCBI): domain Eukaryota; kingdom Metazoa; phylum Chordata; class Lepidosauria; order Squamata; family Colubridae; genus Ahaetulla; species Ahaetulla prasina. The sequence goes on along the minus strand of NC_080542.1, from coordinate 54,049,769 downwards.
ATATGTATGTATGTATGTATGTATGTATGTATGTATGTATGTATGTATGTATATATATATATGTATGTATGTATATATATATGTATATGTATGTATATATTATTATTTTTATTAATTGATTCAATTTCTATAGCTGCCCATTTTTTTTTAATTAATTGATTCAATTTCTATAGCTGCCCATTTTAGTCAAGTGACTCTGGGTGGCTTGGCTTACAATTCTAAAACTATAGAACAGTTAAAACAATAAAACAAATATTCATTTTTATCTATTTTATTGTAAGCTGCCCAGAGTCACATACATGAGATAGGTGGCTATAGAAATCAAATTAATAAATAGGAATAGTCGAAACACAATTACAGAACACAAACTGATGGCCACAAATAGCATCAATGCTAAAAAATGTGATACATATATTCATAGACCTATAAAAGGAGAAAGATATGCTGGTAAATTGGAGATGCTCAGGTGTTTTACTACTTGATGCTTCTTGTGGACTCTGGTAGATTAGAAAGATCCAGACTTTTCTACATGGATTATGTTCATTAACTCATATTGAAAGCTTTCATTTGAAGTATTATAATTTGGAATTTCTACCACTATCTAGTTGTCCAAAAGAAAATGTCTGCACTCCTTTAACACTAGGAGGGAATTTCAGTTTTCACGGATTATACGTTCATCTATAGTCTTACTGAGGATTAACATGACCACAGATTGTTTGAAGCAACAATTCTCTAGGATGAAATATAATCTTCATGCAAAATATCATCCAGACAAAACACGCTTAGTTTTTAAAAGAAGCAGAGATGTTTGGTCCAGAGAAGCAAACAATATTAAATTGAATATAAAATTATTAGCCCTCACGTGCACACAGCGCTGAATTCTTTGCCTATCACAGGCAAAGTCTAGTTCTTGATGGTATCCAAATTGTTATCTCTACTAGGATATTATAACTACCAGAAAAAAATGACATGAGGCCAGATCATTAAAACAGAGAGCATGTAACACTAGAGTTTTGATAGTCAAATCAAAGTTTTAAAGTATTTGTAATTGGTCATGATTTTTGCCCCCCAAAATAAGTCTTATTTGAAAAAAACACTGATAATCACACATATGCCAAATAGATCCTACATAACAAATGAAATAGTTATTTATGAATTTGAAAGTCATAGTTATTATACATTATTTTTCCAGGCATCTCCATTCCAGTTTTGCAAGCATGGACAATCTTACAAGCTATATAATATCATCATCATCATTTTAGCCATTGTCTGTCCACTGCAGGATGAAGACCTCTGTCGCATGTTTCCAACCAATATGGCCCTGAGCTTCCTTTTGCCAATTGGTCCCACAATACTTGCTGATGTCATCAATCCATCTTGTTTTACGTCTCTTTCGTGGACGCTTTTAATCAAGTGGGATCCATTCTATGACTGCCTTTGTCTACCTACCATCAGTTCTTCTTGCTATGTGACCATCCACACAAGCCCCTTCACCTTATTAAGGCCCCAATCATAGAAGGAGACACTACATATTGACTATATAACTGTTTAAATAAAATAAAATAAAATATAGCTATGATATGTTTTTAGAATACAGTAGCTAAATGGAGAAGTTTTGATAATCTCTTAACAAGTAATACTCTACATGAAAAGCATTTGCAATTTGCAGTGAAGCATCATTTTACTTCCATTACAACCAACACCCAATATTCACAATCTTCAAAGTTTCTTCTCTCACAGGAAGATCCATTCTTAGTTCTATTCCATGCTATAAGTGCAGCTTGCTACCACTAATGATTGACAACTATAAATCTGAGTTATAACTTTTGAAAGAATATATTACTAGATTCATTTTAAGAAACTCTATCTAAATCTGAGTAATAACTTTTGAAAGAATGTGTTACTAGACTGATTTTAAGAAACTCTATGTCAGGTCTTGCCAATTCCTGCCAGTTCTCACCATCAAAGGCTGGAGGGGGGAGAGGGGGGACAAATGGTCAGTATAATTATGTGTGTGTGATGGAAAATAGGGAGGGGGTAATGACAGGTGATAAAGACCAGAGAAGCCCGGAACTGGTTTGTACCAGAGACACCAAGGCCATGCATCCCAAGAAAGGAATGTGAATTGCCCACAACATCTCAGTGTTCTCATAACGTCTTGGTGAGCTCTGATTGGCAAAGCATGGATTGCTCAAAGGGAGAAGGGGAGAAGGGAACCTTTTTTGTATTTTTTGAATGCGGGGGAAACTTTAGAGTTAGCCTGATTTTACTGCAACCAACTTTTTTAGTAAAAGAACCTTTTGTTTCAACCTAATGGAGTGGAGGGTCTTTCTTTCCTGAGGGACCATATTGGGGCAGATCTGATACTCTACACCAAGACAATCCAATGATTCCACTTCAGTAACAATCGTGGAGTATTTAATTTGCAAAATTGTACTCAAGAACCCAAATGCAAATTAAATTAGATGATCAGAAGGATTTGTCATAATCAGTAACTAAAAGAAACAGTAGCAAAAAAAACTATTGTGAAGACTAACACAAGCTCTCTCAGGAAGACCAAAAGAAATTTGCAATTTCAGTTAAGTAACAGCCCTCACATTTATAGAAAAATCCAGAATGAACTGAGATACACTAGCCAACAGATCAAGTTAGTATCATCCAAAGAAAACAACATTTGATCTCCTGAATCAGATTAATATTCTGTTGGGTAATGCAAAGCTAAGAATGGATCATGAGAAGCACTGGGAGGGAAGAGAGAATGGCAAGTGACACAGGAATGTAAACATAAGCAATAAAAGTTCCAATGTTAACATTACATGATAAAAATATCTGTAGAATAGATGGCATTAGAAATGTGTGTACAATTTTAGTATTGCAATACTAAATATCGCAATATCGCCCAGATATTGTCACTAGCTTCAACCTAGTGGTAACATGTCATATAAAATAATTGTATGAAGTATAAGCTTCCTTTTTTCAAGCTGATAGGCTGATGTCTAAATCAAAGCGTCAAATTTTACCCATTAAAAATAGGGCTATGGATCCTCTAATGTTCCAAATATACTGAGGGAGGAAATATATATGCAAAAGGGAGGTTAACCCAACCTTACAGTGACATTACCTCAGCTCCATGTCTTTGCACTCTTCAGAGGATGAAAAAAAATACATTTTTTTTGAAACTTGCAGTCTGACTAGGACTGAATGATGAAGCCTTAAATATTTGTTTATAGATAAGATAGGGGAAAAACAAAGCTTTGTATTTTTGATGAAATTGATAAACAATGATATCATAATTGAGAAAAGATTAAGAATGATGGCAAGATATTAATTTGTGGGACATCATTTGAAGGGATTAAAGATTAATATTTTCAATTTGTTACTTCTACCATAGTAGTTCTTGATCCAATTTTTCTTAATTAAGTTTCAATAATGAAGATTTAAAAATTGTTTATAATGGATTTTTTCCTTTCTATTTTTAGAAAAAAATTACAAGATATTGTGTAAAGAATTATGAAATGGATTTACTGGTTTATAGTATGTATAGGTAGTTCTTGCTTTACAAAACAGTCACTTAACAACCATTGAAGTTACAACAAAATTTAAAAAATGGTACTTATGACTCAGATTCAAAGTTCCAATATTCCTCCCAGTCACATGATCATATTTTAGGTACTTAGCAACTGGACCAAATTTTCAGCTATTGGCAGCATCCCAAGTCACATGATTATAATTTATGACATCTTCTTTTTTGCTAGAAAACTGGCATTTAGCTCCAATTTACAGTAAAAAGCACAAAACACAAGACAATAGGTCACTTATCAACCCTACCATTCACTTAACAATTGTCACCAAAAGTCATAAAATTGGTCACAGCCACATGTTGACCAGCTTAATGAACAGCATAAGTATAATTTGGGGCATAAGTCAAGGACTACCAGTATATAATTATTGTTATAGTTATTTCTAGTAGTTATTAATGTGTTTTATTGATTAAGATTAAAAGATGAAGTTTTATTATTTGTAATAGATAAAAGATGAGATATGTGATAAGGAAACGCCTTCTCAACTTTCTTTCTTTTTTTCCTTTTTGCGGTTTGTGTTTTCTTGTTTATATTTTCCTTAGTTTGCATTAGATTTTTATCTAATTTTAATTAGATTTAATTTAGTTAAATTTAATTAATTAATTAATTAATTAAATTATTTATCTATCTTTCAATTTTAATCCAAAATATTTTGAAAACAAAATAAAACATGCAATCTCAATCCCCAAAAAACTGTCTACTATTGTTCTGTGTGGTATTAAGCCAGATTCTAGAATCTCATTCTGGAAAAAAGAAAGGCAGTTACAGTCAGTCTGGTACAGCCATTTTATTGAATAGAATCTGGAAGGAGAACATGAAACAAAATAAAAATGTTAAGCCTAACTGTCTCAAATTGTGTATCACTTGATATATATATCAACAAGTGGTATGGATAGTGCTTCCTCTTCCAATTTGTTCACATAACAATCCTGTGAGAAAATTGGCTAAGAAATATAGACTTCTGTGATGGAATCTCAACTTGAACCTAGGTCTCTCTTATTTTAGGTTCATAACCTAACCACAATATTACACTGTAGTGTGACTTGCTAGAAGAGCACTGGATTGATTATAAACTATAGCTCAGATTAACAGGCAAATTAAGTGATCTTTTTCTTGAATTAATTTTAAATGCTTGTACAATTTGCATGCCACTTTCTGCAAAAAATTTAAATTATACTACATGGTTCCCCAACTGACTAAGTTTTGCACAGTCACTATAAGTGGCTTTTCTAGTAATCCGGACTTATGGCATCCAGCTGCGCTGTGTAAAAGAAATAAAGGAAATTGTAATCTCAAACATAGGCAGGTTATTAGCTTTCATATCTTCAGGTAGATAAAAAACAAAATGTTTCATAATATACACATTTTATCACAATATAATGTCTGCAAGTGTCAACTTATATTAATACCTCATCAGAAACTAAATATTTGACCCATCTGCCACAAAAAGACCCCAATGAGCCAGCTTGATAAATATGATTATAATAAAATTGCTAACATTTTTAAAAAGCAGAACAAAGCAGAATAGAAAAATGTTATAATATGGTTTTTAAAAAGCACCTTAAGATAAGCCTAGGAAGAAAACAAGACAGGAAAGTGACACTCCCAAACAAAGCAGACAAACAGATAGCAGACACAATAAATGAAAGGTACAATAAGTAAAAGATTTTTAAGAAAAGGGCTAAAAGATGGAATACAAATTTATGTGAGGATAAGAAATTAGAAGGGTATAAAAAAACAAAAACATTACTGCTCCTTAAGCTTTAGTCCAATCCAGATTCATTTTCAGCCAAACATGATGGAATATCATTTTACCCTGGAGTGCCACAGAATACCTCTGAAGGCATCCAGTTCATAATAGGATTGCATCTTTGCTTGGAACAGATGATAAATAAATGCATATGTAAATATATGCGGGAATATCTGGAAGCGGTCAGTTATACTGCATACTAGCACCTCTTTCTCCATCTGAGGGCAGAAGCCACAAATTGTCTCTTACCCAGTTGCTCCCCTGTTGAAAATAAGGCTTCCAATTACTGGGATGATCACCATAGAGGACAATGTAGCGTGTCACCCAATTGTAGGTATTGAAGGTCCCTTGAGTAGCAATGGTTTTTATGTGTGCTTTCCTTGTCAAATCAATCTGGAGCCATGGATGCTTGTCTTGAGGATCTGGCGACCAACCACCAGCACCTGCACAACATAATATAAATACAGAAGAAACAGCTTGGAATAGAAATAGAGGAAGCTATATTCCTGATACAGATATGCTGCCATTCAAAACTCTCTGCCATGTTTGTGCACTCCGAAGAATTACCCAGCAACACAATATCCCCCTTACCTAAAAGACCTCAGAGCAAACACTAAATTCTACTTCCCTGTTTAGCAGCACAAATAATTCATGAGAGATCAATGAAAATATATAATATATTTCTTTTCCTCTAAAAAAATAATAATCAGATAATTGTGCCCACCCAACCCAGCAAGCAAACGGAGGATGGGGAAAAGTTTGAAAGGACCTCCGGGATTTCTACCAGGTGCCATGGAAGTATGGTGTATAGTAAAGTGCCAGATTCATCATTATCCACAAATGAATGATGTCAAATACACCATTGTCTTAACCCCATCAGGTTCTGGAAAAGAGTGTCATGGCCACAAAGTGATTCAGTTGTTGTCTGGAGGTTCTGGGTCAACAGCAGGCAATCACAATATAATGACTGATCAAGTATGCTGGCATCTTCTGCTTGGCTGCTCCTGCTGTAAGCAAAGCAACTAACGAAACCAGGGAACCTTTGTCCATGGCTTTTCATTAATTCCAGACCATGAGGCCAGGTTCACATCTCTTCGCAAGGCAGATTTGCAAAAGATTTGTCCTCGGTTCCCAAATCAGGCTCTCTAGGAAAACAATGGAGCCAGTTTAGTATCGTGGTTAAGGCATCAGGCTAGAAACTGGGAGATCGTGAGTTCTAGTCCTGCCTTAGATACAAAGCAAGCTGGGTGACCTTGGGTCAGTCACTCTATCTCTCTCTCCTCTAGGAAGGAGGCAATAGCAAACCACTTCTGAAATCTTGCCAAAAAAAGCAGCAGGGATTTATATGGGCAGCTGCCAGAAGTTCACACTGATCAGAAGGCACAAAAAAAAAAAAAAAAAGAATAGCCATACATCTCAATCTAGACATAATGCTAAAAAATTGTAACTCAAAGATGGAGGCTTCCTGATTTGTTTAGCTAGTTCCACTGTCAGAAGAAGCAAAGCAAAAGAAAACCACTGCTAGGAAATTGTTATTGGAAACCCTCAACCCTAAAAGGCTATATTTTTGTCTTATTATCATGCTTCATTAGCCCTATGTGAATTTTGACTTTTGCACATATGTGAAATTAAAAGGATAGATTATGTCATCATACTCTGCTTGTGAACGTCCTTTGAACTTTCTGAAATTTGTAATATGAAATTAATTTAGCTATAGTTAAATGTTAAACTAGAGAGAAACAGGAATTCTGCCTGTTGGACTTACCATAAATCCGACCAAATGTAGCAGCACGGAAGATGCTGGACTGAGAGGATGCACCGAGGTTCCAAACATAGAGAGGCCCAACCAATTCATAATCACAGCGACCTACAGAGGAAAGTGGGAAGAAGTCATCCTTCTGGCCAAGCCAGGAGCCAACTAGGTTGGAGTGGTGAAAAAAAACAGGCAAGCTCCCAGAAAAAAAAATCCCAGAAAGTGGCCATGTGTTCCACTCCCATATTGCTGCCAAGCAAACTACAGAAATGGGTCCATGAAATCAGTAGGTGTCAAGCTCAATTTGAAGGAGACTTTACTTTTTAGTCTGTCATTACATTGCATTAGGGTATAGATTTCCACAAGAAAGAAACCTGCCCCATATAATACTTTTTGAAGAAATAAGTAGGAAAAAAACCAAACTAATTGGTGTAAAAGCAAGGGTTTACGACAGTGTGAAACAACACAAATATAACAGCAGGCTGAAATTCCATCCGGCTATTCAGTACTGATGCTGTCCCTCCCTCCCTCCCTCCCTCCCTCCTCTTCCCCTAGTTGTTTTCCCTCATCCTCTCCCACTGCAGAGAGGGAGGGAGGGAGAGAGAGAGAGAGAGAGAGAGAGAGAGAGAGAGAGAGAGAGAGAGAGAGAGAGAGGCTGACACGCCCTTGCAGGTTCTGCTCTTGCCTTTATCTGCAGGAGAGCAAAATGAGGAACTATTTTCTCATCCCTCTCTCCTGCTCATCTATGAGACACCAAACAAGGAGGCAACAAGGCGTTATCATGGAGAGAGAAAGAGAATAATGGGAGAGGGACACATGTGAGGGGTTCAAGCAAAATGTGCAGTAAATGAAGGACACAAGTAGGTGGCCATCTGATCTTTCTCCCATACTTTAGAAATTCACTTTAACTGCGTAGAATTGAGTCCTCTTCTCAAAAATGGACACAGAACTCTCCTTCTTCCATCAAATCCCTTGAAAGTGAAGTAATGCAAAGTCAACAGATGCTTGGTATAGGGAAGAAAAGAAATGGTCCAAGAATGTTTACCATTTTGCAGAGCTTGGGGAAATGAAAAGAGGATGGAAAAGGAGAGCTGCCAACCAAGGCTCCAGAATAGGCCTAATACTTTAAAAGGTCCTTTGTAACCAATACTGTTAAAGAATTCACAGCCCCTTTTACCAAACCAAGTTGTTTTGGGATTACACCTAACCCTACAAGTACCACCCTCCATAACTAGCGCAGGTGATGGAAATTATAGCCCCAGGCATTTGACAGACGTCACTTGCTGCAAAAGACCTGGAGTCGAATAGAAACCGACCGATAAAAGGTGTGCCCCAATGTTCCAGGGATGATTTGCAGGAGACCAGGATCTTGTAAAAAGCAGAATCTTTATATCTTGTAAAAGAGAAGGAAGAGTGAGTGCAAGGCATTATAAACCCTGATCTCCAGCAAATTATCCCTGAAATGTTGGGGAACACCTTTTATCGGTTTCTATTGGCAAAGTGAGGAGGCAGCATTACTGGAAAAGCCTCCAGGCCTTTCCTAATGTTTGACTAGAATGTATCAACCTCATCCCTGAGTCCCACTCAGTCAGCAATCAGGAATCCTCCCCCCATTCCCCCCCTCCTCCCCAGATCAGGCTCCTTGCCTAACACTTTAGCAGAAGAGAGAGGAAGCCAGGCATTCTTCAAGGTGAGCCTCAACCGTATTTAGGGTCCGTTCAGCAACATAGCTGAGTAAGGTCTCTGAAGAGCATCCCTCCAGCTGGCGCAAAGGCAGCATCCCCACCTGCTTCAAATGCGCCACAGTCACCCCTGCGCTAGGGAGAGATGCCCGAGGCTCATACCCTTCCACATCGCAACATTTCTACCTTCCCGCCCGGCCCGATCCTTGCTACCGCCGCAATGCAGCTAAAAGCAGACGCGCCTCGTCCCGGGACACTCACGCTTGAACCAGCTGCAGTTGTAGAGATGCAGGGAAGCCGCGAAGAGCAGCACGAAAAACTGCCGGCTGCCACCCATGGTGAAGCTGCAGAGCCGCACGACTTGCTGAGCTCTCAGACGCCCGGCCGCCTGGCCACCGGCCCACGTGTGCTCCGCCAGCCGCCGCCTGCTGCCCTGACCAGCCAGACGCGCACTCCACTGCGGTGGTGCGCCTGCGTATACCTACCAAGAGATATGTAGGGAAGTAGGCTAGATGACGATCGAAGAGCACTCTGCGGTGGCTCAGAGGCGCTCTTCGCGAGCATTATCTTCCAACCAGATTGTAAGGGCTTATTCATAATATTTATTTCATGTACTATTTTTCTCTACAAAATTAAACTTTCCCAGCTTCTGTGTAAGGTGCTGAGTTTAATGCCCTCCCAGTAAAATTGCATTTTAACTGTCATCAGTCCAATCAATACAATATTATATTTGGAAGCAGAGTATTATGTGGAAAACGGAAAACATTCTATATATTTTTGTCCCTGACTTTCAAAGAACTGCCCAAGACGCTTTATAGAGCCAGTTTGGTCTAGTTGTTAAGGTACCAGGCTAGAAAGCAGGAGACTACCAATTCAAATCCCACTTTAAACGTTAGCCAAAAGTCAGCTGGGTGACTCTGGACCACTCTTAGCCCAACCCACCTCACAGGATCGTTGTGGGAACAATATGAGGAGGCAGGTATGTGGGGAATGTTCACACCTTGGGTTTATTTGTAAAAATAATAAAGGTTGGGTACAAATTAAATTAATAAAATAAGTTGTGCATCTGCCACCCATTTGTCTCACAATCCCTGCGGGAGAGAATGAGAGTGATCCAAAATCATTTGGTGAACTTCTATGGATGCATTAGGATCTGATGCCAGTCCAAAAGCTCAACTATTATCTGGTGTACCTTCACCTGTCAACTTAACTCATTATTAATTCATTGAAAATGATAATATAAACATGGACCATCCCTCCTGCCATGAATAGTTTTAAGCCAAATAAAGTGTCCAATCATATTCTAGCTTATCAACTACATTTCTGGGTCTCTTTCTATATATATTATCTATTTGGGGAGGAAGCCCCCATTTGCTGACATAGTTTTTTTAAAACCTTCTTTTCTCTCTGGATATCTTGGGAGAGTATTTCAAAGACTAATAAAGCCTGTCCAATCCACCTGGGCATTTTGAAAACATATTGATATCCCTTCTGTTAAATTACTGAAGTTCGCAGATGACACAACAGTGATCAGTCTCATTCGAGACAATGATGAATCCGCATACAGACGGGAGGTTGAACAACTAGCCTCGTGGTGCGACTGCAACAGTCTGGAACTGAACACACTCAAAACCATAGAACCATACTTCCACCTCTTACACTACTAGACAACACAGTATCAACAGTAGAGACCTTCAAATTTCTATATTCTACCATATCACAAAATCTAATGGACAGTTAACACCAAAAACATTATCAAAAAGGCACAACAAAGAATGTTCTTTCTGCGCCAACTCAGAAAGTTCAACTGCCCAAGGAGCTGCTGATCCAGTTCTACAGAGGAATTATTGAGTCTGTCATCTGCATCTCTGTAATTGTCTGATTTGGTTCTGCAACCCAACAAGACAGACACAGACTTCAGAGGATAATTACAACTGCAGAAAAAACAATTGCTACCAACCTGCCTTCCATTGAGGACCTGTATACTGCATGAGTCAAAAAGAGGGCTGTGATAATATTTACAGACCCTTCACATCCTGGACATAAACTGTTTCAACTCCTACCATCAAAACGATGCTACAGAGTACTGCATACCAGAACAACTACGCCATCACTCTGCTGAACAAATAATTCCCTCAACACTGTCAAACTATTTACTAAATCTGCACTACTATTAATCTTCTCATCGTTCCCATCATCTATCTCCTTCCACTTATGACTGTATGACTAACTTTGTTGCTTGTATCCTTACGATTTATATTGATATTGATTGTTCCCTGATTGCTTATTTGTAGCCTATGACTATCATTAAGTGTTGTACCTTAGAATTCTTAATGAACGTATCTTTTCTTTTATGTACATTGAGAACATATGCACCAAGACAAATTCCTTGTGTGTCCAATCCCACTTGGCCAATAAAAAATTATATTCATTATTTCATATGTAATTATTCATATTAGAGGAGACTATCTAAAAAGGGAGATGGGGAAAATCATACATAAATCAAACTTTTAGGTATTCAATTAACTGATTATCTATTCCATTGATGTTATTCTTTTCCATCATATTCCAGGTCTTATCCTTTATAATGAAATAAGGTCCAAATTTTAATGCAAGTGTATGACATTAAGAGGCCAACATTAATGGGGAAATATATTATTCATATATATATCAGGTGCTTTTTCATAGATTTCCTACAATGATCAAAACTTGTAGTCCTGGCCAACTCATTTGAACTTTTAGCATCTTTAATGTCACTTACTTGTTTATTCATGACAAATACTCTTTCCAGGTAGAAAGAACTATGTCCTAAATGTGCTTTTCCAAAAGGCAACTGGACTTTCTTGTTTTTTTCTTTGAAAACATTTCACTTTTTATCCAAGAAGCTTCTTCATTTTGTTTCAGAAAAAAAGTCACCTTTGACTTGAAAGCACCTTTGGGAAAACCATGACTGTGGATGATTGAAAATCTTCACAGTCAAACAAAGTCTATAAAGATGTCCTATCTGGCTGTGTACACTTGAGTCATTATGGTTTGTTGAGTTAACCCAATTTTCTAGGTTTATACAACATAAAGGATCATTATCTAAATATAAAAGTTCATGTAGCAGGCTAGGTTAAAATATGTTCACTACTGTTGAATATGTAATGGAAGTCCAGTCTTATTGATATACATCAATATACAATATACATATACAGTCATATTGATATATATTTAAAACATGATCCAAAAATGTTCTCAGAAATAAATGGCACTTACTTCTGAGTACATTTTTAGATCATGTTTGAAAGTTACTAGTATATCAAGTAAATGCCACTGAAATTGAAGGGATTTCAGCCTTCAGTTGGTTTTATACACTGTGCTAAGCCATGTTTTGTTTACATGAGTGATCCAAATTGAAGTTTATTCCATATAGGCAGTCCTCAACTTACAATTGACCCCAAAATTTCCATTGTTAATCAAGGCAGTTATTAAGTGAGTTTTGCTCATTTTACAACCTTTTTGGCATAGCTATTCAGCAAATCATTGCCGTTATTAAGTGAATCATATAGTTATTAAAAGAATCTGGCTTCCCCCATTGGTTTTGCTTGTTGGAAGCCGCCTGGAAAGAGTAAAATGGTGATCACATGACTCCGGGACAGGACAACTGTCATAAATGCATGCCAGTTGCCAATGCTCAAATTTTGATCATGTGACCATGGGGATGTCGCAATGGTTGTAGTGTGAAAATCAGTTACTTTTTTCAGTGCCATTGTAACTTTGAACAGTCACTAAATGAATGGTTATAAATTGAGAACTATCTGCAAACCACATTTATGATGACTCGTAGTGGACATTTATATCATGATAAGCTAAAACTTATTGTAATGCTCTCTACATGGGGCTCCCCTTGAGGTGCACTCGAAGGCTTCAGTTAGTCCAGAATGCAGCTGCGCGGGTGATAGAGGGAGCGCCGCGTAGCTCCCATGTAACACCCCTCCTGCGCAGACTGCACTGGCTACCTGTGGCTTTTCGGGTGCACTTTAAGGTTTTGGTTATGACCTTTAAAGTGCTCCATGGCTTAGGGCCTGGGTACTTACGGGACCGCCTACTGTTACCACATGCCTCCCACCGACCCGTACGCTCTCACAGAGAGGGACTTCTCAGGGTGCCGTCCGCCAAGCAATGTCGGCTGGCGGCCCCCAGGGGAAGGTCCTTCTCTGTGGGGGCTCCCACACTCTGGAACGAACTTCCCCCGGGTTTACGCCAAATACCTGACCTTCGGACCTTTCGCCGCAAACTGAAGACACATCTTTTTATTCGCGCGGGGCTGGCTTAAATTTTATGGATTTTATAGTTTTTATTATTCATTTTAAATGGGGTTTTAGTTTCTTTATATTTTAAATTTTTAGGCAAATTATAAGTTTTTTAATCTTGCATTTTATATAATATTGTCTTGTCTGTTTTTATTTGCCTGTACACCGCCCTGAGTCCTTCGGGAGAAGGGCGGTATAAAAATTAAATAAATAAATAAAAATAAAACTCAAAGTCTATTTATGTGCAACATGTGAACCCCATATTAGACTCTGACATACTCATGTTTTCCCTTCATCTTTTCATCAGTCTTTTCTATCTGCAAATTAAAGGATTAGGGTATAAACATGTATTGTAGATGGATCAGTTTTTTCTTCTTTTTGACTGAGATAAAATTATACCAGCTACCTTGAGGAGGGTAAATAGATGATGCATAAGGGACTCAAGATTGGAAAGACAAGCAATTCTTGACCCAAAGGTAGTGAAAGGAAGGAAAAGATATCCTGCAATTATAATTGGCTTTCACTATTGTCTGCCTTTGTAAATTAATTTAAAGCAGAGAATAGAGAACATCCTTGAGTTTTCTATGCAGTATTGTACCCTGCAACATAGATATTCAAAAGTTATTTATCAAATTAGAATATCTACAATATGTTATTAAGAATTATGTCTGAGTTGCTGACCCTAGAGTTTACACCAGGGGTGAAATGCTCCCGGTTCGGACCGGATTGCCCAATCCGGTAGCGATGGTGGTGGGTGGTTTGGAGAACCAGTAACAAAAATCGTTTCCCCCCACATGCCCGGCTGAGCCGCGCGATCATTAGGTTTTTTTGATGTTTTTTTTTTATTTTTAAAAGCATTTTTTCTTCAGCCGAAAAAATGCTTTTAAAAGTTAAAAAAAAGCCTCTGACGATCACGTGGCTCAGCTGGGATCATCAGAACACTTTAAAAGCATTTTTTCTACAACCTCTTCGTCCGAAGAGGTTGTAGAAAAAATGCTTTTAAAAGTAAAAAAAAAGGTTGGCCACGCCCTCCAGTCACATTAATCCCCACACACACTAAGCCATACCCACAGAACTGGTAGTAACAAATTTTACATTTCATCCCTGGTTTACACTATTCCTCCAACCTGCAGAAGAATATTGGTTCCCAAAGGCCCAAGGGTTTATGGAAGTTAAGGTGTTAAGTAAGCAGAATGGCTAAAATCAAATCTGGATTTTATGATAAAGGAAGCATGTACTATAGTAAATGTGGCAAAAATCCATTTTAAAAGCTTCAGACCCAGAAGAAGTTAAAGAAAAGGGATGACCGGGCCTCTGGTGGCTCAGACTGCTAAGACAGTCTGTTATTAACAGCAGCTGCTTGCAATTACTGCAGGTTCAAGTCCCACCAGGCCCAAGGTTGACTCAGCCTTCCATCCTTTATAAGGTAGGTAAAATGAGGACCCAGATTGTTGGGGGCAATAAGTTGACCTTGTATATAATATACAAATGGATAAAGACTATTGCTTGACATAGTGTAAGCCGCCCTGAGTCTTCGGAGAAGGGCGGGATATAAATGCAAATTTTTAAAAAATGACATGTTAATCTAAGTTAAGGGCAATAGAAAGGATTACTCAAATGCTAAGGATCACGGGGTGGAGTTCCAATCAAGCACATTGGCTAAGTCCACTCCACCCCTTCATCTTTTATTGGCTGGAAATTTAGCCAAGTCAGTCTGAAGCACCAGCATCAGGCTGGAATTCGTTAGTGCGACAGCACATTAGGGTCACTGAAGCTAGTTGCAGTATAGATTATTTTAATTTAATGTGTTATTATTTTTTAATAGTTTTATTATTATATCATAATTGCAGTATAGATTTTGCTTTATTTTTATGGACTGAGAGCTTGGTCATGTAAGTTTATTCTGGGATGAGTGCTTCTTATATAAGATCCTGGGCTGGAGGGAACAGATGATGGAGATCAGTTCCTCCAGAAAAGTGTTTTTTAGTCCTTCTTCCCTTTTTGCCTCTTCAACTTTCTTCTATACTTTTGATTTTGCTACCTAAGATGAAGGCCTAACGCAGTGGTGAAATCTGAACCAGTTTGCTACCGGTTTACTGGCTGCACATGCACACACGCAGAACAGCATGGGGGGGGGATCAGCTGTGCCATGTGATTTAGCTTCATTAGAAAGCAGGATTTCTAGCAAAATCCTGATAGTTTTTATCACTACTGTTTCGCACGAACCGGAGCGAACCGGTAGCATTTCACCCCAGGCCTAACACTTTTCACAAAGCAGCACAAAAGCAAAACATAATTGCAGTATAGATTTTGCTTTATTTTTATGGACTGAGAGCTTGGTCATGTAAGTTTATTCTGGGATGAGTGCTTCTTATATAAGATCCTGGGCTGGAGGGAACAGATGATGGAGATCAGTTCCTCCAGAAAAGTGTTTTTTAGTCCTTCTTCCCTTTTTGCCTCTTCAACTTTCTTCTATGCTTTTGATTTTGCTACCTAAGATGAAGGCCTAACGCAGTGGTGAAATCTGAACCAGTTTGCTACCGGTTTACTGGCTGCACATGCACACACGCAGAACAGCATGGGGGGGGGATCAGCTGTGCCATGTGATTTAGCTTCATTAGAAAGCAGGATTTCTAGCAAAATCCTGATAGTTTTTATCACTACTGTTTCGCACGAATCGGAGCGAACCGGTAGCATTTCACCCCAGGCCTAACACTTTTCACAAAGCAGCACAAAAGCAAAACAGCCTTTTCCAAGGATCTAGCCCTTGGCATATGTCCTCCTGCCAGATTTGGCTACCCAAAGCAGAGGGGTTGCTCCTTCCTTCTTCCTTTCCTAGTAAACCAATTTCAGAGAGAGGATTTCTCTGGAGTAAGGTAGCTAGGTAGACTCAGATCTAGTCTGCTTTTCCCAGGAGGTGTGGACAGAGTACAACAATGCCATGGGGAAAAGCTGGTACAGGGTTACTTGCCTGAGTTGGGGGTTCAACTAGAAGATCTCCAACATCCCTTCCAACTCTGTTATTCTGAATCATTGGCGCCAGGGGTGAAATGCTCCTGATTCAGACCGGATTGGCCAGTCTGGTAGCGATGGCGGCAGGTGGTTCGAAGAACCAGTAGCAAAAATCCCTGCCCCCACCCTGCCCATTCCTACCCATCCCTACCCAGTCACCCGGTCGCCTGCTTGCTGAGCTGCCTGATCGTCAGAGCCCCTTTTTTTTACTTTTAAAAGCATTTTTTTGCATCCTATTCAACCGTTGTAAAAAAATGCTTTTAAAAGTAAAAAAAAAGATAGGGCACCACAGCTGATCTCACACACCTCCACGTACTGTTCTACTTACCCCATGCCTCCTTTTGGCATGCACTGTGCGCCCCCGCACGCGCACCTCGCATTTGGTGCATGGTACATAGCATGCATCCATGCACACAGCACACATGCGCAGCCAGCGAACCAGTAGTAAACCAGTTCAGATTTCACTACTGATTGGCGCCCAAGGCACTATATCCTATGCAAACTTACATCATGCCCCATTTCATGGCAGCACGGACAGGGTGGATTAGGCTGTTATGGGGAACAGAAGTTGATACTAACTCAAGCTAACTGAAGATGTTTTTAATCCATTAATTTTATTTAAAGTTAGAAAGTTTGGTGGAATCCCTTCTATTCTCAGACTTAAGTGAAAAAAACCCCCACAAAAATCATCATCAGGTTTATAGCTTTTTCTTTCGTAAAATCTGACGAATGATAAATATTTATAACAGAATTAGAGAGGTAATAATCTACATTATATATTTCAAGGGGAGATAAAAGTACATAGAATGCCAGCCCTAAAAATGTGAGGACATGAAGATTAGAATATTTGACCAAAGGGAAAATTTCAACAAAATCCAACTGCAGTTGCCTGAGAACCTGGAGACTGGAGAGTGACAGGTAATGGGGGGCAGAGAATGAGCTGCAGAAGCTTGAATTGAAACAAAAATGTGCAGCTTGACCAGCAGAGAGAAAACACATTATTGCAAGGGAAGACTTCACCATGGATCTTATGGAAGGAAAGATGTCCAAAGAAATAGAAATGATGTCAGTAGAAAAAAGATTGGTTCCATTTCAGTTTCTTCCTTTAATACAACACAAAGATAAGAAGGGCTACATAGTCAACTCTGAATACACATGTTGGGGACATAACATTTCCCAGGCGCAATATGCAAACTGAACCTGAAATTGGCATCAGCCATGGAAATTAGGGCCTTTAGCCAGCATAAGATGACAATATCAACTGAGCCATAGAAAGTAAGAACAATTTTTAAAATGTCAGAATACTAGATAGTAAGAAAGTCTTCAAAGAAGAAGTCATTTGAAACAAGAAATAAATAACTACCATGGTAAACATTTCAAAATATTTTAACAATAGCTATACAAATTAAATTAACTTCAGTATTTCCATATCAACAAGAAGGTTATTATTTGATGGCTTTTTGCAAATCTTACATATTGCTGCCCCAAACTTGGCCAATAGTTAAAAGGAGTTGCCATCAGCCAATAGCATTGGGTTGAGCAATCTGACATCCTAGTCAGAGGTAGAAAATAAGAAAATATAAAACCTGACAATATAGAAAAAAACATGTTAAATTAACTCAGCTTATCCATTACTACAGGGAGTACTAATATATCTTTATTTTAAATTTCTTCCAATATAGCTGAGGGAAGAGCACCACCCTGAGCTAAAGTAAAGGCTCTTCTCTAGGCCAGGACTGTTAGTTTTATATGATATGTACTACTTCAAAAGTGATCATCATGTTAAGAAGTTTGTTTATTCATGTCAGAAGCATCACAATTCAAATAAGGCATATTATATGACATAAAATTTAAAATATAAAACACAAGATTAAAATAATATACAAGTTAAACAGATCTTGCCCAGAAACTAGCAACACTAAGTGTGTTTTATCATGCTGCCATGACAGGTCCTCAAATGTACACAGATCAGGACACAAAGGACAGGTATACAGATGGGTTGTTGTCTGCATGTCACCATAATAGCAAAATAGAGAATTGGTTGCAACTAAGTCAGGCCAGAATAAATCACCCCCAGGAGCTTTTTCTGATCTCATATGAGAACTCAGACCCATAATTTTAGAGTTTTCACTGTTGGCCATTGAGGGAGAGCCTTCATATTTTAATTGATTAAATGTATTGTTGTTAAAAAGATCATCCTGGTTCCCTAAATGGAGAACTACCTGAATAAACTATTACACTTCAAGAAATTTGGCCACTGAAAGAATTAAAACAAAGTGGTGACCTGGTAATCCAAGTAATGGATGGGGGGAAAAATAGAAGCTCAAGAAAATCAGATTCTGAGGAGTCATTCAGGAGACTAAGTTTCCCCTGCCAGATGGACTTTTATAAGGAGTTGGGCCCTGCTCTTTTTGGCATTTATCTTCTCCAAGATTGTCTGGAAATCACATACTGTAAAAGTAAACCCCCCAATACTGAGGGTTCAATTGATTGGGGGGTGGGTTCCATCTATGTCCCTCCCATCAATCTTTCTTTCCTTTCAAGATATAAAAAGATAGGAACATCTTTGAATCAAACTTTTTTTCTTATCACTGCATCCATGAAATCCTCTTTGATAAGGTTATGGCAGTTTGCCATTATTTTCCTTTTTTTCTTTCTTCTCCTCTTTCTTCTGAAAACCATAGGAGAAGTTCATCTGGGTACAACAAGGGACATACATAGCTTCTAAGATCAGCCCACTTCAGCTAGTCCTGCCATCTACAAATATTACTTTCAGATATAACCTGATGAAATTAAGTTGATACAAATTAAATTCCTAGTTCAGTTTTCAAGAATAAAATCCATAATGGAAGGACACTTCGATTCCTACTATGGACAAATGGTTCCAGAAGTTGATGGAGTTGGCTGAAATGGCAAAATTGACTATTTTGATGAAACACTTTTGTTTCCACTTGGAGACTGCTTCAGAACTTCGTGCTTGAACTGGAAAAGAATGAAACTTTGATTTTGGGTTTTACCAAGTAAATTGATAGATCTTTACAGAAATGGCTGGTTCATATTATTATGAAAAAGCAAAAAGCTGTGATTTATTTATTTATTTATTTATTTATTTATTTATTTATTTATTCATACTTTTATACCGCCCTATCTCCCTAGGGACTCAGGGCGGTGTACAGCCATATAAAAAACACATAAATATACAAAGTAAAACATTAATCTAAAAAACTTATTAAATAGGCCAAATATTTAAAATAGACATATAAATAATAAAACCCGGTTAAAATTTCGTTTTAAAATTTTAAAAATATTAATAAAACCCCAAATTAAAATTTGACACTATTATGCCAGTCCCGCTTGAATAAATAGGTGTGTTTTGAGCTCACGACGGAAGGTCCGAAGATCAGGCACTTGATGTAAGCCAGGGGGAAGTTCGTTCCAGAGCGTCACTGCCTCCACAGAGAAGGCCCTGCTCCTGGGGGCCGCCAGCCGACACTGTTTGGCGGACGGCACCCTGAGGAGACCCTCTCTGTGAGAGCGTACGGGTGGGTGGGAGGCATAAGGTAACAGCAGGCGGTCTCGTAAGTACCCGGGTCCTAAGCCATGGAGTGCTTTAAAGGTGGTAACCAAAATCTTGAAGCGCACCCGGAAAACCACAGGAAGCCAGTGCAGGCTACGGAGTAGTGGTGTTACGTGGGAGCCACGAGTGGCTCCCATTACCACTCGCGCAGCCGCATTCTGGACTAACTGTAGCCTCCGGGTGCACCTCAAGGGCAGCCCCATATAGAGAGCATTGCAGTAATCCAACCTAGATGTAACCAGAGCGTGAGTGACCGTGCATAAGGCATCCCGGTCAAGGAAGGGACGCAACTGGCGGACCAAGCGAACTTGGTAAAAGGCCCTCCTGGAGACGGCCGCCAGATGTTCATCAAAGGACAGCCGTCCATCCAGGAGGACGCCCAAGTTGCTGTTTGATGTTAATACCTTATTTTACTGCAACAGAGAGAGAGAGTCAGAAATCAATGTTTCTTTTTCTTTTCTTTTTCTTATCCTTCCTCACTTCTCTTCCCCATCGCTTTTCTGTTTACTTTTGTATTTTACAATATCTTTTAACGCAATAAAAATGTTAAACCTAAAAAAAAAGAATAAAATCCATAAGAATGATTCTGGGAAGGCATCTTTTAGAGTGACAAAGAATTTGCTTTGCAAAAAAGAATCCTGAAACAAAAGACTAAATCCCACAAGGTGTTAAGCCATAGCTTGTTTAGTCATATTTTTGAATAAACTGTAATTGGCTAAATTTTGAAAATACGCTATGCCAAAAATAGACAAACCACATTTTTATGTAAATTGAAAAAATTGCTAGTCTTCTCTATCAGGCTCTATATGATTAAATGTTTTTTTCTATCTTTGATAACATTTGGTGGAGCAGATTCATTAGCAAGACCATAGTGAAATATGAAATAACATTTATCCCAAATATTTGGGATCCTTTCAGACACATTAAAATACACATGCTTTAGATTTAGAACATTCTTTTCATTACAGTACAAAATGAAAGGTCGTCTCTAAGGAGTCATTTGGAATGGAGCACTTTTGTCCGAATGTTCCCCAGGAAATCAGTGGACCAAAGAAAAGACTTTCCCATATATTTTACTTCTAGATATACTAAATTCCATGCATAGGTAGCCAATGCTATAAAATGTCTAAAAAGTTCTATGAAAATGATTGATTCTGAAGAATGGGGGGAGGGAGGGAAATGGGAACAGTTTGTCTTTGAAACACCTCCTGTTCTCATTCCCAACTCTTAACTTTCTCATATCAAAAAAAAAAAAAAAAGGCCTCATTTGGTCCAGTTGGTGTCACCAAGTTACCAGATGAATGCTTGTGACTATCTAATACAGCAGTTCTCAATCTGTGGGTCAGGACCCCGTTGGGGGTCGAATGACGATTTGCCAGGGGTCGCCTAAGACCATCGGAAATATGGGAAGTATACTTCTGAGTCGAAGAATCGCGCTCCAATGGTTGACTCCACAAGCCATCTGCAGGCTCTTCAAATCGCTAGCCAAATTCGGCTTTAGGCGCGATGAATTAAAAAAGAGAGAAATCTTTGCTCTGATATCGCCCTCTCAAGCCAGCTGCAATCACTCCCAATCGCTAACCTAATCTGGCTTCAGGCGCGATAAACTTAATAGGGGAGGAGTCTCCACTTTAATGCCTCCATCCTCAAGGCAATCGCAAGCAGTTCAGATCGCTAGCCAATAGGGCTTCAGGCGCGATAAATTCAAAACGAAAATAATTTTATGGTTGGGGTCGCCACATTGTGGGGAATTGTATTAAAGGAGTCGCCACATCGTGGGGAATTGTATTAAAGGGGTCGCAGCACTATAAAGGTTGAGAATCACTGACATAGAGGGAAGTATGCAGTGGAGTACCCCAGGGTTTGTTCTCATAGAATAGAATAGAATAGAATAGAATAGAATAGAATAGAATAGAATAGAATAGAATAGAATAGAATAGAATAGAATAGAATAGAATAGAATAGAATTTATTGGCCGTGTGATTGGACACATAAGGAATTTGTTTTGGTGCATATGCTCTCAGTGTACATAAAAGAAAAGAAAAATAAAAAGAAAGGAAAAAAAACCTTCATCAAAGGTACATTTACAACACAAATGATGGTCATAGGTTGCAATTTAACCCTTAGTGATAGCCACAAAAAGTTGTAGTCATACAGTCATAAGTGGAAAGAGATTGGTGATGAAAACGATGAGAAGATTAATAGTGTAGATTTAGTAAATAGTTTGACATTATTTGTTTAGCAGAGTGATGGCCTTCGGGGAAAAAACTGTTCTTGTGTCTAGTTGTTCTGGCGTGCAATGCTCTATAGCATCGTTTTGATGGTAGAAGTTGAAACAGTTTATGTCCAGGATGTGAGGGATCTGTAAATATTTTCACGGCCCTCTTCTTGATTCGTGCAGTATACAGACCCTCAATGGAAGGCAGGTTGGTAGCAATTATTTTGTCTGCAGTTCTAATTATCCTCTGAAGTCTGTGTCTTTCTTGTTGGGTTGCAGAACCAAACCAGACAGTTATAGAGGTGCAAATGACAGACTCAATAATTCCTCTGTAGAACTGGATCAGTAGCTCCTTGGGCAGTTTGAGCTTTCTGAGTTGGCACAGAAAGAACAGTCTTTGTTGTCCTTTTTTGATGATGTTTTTGATGTTAACTGTCCATTTTAGATCTTGTGATACGATAGAAGCTAGAAATTTGTAGGTTTCTACTGTTGATACTGTGTTGTCAAGTATTGTGAGAGGTGGAAGTATGGAAGGGTTTCTCCTAAAGTCTACCACTATTTCTACAGTTTTGAGTGTATTCAGTTCCAGATTGTTATGGTCGCACCACAAGGCTAGTCATTCGACCTCACGTCTATATGCGGATTCGTCATTGTCTTGAATGAGACTGATCACTGTTGTGTCATCTGCGAACTTCAGTAGTTTAACAGATGGATCATTAGAGATGCAGTCATTGGTATACAGAGAGAAGAGAAGTGAGGAGAACACACAGCCTTGGGGGCCCCCTGTGCTAATTGTACAGGTATCTGAAGTGATCCCGCTTAGCTTTACCTGCTGCTTCCTGTTTGTTAGGAAGCTTGTGATCCACTTACAAGTCTATTCAGGTACTTGTAGCTGGTTTAGCTTAGTTAGAAGAGTGTCTGGAATGATGTATTGAATGCTGAACTAAAGTCTACAAAGAGGACCCTTACATAGGTCTTTGGAGATTCAGGATGTTGTAAGATGTAGTGCAGAGTCATATTAACAGCATCATCTGTTGATCTATTTGCTCGGTATGCAGATTGCAAGGGGTCTAACAGCGGATCCATGATGGTTTTCAAGAAGGAAAGCACTAGCCTTTCAAAGGCTTTCATGACTACAGATGTTAAAGCAACTGGTCTGTAGTCATTCAGTTCCTTGATGGTGGGCTTCTTCGGCACTGGGATGATGGTAGAGCGTTTGAAGCAAGAAGGAACATAACACATCTCTAGTGATTTATTGAAAATATGGGTGAAGATGGGGGCCAATTGGTCAGCACAGACTTGATGTTACAGTATCTGTGAGTTCATCCAGGTCTGCAGAGGTATCTTCAAAAATGTTCCAATCAGTGCAGTCAAAGCAGGCCTGCAGCTTTAATTTTGATTGCTCCATCCAGATTTAATTGTTGGTTTTGTGGTTTTAAGTCTTTGCCTGTAAGCAAGTACAAGGTGAATCATGCAATGATCAGAGTGTCCTACAGCTGCACATGGTAAAGATCGATAAGCATCTTTTAGTGTTGTTTAGCAATGGTCTAATGTATTATTGCCTCTAGTGGGACAATTGACATGCTGAAAGTATTTTGGTAGCTCTTTCCTTAAGTTTGCTTTGTTTAGATCTCCCAAAATAATGGCCAGTGAATCAGGGAATTTGACTTCAGCCTCCATGATTTGGTCAGCTAGAGTTCGTAATGCCTTGTTTACCCAGGCTTGAGGTGGTACATAAACAGCAGTTAGAAGAAATGAAGAAAATTCATGAGGCGAATAGTATGGTTTGCAGTTGATAATTAAAGTCTCTAAATTGTTGCCGCAGAATTTGTAAATTACAGATAAATCTTGACACCAGTTGATATTAATATATAGACATAAACCTCCACCCTTCATTTTACCAGATGCTTCTGAATTCCTGTCTGATCGTATTATCTGAAAACCTGGAATATACAGGCTACTATCTTCAATTGATTCATTTAACCAGGTTTCAGAGAAGCATAGGACTGCTGAGTTGCGAAAATCAGAATAGTATTTGTTTAAGAGGAGTATTTCATCCATCTTATTTGCAAGCGAATGTACATTTGTTAGGAAAATTGAAGGCAGAGGAATTTTATTTCCTTTCTTTTTTAATTTGTTTAAGATCCCAGCCCGATTACCTGTTTTCCGTTTGCACCTTCGTTTTGTTTTTTCAATAATCCATGATTTAAATCATGAGAAATCATGATTTCTCATGATTTAAAGGAGCGGATAGAAGGGGAACACATCAAATTTGCAGATGACATCAAACTAGGAAGAAAAACCAACACTTTAGAAGACAGGCTCAGGATCCAGAAAGATCTCAACAGACTAGAACACTAGATCCTATCCAACAAAATGCAATTTAGCGACAAGAAAAGCAAGAAAAAACAAATGCATAGGTATAGAATAGGTGGTACCTGGCTCAACAGTAGTAACTGTGAGAGGGATCTAGGAGTTGTAGTGGACAATCACTTATGTAGGAGCCAGCAGTTTTCTGCAACTGCCAAAAAAGCCAATGCAGTCCTAAGCTGCATCAACAGAGAAATAGTATGAAGATCATAAGTATTAGTACCGCTATATACTGCTTTGGCAGGACCACATTTGGAATAGTGCATCAATTCTGGTAACCATGATACAAAAAAGATGTTTTAAGAAGAGATTAAACAGCCATTTGTATGAAATGGTATAAGGCTGTGGTGGTGAAACTATGGCCACGCGTGCCTGAAGTGGCATGCGGCGTCGTTTGTTCCTTTTCCGGGTTTCTGGTGCATATGCATGTGCAACAATTAGCTGGCTTTCATGCATGTGGCAGTGCCGGAAACTGGAAGAGCTGGTCTTCCATTTTTCTGAGTGATCATGTGCACTGGCCTACTGATCGTCGCACACGTATGCTTGCCAGAAACCCTAAAGACTAGCTGGCCAGTGCGCATGTGCATGCTGAAAACCAGAAATTGATTTTCAGGCACGCACATGCGCCCTGGGCAGCTCCTCTTCTGGGTTGCGACTCAGATGAGCATGTGTGTGCGCTCCTTTTTTGGCACCTGGTACCGAAAAGGTTCACCATCACTGGTATAAGGTCTCCTGTATGAACAGGTGGTTGGGCTAGAAGACCTCCAAGGCCCCTTCCAACTCTGCTATCCTATATTCTGCCTCAGTTGCAAGAATAATACTACACTATTTTTAATCTCTCTGTGCTGGATGAAATAGTTAACTAACTAGCTTAAGTCTGCCACTTCTGGTCTATAAAAATCAGATAAACTCTAAATGAAGTTTTTTCTGTTTTGCTTTGCTGCCATCTGTAATTCCATTGAGGACTGTATCTTGAGTGTGTTTTATCAGGTAGTCAACCAGAAATGGATCAGTTACTTCTATTTCTTGCTCTTAGGTGTAGCTGACTCAAAGTTTATATTGATATGTGTCAGGAAATACAATCCTCCAACATATTTATCAGTATCAACAAATAGGTTTTCTTGAAGGTGTCTTCACTTTATTTGTTCACTTGCCAAGTCACTTTGAGGATCCTGTGCATTGACGTGTGGGTTAACTGATAAACTTTGAGGATGAAAGTGAGAATGAAAAGTTCCAGGTGTTGTTAGGTGAAACCAAAAGTTGTTAGTAAAATAATAACTTTGCTTAAAAGACCGTTACTGAAGCTCCTACTACCTAAGAATAGTGTTTCAGTTGTTGAATGTTAACCAGCTTTGAAATTGCTAAAGATATAAGAACCATATCAGGAAATACCATATTTTACACTGGCGAGCTGTGTGAATTATGAAATTAATCCATAACCATTGATTATTGAAAAATCTAGAGTAGGTGAGTTTATATACTAGGCTAAACTATAATTTTGATTTACAGACCATAGTTGGCTGCATATATTGATACTGTTGTCCTTCAGCCTAAGATACAAATTAAGTTGGCATTTGATTCTAATTGCCAATCTGTAATTCTCATCAACAATGAAGCCAGTGAGTGAATAGCATGAATACTGTGATTTACTACTGTTATGGGGCAAAAAATGGTAGGGTTATATGTGGATTTCTTGGACAGTGGCAAGAGCATCTACCAGCTGCTCTTGTTACATGGGCCAACAGCTATGCAAATTTAGATAATGACTAAAGCAGTGGATTTAGATACCTTCAAAACCTAATTGAGGGTGGGGAATCCTAGTACAATAAAAGCTAAAGAAGATCTCCTCTCCTGTTTTACCAGGAGGCCCTTATTTACCCCTAGATCCTTTGTAGTGCTTGATCCATGTTGGTGGGTGATATAGAGTCATTCCATTTCCTTGTATCAGCACCTGGGAGGGGATCCTGGTAGAGCAGAAGAAGCTTCAGGGGTAAAATTCAATTTTTTTTACTACTGGTTCTATGGGTGTGGTTTGGTGGGCGTGGTTTGGTTTGGTGGGCGTGGTTTGGTGGGCGTGGCTGGGGAAGGATACTGCAAAATCACCCACTCCTGGGGAAAGGATATTGCAAAATCTCTATTCCCACCCCACTCTGGGGCCAGCCAGAGATGGTATTTGCCCGTTCTCCAAACTACTCAAAATTTCCACTACCGGTTCTCCAGGATTTCATCCCTGAGATTCTTCATTTTGTCCCAAAATCATCTAGTTTCCATGACAGTTGGATATTGTCCCTCATCTTCAAAACAAAGAAAATTTAAACACCAGAGGTTTTTTTGTTGTTGTTACGTAATGTAGAAAACAGGTGCAGAACATTACCCATCTTCTTTTTCGTCTCCGAAAAATAAGGGACAAAAGATTTAGTTTGTAAAGCTAAATGAGGAATATTTATGGAGCCAGAAAAAAGGGGAAGATATTTCAGGATTATATATGCTGAAATCCAAAAACATATTAAGACTAAAGCCAAATTGATTTTTTAGCTGAGATGAAGAATAAAGTCATTTAATTTGTTAATGAGGAAATGACTCTAATTTTACTTTAAAAAAATAATTAAAGCTTGGTTCATGCAGACTAGAAGAGATTAATGAAATCTTAAGAGAGGCCTTACATTTGTTTCCCCTCACTCTAAAAGCTTGGAAAATATGTGATGCGTCTTCACTGCTGTTACCTCTTTCATGCTGCATATTCCTATATTCTGGAGTCAAGATTCAGCCTACAGATAAGCTGCTTTCTGTATTTAGGTCAAATTAAGAAAGAGGGCAAGTGAACATCTGCCGCCAACATTTAGAAATATGCATATCCCAATAGCTTAATGCAAAAGAGTTGTACTGCTGCTTGGAGCATAGAGAATACCTTTTTTAATTTTCACTTATTCTGGGTTATATATTTAATCCCCTGAGTTCCCATATTAATGAGAATAAATATAATGACCAATAAACCCTGGCAGGATATTCCCTTTCCTAAGACTAGCACTCCAGCCAGCAGAAGGGTCTATTTAGATCTCTTCAGATCTGAACACATTAAAAAAAAAAAAATCCTCCTCTTTATGTATTCCCCAAACGCTTCCAATCATTGGTGGGTTGGTCCTGGTTCTGTCCAGTGCTATAGAACCGGTAGTAAAACTGGCGGGAGGCTCCATCCACCCACCCCAACGTCATCAAGGGGCTTCTGCGCATGTGTAAAAATAAGCGCGGATACATGCTCCCATTGCGAACCGGTAGTACAGTCCAACTGTGCACTAGAGTTGAGGATGTGTGTATGCTCAGATGTTGTTGAACTACAATCCCCAGCATTCTTTTTTATTATTTAAAAAAAGAAAAACACAACAGAGTTATAATGTAAATGCATACAAAAACTATACATAAGAAGGGCTTTAAATTGAAAGCATACAACAACAAAAAGAAAATAAAAAATATAATATATTATTACAGCAACTACAGTCCTATATATAATTATCTAAATGTAAATATCCTATTATTCAAGTACATATACAGTATACTGTAATACTCATTATTTAACCTACTGTATTTTTTATAAATGAGTTCCCTGTTTCATTATATGTGTATACAAAAGCTATAGGTAATTCACTCATAGAGGGCAAGCATAATCATATCTTTAATCCTTTGTGTGAATGGATTATATATTTATCTTTCCATTGTTGCAAGATCAATTTTTAAACCATAGTAATGACATGGAGAATCCATTTACATTGTCCAGCTGTTGAATTATATGCAAGACATTGTAAAAACATGAGTTTGTTACGACTACAGTAAAATGCTGTCTTAGACAGTCCTTTTTTGTACAAATGTATATATACATAAACAATAAACATTGGCTGTATTAAATAGGTTCAGATTTCCTCTGGAATTCGTAAAATGAATCAAAATATTACATGAGTCGCCTACATCTAAAGTAAGGGTTAATGGCATTTTTTTTCTGTAATCCCACTATTTAGAGAACCTAGACAAGAATGTCCACTTTTGTAATGAAACATCTTCTCCTTGTCTTTTTAATATCTGCATGGAACCCTTGGCCTGTGCTATTAGACAATGTAGAGAGATCTCTAGAATACAGTCAGCCCTCGATTTAGGACCACAATTGAGCCTAAAATTTATGTTGTTAAGTGACACATTTGTTAAGTGAGTTTTGCATCATTTTTTGACTTTTCTTCACTGCAGTTGATAAGTTAGTAACCCTGTTGTTAAGTGAATCTGGCTTCCACATTGACTTTGCTTGTCAAAAGGTCACAAAAAGAGATCAATGACCCCGGGACACTGCAACCATCGTAAAAACATGCCAGTTGCTAACTATTTGAGTTTTGATCACGTGGGCATGCAAAAGTCATAACTGAAAAAGGGTCATCATTGTAACTTTGAATGGTCACTAGATGAGCTGTTGTAAGTGGTGGATTACCTGTAGAACATAACCCAACTGAACAAAAACTGCTTTTTTTTTTTTGCAGACAATATGTTTTGTTTATTTATAAATCTCACATTACTATTCCACGGTTGATGTGAATGATAAATGGTTTTAGTAAAGTAGTCAATTGGAATTGATGTCAATAAACGAAAATTTGGTTACCCGTACGTTTAAATATCAATTCCATATTTATACTGCATCTATTAAATATTTAGGCATTTATATACTAAAAGAAGGGACGCAGTGTCTTAGTGGGTAAGTCGCTGAGCTTGTCAATCGAAGGGCCGGCAGCTCAGCGGTTTGAATCCCTAGAGCCGCGTAATGGGTGAGCTCCCGTTACTTGTCCCAGCTTCTGCCAACCTAGCAGTTTGAAAGCACGTAAAAAAAATGCAAGTTGAAAAATAGGGACCACGTTGGTGGGAAGGTAACAGCATTCCATGCGCCTTTGGCGTTGAGTCATGCTGGCCACATGACCACAGAGACGTCTTCGGACAGCGCTGGCTCTTCGGCTCTGAAACGGAGATGAGCATCGCCCCCTAGAGTCAGGAATGACTAGCACATATGTGCGAGGGGAACCTTTACCTTTATCTATACTAAAAGATATAACTCAATTAGTGACATATAATACAAATAAAATATAGAGAGGGTGGGTTTTTTTCTAGATACTAACTCCTAGGATTAGCTCTGCTGACTGATTTTGGGGAGCTATAGCTCAGTAAATAGCCACTAATTCACCTTCTCCCTAGAGCAGGGCTGGGCAACTATGGCCCCTTTATGACCTATGGACTTCAACTCCCAGAATTCCTGAGCCAGCTGGCTCAGGAATTCTGGGAGTTGAAGTCCATAGGTCATAAAGGGGCCATAGTTGCCCAGCCCTGCCCTAGAGGATAGTAGCATTTGGCAGTTAACTTAGAATAGAATCAGGATAGGGATTGGCAGTGGAAATGGCAAATTGTATTCTCTATCGGAATGATATATGCACTGCAGTCTGCCTCCCCTTAAGCTTTCAGAGTAGAGAGATTTCGTGGTTTTATGTAACTTGAAATAAAGGATCTCTCTCTCTCTCCCTCTCCCCCCTTCTCTCAGTGTATATTCTGTACTAAGGTTGTTATCAAATGAGTAATGAAACATCTGCAAGCAAACAACCAAGTTCAGAGAGCACGCAGAAATCCACGATATATATTCTGTTTTCAGTTTTCACCAGGAAGCACCATGTTACAGTAGCAATGTTATCCTTACTAGAAATCTTGAGACATACAGGCCCTAGGTAGTTAAGCTAATGTCCTATATAGTCATCTAAAGTGCAAAAGTCCATTACTTCAATTCCTGGCAGAGAATTATTCTACTTCATAGAATAACAAAATCTGGCTACCATCATCTGAAGTAATATGATGCCTTCTAGTGGTCACTTTAAGTAATATACCATGCTGGCTTTGTGTTGTGCCCAAAGACAGAAGGATATTCCTCATTCTGTTGAGGAAGGTTATGTAAGAATAGTTGCACTTGCCTGAATTCCAGCTATATTTACAAAAATATTTGATTTCTCCAGTAATGGGCTTCTCTTGCTTCTGCTTCTGGTTTAAGATAGATAATACTGGACATGGTCCTTCTTAACCATTAGCTCCCACATTTTCTTTTCTTACACCTAGTTTTAATTCCCCCCTAATTCCCACCTCAGTTCCTCCAATTGTCACAAGTGAAAGAGCAAACCTTGTCTGTACTATTATCTCTTGTGCATGAGCAGTGTTGTTTTGAGAAAACATGAAAGGGCTGTAGAAAAATGGTGGTGATTGCTGTCCAAAATACTTGCTTCAGAGCAGTAGCTTCTGTAGATCTGACATTTACAGCCAGAGGTGGAAATAAGGGCCTTCTAGGTCTTGCTTGATGTCAGCTCCCATCAAAAACAACTAGCATAGGCAGGGATCAGGTGGATGGGAGTTATATATTGAATTTGAAGTATCTTCAACTTCAAAAATCACATTAAAGATTCCATCTCCTTGGAATTACCTACATTACCTTATGTATAAGATTGCACTCAATTTTTATACATTGTGCTATCCATCAGATTTTGATAACATTGTGTAACATGTATGGTTCACAATCTCCATGCCATACCTACAAATAATTTGTTTAAGAATAACACAGCCCAGCTCTTTCACTATCAAACAGGGGAACTGTCCTCTCAGTATCAGCCACATCACTCAACAGAATTGGCAACTTATAACAAGCCTTAAATAATATTTGTAGACAGCAAACTGATAAGGAACAATAATTTGACGATGGATGAGCAGCTCCAATTTCAAGTAAGTAGGAATATACTTATTATTAAGAATGACCAAGAAAACTCCACCCTTTGAAATCCCAGATCTTGCCTTAAGTACAATACAAAAAAAAAGATTAGAATAACCTTTTTTATATCTTTGGGAATCTCAGGCATCAAAGGTTTCTCAAACTGTTTTTGCATTGAGTTGTTGGCAGCATACAGAGTAATTAAACTCCCCAATCTCTTCCGATGTAAATGAAGTTAGAATACCTGCCATTCAGTTTGTATTTGACTTTTGTATTTGTTATTATTTACTATAAGGAATGGGCATTAAGACTCAACCAGTTTTATAAATAGATCTATATGTGTGATTGGTAGTAGATAAGGATTTAAACCAAATATTCAAAACTTGAATTTAACAATATGCTTTATTTTATTTTATTCTGATTAAATGAAAAATTAAAATAATAAGGATCTTTGTATGGAAGAACTCTAAGCTGTATTTCATTTTAATTCTGTTTGCATCAAATTTACAAGTTCGTAGAATTATAACAGTTGAATGAAAAGCAATGTTTCCATTTTCGTAATTTTAGTTTAAATAAATATATGTTATTAATGAAATGGGAAAATAACCCTCAAAATGAATCCTATTGTTAGCTATATTTACCTTTCTACACAAACTATCATTCACTATGCACCTCTGTCAATAATGGGCAAGCGTCCTAAAACCATCACAAAAGAAGTCAACGTTTTCTCTTCAACCAGGTACAGATTTCACCCCTTCAAGGCAAACAGAAGCCTATGATGGTGCTGGTTCACTTTTGAGAAAAGGTGTAAATCACATGCAATGTAGCATTTTGAATTGATAATAATGCCAAGTTTTAAAATAATCCCTGTGTATCACACTACCTGCATTCCAGAAATTAGCAATTTTGTGTTTTCTTGCCAAAGCCTGGCTTTTGAATTTGAATGATTGTCCTTAATCAGATCATTAGCTCTTTCTATGTAAAACTTGATGGTTGCTTTCACAGATAGCTTACTTCATTTTTGATCATACAAATCAACTGTTCCTAGTTCTTTTTTTTGTGTGTGTGCATTTTTTATGGCCAGCAATGCATACTATATCAATCTAGTCTTCACCATAGATAATCTGCATTGAGCAATCAAACCTCATTTAGCTATAGAGCACTGATGAGTAAACACTGCAGGCTTTCGTTTCATGAACAAGACAAACTTTTCCCACAGCAATTTCCAGCAATTGAATGTTCACAGCAATGAAAGAAAAAATGCTAGAGAACAGATCAGAGCTGTTTAGCACTTTAATACCTCAGTACTTCCAACTATTGGCAACTTAAAATGTTGGATGTATTGCTTCTCATTCCACCATTGTAATTAATGTCATTAAAACTGTGTGTGTGTGTGTGTGTGTGTGTGTGTGTGTGTGTGATTAAAAAAATCAAAAGGAATGTTAAAATAATATCTTTATGATAACAACTCAGCCTTTCAAAAATAATTTGTAGGCTTTCGATGCACAATAATTGATTACAAGATAAGAGGAAAAACAAGCAATAATGACTAAGTGACAAGAGCCAGCATAATTCTGCATAAGTCAGAATTAAAATCTGGACTGAAAATCACACTTTACAATCTGCACCCTGATAATTTTTAGCTCAAATTGAGCCTTGCTCATTTTTTAAAGTTAAGAGAACTACTGTTCAAGGATGGGAAGTGTACGTTTGTCTTAGAGAACTCCTGTTGGGAACTCCTTCACAGGGGTAATATTTCCAGGGGAAAAAGTTTTGTAATAATGGAAATAAACTGAAAGATATATCAATCCCACGGCCATACATCACTGTGGAGTCTTTGTCACTACCTGTATTTTGTTTAACATTTATTGAAGAGCAGCATAGAGATGCTTATTTCCTCCTCTCATTTGCAGGAACGAGCTCCTTGGACCGGTGAGCCTCCAGTCAGCACAGAATGGTATCAATGGGACTTTGAGACATTCCCATCAGACCTGCCAGAGTTATGTGAAAAGGCAGCTATCCGCATGGTGGCACGTATCTATCTTCCAATCATGGTCATCCTGTTGTGTGTTCTGGGCTTCCTTGGCAATGGGATTTTGCTGTTAGTTCGTGCCCGTTACCATCGAGTCCAGCTCCTTGGCGACATCCTCCTCTTACATCTGGCTATCTCGGACTTGCTACTGCTCTTGACTCTGCCAGTGGGTGTGGCTGGGATGATGGGCACTTGGTATCTGGGCATGACTGCATGCCAGGTTCTGCAAGGCTTTCATGCCCTGACCTTTTACAGTGGCTTTCTTTTCCTCATGAGTCTTACTTTGGACCGTTATATAGCCATAGTGTGGGTACCCATTGCCCGCCGCATGCGTCCCACTGCCAGTTTCTGGGGCAAGCTTTGCTCCGGGCTGATATGGCTATTCTCAGCAGCTCTAGCAGTGCCCAACATCATGTATGCTCATGTGGAGGACTACAAAGGCTTTCAGCTCTGCAGGGTGACTGTTGTCAGAACTACTGTTTGCTTAGTGCAAGTGGGCTTTGGTTTTGTGCTACCATTCGCTATCATGGTAATCTGCTATGCAGCCATCACACGTACTATTTGGTCTTCTCCTTATGCCCAGTCACACAAGGCCTTGTGGCTCATTTTGGCCCTGGTTTTGCTGTTTTTGGTTTTGCAACTCCCTTATGCCCTGCTCACCTTATTAGATGCAGCAGATTTGATAGGCCAGCAGGCATCAAGCTGCACGGTAAGCCTTCAGCGCGATCTTGCCCTCCTCATTACCAGTGGCTTGGTTTTTGTTCGCTGCTGCCTAAATCCTGTGCTTCATACCTTCCTGGGGGTGCGGTTCCGAAAGGACCTTCAAAGGTTAAGTAGAGAGTTTGGCTGCTTCGGGTATTGGGCATGCTGTAATGATAGACCCAGGAGTAGCAGCCATCGTGCTTCATTTACTACCCATCTGGAAGGACTATCAAGAACCCCATGAAAACACTGGCACTGTCCACTTCAGAAGAGTCTTCGAATTCTGGAAGCCTGGCTTTTGCATTCAGGGAAATGTGCAATTTTAACATGATCTCTGCAACTCTTGACAATAAAGCTTCAACTCTGGATAAATATAAAACTTGTGTTTTGTTTGTTTTTACATTTACCACTACTCCTGTACTGGACAGGTTATTTGGTCTGTGTGTATGATTGTGTGGAATGGGAATAATCCACAACTGAGACAATTAGTCGTCCTGCCCAAATCTGGACCGAGATAGGAGAGTATCTTCGGTAGTTCAAGTCCATGTAGTTAGTACCAATGGATCCGGGAAGGAGGAATAAGATTATGTTCTGTTGAGCATGTAAATGCTAAAAAGTGGGCTTCTGAGAGATTTATAGAACTACAGCATAGAATAGAATAGAACAGAACAGAACAGAACAGAACAGAACAGAACAGAATAGAATTCTTTATTGTCCAAGTGTGATTGGACACACAAGGAATTTGTCTTGGTGCATACGCTTTCGGTGTACCTAAAAGAAAAGATACATTCGTCAAGAATCATAAGGTACAATACTTAATAATAGTCATAGGGAAACAGTTAATATGAATCTTAAGGATACCAGCAACAGGTTTACTGTCATACATTCATGTATTAGACAGTGAAATTAGTTCTTGGACCCAGGTTCAGTTCTGCCTTCAGCAATGGAGATTCACAGAGTAAGTTTGAACCAGCTACTCTCTCTCAGTAAAACCTACTTCATGGGATTTTTGTGGGAGAAATAGAATTGGGGGGAGGGGTTGTATGAAATAAATACCTCCTAATCTTCCTCCACTGACCATATTCCATTATTCCCCTCTTAAAGAGAACTCAAATGACTTTGATTTTTTTAATTCAATGGCAAATCAGCCATTGAATTAAATTGAATTATTTAATCAGTCTAGCGATTAAATAATACACATTCTATTTAAATTCTAACCCCATTCTAGCTTTTGTTAAAGAACAAATTTAATATGATAAACAATATGATAAAGCTAGTAGGTTAATGGTTTTGTATGTACCATCATCTGACCCTTTGTAGTGCTCAGTCCTTTGTATGTGTTCTGGTGCTATAGATGTCTTTAAAATGGGTCACTTGCTTTTGTTAATTTAGAAAAGAAAGTTTACAATATTTATAGTTTCTTAAATCAGGAAAGTAATGGGCAAGGAGTTACGTATATTCTGCAAAAAATTAGTAGACGACCTGAATGATAGGAATTTCCGGTTGGAGAATGTGCTGTTATAATTAATTTAGGCAGTTTTCCAAGGACACAGTACAATTCATGGAAAATAAGACTATGAGATTAATGATCTCTGAGATTACCATGAGCTTATTTTCCAATTAACTACCAGTAACAGAGCAAGAGGCTGCTCCTGCACGTACGTCCAGATTTTGGACTTTGCTGGGGCATCTGATGACTACTGAGGGGATAATGTTACATTTTGTCAGACAGAGCACAGCTTTTCTTAGGTTTTGCTTGTTTTTCTTTAATTCTTTAACAGATAAAATGTTTTTTTTACTAAAAATCTATAGAGTAATCAATAAAGGGTTTAATTTCTTTATATTTCTTTTCAGTTGGCAGTGGTAGGTTTTCCACACTTCAGTTTTTGTTTATTTTGGCAAAACATGGGATATGATCTTGGTCAGAAATGTGCCTAGGTTTGCTTGGCATGTATGCTTTCAGACCCAAATCAGAGCACAAATGCTACTTAAGTATTTAAAATATTCCTTTCTGAAACCATGGGTTGTTCTTGTCTAATCATAGCTCAGGATGTCTTCCACACACAGATTATTAGTTTATGGTTAGCTAGATGTTTTCTGGAAAAAGGCAAGATGTAGGAGCAGCTGCACAGCAGATGGGATTCCTTCTGAAAAAAAGAAAAGGAGCTAAGAAGATTGAGCCCTAGAGCCCACCCAGAAATGCTGTGAGCCCCACAGAACCAGCATGATCTGGTGTTTTGATTTCTCTTTTTGCACTGTACTTATAAACAGACAGTCACAAGTCCCCACAAAGTCAGTAGGATTCAGCCTGGCAGCAAAAGAAGCCATAAACTGAAGAAGCCACAGCACCTTCAACTCATAGTTCAAGTAAACATGTTCACTTGAGGTAAAAAGGCAGAAAATGTCTCCTCTCAGAAGCAGAGTGTCAACTTCAAACTGAACCTGGCCTGTTTCGTTGTCCACTGTGTTACAGCCAATATAATGAAAAGTGATAGATGTGTGCCAAAATAGCACAGTTCTGCTGCCTGCCTCACAGTATTTAGTCATTTTTGCTCTGCTCTTGGATATTAATAAATGGGACTTATTATGTGAGGTGAAAGTTTTCCTGTTATGAGTTATTATGTGCACCAAAAAGCACGGTAAAGGGTAGAAATGACTGGATAGTTTCAGTCTCAGCTCTGCTTTTTATCTTCCTTTCTGTCCTTTTCTTTTGCCCTCCCTACATGAGCCAAATGACTCTCTTAATTACATCAACTTCAGAAAAACGAAGATATAAGGGGTATGCAAAAACTTCCAAGGAAAACATTTCAACGTTCTGGAATTTAATGCCAAACTTAAAGCAAAATATTTTGTGCTTGTCCAGCTCTTATGACCAAATGGTACATTTCATTTCATATTGTTTTGACTATTCTAACTTCCTATGACTCCTTTCTTTTCAATTCTTCCCTGGAGATTCATTAAGCAAAAGAACAGGCAGGATTCCAACCTCCTGGACATTGGCTTGAACTAATGAAGGGGAGAAGTGAACAGCAACTGAACTACATTTTAAATTCTAAAAAGCATTATACTGTAAACAGTTTGATAATAGTTCGTAGACAAAAGGTTGTTGCTTGCTGCTTAAGTTGATTTATTTGTTTTACTATGTGAAAGTTACAAGTTTAAGTGTTACAGTGAATGTATTGCGTTACACGTATGCAATGACTGGCACTAAGTTCAACACTGTTGAACTTTCAGATTGCAAATGGTGAAGTTACGTTGCTTTGTTGAGCTTTGCAGATAATTTGTCAAGTGGAAATTGTGCTTTTTAATGCATTAAAGATATTGCTGTGCAGTTGAACTTTACATTGATAAAGGAATAAATTTGCTCCTTTGTTGGTTCTTGTAAGCCAAAATACTAGTTTTGCTGTTATGGTAATTGTTCATGGTGTCAACACAATCGACATGGATTGTGTTGAAATGAAACAATCCATTGGTTTTATTTATTTATTTGTTAGATTTTTATCTTGCCATTATTACTTTATGCCTCTATTACTTTATACAGATAATCCTCAATTTGCAACCATTTGTTTAGCAACCAACCAGAGTTAAAGAGCATTGAAAAAAGTGACTTAAAACTGGTCTTACACTTACAACTGTTTTAGCATCCCTCACATGATCAAAATTCAGCTGTTTGGCCACTGGCATGTAATTATGAAGGCTGCAATGTTCTGGGGTCATGTGATCACAATTTACAAAGTTCCAAATCTGCTTCCGACAAGCAAAGTCAATGGGGAAGGCTGAATTGGCTTAAGACCCTATGGTTACTTAACAACTGCAATGATTTGGTAAACAACCATGCTAAAAGTTTTAAAATTGGGTGCAACTCATTTAACAACTGCCTTGTTTAGCACCAGAAATTGTGGTCCCAACTGTAGTCATAAGATGAGGATTACCTATAAGTAACTCAAGGTGGCAAACCCTACATAATAAACCCTCCTCCTCCTATATTCCCCCGTCGACAGCTCGGGAGTTCATGGCCTCCATGGCAGCCTTGGACCTGACCCAGTTAGTGAATGGGCCCACACACATTGGGGGACACACGCTGGACCTGATTTTTGTCTCAAGGCAGTGGCTGAATGATCTGGAAGTGGGGAATTTAGTCATTACTCCCCTGCCATGGACGGATCAT
The DNA here is from genome assembly GCF_028640845.1 of Ahaetulla prasina. Classification (NCBI taxonomy): domain Eukaryota; kingdom Metazoa; phylum Chordata; class Lepidosauria; order Squamata; family Colubridae; genus Ahaetulla; species Ahaetulla prasina. The sequence continues at coordinate 54,011,866 of NC_080542.1, read as the reverse complement.
TCGCTTCTTCGCCTGGACTTTCGAACCGCAAACCCACACCGCAGGGAGACAGAGCCTGTTCGGTGGTACCGTCCCAGGCGCCTGATGGACCCCATAAGGTTCCTGACAGAGCTTGGGCCAATTCCTGAGGATCTAACCCACGGCTAACCCAAAGAACTTGTTGCCCCCTGGGAAAGGGCGGCGGCGGGGGTTTTGGACCGCATCGTGCCTTTGCGGCCTCTGACCCGGCGCTGCTCTCGACCAGCTCCTTGGTTTTCTGAGGAGCTGAGAGAGATGAAGCACCAGAAAAGACGCCTAGAGAGCGCCTGGAGAGCCAGCCATTCCGAATCTGACCGAACACTAGTACGGTCATATATTCAGGCCTATCTAGTGGCGATAGAGACTTCAAAGCAGGAATACTTTTCCGCTTTTATCGCATCGGCAGATAACCACCCAGCCGCCCTGTTTAGGGTGACCCGCTCCCTTCTTTTTCAGGGGGCTTGGGAGGACCCCTTGCAGGGACGTGCTGAGGAATTTGGAAGGTATCTGCACGATAAAATCGCTCAGATCCGGGATGGACTGGACGCTGATTGGGTGGATTCAGGTGGGATGACGGAGGCAGGTCTTGAGAATATTGTCTGGGTGGAGTTCAACTCTGTGACTCCCGAAGACATGGACAGGATACTGGGGAGGTTGAATGCTACCACAGGTTTATTGGACCCATGTCTCTCCTGGCTGGTGCTGGCCACTCAGGAGGTTACACGAGGCTGGCTCCAGGGTATTATTAGTGCTTCTTTGGTGGAGCAAGTGTTCCCAACCGCCTTGAAAGAGGCGGTGGTGAGACCCCTCCTTAAGAAGCCTTCCCTGGACCTGGCTATTTTGGCTAATTATCGTCCCGTCTCCAACCTTCGCTTTGTGGTGAAGGTTGTTGAGAGTGTGGTGGCCTGGCAGCTTCCCCGGTACCTGGAGGAAACCGTCTATCTAGACCCATGCCAATCCAGCTTCAGGTCTGGGTACAGCATGGAGATGGCTTTGGTCGCATTGGTTGATGATCTCTGGAGGGCACGGGACAAGGGTTGTTCCTCTGTTCTTGTCCTGTTAGATCTTTCAGCGGCTTTTGATACCATCAACCATGATATCTTGCTGCGACGGTTGGAGGGTTTGGGAGTGGGGGGCACCATTTTTCGGTGGTTCTCCTCCTACCTCTCCGACCGTTCGCAGACGGTGTTGACAGGGGGGCAGAGGTCGACCGCTGTGCAACTCACTTGTGGGGTGCCACAGGGGTCGATTCTCTCACCTCTTCTGTTCAACATCTATATGAAGCCGCTGGGAGAGATCATTCGTGGTTTCGGGGTGAGTTGTCAACTGTACACTGATGACACTCAGCTGTACATTTCCAACCCGAACCACCCCAACGAAGCCGTTGATGTGATGACCCGGTGCCTTGAGGCCGTTCGGGTCTGGATGGGGACGAACAGACTCCGATTCAACCCATCCAAGACGGAGTGGCTGTGGATACCGGCGTCCCGGCACAGTCAGCTAATTCTATCGCTGACTGTGGGGGGCGAATTGTTGGCCCCCAGGGAATCGGTGCGCAACTTAGGCGTTCTCCTGGATGCACGGCTGTCTTTAGAAGATTATTTGATGGCCGTCGCCAGGGGAACTTTTTATCAGGTTCGCCTGATTCGCCAGTTGCACCCCTTCCTGGATCGGGACTCTCTATGCGCAGTCACTCATGCCCTCGTCACTTCCCGTCTGGATTACTGCAATGCTCTCCACATGGGGCTCCCCTTGAAGAACACCATGAGGCTCCAACTGGTACAGAATGCGGCCGCGCGGGGGATAGAGGAAGCGTCTCATAGCTCCCATGTAACACCTCTCCTGCCAGGCTGCATTAGTTGCCAGTGCAATTCTTCCAGGTGCGATTCAAGGTTCTGGTTATCACCTTTAAAGCGCTCCATGGCATGGGACCGGGATATTTACGGGACCGCCTGCTGCTGCCAGTAACCTCCCATTGACCGGTGCGCTCTCACAGGGAGGGCCTCCTTGGGGTGCCGTTGGCCAAACAATGTCGACTGGCAGCCTCCAGGGGAAGAGTGTTCTCTGTGGGGGCTCCAGCCCTGTGGAATGAACTACCTGTGGGGCTACGTCTTCTCCCTGATCTTCGAACATTTAAGCGCGAGCTCAAAACTTTCTTCTTTCACCAAGCAGGGCTGGCCTAATGATAAATTTTAATTGAGGGTTTATTAGTGGGGTTTTTAAGGGGGTTTAATCTGGTTTATAATTTTACTTATTTATTTTAAATTCTCAGCTCATTGAATTAGATTTTTAATGAATATTGTATTTTAAATTTTTTGATATCTATGTTTTATTTATGCTGTACATATTTATTTATGCCCTGAGTCCTCAGAGAAGGGCGGTATAAAAATACGATAAATAAATAAATAAATAAATAAATAAATAAATAAATAAATAAATAAATAAATAAATAAATAACAGCAGCCCTGTGAATGGATTGGAAGGAAAGAGAGTGACTAGGCCAGATTCATGCAGCTAGCTTTCATGGCTAAGGTGGGATTAGAATTCACAGCCTCCTTATTGCTATACTAGCATCTTAACTATTTCACCAAACTAGGTCTCAGAGTTGCCCGTTCTTTGCTGGACTCATTTCTATGACTGTTCATACAGGCAAGTCAAAACCAAAGCTTGGTTTGTATGTAAAAGATGCTCTTAGATCTTGTTTTCATTGTTTGCTATGGGAATTTTTTTTAAAAAATACCCACTTCACAATTTTTTAGTGTGAGTGATAGATGGCATTCATCAAGGATTGCTACCTTATCTACTTTTATGGCCATAATGTAAAAAACAAGGAAATGAGGATTTTTTAAAAATTTTCACTGCTTTCTAAGAGGAAAATAGTCAAGTTTGTTGTAGTTTTGTTCTATTGGAACAAAGGACACATTACAACATTTAAACCAATTTTCTAAACCTTTTTCAAGGTTTCACACATTTATTCTATTTCATACATATCTGATTCAATTCAATTCCATGCATGCAGAGCATTGTGCATACTTCCTGAGCATATTTCAAATGATAAATTTGAAAGTATTGTAATATGTATTGTAAGATAGACGTGATGGATGTGCATAAAAAAACATGATCTATATTACATTACCCATTGATCTTTTTCATCAAACACATCTTAAGTAGAATATGATTGAAGTTAATCGTGCCAGACTGTAAACTGGAAATGATCCAACTGTATTGTTTATAATTACAAAAACAATTTAGAATCTTCAAGTATCTTCTATCGATACATCAAATACATAAGCTGGGGTGGGGCTTCATTTCTTTGATCTTTATGCTTTGAAATAGAGGCAGTTCATTTGTTTAATTAATAGGCTTAAACTAATTTTCTTTTTAAAATTGATTTTTAATTATACTCCTTCCTGAATTCTTAAAACTGTTGCAGTAGAGTAAAATGTCAAATACATGCATGGTATATCTGGAATGCAAAAAAATTGTTGTTTTCTAAAATCACCTGCAGGAGGCAGCAAACTATAAATCATGCCAATTATTTCTGCTTTCCTATCTGAAACCAAAAGGCTACATGTAATTTGTATATCGTATGTTTCAGACTATTAGACACACCGGAGTATAAGACACAGCAAGATTTCAAAGAGGAAAACAAGAAAAAAATTAGTTTTTGGCCTCCGTGTGTCTGGTTTTTGCCCTCTCCAGCCCTCAGGAACACTCTGCAGGCCTCTCAAACCCTCCACTCATTTTACAAAAAACAGGATGCACAGAAGGTTTGGGAGGCCAGAAACGGGTCCATTTTTTGCAAAAATGGGCCTGTTTTTTGTAAAACCAGGGTGCGCAGAGGGTTTGGGAGGCCTGTAGAATGCTCCTGGGGGCTGGGGAAGGCAAAAATACAACATGTGGGGGGGTTTGGGAGGCCAAAAATGACTTTATTTGGTGTATAAGATGCACCAACATTTCCACCCTCTTTTGGTGGGGGAATGCATCTTATACTCTGAAAAGTATGGTAATGATTCTTTTTAATATTTTACATAGTGATTCTTTTAATGTTTTTAAAGACATGAAATTTGTACACTGTTTTTTGTGTTTTTGTTAGGAATTTTGACAATTTGCTTTACCCCTCTGCATTATACTTGTGCTACATATAGCAGTCCGCTTGTCTGAATAGCTCATTTCATCAGGCCTATAAAATATCCTATTATATACATGCAATTTCACATAATTTGCAGGGAAGAGAAGAAGTAAATATACATTCCAAATAAGTGATAAATGCCTATAAATGGGACATTCACAAAAAAGATGTTACATGTAACAAATATTCTTGTACTAAATATAGTGTCTCTGTGTATGCTTCTAATAAGAGATACTATTTTCTATTTAATCTATGAAAAACAGTGCTACATTTTCTTATGAAATCCAATCCAGCTGTTTCATGATTAAAGTGATACCTGATTTCCTGTCTCAAATCTCTAGCTATCTCCCTGGTATTTTTGTTTACAAGCTTTGTGATTATCTGAAATACAGTATGTGTAAGATCTTGATTGCTTATTTCCTGGACACATTCATCAGTCAGTGGGGTTACCCATTATCCTGTTTGAACAGGCAAGATAGACTGGTCTTCATGGCTCCCCTTTTTCCTTTGCTGCTCCAATCACTCAGTTGTGCTCTTAATTAAAATTATTACTAAAGTAAAGTATTTCCTCCATATGCCACAGGAATAAAGTACTATTAATTGCTAGAATAAAAAATCCAGCAAATTAATATTTAATGAGCATGTGTAATTTTTTTTAAAAAAATCTGTGATCTATTATTCTAAGATTTTGCTTTGAGTAGGGAATTAATGTCTAGTTTCCATTATTTTCCTGCACTAGTTAGAATAGAAATCGCTGCTGTATTGTTCAAATATTTCCAGCCAAGATTTCTATGGTCATTAACAGCTGCAATTCAAGTGACACAGCATTCCCTGATTGTTTAGATGTTTTAACCTATATGCAGTTTAAAATTTATGAGGCTGGTAGCTCTGGGAAAACAAAAAGAGCTGAACTCCTATTTGCCAGGCCTCGCCAGAAGATAAAAATGCCAGTGAGTTGCTCACAAGCATTGTGCTGCTGTGGCTCTGTCCTTTCTTTGGCTGAAAGAGCACTCCAGGCCAAAAAGCAGGGATGGCTGAGCCAGTTTGGCCGCTCCTGCCAGCAGAAGCCAGAGCAGGCCTGGAATCATCCTACACCAGACCCAGACTGCAAGGGTTTTGTCTTTCTTTCCACAAAGTCGCAAAAATCCAATGGGGATGGGGTGGGTGGTGGTAGCTACACCCAGGCTTTAAAAGAATGCAATTGAAAAAGGAGTTGGAGGGAGCATGTCTTGAAGAAGAAAGGCTAAGACCAAAAGTGGTGCTGAATCTCCCTAGTGCTGTGGAAAAAGAAGGCCAGAGCAGACCCCTCCTCACTCAGCACCACAGTAATGGGGCTGGAACTTCTGCAGATACATGGGTCAGAGCTCTGCATACTGGAAGTTCTTCTTAGCTCTTTTATGTCAGCTGACAATAGTTATTCAATAGAAGAGAATATATGTAACTCTGAATTGAACTGAGAAGTCCTTGATGACTTGTGAACTTGATTGGAGTGTGGTGATGATGTTACCTTTTGAGATGATGGAACATCTGCAAGCAAAAGCCCAAGCTTATCGAGCACCAGGGTCTCCAATAGTTATTCAGTGGTGAGGGAAAGCCCTTCTCCACACTTCCAAAACTGTTCTTTGTCTACATATCAACATATCATAGCACTGCACACCAGAACAACTAGACACAAGAACAGTTTTTCCCCGAAGGCCATCACTCTGCTAAACAAATAATTCCATCAACACTGTCAGACTATTTACTGAATCTGCACTACTATTAATCGTTTCATAGTTCCCATCACCCATCTCTTTCCACTTATGACTGTATGACTATAACTTGTTACTGGCAATCCTTATGATTTATATTGATATATTGACCATCAATTATGTTGTAAATGTTGTACCTTGATGAACGTATCTTTTCTTTTATGTACACTGAGAGCATATGCACCAAGACAAATTCCTTGTGTGTCCAATCACACTTGGCCAATAAAAAATTCTATTCTATTCTATTCTATTCTATTCTATTCTATTCTATTCTATTCTATTCTATTCTATTCTATATACATTGTACCCTAATTGGAAAAGGGAGATCCTGAGGTAGAAGAATGCAAAGTAACATCTCCAGGAGAACTCTTCCAGCCCTGTCACCTGAAAGTTTCATGGAACATTGCCATTCCCAACAGCTGGCACTTAAATGGGAATATTTGCATGATGCTGAATATTTGCATGATGCTGAATTGGTTTATGTTCTCCCAAAATACAAGAGAACACTTAGAAAAAAGAATTGACTCAGCAGACAGACACATAGCCAGCCCAGACCACCTTATTTGTAAGACACTTTGCAGCATTTTTCTTTCAGGCCATAAATCATGCTAGGTTCTGAAGCAAAGTAACAGCAAGATTGTGTGCTAGATTGTCTCCTCTGCTTTCAGTTATAAGTTCAAATATAGTGAAGGATCTAATCTTCTCCCAAGTATTGAAAATTCAACTTCCTGAGCAGTTGATCTCTAATTGTAGCCACAGAGTCAAGGTGGATATTATTATATCCTTCATGTAGAGTAGGCAAAGTATTTTCAATCACTTCTGGCACTTAAGACGAGTCTTAGAAGAGGGCAAAGTTTTCAGAAAATTCCTATCAAGTCAATTGTAGAAAAACTGCTCTCTAGAAGAAACTTTTTTTAAAATAATTGTTTGGCAGACTCAACTCAAGCCTTCTTAGGGCCATTTTCCCACTTCATTGCAAGTGACCACTTCAATCAATCAGAACAGAGCTGGAAAGGAACTTGGAGGTCTCCAATCCCTTGATCAAGCAGGAGACTCTATACCAGGGGTGTCAAACTCAAGGCCTGGGGTGCTTAAATCTGGCCTGCAGGGCTGCCCTGGAAACAGCAAAGGACCAGCCCATAGTGACTCTGCCAGCAAAAACGGAGCTCAGGCCACCAAAAAGGCCCCTGACACGAGTGACGTTGAGCTGGCCACACCCAGCCTGGCCATACTCAACTGGCCCCCCAAGAGCAAACACAACGCTGATGCAGCCCTCAATGGAATTGAGTTTGCCACCCCTGCTCCAGGGATGAAATCTATAATTTTCCCCTACCGGTTCTGTGGGTATGGCTTGGTGCTGGGGGTGGCGGTGTCTGTGACTGAGTGGGCGTGACCAACTCGATGTCACTCACAGCCATACCCACTCAGTCGCAAGACCCCACCACCAAACCATGTCCACAGAACCCGGTAGGAAAACTTTTTAAATTTGTATCCTGCCTTTTCCCTTTTTTTCGAGATGTCTGCAGGTGCAGCCTCTCTTTTTTTCGGTGCACCCGGAGGCACTTCTTGTGCTGAAAGATGCAGCAGCTGCAGGCTTCTTGCAAATGAAAGTTACCAGAGCCGTTCCCCTTCTTGAATGTGGCCTTGCCCCAGAGCTTCTGCCCACTCACCACCCGCTCGACACTAGTTCGCCCTTCATCTTGGGTTGGGGGCTGGGGCCCAGGGACGCACCATTCCCCGAGGCCCGGAGCTGCTGCCTGCCTCAACCGGGTCAGGGAATGCACTATTCCCTGACTCCGGCCTTTCCCCGGAGCTGCCACCCCTCACCGCCTGCTCGCCACCTGCTTGCTACCCGCTCGCCCTTCACTTTTGGTCAGGGCCCAGGGACACCCCATTCCCCAGGACCTCAGAGCCACCGCCTGCCTCAACCAGCACACACCCAACCTGCCGCTGATGAATGAATGAAATAAATGGTGTGTGCTTGCGCAGCCGGTGAATGGAACAGGGTGGTGATGGCAGTGGCCCATTTAAGAAGAACTTCTTCCGGTAAATTTTGGACGCTTGCCTTTCCTGGAAGCCAGCTGCTAGAGGAAGGTAAGACATGCCGCATGGCGAAGGGAGAGTGGGTGGCGAACTGTCTTCCCGGTGTCCCGGTGTCCAGCTTGTGAAGGCAGGCATCTGGAAACCCACGTGGAAGGCAGATAAGCATGGCAGGGTTTTGGGGAAGGGAGTAAGCTGCTAGCTTCTTCCCTGAAACCCTGCCATGCTTACCTGCCTTCCACGTGGACTTCTGCTTGCCTGCCTTCGCAAGCTGGCCACTGGGATGCTGGGAAGGCAGCATGGAAGGCAGGCAAGCATGGCAGGACTGTGGGCCATTGACTGGTTCAGGGGCGTGGCCAGCCAGCCATTGCTGCCGGTTTGGCAAATCAGCCCCAAGCTCTGCTACTTACTCATCTGATCTGGTCCGATCCGGTAGCATTTCACCCCTGCCCTGCTCTATACCATTTCCGACAGGGGGTTGTCCAGTTTTTTCATAAGAAACTCTAGTGATGAAGCACCTACAACTTCTGAAGGCAAGCTGTTCCATTGGTTAATTGTTCTCACTGTTAGGAAGTTTCTCCCTAATTCCAGATTGCTTTTCTCCTTGATTAGTTTCCATCCATTGTTTTTTAGCTTGCCTGCTGGTGGTTTGGAAAATAAGTTGCCCCCCACTTCTTTGTGGCAGCCCCTCAAGTACTGGAATACTGCTATTATGTCACCCCCCCTAATCCTTCTTTTCTCTAGACTAGCCAAACCCAATTTCTGCAACTCTTCTTCATATGTTTTTGTCTCCAGGCCTTTAATTGTCTTAGTTGCTCTTCTTTGCATTTTTTTCCAAAGTCTCAATATCTTTTTTATAATTCAAAGCTGGATGAGTAAGGTGTGGTCTTACTCAAGATTTATAAAGTTGTACTAATACTTCCCGTGATTTTGATTCTATGTCTCTGTTTATATAACCAAGGATTGTATTAACATTTTTTGGCTGCCATAGCACATGGCTGGCTCATGTTTAAGTGAACGTCCACTAGGACTCCAACGTCTCTCTCACAGTTACTGTTTTTGAGCCAGGTTTCGCCTAATCTGTACTTGTACTTTTGGTGTAAAACCTTGCTTTCTCCATATTAAATTTCATGTTGTTGGATAGGGTTTGTTGTTCAAGTCTGTTGAGATCCTTTTGGATCCCAAGCTTGACTAGCTATTCCTGCCAGTTTACTGTCATCTGCAAATTTGATGAGTTCCCCTTTTATTCCCTCATCTAAGTCATTTATGAAGATAAGATTATGCAGGTTTGAAAAAAAGTTTCCAATTCCATCTCTTGAGTACGGGTTCCCGTTTTGAGTCTGTTACTGTTCACCTTGATGACCCATGACTGCTGTGCCAAGTCTGCTAGGAATCATATGGTGAAGTATGCGGATGACATAGCAGTGATAGATCTTATCCCGGATGACAATCAAGATTCTTATAGGGAGGAGGTGAAGGTGGACTGGTGCAATAAAAATAACCTAGTTTTGAATGTTAATAAAACAAAGAAGACTATTGTTGATTTTAGAAAGAGCTGACATAGTTATACTCCACTTTGTATCAAGGCTGCAGCTGTAGAGGTGGTCAATATATTAAGTATCTGGGGGTACAGTTAACTAACAATCTGACTTGGCCTTTTCATTGGTTATCTTTAGGAAAGCACACAAACCAGTGTTTGCATTTCCTGCATCAGATAAGAAGAGCATATTTTTCTCCTTCTGTCCTGGCCACTTTTTACAGGGGCATGATTGAGAGTGTTTTAATAAATTGCATCACTGTTTGGTTCGGTGGTAGCAGTGCCTCAGATAGAAAGTCTATACAGAGAGTGGTAAGGACAGTTGAGAAGATTACAGGAAGCTCACTTCCTGTCACTCAGGATACTGCTTAAAAGTGCTATGTGCTTAAAGGACAATGCATTTATAGAGACCCTACACACCCACTGCTGTCTGGTTCTGTTACTGCCCTCTGGGCATAGAAAACATTAGCAATACTGAAGTATCAGTTGGAAAATCAAGGTATAAAGATAAAATGTTTATGATAAAAAAGGAATATGAAATATGAAAAATCATAATTAATCCCCTTTTGCCTCAATAGAGGAGTTAAAATAGAGTTAAAAGAGACTCAAGGAATAAGAAAATGGTAAAAGCTGTATACTTTATGAGGAGCAAAAAAGAAAATTGCTGGTAAAAGACATCGGAACTTACTTTCCCTGACACAACTTTTCAACCATTTCCAGCCATTTGTCAGAAATAGTATAGGGTCTCCTACTTGAGCAGAATGTTGGACTAAAAGACCCCCAAGGTCACTTCCAACTCTGTAAGGAGGGAGCCATTAAGATTTTTGTGTGTGTATCCACTCCACAATCAATTTAGGATGTGCATCAGTGATGGGTTTCACTTACCTTCACTACTAGTTCGCAGCTGTGACAGCGTGCACATGTGCACACGCTTTGCACATGCACAGCATTTCTGCACATGTAGAACCTTCTGCAATGTGCAGACCATCCATGATGATATCTGGGCAGGTGGGCAGAGCCTCCTGCCGCCGCCGCTGCTACTAATTCGCGGGAACCAGGGCGAACCGGTAGAAACCCACCACTGATGTGCCTCCACAGCATTGTCCCCTAGAAAAGTTATGTAAAACTGTGGATTCTTTCTGGACAAGGCAGTCCCAAAATTACAAGAATCCAGATTATATAGGACTTTATAGTCTTCAACACTTTGAAGTGGCTCCAAAGCCTAGTGGCAACCAACCAGAGGATTTCTCATAAAATAGATGTTATTCTGCTGAACCAAGTGTAGCTTCTCAACAAACACATAGCTGCATTCTGTGTAGCAGCTTTCAACCTGTCCTAAAGGGCAATTTCACATAGAAAAAATTGCCACAATCTTAGAAATGACAAAGATATGAACTATTGCCTTGAGTCTTTTAGCCCTGGAACTGATTCACTTGGCAGACTCACTAAGACCGGTCACAGTCTCTCAAAACCAGGGTATCTAACACATAGTGATAGCAAGGCTATGAGTCCAGAATTTCCAAACTGCACCCCAGCTTGTTCTGGGGAAGTGCAACCAAAAGTAGAAGAGTAGATAGAACTTCCATGGCACTCTTGTCTTCCTAGGATTTAATTATAGTCTCTTTCACTACACCCAGGTCTTTCTGGCACTAAATCAAGATTTCTATCACATATTCTGTGTGACCTAATATCAAGAGGTAACGCTAAAGTGTATTAAGGGTACTAGGCCCTAAACTTATAGAGACCTCCCCCAGAGATTGCATATAGATGTTTAATAAGATGGGGAGAAGGTCAAGGTCAGTGGCCCTCTGCACTCAAATGCCCAAAGTTGAACCATTCCTCCCTTAGCAACCACTGGAAATATCTATGTAGGCGAGAGCGAAAACATTGTAAAACAGTATACTAATCTCTTTCAGGTGATGCAAAAGACTACCATGGTTATATACCATTAAGAGATGCAACAGGAAGGTGAGAGGTACACCACCTCCTCTCAATTCCTGACTCTTATCTTCCATGACAAGCTTGAGCCTTGATTGAAAGGAATCCAAACAATATGTCTTCTATAGTCCAACCATCTTTTCAACCATCTTTTTAAGAATTAGGAGGTTGGAAAGTGGTCAGTAATTATTTAAGACTATTGGATCCAGGGACAGCATTTTGAGGAAGTGATACATGACTATCTCCTTCTGGGAGAGAAGTATTACCTCATCCCCTAGAGATGCTGAGGCTCTGGAAACAATTCAGAGAAGAGCAACAAAGATGATAAGGCATCTGGAAGCTATATTATACAATACATGAAATATGTTTAGCCTAATAAAGATACGTTTCTGGATGTGAGACTGTTTCTGAAGCTGGGCCCATGGGATTAGTTGGAAATGTTGCTACTGTTCCAGTCTCCCTGCTGCATAGCAACCTCTCTGCCTGAGCTGCTGGAGGCCATCTTGGGGCTGGCTATAGAGTTCCTCAGACTTATAGTTCTGGGGGACTTCACCTCCCAGCCCTCAGTGTAGCCTTGGAGGCAGCCCAGGAATTCATGGCCATCATGGTAACCAAGGGCCTATCCCAAATCATCTCAGGCCTGACTTCGGACAGTGGTCACACACCAGATATGATTTTCTCATCAGAGCAATGGCAGTGTGATATGGTGGTAGATCTAACATTTCTCCCCACAACATGATCATATCATGCCCAAGTGCCCTTAAGATTCTCTTATGCCAGCCTACTCTGCAGGGAGGCCAACCTATTGGAATGGTCCACTCCTGGCTTTGGATGGACCCGACTGGGTCCCAGAGGGAACTGGGGGACATTCCACAGGTTTTTCTGCAAGGCCTTGCCAAAGCCTTGGCAACGTCTTGGAATTAAACAGTGTCCAGAGCTCCGGCAGAATTACGCCTATGCAGCCTCTCTTGACCCATCACTCCCGATTCTCCCCATGGTTCACAGAGTAATTGTGGGTCCTGAAAATGGTTGAGACAAATGGTGGGTTACTACAAGTTTGTCCTGGGTTGGGTGAACTGATAGCGGTGGCAGTGGGAGACTCTGCCCACCCTCCTGGACTCTTCTGTGCATGCGCAGAAGCGTAGCGTGCATATACACGAGCAAACCAAATTGAACTAAATTGAAACTAAATTGAAACCCACTACTGGTTGAGACCTCTCTAGAGAACTGGTGGAGGAAAATGAAGGATGACGCCAACTGGACATAATGTAGAGCCGCTATTAAAGTCTATCTCATGTGAGTAACAATGGCAAAACAGAATTATTTCTCTGGCCTTACTACATCTGCAGAGTGTTGCCCTGTAGCCCTGTTCTGGATTATCTGTTCTCTTTTAGGACAGGGGAGCTCACTTGATCATCTTCAGGGCTGGGCAAAGGAATTTGTTCAAACCTGCTCAGATTCATTCCCACTTGGAACCCATGTGTGGTGCAGGTCCATGTGAGATGCCCAGGGAAAGGTCTTGCCCATTATCTGGAAGCAGTTTGATTCTGTTGGACCTGAGAAAGAGGACAGGGTCCTTCATACTGTCAGTGCTACCAATGACAATTGGTGAAAGCCTCCAGGATGGTGACTGGGAGGTGGGTTCAAGCAGTAATACATTTCTCACTGAAGGAGGGGACTTCCCAGGACCTTTTAAGGAGGCTCTGGTTTACCCCCTCCTTCTTGATCCCATCTGCCTGGGCAACATTTGTCCAGTTTTCCATCTTCCTTCCCAGAGAAGGTGGTAGAAAAGATGCTTGGTTGGCGCTTTAGAGGGTCCTGGATGAAATGTATTTTCTGGATCCCTTAAAGTCAGGATTCAAGTCTGGTTATGGGACAGAAATGGCATTGTTTGCCCTTGTCAATGACCACTGGAGAGAGACGGTTGGGAATAGTGCAACTATCCTTGGTCTCCTTGATCTTTCATCATCTCCTTGATACCATAGACCAGGATATTCTTTTGGGGTGGCTATGAGGTTTGGGGCTGGGCAGCACTGGTTTGTGCTGGTTTGACCCTTTCTCCAAGGCTGGCAGCAATAGCTGTTCATAGAGAATGAGTGAGATGTCCAACAAATGTCTGCACCTTTGTGCTGTGCCGCAGGACTCAATATTATCTCAACTCCAAGATCTGAGACTGTTACTTAGTTCTGGATTGAGTGGCATTATTTTAGGCAGACCAAGTCCGCAACTTGGATTCACAATTCCTGCTCAAAGAGCAGACAGCAATTGCAGCTTTAGAGAGTCTTTGCACAACTTCACGTTGTGCGCCAGTCGCAACCTCCCCTGGATCAGGAATCCCGGGGCTCAGTCATTCAAACTCTGGTCATATCATGTCTGAACTACTGCAATGTGCACTACACGAGGTTACCTTTGAATAACATCCGGACGCTTCAACTAGTGCAGAGTGGAGCAGCATAGGCAGTTCTTGGGACCCCTAGGGTGGACCATATTGCATTACTGCTCTGCAAACTTCACTAGCTGCTGGTTTGCTGCAGGGTGCAATTCAAGGTGTTGCTATTACCTTTAAACTCCTTCAGGGCATGGCTGTTTGAGGAACTGCTTCAGACCCTGGGACTGGACTGTCCCATCCATGCCAGCAGAGGAAGCAAATTGTGGACCCCAGCTCCTTCTCCTTCCTTCCCCATCTTTTAATTACAATTTTATTTTTGAATGTAATTTCTGTTTTGTTTAAGAAATATTTATTTTATATAATTTATATAATTATTATATAATTTATATAATTATATAATATAATTATATAATAATTCAGCCTTTCATCCTTTATAAGGTAGGTAAAGTGAGGACCCAGATTGTTGGGGGGCAATAAGTTGACTTTGTCTATAAATATACAAATAGAATGAGACTATTGCCTGACATAGTGTAAGCCGCCATGAGTCTTCGGAGAAGGGCGGGATATAAATGCAAATAAAAAAAAATAAAAAAAATGCTTTTAATTCTGTAAGTTTCCCAGAGTTGCTTTGAAAGTGGATGGATGGATGGAGATAGATAGATAGATAGATAGAAGATAGACAGACAGACAGATGGATGGACAGACAGATGGACGGACAGGCAGACAGACATATAGACTACTCCACCCTAAAATCACAAACTAGATGCTTCCAAGAGGAATTCCAAATCAGGCTGTAGCTGCCTGTGAGCTGTGACTGTGACAATTTAAAACACAGACCATGAGTAGTCATAAATTCCAAAACCTGTGATCATGCAACCAAGGTATGTAGGTTGAAATTCCTTAGCAGAAAGAGCCTGGGGAAGTAAATTATCAGCATAGTAATTAAGCTGAGTGTCTTGGAAAAGAGCTATTTAGGCAGCAAGTGAGGCAACAGTCTAGCAAAACTCCCAGATTCTAATGGAATTGTGTGAAAGACCTTGGGGAATGAGGGGAAGGGATGTTGCCTAGGAAACAATTGGGCACAAGAGGCAGACATCCCAGTGGCTTAGTTGTCAGAAAAACTTAGAAAGGATCTGCCTTAATGGATCAAGCAGTTAAAAGTGGCAACAGGAAGTCTGTACTTCAGACTTCTAAGATTCTGTTAATGTACCCTTACAATAAGGTAAAATTAGTTCATCTAGTCATGTTTCCTGTCTGGTTTAGCTGGGAGAACTGACAGAAATTGTTCCCAGCACCCAGCACACATAGGATCTTAATCTTGCAATCTGTGAAACAAACACCAGGTCACCCATCACATTTTCATGGAATATTAACATCAGCCATCCTCTCCTGGTCTGGAGTTGAGTCTGGTGCTGTGGTGGGTTGCTACCGGTTCGCACCGGATCAGGTGAACTGGTAGCGACGGCGGGAGACTCTGCCCATTCACCTGGACGTGCACACGTGCACGAGCGAAGCAGTAGCAATGGGATTTGGAACCCGCCCCTTGTTTGGTGTACCATTTAAACTTAATTAGGCAGATTTCAGACAGAGGAACCCTCTATCCATATCTAACCAAGCCTTAATAAGATATTGCAGAGCTTTCTGTGTCTTCAGCACTAGTTATAGAGGCCAGCAGAGCTTTCTGCGCCTTCAGACTTAATATTCATCGGCCCCAGCCAAGTCTAAGGCCACTGCAATCTCTTTATTGCAACAGATTGATCCCTAGCTTCTCTTCTCTTCTATTCCTCTGTGTGGAAAATAGGAGGGAGGAACTACAATCCTCCCCATTTTTTTTCACATCCTCAATTTGCCTAACTCCTTGACCACTCTCCAGTTGCAACAATCTTATAATCGTGATCTCTAACCCATTACTACCTAACCAATAGAGAAAACTGGGCTAACCTACCTCAACCAGACTGCCAAGGCCTTCTTTTGTCTGGTTCTTTTCCCTTCACTTTCTTGGGAGATGATTCAGTCACACTCTTCAACTCTTGCAGTTCCTATCCATGTGCTCCTCATCCCTCCAGTTACAGCTGCGCCACTCTACCTCTCATATGATAGGATTATACACACACACACACACACACACACACACACACACACAGAGAGAGAGAGAGAGAAAGAGAGAGAGAGAGAGAGGGAGGGAGAGAGAGAGAGAGACGGAATTGGCACAGCCTGCAAATTGAAACAAATGTGCTGTACCTTTATATCCTGTGTCCACAACTCAGGCTAAACACACCTAATTTTACTGAGATGCTGCTTGACCCAACTTGTGAGCCAGGGCAAGCTCAAGCATGTTTGGCATCTGCTAAACTTTAACGGTGGAAACTGCTAGATTCAGAGGTTTGAATAATGCCAGGCTTCTAGTATGAATAGGGCAATATTATTTCTCAATTTGTTGTGCTCTGACAGCCTTTTTATTTAAAGATTCAAAATAAATTGTTCCCTTTCTCCCCATCTTCTGCTCCTTTCCTCTCCATCTCTGAGTTATAATCTGTATTTTTTATTGTACTTTTTTAGTGATATTATATGTTTATATAGATTTAGTTGTAAATGATTTAATTTTGATATTGTAAACCACCCAGAGTCACCTTGCAGCAAGATGGAAGACAAATTTAATAAATAAATAGAGAAATGTGAATATTGATGTTTTATCTCAAATTTGTGCACAGTATTATTTCTGTGGAAATTATTATATTCCATCTAGAAGGCAAGGAAGTCACAATTTTTCAAATTCTAAAAACACAAGGAGAGTTAAACAAAAAAGGAAAGACAGAACACAATTTTTCAGTAGAAATTGTCCATTAAAGATAGAATAAGCTATGCAATGCTAAATGTAATGGTAAAAATGAATATTTCAATAATGGGAATACTTTAGCATCTCATCTCTAGTCCATAATGATATTAGTTTTTAAAAAACCAACTTCAGTGGATGGTTTGCAGGGTGGCAGATGGTAATTGCAAGGCTAAATACTAATCAAACTAAAGAATTTTTCTGAAGTGTAACTACTTCTATAGAACCTTTAGAATCAGGTGCTTCAGATTAAGTTTCTTAACCTAAAGACCCAATTTTAGGAATCCACTTGGCTATGACTATTTAATCTGGATATTTATTTGTTTGTTTGTTTGTTTGTTTATTATTTATTTTTGTCACACAGTATATATAAGCATAAGTATGAAATAATTATACAATGTATAAGCATATATATGAGTATGAGTTGTAATAACTATATTAATTGGATATAACAAAGGAAAACAATAGGACAGGAATGGTAGGCACATTTGTGCTCTTATGCACGCCCCTTAAAGACCTCTTAGGAATGGGGTGAGGTCAATGGTAGATAGTTTTTGGTTGAAGCTTTTGAGATTTTGGGAAGAGACCACAGAGTCAGGTAGTGTATTCCAAGCATTAACAACTCTGTTACTGAAGTCATATTTTCTGCAATCAAGATTGGAGCGGTTAACATTAAGCTTAAATCTATTGTGTGCTCATGTATTGTTGCAATTGAAGCTGAAGTAGTCTTTGACAGGAAGGACATTGTAATAGATGAGTTAAACTCAGGTCATGTCGAAGGCGGTGTAGTTCTAAATTTTCTAAACCCAGGATTTCAAGTCTGGTGGCATAAGGTATTTTGTTGTATTCGGAGGAGTGGAGTACTCTTCTTGTAAAATATTTCTGGACACGTTCAATTGTATTGATGTCAGAAATGTGGTATGGGTTCCAAACAGTCGAGCTGTATTCAAGAATTGGTCTAGCAAATGTTTTACATGCTCTGGTTAGTAGTGTAGTGCTTTTGGAAAAGAAGCTACGCAAGATTAGGTTTACAACTTTTAAGGCCTTTTTTGCGATGTAATTAAGTGAGCTTTGGCACTTAGATCATTTGATATGAAAACTCCAAGATCTTTAACAGGGAGAGGGTCATCAGTAAGGTAATGTCCATCAAGCTTGTACTTAGTGTTTAGGTTCTTTTTTCCAATATGTAAGACTGAGCATTTGCTGGTTGAGATTTGGAGTTGCCAAGTTTTAGACCATTCAGATAAGAAGTCCAGGACTTTTTGGAGGATAGCTGTATTGTTGGTGGTATTAAATAGTTTGACATTATCAGCAAAGAGATCACAATTACTTGTAATATGGTCACAGAGATCATTAATGTATAATATGAAGAGTGTTGGTCCAAGAACGCTGCCTTGGGGAACGCCACTTTTAACAGGAACAGGGTTTGATAGAGCATTGCCAATTTTGACCACTTGTTGTCTGTTTGATAGAAAAGCTGTTATCCAATTGTGGAGGGGTCCTGAGATGCCATAGGATTTTAGTTTTAGGAGAAGTTTATCATGTACTACTGAGTCGAAAGCTTTACAGAAGTCTATGTAGATTGCATCTATTGCTTTGCCCTGATCAAGATTTGTAGTCCATATGTTTTTGCAGTGAAGAAGTTGTAAATTACATGATAATTTTTTTCTGAAACCAAATTGTTTATTAGAGAGTAGGTTGTTTGTTTCTAGATGGAGGGTAATGGATTGGTTGATGATAGATTCCATTACTTTGCAGGTGACACAACAAAGAGAGATAGGTCTGTAATTTTCAACTAGGCAGAGGTCTCCTTTTTTGAAGATAGGGATGACCCTGGCAAGTGACCAAAGTTTGGGAAGGGAACTGGTCATGAAAGCTTTTTCAAAAATTATGCTTAGGGGTTCTGCTATATTAGTGGAAATCTTTTTTAAGATGTATGCACATAGTCCATCTGGTCCAATAGATAGGGATGGTTTCAGTTTGCAAAGAGCTTTTTCAACATTATTTTCTGTGAAATCTATGTGTGTTAGGTCGTTGCACTCATTGTTGGTACGATTGGGAAATATCGGGTATAAGTCATTACTGTTAACAAAGATTGTGCCAAAGAATGTGTTGAAGAGGTTTGCTTTAACTGTTTCATCATTATATTTTTTGTCATTAGAATCTTTTAGTGGTGGGATGGATCTCGAATCTTTAAATTGTTGTTCACAAAATTATAAAAAGATTTTTATAAAAAGATTGTTATCTCTTTCCATAATTTAACAACTTCCAGTTATGCATCAAAAACGTGTGTGTGTGAGAGAGAGAGAAAGAGGGGGGGGGGAGATTCAATTAAGCAATTAAGAAAGCAGGTAATTTTGGACAGACCAAAATTGGTTCTCATGGTGAGAACGAATGCAAATAGTGGAGCTCTGCTGAGCTACATGAAAAACGGCTAGTATCTGCTGACAAGGAGACCGTACGGGGTCAAAACTGCCTTGGAGGGATGTTGAAGAAAGGGGAGGTGCTTCGTCGACCATGAGGAATTTGCAATTTCCTTGTTGGTCCAAAGAAAGCTCTCCTGCAGCAGGAATGACGGCCATATTTGCAAGTCACAAGCTGTGACAACTGGAACAATAAGATTTGTGCTGGAGTGGTTTGTGGACAGAGCATTGAAACTTTGAAAGATAACTCCTTTATTCTAAAAACTTAACCCAAGTAAAAGTATTTCAAAATAATCTCCAAAAGTTAAGAAAGTGGCAATTAGATATATGGAGAAAGACTAAAGGCTAAAGATTAAGAGGCAAAAGAAATGCCCAATGGAAGCTTTAAAATATAAAAAGCCCGGAAAAGATCCAAAAATAATTGGAAAGGTGATTATTGGGAGAAACTGCTTTTCTTATTTTTATTTTTAACCCCCCTGGATTTATCTGACAATCAGCTGTTTTAAGAACACTGTTTAAGGTGGGAATTTGGAGAAGGGGAGCCATCTACTGGAAGAAGAAGAACACTAAAACATGGGAAAGTAGTGAAAGTGAGAATGGTTTAATACACATAAAGGAAGGAGAAAGACTAAACAACACCTGGAAGGTGGCTTGACCTTGACTCCATTCCAGAAGGCATTTTGGATGTTTGGAAATACTTACTGAGCTTTTTGAAAATCCTTAAGAAAAATTAAATTGCAAAGAACTAAAATTCTACTGAAACTGATTAATGGATGGTGGATTTGAAACATCTGAGGAAATTTGGTGGACCAATTTGAACTTGGATTATTAAAATTATTTGACGGAACATTATACAAGGCAAAAAAAGAAAGGTGATAGAAGAAAAGAGAAAAGAAGAAAAGCTAAATAAGATTTTAAAATTTGAAAAATTGGGAAGGTGAACAACTGGAAAACTATAAAGACTATAAATTACTAAAGAGCTCCAAGGTCTATAAATTTAAGGGATTTGGAGGTACAACCATAGGACTGGTTAAATTTTATTAATAATTGACTTTGTCTGAGTTTTTAGATATTGGGACATTGGAACATCAGAGGTATATTGAGTATTTTTAATATATCAAACAATTATAAAATGACTCAACAGGGGATGATAAAGGCACATGAAGAAATGTTATTGATGCTTAAAAGTATACATGAAAGAATAAAGAACAATAAGAAGATAAGGGGAATTTCCAAAAATAAAGAAGCAAATGTAGAAGATCTTCAACAAACAGAGGAAAAAGAAAAAAGATGAACATAATATTCAGAAAATACATGAGAAACCAGAAGAATTGGGGAATGAGGCAAAACAAAATAAGATACAAGATGATAAAGATAATAGGGCTTCCGGTTGACATCATGGTGATTTTCAGACTCAGAGAACGGGTTTTCACGTTCCCTGTGCTGAGTTCTTCCTGTTTGTGGACTCTGAGAGGAGCCAAAGCCACCCTGTAGGAGTGGTGAAGCAAAGAGGGGTGCCCTATGAGGTCAAGGAGAGTCGCAGCTCTCCTGTCTGACCCGGGGTTTTTTTCCCTCTCAGCCATGGCAAGAAGAAAAGCCTAAAGATGGCTGCCGCAAAACTGGGACAACTAATACAAATCCAGTGCACCGCTTGCTGAAGTGTCTGGACTCCCAGTGACAGGATGGGGTCCTTCAGGTGGGCTCCCTCCTCTCTCTTTCTCTCTCTCTCCCACTCATTCTCTCTCATTCTCTCTGATTCCCTCTCTCTTTTTCTCTCCCATTCTCTTTCATTCTCTCTTTCTCTCTTTGATTCTCTCTCTTTTTCTCATTCTCTTTCATTCTGTCTCTCTCTCATTGCCTCTCTCTCGCTCTCCCACTCATTCTTTCTCTGATGCCCTTTTTCTTTCTCTCTCTTTCATTCTGTCTCTTTCTTTCTCTCTCTCATTCTCTCTCTTTCATTCTGTCTTTCTCTCTCTCTCTCTCTTTTTCTCTCTAATTCTTCTCTCTCTCATTCTGTCTCTTTTCTCTCTTTCATTCTCTCTCTCTCTCTTTTCTCTCTAATTCTTTCTCTCTCTCATTCTGTGTCTTTCTCTCTCTTTCATTCCGTCTCTTTTCTCTCTTTCATTCTCTGTCTCTTTTCTATTTCATTCTCTCTCATTCTCTCTCTCCCCTTTGTCTCATCTCTCTTCCCCCTCTTTATCTCTGTCTCATCTCTCTTCCCCCTATTTCTCTCATCTCTCTCCCCTCTTTCTTTCTCTCTCCCACTCTTTCTCGTTCTCTCTCTCTTTCATTCTCTGTCTCTTTCATTCTCTCTCCGATTCTCTCTCTCTCTCATTCTCTTTCTCTCTCTTATCTCATGGGTAAGCCAGTGTCTTATGGCTGATAGGAAGTCAAGCATCTCCCTGAGAGACTGAGATGCACAGAGCACCAACAAGGGCCAGAAGAAACATGCACGAGATCCAGCAAGAAACGAAGCTTTGCTCCTGCTCTGGAATATGGACCGAATCTCCATCCCCTGCCCTTCCCTTGCCAGGTGAAGAGTGACTGGGAAGGGAGGCCAAGGGGTGGGGACAGCCACTGGTGGGTTCAGCTGACAGGAATCTACAGCAGGGGGAAGAAAGAGCCCAGGGTTCCCACCACCTGTTGCTTCGGCCTGCCTGCACCACCACCACCCCTTACACCGTTACCTCATTCTGGCTGGTGAAGGCTGCACTGTAAAGTTGCAAGTTGCATGAACCTCCAGCATGAGCTGCCAGACCAGTTCCATATTCCAGAACTCTAGTCATAGGACTGGCCATTGCTCATCCTGGAGCAGTTCCACCACCCGGGTGTGCAGCGGACCACCAAAATTTTCTCACGGACCACCAGTTGGTGACCACTGGATTATAGGATTATTCCCAACTACCCCAGGATTACTAGAGATTTAAATATGAAAATAAGTAAGCTACTTAACTAAAGGGACCCCTGAAAGACTTCTGATAACCCCTTGGACTATTCAGATGGAATTGACTGTTTACCTTTGGATACAAAGAACTGTGATCAGCTCACATCTTGAAGGGCAACCTAAGGACTGAATAAATAGCACTTGGACTGTTGAACAAAAGTGGCATTCTTTTTTTAAAAACAAAATAAGATGCTTTATAAGGAAGAAACAAGTGAAACATCGAAGGAGATGGCGTTATTTTTTCTAAACACAAAAGACATTATGGAGAAAAGATTTAAGGAGATTATAGAAAAAAAATGGAAAATGCTATACAAGGGATGATGAGCAAAGATCAAGATGCCCAGGAAAGAGAGGAGCTAACAATAGAAATGGAGGAAAAAACTGAGATGAAGAATCAGAGAATAAAAGAAAACAAAGAGGAGACAACAAAGAAAATAACAGTGATTGATGAATTAAATCAGAGGGGAAATATATTAAGAGAATCAAAAAGAGAATTGGAGATACAGGAAGGTACCTTTGAAAGGGAGGTAGGGGCATGGGCAGAAATTTTGGAAACCAGGCAGTAGAGGAGGGTAGAGGTGTACCCTCTACCCTCCTCCACTGCCAATGGGTAGAGTACTCTCAATTCGGTAGAGTACTCCAATTGAACAGCCAAGAAGCAGATGTAAAAAGAGAGAAAGATCTTAATAGAGGAATTTGGGAGACAAGGCAATAAGAAAAAAAGTATAGCAACTAAATTATTGAAGCGGGCAAGAGATGATGGATAGATGATTTTTTGTTTTTGGTGGTGTTTTGATTTTGTTTGCTTTTCATTTCTCTTTCCTTTCTCCTTTTTATAGGTATGTGTCATGATTAGAAGTTAGGTAGGATAGAAAGAAAATGTTTTTTAACGAACGATGGCATGATTAAAAATTAGAATAAGAGATAGAATTAAGAGAAAAGGGGAATATTAGTGTATACACCTTAATATAATAAAATAAGAGTAATAATAAGAGAAAACATGGAATAATTGAATAATGAGAGATTGCAAATTATATAAATATGTATTACTATTAGAAATATATTAGTTGGATTGAAAGTAATATTTATGAATAAAGCCATTAGTTTTATTTGTATTAGAATGTATGACACCCAGGTGCCACACTGTTCACGCATTGATGTATTTGTAAAAAAAAAAAATAAAGAACTTGGGGGCGGGGAGATAAAGAAGACAATGAAGAGAAAGGAATATTAAGTATGAATCAAATAGATAATCACTTAAGAGTTTACAATAGAACAGAGAGAAAAAAATATATCCTCCAAAACAAGAAAGGCGTATGGATGGCTGCAACAGAAAGAGATAAGGAGTAAGCCGAAGGGAATATTTAGTGGTATAAAAATGTTAGAAAAAGATATAAGTTTCCAAGAGAAAAAAATAAGAGTGACCAAAAAGTGAATAAATGATGGAACTTCAAAAAGGGTAAGAGATGATGGATAGACATAAAAGATAAAAAGTAGAAATCACAAAGTGGAAAATAGTAGTATACATATCGATAGAATTTATTATAATCTTAAAAAAATTAAGGTTAGAAGTTAGAAGTCTAGGATTAGACAACCTTATTGTATTATTGTTATTAACAGTGTGTAAAAACTATATTGGAAACTATAATTAGAGACTAGAAAGTTTGGAGACTTTGAGATATAATCCTGGGACTGATTAAATTTAGTTAATAATTGGCCTTATTAGTGTTTCTAGATATTTGGGGTATTAGAATTATGATAGAATTGAGTAATTTTTAAAATAGTAAAATAGTAAAGATTCAGCAGGGGACAACAAACGTATTGTATAAAGAAATGTTATTGATGTTTAAATGAAAAAAGTGATAAAGAATCATAAAGAGAGAATGGTATTGCTGAAATTGGAAGATTAGGATTATGTATATTTAATGGTATTATTACTGTTAGCGTTTTGTAAAAAGGATATTGACCCAGTCAATGCACTGTCCACAAAATATGTATGGTGCTAAAGGAAAATTACAAATAAAATATATACCCCCCCCCTCAAAAAAAAGGAAAGCAGATAATTTGTTTTTTGCTCTTCCCTCCCTTAAAAGCAGCCATGTGGGGTGGGGTATTTCCTTTTGAGTTTGATGCTGCAAGAGAATGGTAACTTTTATTCTTCTTCCATGAGACTTTCTGGGGTGAAAGCTATCTTGTCTGCTGGAAGCTTCTGGAGCAGCTCCTTAATTGGGGAAATCACCAGCTGGCAACTCCACAGTTTATAGCTGCTAAAGACTAGCTTCTATCTTCAAATATTATAAGATGTTTCAGATCAATCTAAAGAGTAAACCTACATTTGCTTTAGATAAATCTAGATGGTAAACCTCAGGGGTGAAATTCAGCAGGTTCTGGAGAACCGGTAGTGAAAAATTTGAGTAGTTTGGAGAACCAGCAAATACCACCTCTGGCTGGCCCAGAGGAATGGAGATTTTGCAATATCCTTCCCCCAGAAGTGGGGTGGGAATGGAGATTTTGCAGTATCCTTCCCCTGGAGTGGGGTGGAAATGGAGATTTTGCAGTATCCTTCCCCTGGAGTAGGGTGGAAATGGAGATTTTGCAGTATCCTTCCCTTGCCACGCCCACCAAGCCACACCATGCCCACCAGGCCACGCCCAAAAAACCGGTAATAAAAAAAATTGAATTTCACCACTGTTAAACCTATATTGTTTTAAAACTGCACTGTTTCACTTTTAAAAAGCACACAGTATTTGTGGTACTAATGGAAAGAAAGAAGTTGAAAAGTTTGAATGTTTTTCAGTTTAAATATACTTATTATTTGGCAGAGAAAAAAAAGTTTTACAGAACAGAGCTCTACAGAGCTATCCATAACCAAATACAAAATCAATAATGAGATAAGCTGGACAGAATGTCACTTTCAGTAACTGCAAATCTCACTATTCAAAAAGGAGAAACAAGAGTTAACAGCATAACAAAAAGCAGAAAAAGCCCCAAAGCCCATCCAGTCCACATCCTGTTTCCCACAATGACTAACCAGAAGGGAAGCTCCAAGTCAGGTCATGAAGCATGCAAACACAGGCATGCACGGATGTTCCTTGTTACTTAATAATACACTGAGTATGAATCTGCAGGCTCAATGCATCTGATACTAAACTACAGTCTTTGGTTATTGAGAGCTAACCAACATATGTTGTAAGTTACTAAATCCAATTTCCAAAATGATTATTTCAAGTCAAGGTAGCAAATTCCAAACATTAATAAAACTATATATAATCCGAGGAAGGGGGATAACATGAGGTGAATGCATATTTGTAGTGGAAACCATTGTATGCATACTGCCAGAGCAATATTCTTGGAGTTGAAGTCCACAGGCCTTAAAGTTACCAAATTTGTACTAGAGAGGCTCCAGGAAGCCTTATTGTTAAAGAAATTGGTATATTTGGCCTTCAATCCAAAATGAGTTTTAGCTTCACCACCATCATTGTAAAAAGTCTGGCAAATGAAAGTGCGGGCCTTCAACTCTGCAATGAAAGAATACCTGGATTTGAGCAGTGTTGTTTTTAAATTTAAATTTAAATTAACCTATCTGCCTGTTATCTGCTACTGACCTAGCAATCCAGAATCTGTAAGTGCTAGTTGTACTCATTCAGAGAGAATAAAAACCTTTTGTTTCCTCAAAATAATTATTTTTCACATACATTGGGTGTCACACACTTTTCATTTGGCTTCAAAATCATCTGGAAGCCAAGGCATTCTCTACAGTAGTGATTCCTATCGGGAAGTACTTCAACTTATTAGCAGCGTTCTCATGTTACCTTAACTTAACCCAATTTTTTGGAATTGCAGGACAAGCCATCGTTACCTTATATTTGACCTGCAGTGATTCTCACAAACGGTAGTCGAAAATATAGTTGGCCAGTCTGAGTGTCAGTAGATGGTGCAGACAGCCCCAATGACTTAAGAATGATGCTTTTTATTGTCCCGGGTTTCCTGCTGCCCTGCAAAGTTTCAGATCTCTTGGTACCCGTTCCATTCCAGCCCTCCGCTTTCCATTCTCCGGGAAATAAATGCTACACCATCCTGTCCCAGTGACGTTTTTGGAACATACTTTATGCTTTTCATGAAGCATTTCAATGTTGGCAGCCAACTGCAGCTCCGTTTCCAGCCAAGGGAGCGAGGAAAGAGAACGCTCCAGGACTGACCGGCCGTCCCTTCCCGGCCGACCCAACCCACGTGATGAAATATGCCGCCGCCGCCCCCGCCTTCCCCCCGCCCGGAAAGGGTGGCACTTTCTTGGGCAACCGGCAGGGCCTTGCCGCGTCCCTCCCCCGCTCCTGGACTGGGGCGGAGAGAGCGGTGGCGGGGCAAGAGCCCGGTTAAGCAAGCTGAACAGACGGCTAAGTCAAGGCGCCAAAAGGTTTCTCTAAGCTTTCTCTAAGCGCGCCCAAGGCGCCTCAACCAACTCAGCCGAATCCTTCCTTCCTTCCTTCCTTCCTTCCTTATCCTTCCTTCCCTCCTTCCTTCGTTCCTGCCCTGCTTTTACTGCGCAGACCTAAGCTACGAATGCCATTCCCCGGCGGCTTATGGTGGCTGCTGTGCTGCAGGCAAGGTTTCACCTTGCTGCGACGTGACTACTGTGAGGCAAGCAAGGGGGTAGCCAGTGAAGACGAAGTTGTTGAAGAATCCTTTGAATTACGCAGGCAAGGCGATGAGGTGAGCTGTGCGCTGGCGGGAGCAACCTAAGAACTTGGGACATTCTTTTGGGACTTCCTTCCAGAGCTAGAAGGAAAAACTATCATTTTTGTGGTCTGGGAAGAAAATGCGTGCCTTGATGCGTTTCACACCCCTCTGCTGGGGACTCAAAAGATCTTATGTAAATACTAAGGATGCAATAGTAAAAAGAGAGTAAAGTGGTCCTTGGAAAATTTTCCGGTTTGGAAGGTCTTCTAATACCGCTAAGTATTAATTTAGAATGTGCTCACTTACTGAATCCAGTCAGATTAAATGTGGGCCAACATTCTTTATTTTAATGAGTTGCAAAGGAACATGCCTTGTTTCTAACCTCATGTCTTTCAAATGTCTTTCAAATGTACTGGCATTACAGTATAGCTGTCATTAATAAGATACCTTCATATGTTCAGATTCATTGTTGGAAGAAATGTTATTATTCTGGTGGAGGAGTTCTATCTGTTGTTGTTGCTATTTTAATTCTCATCCTACTTTTTTTCCTCTTCTAATTTCATGATTTTCTCAGTGTTAATCCACAAGGATTTTATTATATCTCGGTAGCTAACTGCCTTTCTTCTAATGTATATAACAGATAAATTGAGAATTTTAATTGCCGAAATCAGGTTTGGATTATCCATGGATGGATTTACAGTACATTCTCCATTTTCAAACTTCTTTAGATAAATCAAATTAACTTCTAAATGGGGAACCTGTGAGCTTCTAAGTGTTGCTGTATGGTAACTCCCATCACCCGTCAAAATGGACTATGCTGACTGAAGCTGTTATAACAGAAAAATCTGTTGGGGGGTAGATGTCCTTCACCTTTCAGTTAATCCAATTGCAGGAGTGGTACGCTGACCTGGGTGAGCAGAAAAATTAGTGTTTCCTCATATTTATGCAATGCTTGTGCCATGAGTTATATAGGACAAGCTGTTACCTTGGATGCTTGGAATTTCTTCCTTGTTTCCTTTTAATTATGACAGAGGGTCAAAGAGCTCAGCCTCAAAGTGATGGAGAGAAAGGCTGAGTGTTGATTGGCATGAACAGCTAGCATATAGAGCCCATCAGAATGTTTCCAAAGTTTTCACAGCAAGGCCTTCGGGTCTGTCACCCCGTATTTTGTTCTGCTGTTCTTTTCCCTTTAATAAGCAGAAAGAAAATTCCTCTGCCACCACCATTTGAATCTGGTCACTCCCTTCAGAAAAAAGTAGCCAAGTTAGCAAGATGAACTGTTTCTTCCATTCTTATTTACCAACTGTCTGCACAGGTATGCAAACAAGGACTTCTTGCGCTCTTTAAAGTAGTCACATCTTTTTCTAGAGTTCTTTTCTAGAGTTACAGATAGCTGCTATATTTGCACTCTGCTCCAAACTGGATTTTGGGAATCAAATACGAAGCACTTAACAGCTCTGTGTATTTCCAGAAATTACGTTAGGTTTTCTTGGCTACTGCAAGAGACAGTTTTTCATAGATACTTTCTACCTACTTAACATTGGCTTTACCACATATCTAAAATCTTTCTCATTCCAATCAAGTTCAGATTGTTGAGTTCTGGTTCAAATGAAACTATGTTTTAAAGGCATGATGATGCCTATACTAGGGCAGAAAAAATTCAGCCCCCAAGGAAATCTTTCCTTTGTCTGGATAATTTTTTTCATGGCGTCACTTCTTGGCACAGTAAAAAGGCCAAGCTGTCCTCTCTGACAAAACTAAATTGAGGTGTGGGTGGCTGGCTGGAGTGATGGCTAGTTTTAAATCCCCAAGAGATCTTTAAAAAGTTCAGTTTAATTCAGAGCTCAGATGTGCTGGATACATTTTCTTTTCCGGGAGTTTTTCTTTCAAGAGTTCTTTCTTAGGTAAAAAATGCATCGTCAAGATGAACGAGATATAACATGTTGAGGCAGTTCAGTATAGCTGCTAGAAGAAACTGGCCTAGAGTTCTTTTGTTTTCTACAAATCTGCTATCAGAACTCCAAAGGCGGAAGACAAAAAACACCTGGTTTTCAGAGAATCATTGGTCTGGTGATCGGCCAGCCTATCCCCCTACATTTAGCTGTATAACAGATCTGTGCCCTTTTACTTTCCCCATTGTTCCCCAATCACCAATTAAGGAGAAATTATGAAACTATATTTTGATGGCAAGTTGGGGATGAGGAGACAAAGATGCCCTGTGCTAAAAGTATGCTACAGGGAAGCGCCAAGTGGGAGGTGGGGTATTTGGGTGCATGTTATTTTTGGAGCATCTCCTCAACCCCACATTGTCTTGCTGCTTAATCCTTCCAAGCAAGAACATGGGAAGCACATGGGATCAATTAACAAATGTTCCAAATCTAGTCTATACCAGTGGTGAAATTCAATTTTTTTTACTACCGGTTCTGTGGGCATGGCTTGGTGACCATGATATGGCTTGATGGGTGTGGCTGGGTAGACGTGGCAGGGGAAAGATACTGCAAAATCCCCATTCCCTCCCCACTCCAGGGGAAGGATATTGCAAAATATCCATTCCCACCCCACTCTGGGGCCAGCCAAAGGTGGAATTTTCTGGTTTTCCAAACTACTCAAAATTTCTGCTACTGGTTCTCCAGAACCTGCTGGATTTCACCCCAGGTCTATACCCACCACAACAATAGGATTATTCTGAGAATTGAGAATCTTGACAAGGGCCCATATCAGGGCTGAAATGAGGAGTGATTCTGGATAAGCTCCCAATCCATCCTCCTATTTCCAAATGATCAAATAAAAAGTTCTGAGAATCAACAGCCCTCCTTCGCTCTTCCTTGATATGAAAGGAAAAGATTACCTTTGAAACTACCATTTTGATTTTGCTCTGAGACCCTCTGATAAGACTTTTCCCCCCATAAATTGCCCTGTTTTAAAATCAATGCCTGGCTGAGGATTACAGGAATAGTATTCTAGAGTGTATAATAAATACCAAGTTAAAGAAAACTGATTTTAAATCCATGGCTACTGTGTCTTCTGGTGCATCTATGCTGAATTGAATATGCAGTAATTTAAAGACTCCTTTTTTTTGCTACTTTTGAATCTTTTGCCAGGTTAATAAAAAGATTCTGAATATTTCTCCCTCCATATCATGCTTGTTATTTAACTTATTATATATGACTAACCCGCTGTTATCTTTTTTGACTCCTAAATTATATGCTCATACTGTGCTATCTGCGAATGATTTTTGCATGAAGCTACTAGGATCTTCTGGTAAATGGGAGTCTATCATTTGTCAGGTTGGAGAGATCAGAAACTGAAGTCAGTTGTGCAGTGGTTATCAACTATGCATGCTGAAGTATCGCTTATTCAGAGGGCGTCTGCCATGCTTGAGATAGGATAGATCATTGGTTCAACCCCCATATTTTTTGGGGGGGGGGGAGCGCAGGAAGCAGAACTGAAAAATGGAGCAAATGGAAACATAGATTCTTAATTTTAATCAGAAACTTGGAAATACATTGACGTGTATATGCTATTTCAACCAATACTAATTGCTTAAAAGGTCAGCTTTTATTTTTTTGTACTTTGGAGGCTATTGTACCCTTGGAAAATTTCTTCCTGCCATTGTTTCCATTGTAGAAAGGCAATACTCTATAAATCTTTAAGATTTGAGGTTTTGGTCAGGCATTCTCTTCCAGTAGATTTTAACTTAAGTTTTATGTTCTAGCTTTGTGATATAATCAGAGGAATTTTTTTCCATGATAAATAAAAGTTCTTGGATTTTACAGCCTATAGAATTCTACTTGACAGTTCTACCTAACAAAATTAGTGTTGTGGTATTGCATAAATTATTTAAACATAGCCTTTATCTAGACTCAGAAGCAACTCTCCCACTTGAACTCCTTGTTCTATATTTATTGATAATTTTACTCACTACTGCTTTTTTAAAAAAGTACATTCATCTCAGTATTCTGCATATAGTCTTTATTTAAATTTCAATGCACTGTTTTTGTTCCACTTTTCCTGTGTAAAATTCCAAATAATGGGATTATTGAATTGAGGCTTAATGATGTCTATTTTAATTTCCTGTTCATTTTTTTTAAAATCCTAAGAATGAATGGTTTTTCAACAGAAATCCTGGTTCAAGAGAAGTTATGGTACTTTAAAAATAAACATTTTTACACCATAATCTTTATTACCGATAAGCAATTTTCTGTCCCGGATTACAAAAACCCTCTGCCATGGGTATTTGTATAAGCTGCTCTGAATTTTATAAATCAGAATTCATAACTGTAATAGAATGGCTAAGCCTGTGAGGAGGCTTTACTATTCTCCCCCTTAAGCCCTTTTGTCTCCACCTCCTATTTTGGGGTAGCAGCTTGTCAGTTCCTGCTGTCACCATTTCTTTTTCTCTGGAACTTCACCTGTCATGCTACTCCCTAACTTTGTTGTAGAGAGAAGTAGGGCTCTCACAATCTGTGCTGCCTTTCTAGCAAGTGAATGATAAAAATACAAGAAAGCAGCATAATTTCATAGCACGACCTCCTGGCCATGTAACTTAGAAGTTTGTGTGTAAATAAGATTCACCCCTTCTTCCTTCTTTGAGACCAATCCCATTAAATATGAACAAAATCAAATTTAACTTTTTTTAAAAAATGAAAAATACAGCTTGCACATTTTTTAAAAAATTCAAATGTAAAATTGCAAGTATTCATTGCTGTTAACGATAAATAACAGCTGTTCAAGTATCAATGCTGTGGTCACCAATTTAAAAGTTACAAAGAAAATAAAGTGATCGCAGTAGACCATCAGATGGTACTGGGTTGTTACAAATTGCACATTCTCTCCTTTTCTAGCTATTTTTTGGTGCCAGACTAAGTCAAGCCTGATGTTCCCAGTACAAATAAGGAAGCTGAATGTGTAACATCAGCCATTTGTCCATGTCAGGCTGGACATGATGATATTTATTTTATTTATAATCTGTATGCAACCAAGAGTCATGCCTTGAAAGGTGGATTGTATGTCAGAGCCTGAGAAAATGTGTATTGTATATCTGAGCTGGCAGCTTGTGCGACGACAGTCCCAAACAATAAATATACTTTTGTCAGGCAGGTATCTTCATTTAGGTAAGAACTGGGCAACAGCTGTTTTACCAGTGGGCATGAACATTATCTGTTTAATTTCAGTGTTGTTGAGGGAACCGTACATAGAGAAAGAGTTGAAAGCAAATAATGGCAGTGACAAGGATGAGGAAACTGCTCTGTAAGCAGTCAGATTTTTCCTCATCTAGTCTTTTCCTGCCACACATTATTTCATTGTTAGCATCAGAGGTATGATCCATGTCATTCATTGTTTTAATGAAAATCTGTAGAGCGTCCTAAAGATTTAAAGTTTCATATTTCTCTTTTTAATTGATGGGAATTGAATTCCAGATAAGTTACTGTACATTTCTGACAGAAACTTTTTTTAGGAATATCTGCCTCCTAAAATAAAACGGCTGTCAACCGGCTGCAGCAGGAAGGTAACAGGTAATGAAGGAAGCATATATTTCAACCCTCGTATTCTACAAGTTGTAAGAACAATGTTGAAGAGTCAGAACATGATCAAATTTTAATAGGATATAATGCTATATACTCTTGATTTTGATTCATTGTTATAAAATTGAAGAATTGTAAAGTTGTACATATTCAGCATTACTGAAATGTCGGATTTGCTTTGGTCCACTTACAAATTACAAATTCAATAATTAATTCAAACAAAGCTAGCCTGTTGCAAAGTTAATTCCATGAATGTTTGGATATGCTTTGCTTTTTTCAATGTTTTTTTTTGCTCGTGATAATAAAGACATTTATATCATGCCTGTTTTCAGAAGTGCCTCTTTCTATTTCTTTCTTTTTTTCCCCTACTGTCCCTCCCTACATGTGCATGTAACTGTCAATAGTAATCTATGCTATTCTTTCTCATCTAGAATGAAAATATTGAAAATCAGTTAGATGGAATTAACAGTTACAAGCTCCATGGTGTCTCGATGTTCTGGGGTACTGAAACATGAGAATTGTGGCTGAGAAATGTGAAAAGCACCATATAACTGCAAAAAGCTAGGTTTCAAGCAAGAACATCATGTGAGAGTATAATAAAAGTTCTATAGTCCTTGCTAAGTGCCTCAGACATAATTTAAACCATATTTTACAGTTTATAATCCAGCCATATCTGCAGTCCAGAATACAATTTTTAGAAGTGAATTATGAGGGGAAAATTAATTTTTGCAATTGTTTCCTAGATATTTTTATTTTTTTCAGCTATGATGTTGCTTAGTCTTTCCATGCTCTGTTGATGGTTGCTAGTCTCCCTGTCTTACAGGATCATGACGATCTATGCCAACTTGGGCCAAGTTACAACAGGTGTTAAAATGCCACAGGGCAGTTGGTGTCCTGTCCATTACTCAATACCTGTTGCAGTAGCCCCCTACTTTTTGCCTTCCAGTTTGACTTTATATATAGTCTCGTTCCTCTCTCCCTCCCTCCATCCCTCCCTCTCTCTCCCCTCTCTCTCTCCTCTCTCTCTCCTCCCTCCCTTGCAGTTTACAACAAATCCAGCATAATTTTTTTATTTGGGGCACCTTTTGGGACTGTGTCTAGACTGTACAAAGTTTTAGATACTACAGTTCCACCAAATTCTCATAACTGCATCTTAAACTTGCTTACAATTTTTGCCAGCATTAGGGAATTTGCATGAATTAAGTGCCTGAGACTAGCTTCCTGTCTTCTGTCAGGACTTGTCTGCTCCTTCCCCCTCTCCCCTTGCAGGGGAAGGGATCTTTGGCTACAATAGGACTTTTTTTTTTTTTTTGCTGTATCTTACCCAACAGAGTGCTTGTGCAATTCTGAGGAGACTGCAGCCCAACACCGAGGTCGGCTGAGGATACAGGAACTTGTTCAGCTGCTGCAATTTGCAGGATGTGAGAAGGTTGATTAGCCAGACTCTGGCTTGGGAGGGGCAATAGTGCAGACGAGGCAGCCTGGGAAAGCTCCAATTTAATAATTTACTTCCTTGTAGGGTTGGGAGGCGTCCTGCCTGTATGAATATTATTTATGCATTCCCATTTTCTGTTTAAATAGCCTCTTACTTTTTAACACATAAATGATGAAATTACAGGATAACATATTATCTATTTTGGAATTCTAATTTCTAAGTCTTCCAGAGTGTCTTCTGCCCTCATTTTCCTTAAATTTAACTCTCATGCCTTTTACGTTCAATTCTGAAAAAAAACTGATGACCTTCTTCTTCTTTCTCTTTCTCTCTCTATGCACCCCATTTTCCCCAGGACTCTACCTTGCAAGTGAACCTCACTCAACCCAGTCGTGCTAGCAGTTGTTCTGAAAGGTGAGCATAAAAGAGTTGTATATGAGGCAGGGGGAAATAGAGGGCAACTGGCATTGCAGTGGGAGAAGATACTGTGTTTTTATGGGAGAATGCTATATGTTAGCCAAAGTCATATTTCTGGCTATTGTTCTCATAAAAGAAAGGGAGATTCTTAACATTCTAAAATGTTAAAACTTCCCCTCTAAAACTTCCTCTGTTCCAGACCAGAAACTTCATATCCCTCCTTTCCCTATGGTTTTCCTCTGAGAAAGGCTTCGTCTTCAGGCTTCAGTTTGTTAAACTGAGAAGCCAAAAGAGGAGAAAGAATTGGAAAACATAATGTTCATGATTACTTCGCACTTTAGGGTTCAACCCTAGTATTGGGTATAATTCCCAAGTCTCCCCTAAGACCAAATTAATACCTTCCAAGTGTATCTGTTCGATCCTGATGTTTTCTGTTTGTTCTCGGCTGGAAAGCCAAAAAAATCCATGGAAAGAATTCTGCCTGGTGACCCACACATTTCCAACTCTGCTTCAGAGCTAATAGTTCCCAGCTGGAATCAGGCATAGCCAGGCAGGAAGTAACTATTTGGGCGAGTGATTCTTGCTTCTTATCTGTTGCCAAGGTGGGCCTGGGAAAAAGGAGAGGGAAGTAGAAGATTCTTTTTGTGAGGCTGAGGCCACTAGAATTCTGCTCCAGGAGGTTGCTGGGAGAAAGGGATGGGGAATGAGACAGAAGCAGGGAGATGTCAGAGGGGAGGACATAAGAAGAACCTGGAAATGTACTTAATTCTTACTTGAGCCCCAAAGCCTAATTGTGGTATTAGGACATTTAGGTAATTGTGGTAATAGAAATAGAAAAATAGTAGATAATGCCATGAACGCCTGCAGAGACAAATTTGCTTATCTGCAGTAATTTGTGGGGTTTATAACAGTATGCTATAAAGAAACATGAAAAGGGAGGAGGAGGAGGAATTCTCTTCTCTTTCTTTCCTCCCCCCCCCCCTTTTCTCCGATGCACAAATGCCAAGATCTCGCTCTTTCTATATCTTTTCCCCACTCATCTCAGGCAATCCAGTCAGCATCCTCTCCTCAGCTGAGCTCCTTCGTTTCCCAAATTCTTGGCAACCCTTCTATATAAACAGCTTATTTTTAGTCTGAGGTTAACAGTGCAAAATCTCAGACCGGTTTCCCAGAACTATGGAAGAAAAGGGATTGGGGGTGGGGGCAATATTCTCCCTCTTTCCTTATTAAAAAAAGGGAGGTGGCTTGGGAATTATACCCCAATATAAGAATATAAATGTACAGAAATGAGAATCCATTGAGAAAGCACCTGAAGGTTTTCCAAAAGTTCTCAGGTTCATATTAGTAAAACTAGGTGTGTTGGTAATACAGAGTTGCTCTTATGACTTAAAATCTGGCTGTAATCCGTGGTGGCCCCTGATACATCTAATGAAAATCCATAGATTGAGATAGAGAACAATAGGATCCCAGCAAATTGGATTTTTGCGGGGAGGTGGAACTGAAAGAGATGGGTCTACTCTTAAGGAAAGATCAATCAGTCTCCTTTCATTTGTATTAATGTAGGTCTGCCTGTTGTTTCTTCTCTGTTTGCTGTCTTCAGGTCTTTGCCAGTGACTGAAGAGACACACAGTCTTATCACAGAGAACTGTGGAAGGATGCAACATGAACCTGATGCTATTGTGAAAGGTGGGAACTTAGATTTGTTTCTCTCCTCCCCTTCCCTTTTAAATTAAAAAAAATCTAATCTAACGATCTTAAATCTGAAGATACTCAGCTTTTTTTTTAATCTTCCAGGCTGGTTGCAGAGAGAGGTTCGAGGAGGTATTAAAACTCCCTGGCTGCGTCCTCGGAAATACTGGTTTGTGTTGACAGAGGATTCTCTAGATTACTACAGCGGGTGTGAAGTGAGCGCCCCACGCCTTGGATCCCTTGTTCTCACCAGCCTCTGCTCTGTGCTGTGGCCTGACAAGCAAACCTATAAGGAAACAGGTAAAGATTGCAGCTTTTGCATGGTTAAAGAATTTTGTGCTCAGCTTTAATACCATTGTAGCTTCTTTGTGGCAACAGGAATGAATGATTTCAGCAAACGCTTGATTTTTGAGTTTTCTTACCAGGCTGTGGTCAGCCACTAAGATATCCATAGTCCATAGATTTATTTGAGAAGCATTTTTAATTTTTACCCCCTTTTTACATAGTAAAAATATAACCCAGGCATTTTAAGAAAGTAGGTCAAATTTCCTTTTACTTATCTATGATTATCTTTATGTTAATTATATATGAGTACTTCTCTCTCCCATTCCTGCAGGCTACTGGGCAGTGACAGTTTTTGGCAGAAAGCACTGCTACCGACTCTATACAGAACACTTAAATGAAGCTGTACATTGGGTTTGTGCTTTGCAGAAGGTTATCATCAGCAAGGCCCCTTTGCAGACCCCCACACAGCTCCTCATGAGTGACATTGAGGTGAGGAACCGAATGAGCACAAGGACATGCCATTGGGAGTAGGAATGGAAGCATGGTTAACTAGCAATAGGGATCTGGGAGAGAATTTTGACAGAAATAGGCAAGGGAAACATGCAATGATTTTTCTCTGAAGTGGGGGCAGAAAAAGTTAATCACATGCAATGTTTTGAGTGGGCCAAGAACTCAGTCCTTTATGGTTAAATTGATAGCTTTGATTTCAGTGTCATTTTAAGTTCATTAAAATATTTTGATATTTACTTTTAAAAACCATATGGCAGTGAGCAGTTCTTGTTCAGAAAAGTGCTATGAATATTCATTAAATTAAATTTCAGTAAGTTATTTGTAAGTGTAATGATACAGATAGCCCTCAACATATGACAATTGAGGCCAACATTTCTGTTGCTAAGCGAAACATTGCTAAGTGAGTTTTCCTCCATTTTACAACATTTCCCACCACCATTGTTAAATGAATCACTAGAATTTTTAAATTAGTAACAAGGTTGTTATGTCAATCTGGCTTCCACATTAATTTTGCTTGTCAAAAGGTCTCAGGGTATCACATGGCCTTGGGACATTGCAAATGTCATAAATATGAATCGGTCGCCAAGTGTCTGAATTTTGATCACATGACCATGGAGATGCTGCGATGATCATAAATGTGAAAAATGGTCATAAGTCACTTTTTCAGTTCTGTTGTAACTTCAAATAAATGAATAAATCGAGGGCTACTTGTATTTTTGTTATTTAATTTTAATTAATCTCCATAGCTGTACTATTATATATATACATTATCCATGCCTCCTAAGATTTCTACTATAAAATACAGATGGAGATTGGAAGGTTCTTGAAGCCTCTGAGTCAATCACAAATAATGGCAATTACTGAAATGTCAT
Source organism: Ahaetulla prasina (assembly GCF_028640845.1). NCBI lineage: Eukaryota > Metazoa > Chordata > Lepidosauria > Squamata > Colubridae > Ahaetulla > Ahaetulla prasina. The sequence goes on along the minus strand of NC_080542.1, from coordinate 53,974,454 downwards.
GCCCTTTACAAAGACAACAGCCATCTTAGCACATTCTGCTAAGGAAGCACATTAGGAAGGTGCTATGTTGGAAATGAGATTGGACCTTAGTTCTATAAATGAAGAAGGTTCATGAAGAACCTGATGTTAATGAGTAGAAATATAGATTAGATCTCTCTCTCTCCCCTCCCCCCATTTTCTGCTTTATTGCAGGAGAACCACAACAGCCCAGAAATCTTGGATCAAATTTATCGCAATAATCCCATCCTATGTTATACAGCTGGCCCAATTTATGCACCTCTTCTGCCCTTCCCTTATGCAGGTGGGTAGTGTTTCTTGGCTAGGAATCAGAATCCTTAACTTATTGACTTCATTATTTGTTATATGCTAAAGTTGTGTTGCTTGTGGTTTTTCAGGAGCATGGCCTTGAGGTACCCTCCAAAACTCACCACCCCACTAAAATTTAAAGGAAACTAGAAAGGAAACATTGTTAAATATTTAATCATTATTATATCAACTGTATTGAATTTAAATAAAAATAAGTCCCATACCACTCAATATTTAAAGTATTGACCTAAATACAAACTGTGCATGAAATATTCCAGTTTTCTGCCTACTGAGGAGAAAATGAGAGCAAGAGCTTAAACAGATCTTAAATGCATAGTACCTAATTGTTGTTTTCTTATCTTCTTCCCCTCCTTGCCCAATTTTGCAGCTCAGGGTGGCCAAGGTTATGCAGGGCTTCGTGATGAAGCTGTCAAACTCTTCCATTCACTACAACAGCTTGAAGAATTGCGAGATCCAATCCTTCTCATGCAGGGGGTGCTGCAAACTTGCCATGACCTTCCAGCCCTGGTGGATGAAATATTCTGCCAACTGGTGAAACAGACAACAGAGCCACCTATTCCAGGGGCACCCACAGATTTGCGCTATTGGCAGCTGCTTGTGTGCATGAGCTACACATTTATACCTTCTGTGCCTATACTCTGCTATTTGCATCTGCATCTGCAGCGGTGAGCCAGGGAAATGGGAAACATTGCAAAACATGTCTAATGCAGAAGTGGAAACTTAGGATATTCCACCTGTTGAGGAATTACAACTCCAAACATCCTTCACCATCAGCTGCTGGTAGCTGTAGTTCAGCCACAGTTGGATGGCCATGAGTTCCCATTCTTAATGAAATACTATGGTCACAAACTTTGGTCACAAATTGAATGCAGAGCAACTGGCAAAAACTATTTCACCCAATCTGAGGGAAGTGAAAGGGGGGGAGGAGTGTCTGTGTTCAACATCCTTCCTTGTTCTATATGCAGGAGCTCTTATTCACAAGGGTGTGAATAAAAGTCCCTCCCTTTTTAATGTGTTCAGAGACAACATAGTTCCAGTTGCCAATAAATTTCCATTAAGTCTGCTTATGGTCTAGTAGGCAGGAAGTGGATTAGAAAGATAATTCATTTGACATATTTGAGCAATGTGCAAGACAGACCTTTGGAAGGAATTTCTTTGTAGGTGCAATATTCTTTATATATCTGTTTCTTTATTCTTCAATTTGATTCAGAATGTTTAATGAACAGTATTTGTAAAACAGCTTCAGTCCAGCAGGAGCCTCTAAAACCCTGAAATATGCCCTCCACCCAAAAAAAATTTTGTTCAAAAAGTTAAAATACAAATTCAGAAAAAAAAAGCAACAAAAAAACCCCCAAATGGACAGAACATTAAACATGTGCATTAAAAAGGACAAAAAACAAAAATGTACAATTATTATCCTCTCTGTTTGATTACTGACAAATATATTGCAACAGTCCTAGTTTCTCCCCCTTCTGAAGCAGGCCCACGGTCTATAAACTTCTACATCTATTTACTATAGGTAGAAACAAAATAGTTAACAGGTAAATCAACAGCAAAGTTAAACTTCAAAGCCCTTTGTTAACAATCTGTCATTGTATTTAACTCATAGAAAGTCTACAATGGCTGCTTATCTCCCACAATCATTATCTCTGATCCATTCAGGATCAAGTATCTTCATTTGGTTCTTTGTAATAAAACTTCCCCTTAAGATTTTTAGTGGAAGTTTTCCCAATTGTTCTTTGGAACAATTGGAACAATATTTTCCAATGTCCTAAACCTCTGCTGTAAATATCTCTACCATATCTATTGTTGAAGCAGTATCACTGTTTACCAAGGTATAAAGTTTTTGTCTGGTTAGGTATAATAAATCCATTTTCAAAAATTAATCCATCTTCACAGGAAAATCTCATCCAAATTATTTAACAATATGGTATGATAACTCCATCTTCTTAACAGAATCCAGTTGATTAGTCATCAAATTTGCCAATTATAAATCTGTAAAATCCAGATCTTCAAATTTCTGCAACAGGCCTCCTGCTTTCCAGCCAAACTGCTCCTTCTTCAAATCTGCCAGCATAAACTTAGATTCCAGTCCATCCATCTGTTGGTCTGGCTTGGAAGGGTATTCTCTTTAGGTTGATTTGAATTGCAGGTAATTTTATTAAGCTTTCAACTAAAGGTTTTGCAGTTGTAGATTAAAAAATAGTTTTTCTGTGAAGATAGCCACCAGACTTTATCTTTAACCTGGTGCATTATCTGCATTTTTAATATAAGGCAGACTCTCTTGTATTTGAACTTATACAACTAAAGAAAATAAATTCTTTCAAAAATAAAAAGGATTTACTGCAACAAAATGGCCACATAGAACACTGAAAAAAAAGGAAAAGAAAAAGTTCCATCAAAAATTTAAAAAGAAAAAATACAGACCAGAGCTTTTTAAAAGTTAATTCTGTAGTAAAATCCCATGTAGATGTGAATCCAGTCTGGTCAGTTTACTCAGAAAGCTTCATAAAAAAAGCCAAAGTAGCTCAGAGCGGAAAACAAAAACAAAAACAGTAAAGCAAGGAAGGAAATTTAATATTAAAATCCGGCATGTGATTAGAGTAAATCAGCCTTCAACCAGTCAATTAACTTTTAAAAATAAGAATTAAAACAATAAAACTTTAAAAAGCAAACAGCTGAAGGGACACTGCAACTCCAACTGCCCCTACTAGGAATTGCAACCTCTGGGATTCCTCTCCCCAGGAGAGTCCATGAGTGTCCAAGAATCATCTTGGGTGCATTCCTAACTGCTCCCATATGAGCTGGCAGCCAAGGCACTTGCTTTGGCAACAAAATATATTCATATAATAATATAATATAATCATATTATAAGTAACTGTGTTCTCTTTGCCGATGATGTTAAACTATTTAACACTACCAACAATGCTGCTACCCTTCAAAAAGACCTTGACTTTGTGTCGGAATGGTCAAAACATTGGCAACTCCAAATCTCAACCAACAAATGCTCTGTCTTACACATTGGCAAAAAGAATCAGAACACAAAATACAAGCTAGGTGAACATGACCTTGTAGATGACCCTCACTCTGTCAAGGACCTTGGAGTACTCATATCAAATGATCTAAGTGCCAAAGCCCACTGTAACAACATCGCCAAAAAGGCATTAAGAGTTGTAGCTTCTTCTCCGGTAAGATTACACTACTAACCAGAGCATACAAAACATTTGCTAGATCAATTCTCGAATACAGTTCATCTGTCTGGAACCCACACTGCATATCAGACATTAATACAATTGAGCGCATCCAGAAATATTTTCACAAGAGTCCTCCACTCCTCTGCTCGCAAGAAAATACCTTATGCCACCAGACTTGAAATTCTGGGTTTAGAAAATTTACAACTACGCAGCCTTTGGTATGACCTGAGCATAGCTCATAAAATCATCTGCTACAGTGTCCTTCCTGTCAATGACTACTTCAGCTTCAACCACAACAATACATGAGCACACAATAGATTCAAACTTAAAGTGAACTGCTCCAATCTCAATTACAGAAAATCTGACTTCAGTAACAGAGTTGTTAATGCTTGGAATGCACTACCAGACTCTGTGGTCTCATCCCAAAATCCCCAAAACTTTAACCTAAGACTGTCTACTGTTGACCTCACCCCATTCCTAAGAGGTCTGTAAGGGGCGTGCATAAGAGCACCAGTGTGCCTACCGTCCCTGTCCTAATGTTCCCTTTAGTTGTATTCATTTTATGTATTCAATTCATGCTTATACATACATACATACATACATACATACATACATACATACATACATATATATATATATATGTAGGTCTTTGGTTATTCAGGTTTTCTCCCGCGTAAAATTGGAAGTGTCTTGGCGACGTTTCGATGAAGTCTCATTCGTCATCTTCAGGCTTCAGCTTCGTGCTTCTGGGAGCAATGCACGAAGCTGAAGCCTGAAGATGACAAATGAGACTTCGTCGAAACGTCGCCAAGACACTTCCAATTTTACGCGGGAGAAAACCCGAATAACCAAAGACCTACATACAAACACCCGCGAAAACCTCAGAAAACATATATATATATATATATATTATTTAGTATGTATTTGACAAAATAAAATAAAATAAATAAATAAAAGCAGTAGTTTGTTGGCAGGAGAAACAAATCCACCACCACCACCACCACCACCACTCAGCATGCCATCTTGGAGGGAAGTCAGTGCAGTATTCTTATTAATGAAACTTAATGGAATCACTCACTTAATACTATATCTTTCCTGACCTAATAGGATGGAGAAAATGTTCCCAAGATCACCAGTGACCCACTATGGACATTTAATCACACAAGCCCTGCACAAAAGCAAAGGGCGGGAGTGTGTGCCCTCCTTGGATGAGATTGCAACACTAATAGGAAGCCAGGAAATCCCAAACTCAACGCATTGTCCTGATACTACTACTACCTGTTATGTAGCCATCACATCTAATGCTACAGCCCAGAAGGTGAGCGGATTGCTTAATAGGTGGGATGCAAAAAAGGGTCTAACTGATACTAGTAATATGACTTCTATCTCCTCTTGGAAACAGCAAGTTCTACAACTCTAGTTTCTTATCAACAGCCAAGAGTTAGTCTTATATCGTGTCATTTAACTATATAGTCTGGTAGAACAATCAGATTTGGCTTTTCATTCTCCATATAAATTGCTAAATCATTTTTTTTCCTCCCCTCATTCCGTTTATCTTTCTTCAGCATGTTTGACACCGTGACGTTTGCAGCACTGAGTACTTTCCTACTGGACATTACTAGGCCTTTTGTCATCCCCCCCTTTGTCACCTTATCCCAGGTGACTCAAGAACTGATGTTGCATTTGGGTGTGACCTATATCCCCAACTTACTTATTTTCCACATGGAGAACTGGCAGCATAAGCAATCCTGTTCAAAGAATGTATTAAATATTTTTATCAGGTATGAAAAAAAAATCCCCATAAAATATGTGTGTCAGTTATAGCTAAATTGAAAAAAAGGATCAAGAATTGACAGTATGTTTAGAATCTTGATTGGGAAAAGAAAAAAAAAAGCAAGGTCTTGGAGCCTGTCTGGCTGCAGCAACCATTATGGCATCAGACTGGCTTATATGAGGGACCATCTATTTCCAATTACGTCTATCAATCCCATTAGATTCTTCAGAAGAGGCGTGATCTGGGTCCCATCCGTAAGGGATCCAGGTGTAGGTTTTATTTATCATTTTTATATTGTATTTTGTTTTTAAGCATTATTGGGCAACAAATAATGTATTTGAGAGGTGGTTGTATAAAATAGATGAATGAAGGAATACATAGTTAAGAGTAGCAATAGTACTTAGACTTATATACCGCTTCACAGTGCTTTACAGATCACTCTAAGCGGTTTACAGAGTCAGCATATTGCCATCAACAATCTGCAACCAACCATTTTACTCACCTTGGAAGGATGGAAGGCTGAATCAACCTTGAGCCTGGTGAGATTGGAACTTCCAAATTTCAGGCAGCCAGCAGTCAGCAGAAGTAGTCTGCTGTTGTGTCTGCGCCCCCCGAGCCGGGCCCCCTGCCAGAAAGTGACTCGGAAAGTGAGGGGGAAGGGCCATCAGGACTTACCTCTGGAGCACCGGCTTCCCTGGCTCAGCTCCAGGAGCCAGAGGCAGGCCAGGTGGAGGAGATAACGAGGCCTCCATCCCCTGACTCTTCCCCCCCAGGCCACGCCTCCAGACCCGGCTGATGGCAATCAAGCCTGGCTGGACCCTAGGTTTCGTAGGCAGGACAGGCGGGAACAACAGAAGCAGAGGTGGGGCAGGCCTAGGAAGTGCTGAGTCACGGAACCACACCCCACAGAGTATAAAAGCAGCCCTGACTGCTCTTCTGCTCCATGACAAGCAAAAATTGAGCTGAACTATTTGACTTGTGGAGGAGTGAGCTGAACTCTTTGACTCTTGGAGAATTGAGCTGAACATTCGGCCTGGACTGCTGACTTCCTGGTTGCCTGACAACCCCAAGATAAAAGGGAGACTTTGGCAGGCAGCTGCAGATTCCCTGCCAGGACTGAAAGCAGCCGTGAACTCAATTACTGGCTCGTTTAGCCAGCTGAGGCCGGGAGGAGACAGAACACCTGCAGTACTGCATTCTAACCCCTGTGCCACCTCGGCTTTTGTAGCATGTTTTTGCAACAGAGGAGCCTCCCTTTGTCAAGTTGGGACAGAACTAAGCAAAATAAAAATTCAAGTTTGCAAGAATTTAAAGCTACAATTTGGAAACAGTGCATTCTGTAAGCCAGAAATTGTTAACTTTGAAATAGTAGAAAATATAAGGAGATGTCTGTCCCTACCCCAATTTCTTACCTAAAGGTGTAGCTATGGTGGGCAGGCATTATATTGGAAACTTATGAAACTATCGTTCAATTACAAGGGTGTCTCAATGCGAGTTAAATCCTTTGCAACAGCCAGCAGTGTGCACTGCTTTTTAATGCTGGAAATAAGGTCATCCTGTGTGAGAGGTCAAGCCCAAAGTGGAGAATTTTATTCCAAAATTAACATGCATCTTCTGCCAGTTTGTTGTTTCAGCCATATAAACTGTCCACCAATAGTAGTATCCTATCTTTAACGAGACACTCAGAATTTGAAGGGCAACTTTGCTATGTCTCTGCTTCAGCCAGCTGTTTTATATTAACCTGCTTTATTCTTATGTCCTACTATCTTCAGCATCATATAACTACATACTATTATCTATCTCCAGGATCTTTTTTGTTAGGGCACTGTCTGTTGGTCTTTGGATCTTCTTTGGCCAAGCAATAAATAGAGAAGCAAGAACATCTGCACAGTGGTACCCTGAAGACTATTTTTCTGATATGGGCCATCATGAACAATCAGAAGAAATGAAGTACGGGACAACTGAAGATCATGGAAGCCTCTTTGAACAAGTCTGGAAAAAAATTAGTTCTGCCCTTTCCAGGGTATTTTCAGGTGAGTTACTCCATGGAGAATATGAAAATAGATTGGTACCAATTTGGACAAAGCTACTTATGTGAAAGGGCACATAGAAATATTTTAGGAGTTTGGTTAGGGTTTTAATTAGGACCAGGAATTCTTCTTTCTATTAGGAATAGTTGATGCATATGAAAATTGTCCAGAGGCAACTTAGATAGCATGATTTCATTTTAATATCTCTTGATGGGCAAGTTTTGCTTTAATTAATGTATTGCTGCAAACATTCACTGTTTCTCCACCTTTATACATAGTTAGCCAATGTATCTTGTCCCAAACCCTGAATCAATTTGTTCTACACCTAGGGGAAGGCTAACCTTTAGGACTTTCAGATGAGCTGCATAATATTCCTAAATACAATAGGCCCATATTGCTTAAGTGATCAAACTTCTGTCATCCACACTATGTACCCAGCAGGGAAAGTCGAAAAAAGTTATTTGACTTTGAAATAATGCCAATCTATAACTGAAGTGCTGTTCTTGGTAAGTAGTTACCATCGTGTCCTTACTATGTATTGAGACTGTTACAGAAATTTGATACGGATGAATTAATGTAGGTGGTACACATTATTTATCCTAGTCTAACTTTTTAAAAAACATATGCAAGTTCTTTCAGTTAACAATCTGTACATCTGTACAAGAAGATGGAAGTCTGTTCAGTATGAGAAAAGGGATCAGTATGCAGGGGTGTTGAAGACAAAAAGCTCTGCACTCCTGTAGCATTTTGAACCCAGCTGTACTACAGTGTGCGACATTTGATTAATGCATATGTTCAATATTTAACATAGAAGTATAAGAACTTGGTTGCTTGAACTTAGTGTATATAAACCCCATATGTGGTTTGTTTAATATGGCAAGTTGGTTTTACCCAACTTTGGCAAATTTGAACAAAAACGTATTCTTACTAGGTTTCTAATTTAACTATGCATGCAGGTTGATTGAAGCAAACTAAGTTCCATAGACAGTTCTGGTATTCATTTCTATACGTTCTGTGTCCTTAACATTTCTCCAGCTTTTCTGACTGGAAGGATGTGTACCAATCCTTCTTTAATTTTGGCAGTTATATGCTGGGAGGACCCTAGTGTATCAGACCTGTTGTTTTCTTTTTTCAGATGCAGCATCAACAGACAAGCATGTTCAACATCAAGAACTCCCAGTAATCACATGAACAGGGAAATATTCCCCAAAATACCAGTGGTAGAATTTTGAGTTGACTCCTAGGTATCCTGTCAGGTGTCTTGGATCATCATATATTCTGTTCATTTGAAAAGAATAATAATGATACTGTTTGCTCCTAAGGAGCTGATAAACTATGTCTTCTATTCAGAGGAATTCTGTTTTCCACATCTGTTCTGATTAAATACGTTTTATACAAACTGTCTCCTTGTCTCCTGTGTATAAAAAAAACCTCTTTGTTACAAAGATAGCTGAACAATTTTACTCTTCATGTCCCTTTTCTTCATCTGGATGATACCTGGCACACTATTCCTACTGACAAAGTCTATCAAACAAAAGATATTGAAACTAGCCAGAGCCATTATTTCATTTCCTGTCATTGTCTCTTAAGAATTAAGGGATAAATAATTATTATTTAGAGGTAGTCCTCGATTTAAAGATCATGCATTCAGCAACTGAATAATGACAATGCTAAACAAAGGGACTTACATCCCCTGCCTAAAGTTACAGGCACTGCAGCAGTCCTGTGTTAGGTAAACAAAATTTGGGTGTTGGCAGTCTTCCTGCCCTTATGAATTGCATTCTGGACATTATATTTGAGAAGAAAAGCTGGCTTGTCTGCCTCGCAGCTTCACTGCATATTAGGAGATTGTGGCCTCATTATAGGAAGTATACATGGTAAGTGACAAACTATGAGGAGAGTGCAGACCCAGCTGGATAGGAAGCAGAGCATGGGCTTCTTTGGAGCAGGGGAGTACTCAGGGCAGGCCATATGGGAAATGGAGTAGTGCTGCAATGCAGGCTTGGCCTGCAGTAGGTATCCCAGCACCTCCCCCACCACTGAAGTACCCCTTGGTTCATTTGATAACCAATGGGGAGAGCAGGGATTGGGTTTGTTAAGGCAATCATGGGGCACCTTAATGACTGTCACAACATGTGATTAGTAGTGGGTTCCATTATTGTAAGTCAAAGACTACCTGTAGCCTTATTGTGTGGTGTTGCTGATCAAGATATATTAAAAGGATGGCTGCAAACCCTATACATTAAAGCCAAAGAATACGAACCTGTTTTTCCAAGCACTTGTACCTTCTCTGTTAGATAAATAAAGGTAAAGGTTCCCTCACAGATGTAGATAAATAGTGAACAACATAACCTACTTATATTCTTTCCACAGGAATCCAGAAATTATGAATGTTTTAAAAGCAAAAAGAAAAAATGCTTCTAAATGAATTGAACTATTTTCCACATAAAGAGAATGCTTTGGGTTACTTTCTAATCTTTCTTTGGCCAGATTCTCCCCTCAACAAATCTGGTCCCATTCTGTTTTTGGAAAACTATCATGTTGATTGGCAGGCAGGCAGGTAGGCACAGTCCCAGGCTTCTTCACATACTTTTCTTTCTGGTATTCCATTAGGCAGGAAAGCATAAAAAGGATATTTCTCCACCAACCCAGTCTATCATAGGTTTTTCTGTCAGTTAGCTGTTGGTATTCTGGCTCTTAAGCAAGACTATAATAAGTCTGGGAGAAATATGGAATTGGTATAAAACTCTCCCTTTTCAACACAGGATTTACTAGCTACTTTCAGAGAGGAGAAAAGATGGGGGGGGGGAAATTAAGCAGAACTCTAAAAAGGGAATAAAACAAGTATTAAAAATTGGTCCCAACTCCCAGATGATCACCTTAAAGTGACAAGGACAACAGAAGGACTGTGGCAGGTAAGCAACAGAAGAATAAAGTGAGCTGGCTCAAATGATATGAAATCTTTATTATGACAATTATAATTTTCTACACGTATGACTTACAACATCTGTAATATATAAACATCATTGAGGAATATATTGAAAAATTAAAATATAAAGAAGTCCCTCTATCAGTGACAAAATGCAGCAGTATTTGGCGAAGTAGGTTCACTATCAATTACTATGTTTCTTCATTACTAGCATAGATCACTACACAGATATCCAGGCCTCCACTGTCTAGCTTACTCTTCCTGTTTTAATCTTTCTTCATCCATTATATGTTAATGGATCTGCAGATTAAATGCTGAGCAATTCAAAATTGCCAGAAATGTATGCAAGAAATACAGGTTTGGATTATTTTAAAATGCCTGTAGATGTTTCTCTTCATTATCCACTCTGAGGCTTCCTCAGCAGAAACATGTTTAAATAAGCACAAGTGCAAATGAACATAGCTCAAGATACAAAAAGCATTTTAAGAACATTAAAAATAAACAAAATAAATTGGTATATTGCTTGATGTTAATCTAGCCAGATTCCTTTAGAAAGGAGGAAGTTGGGCTTAATGATAGCTCACCAAGTATCCCTTCACTTATAATCAGAACTGAGTCCAAAATTTTCATTGCTAAGCAAAGCAGTTTTTAATGGAACTTTGCCCCATTTTATGACTTTTTGCCACAGTTGTTAAGTGAATCATTGCAGTCCTTATATTAATAACATGGTTGTTAAGTGAATCTGGCTTCCTCATTGACTTCACTTGTCAAAAGGTCACAAAAGGTGATCACATGACCACAAGCTACTGCAACTCTCATAAATACATGCCAATTGCCAAGTACCTGAGTTTTCTCAGATATCCCATGTGACCATAGGGATGCTGCAACATCCTAAGATGAAAAAAAGTCAGTTTTTCAATGAGGTTATAACTTTGAATGGTCAAAGTTAAATGAATAGTTGTAAACCCAACAGTATAGAAGAAATCTCTTCTCTTGGAAAGAGATCTGCAACTACTTCCAGGTATAAGTAACAGAAAGGAAATACTGAGATTTAAGCGAATTTATTGTTACAAGAATACAGACAGGTAAAACCACATTACAAATTAATTTATTGTTCCTGAGTGCCCCAAGAGATATAGTCAGGCCGAGTGGCAGCATGATATTCATCAATCAGCTCCTGGACAAACTTTCGGGAGTCATCAAGTTCATCAAAATTCTCTTTGAACATGTCTTCTTTTCGGAACTGTTCTAGGAAGGCTTCACGCTTGCGTAGTTTATCATATTGATGGCAGGTACGCTCAAAGAGCTAGATGAAAAGAACAACTGGTCAAAAAAGGCATAGGGAAGGATTTTACAGAGAGAGTCGAGTCGATTAATCATAGAAGCCTCTAACAATGCCAAGCATCCTTCACTCGAACAACAAAATCAAGTATTGGATTGCTCTTTTCAGTTCTAAGTATTATACAGTAAGAGCAAGAGGATTTCTTACTTTGGTTGCTGTTATTTTGCTTAAAAGGGAAAGGAGGGTGGAGTTAGTAAAATGGTGCCATCCAGCAGAGATTACTAACCTCTGCAGGTTGAGGGACCCAGACCCAGACATACGGTGGGAGATCAACTGGAGTTTTATTTTGAGAAATTAGGATTTATTTTTATTTTAGTGTATTTTGTTATAAATGCTGGAGTGGTGTTTGCAGGGCTAATACATTAGGCAGTAAAACACTAATCAGGAAATAAAAAAAACCTTTAAAAATAACATACTGAAAGAAAAATTCAGCTACCTGGTGCTCTCTGAGCTTGTTTTCTTGCAGACATGGCACTACCTAAATTAGGTATCATCAATGCTGGTAAGGAATGCAATCAGTTTATATTCTAGTGGCTTGCCTATCACTATTGGTGGGGAGTGGTCTTACAGGTTCTTTGGGTTGTTTGCTTGTTTGGCAGTTTCTTGATTGGGGTATTGTTTACTTGATTGTTGGTCTGATGTTAACCTTGAGCTCAGATGGTAAAAACAAAACACTTTTTGACTAATCAGTTTCCAAATGCATTAACGCAGTCCCACCAAAGCTTTGGAATAATGTAGTTTGTGATATGGATAAGTATGGTCAGGTTTATGTTTTTGGAAAGTGACTTTCAACTGGCAAATTGAAAGTTAAAATTGCTGCAAGAATCTCAAAAAAAGAAATATAATACATCAAGAATGAGTTATACAACCTCTCCCAAACCGCTATAAATTCTGACTATCAGTTTCTTCAATTTATCAAGATGGTATTTCATTTGTTTACCCCTCCCTATGATGTAGAACAGTGATAATTGGATAACTGAAAATTGGAAGTACAGCCCACTGTATTATCCATGTTTATGACACTTCAAGGCTTAAAATAAAATCATCCAGCAGTCTCAGGAGGCTTAAATGCATAGATGGAACCTGTAATATAATGCAGTTGAAAAGTCTCAAGCTACAGAAGCTGTTTTCTCTGACTGTTTTCCAAGGAAATGATGCAACCATCAAGATACAATGCTCTTTAAACTCAAAAGAAGGAATTATGATAGATTCTCTAACCATATTAATATTCTCAGTTCCCCACATGCAAATTACTTCTTCAATTCAGAAGATTGAGAATAATGTGTGCTTCTCTATTCCAGAATTGAGCCAAAATACAAATAAGATTACCAATTAAAGCATAAAAATGGCAATTAGAAATCTTCACTCTCCAGAACAGTATCATCCTAACAATTGTTCTCCCCTATGTAGAAAAAACATTGCTGATAATCTGATCCTAACTATATAATAATTTTAAGTTTCTGCTCTATAGTAACTTTTTCTCAAAATTATCACCAGATTTTTGCCCTATAGATTAGATATATGCCCCACAAAATATATCTGAGACATAGTTATTGTCACTGCAGCAGGTTAAGATTGTCTCAGCATGTTCCCCCAAACAGTGCACTGTAACTATTTCAAACAAGATGCTGAGATCCATCTCCCAGGCAGGGAAAGTTAAATATAAACATAATCCTGGTACCAGATTCACCTATTGTAATGACTCCCCTCTCCCTGCCCCCACATCCCCAGATGTCAGTTTGAAGGAGCATGAACCAGTCCAAAGCACGTCAGAACAGGAGTTGGTCAATAGCTGTGAGCAGCCACCTGAGAGTGATTTGGCTGAAGCACAACTGCAGCAGGACAGCCTTTAGGCTTCAGGTGGGGAAAGCATGCAGCTGCAGCTGGTTAGGGATGAGGAGGAACTGCTTTCTGCACCTAATCCAAGAATATGTAGGGCAGAGAAAAGGCAGTAACAGCAAATGTCAGCCTGATTACATATGAGGAGGCAACATTGTCCCTCTTGATGGCCTTTACCAGAGGCTGGCTATTCAGCACAGACAGATGGAGATGATACTGGGAACAATACGTTCATTTCCTAGCTGTGTGTTTCCTGGTCATTGCGATTCCTGTCTTGACTTTGGATCGTGCCTTGTGAATCCTTTTCTTGCCTTGTGAATCCTCTTATACTGTGGATTTAATTTAGCCTGGAGGATTTATCTTCTTTGGTAAAGTTTCAAGTGGATTCATTGGACATTGCTCTGTGGACTAGCATTGTCTGCTTTTGGCTGGACATAATTGGGACAGTTCTGGGGTTTTGGTGAAGGGAATTGCTGAGGAATATTAATAAACCTAAACCACTGCGAAGTGTGCATGCAAATGAGCAGGACAACATATTCAGTCTGGATGGATCAATGAACAAAGCATTTGGAAAGGAGATCTGCTTACAAAGGACAAGGCATTTTCCTACCAAAAGCCACTGCTGTATTCCGAAATTTGATTAGCCCTATTTGCTCAGTCACATTTCTGCAGAAATATCAGATCAGCAAACAATCCAGGATCAAGTCCCTGATGGTTGGTATTTACTGTATTTTTTGGACCAAAAGATGCTCCAGACTATAAGACGCACCTAGGGTTTGGGGAGGAGAACAAGAAAAAAAAAACTTCTTCTGCCTTCCAGCAATTTGCCTCATTGCAACAAACAACTCCAATCATACCCATCACCAATCACCACCTCCGTACGCCCCATTTTTGGCCTCTGCACCCCATTTTTTGCCTCCACACACCCCGTTTTCAGTCTTTGCATGTCCCATTTTTGGCCAGCGATAGGTGGTGGTGGCGATCCCCGCTGCCTGGAACTGGCCGAAAATGGGTCGCATGGAGGCTAAAAATGGGGTGTGCAGAGGTGATAGGCGGTGGCAGCGGTGGGCACCAATGGCACCAATATGTGGCAGTGATTCCCGCAGCCTGGAACAACTGGTTGGAGGTATTCTCGGGAGGCAGATCCAACCGCCAATCAGCTGCTTGTGCTAAATCAGACTGTGCTGCAGCTGACCAAGCTGTTTGCTGTTTGTTGCAAGGAGGCAAATTGTGGGAGGCAGAGGCCGGCAGGTGGGGGCTGGTGGGTGAGCCGGGCTTTGGCAACATTTGCTCTAAACGCACAGACATTTCTGCCCACTTTTTTTTTGAGGTGGAGAGTGCGTCTGAAAGCCTGAAAAATACGGCAGCTTTATTCTCTTGGTGTTAAAGAACAATTCCTGTGCATCAAATAGGCTTATTTACAGCGAGGGAATCCAGAGAAGGAAAAAAAAAAAGACTGAGTAAATTCAGTCATCAGAAACCACATGCTACATTACCAAATAGCCCCTCTCAATCCATACAAAAAATAAAAGTGTGCTGTATTTCCTCCAAATTTCACCAGAAATTTGACATAAAATATTCTTTCAAGTACTGTCACGTTTATTGAACCTGTATTTCTTCCTCCTCAAGGAATCAATGTAAACTATTTCTGAATCATAAACTCTATACTTAGAAAATGGATATATTAGCTCAAAGCCATTAATGAAAGAATGTGAGACATCATCTCCTAAATTCGAATTTAATTTTAAAAAGAATACAGAACCAATGTTATGTAGTTTCTTGGGAAATAGGAGATGTCAAAAAAGTGGAGGCAATGGTATGGCTATTGTCAGTTGTTTAATTGTTTTGTTTCAGTCCTGTCCTCTATTGGGCCACTGTAAACAACTGCGTCTCCAGCAGTGGCATATAAATGGGAAATGGCTGGAATGGTAGATTGATGGAATTAAGGAAGAGCTGTGCAGAACCTTCAAGTCAAACTCCAAGAACTGCTTTGATTTGTATGGTAGAATGAGAATTCTGTCTGTCTGCAAAGTTTTACAATTATATCTTTCAACAAATGCAGATCTTGGAAAATGGCATGGTTGTTTTACAAGGGTATCCTATATTTCCAGTCCTGTGATTCCAAAGCACCTTTGGGATATAAAATCTGAACTGCTGCACATCTCCATGCTATTATCTCAGATAGAAGAACATTAAGATCCTAAATAAATAATTACAACATGAATGGTCCCAATCAAACTTACCGAGGAAATGTTGGTATGATTAGCCATCATGAGACCACTGACCCTATGGGCTGATGGTAAGTATGGAGATTTCCTTGAAAGTGCCACTTGGATGCTGGCAGGACCCCAAGGAATGAAGTTGGCTAGTTTCCTCTCTCGGATCCGCTGTAAGCTTTTATGGACCTGATTAGGAGTAAATGGTTTGTAAGTATGAGTATGTATATAATTATTCAACTGTAGTGAGGAATAACAATAGTAGAAAAGCTTCTTGAAAAAATGTTTACTCAATGTACCATTAATTTGAGAGTGTGACCAACAATAATTCATAGGATTTCTAATTCATCAACACAGAAAGTTACAGGCTATCCCTGCCACAAATAAACACTTGTACATTATATAGCTTTAACATAAAAAATATAATTATTTGATCATTGCTATTATCATAAGCGATAAGCCTTAATAATACGACTTAAACAATTGCCCAATGTTTCTCAAGCTATTGACCTGGGTTGGGTCCACTTCCCCTTGGATGATGTTAAGGATGGCAATGTAGCAATGGTTTGTCTGCCTATCACGCCCCATGGATACCATCACATTTTTAGGCTGCAATAACCGACGCATGACATCAAGAACAGTAGTTTTCCTTACACTGGCCACCTATGGGCAAAATAAAGACAGAAGTATTATCTGAATATTGAAGAACTGAAGAGTGTCTTGCACACACACACACACACACACACAAAAGATTACAAATAGAGCTTCGGAGGATTCTTCATTTAAAGGCAAATTATGCAGAGGCCCATAGCCTGGTTTCATGCATTAAAGCTAATAACATTTGTTCCAATCCAAAACTTAGACCAAATGACAGAATCATACACAACTTATACAAGATGACTTTTCCTGAATCTGGAAAATTAGAATTCCTTCTAACGGACTATTTGTTTCCTTAAATAATAAGCAACAGAAAGAAAAGAGAAATATAGCTATTTTCACAGGGTATACAGTATACTCACATTTAGAGAAGCAGACAAATAATGTAAGAGCACCCCATCTCCAAAAGGAAGATGGTGAGAAGAGAAAAAATGCACAGCAAAAATTTTGTACAACCCCCACCCCAAAACACCATGCAACTGATACCCTTTGAATCATTAGTCTTTGCATTCTGCCCCTCGGCATCTTGTCCCGTTGCTTGTTGAAAAGAATGAAAAATGAAGACAGCTATTTAGCATTCTGGGAACATGTCTGCAGGAGAGCTCATGCTTTTATTGCTAGTACTATATCTTTAATAATTTCATCACAACTGCATGTAGGGCAGAATGGCCAATTCAAACAATATCAAAGTACTATAGCCTTGCTTGAAAACCTTAACTTACTGTGTAAAACCAATCACTGTATTTTTCAAATTGAGTTATTTTTCTCTGTGCCCACCCTGAAACTTGCAATGGAGAAAAATAATCACACTGGGACATTACTGAGTAGGTAACATTTGATTTGAAGGACATTCAGGAAGCTTTAGATACGTCAATATTTACAAGATTGTACAATATTTAAGGCACCCATCTTAAATGTGTGCCCATCAAAACATCAAAAGAACAGAAAAAAGTACTCCCTAGTGTATTAGCCCTGTTTGTTTAGATTGCAAGGATATAAATACAGTGCTGTTGGGATGTATATGGATTTATAATCCCTAATTCATGGCAACTATTGTGTTTCATTCAATAACCACTATTAAGCAAAGCATGGTTAGTCTGACAGGTGAATGTAATCTCTAGCCATCCTTTTAACATGGCGATTGTCCTGACATCATTTCTATCCAATCACATATCATCTGAACATATCACAGAAAATACAATGTGAAAATCTGTAATGGAGTATGAAAATTCCCATATCTTGATTTAAAGTCAAATCACTTACAGCCTGATCAGTGGTGAGAGGGGTATATCCTGTGATAAGGAAGTGCAACCTAGGTGTGGGAATAAGGGAGGCAATCAGCCCAATCAAATCATTGTTCATATAACCAGGATAACGCAACGTGGTGGTACTGGCAGACATTATGGTAGAGACCTACAAAGAAAAGACAGAAGTTTCAGGATTACCTCCCAAGAAATCAAGGAGGCAACTATAGTTTCTAACATCCTGAAAAAATTAGCCTATAATCTCCAGAGTTGTTCAGAAGTATGTTCAGGAGTTGTACTTCCTATATTTCAAATGATGAGAATTTTCAAAATGGGAAACAGATACAACTACTATAATAGTATTTGCTAGCTCTTCTTACAAATTACTATGGCTAATAAGCTGGGATTGTACATAGGAGAACCAGTTCATTATCTGATCACATATAGTATTTCTTAGATACAGAGGCTTGTTGTATGGACAACGATACTAAAACAACCTGGAAACGGTCATGAACAGGGTTATCTATAAATGGCCTAAAAATTATCCTCAAAACTGAAATATAAAAAGAAATTGGGAAAACCAAGAGCTGGTATTTTAGAATAGCTTATAGTTGACCAAAAGTGAGCTACTCATAATTTTATGACAAGAACATCTTGCCTGTACACCGCCCTGAGTCCTTCGGGAGAAGGGCGGTATAAAAATCAAATAAATAAATAAAATAAATAACACAGAAAATGAATAAGTCACCTATTCTACATTTCAAAGCTCACCTTGTTTTAAATGTATGTAATCTTCTGGTGGTATTAATATTTCAGTTTTAAAATATAGAAAACCAAGGCACTGATGCCTTGAAATTCTGAAAACTTCAGAATTTCTTCCTGTCGTCGTCCTATCTCTACTAAGTTCTGACTACCTTATGGAAACAGTCTTGTGCATGACTGAGATCCTAATCTTTTTTTTTTTTTTCAAGAAGCCTGAGGAAGCCTCCCTAGGTGCTTACCAACTGGTTGATTTGGGAAAAGGTAGGATTTGGGATGTGCAATCTGTCAGTAGCAATACGATTCAGAGCTGTATTATCTAGAACCACCTGTTAAAAAAGAAAATTGGTTTAAGCATTATTAGATCAAAAAGATGAGAGAGGGCACATTTTTCCTGCTAAGTAGAATTGTGAGGTTTACTGAACAAATAAAATGAATAAGTAACATTTAAAAGAAAATTAAATTATAGATAAAAGGAAGAAAGAGAAAATGGATATAAATATTATTTTAAAGAGGAGCAAAGATTTAAATATCTGTGTTAAGTTTCTCTATGCAGAATAACACTTCTTCAGAAAAAAAATAACATAAAAGGGAAAACCTAAATACAGCTATCAAATTAATTAATTAAGAATTTTTCAGCTTTGCTGTTGATTTTTCAGCTTTGCTGTTGATTTTTCAGATAAAGAAAATTCTCATAGTATCATTGATCAAAGGAAAAATTAAATTGCATGAAAAGCATCAATTTATGCAATTTCTTTTGTAGCTACATTGTTTCTGTATGCTTAAATAATAATCTAATTAAATACTTAGTCAGAATGTGATTTCAAACCATTTCCATATCTTGTTGCCAAGAAAACTATATGGACATTCCACCAGCAGTCAAACTTTATTCACAGAAAAAATTATTTTACCAAACAGAATCAATAGGAAATAGAACAGGAACTAACAATGAGATCTTGGATGGTAAGCACCTGTTATGCCAACGTTAGCCACAAAAACAAAGAAAGCCTACGTAAACAATACTTGTTTAGCAATAAAATTATCCTACTATAATGTACCTATGTTTAGGTATATGATAATGTGCTTCAAGTGCTATGACTAAATGAAGGGAATTTCCTTCTTCAGAGGGAAGTACTGGTATTTCCCTATTAATATTTCTTACCACACAGTCAGCATTCTCTGTCAGCCGTTTGAGTGTCAAGAGAGAGTTATATGGCTGCACCACTACATCACTCATCTCATCCTGGTTAGGGAATACAGAATACGTCTGCACCAACTTCTTGGGATACCTGTAAAAAAATGGTTACCTAGTCAGTATTACAATAGAAGATAATACATGTAACACAATTCTTTGCTGTACTCAGACACTTACTCTATCATGGTATTATATATATAAAAAAGGGGGTGCCCTTGTTACCTGGTTACCACTTTGGAAGATGCAAACAGATGCAGAAAATCAGATGTTGATGTATGAGTATTGTAAGAAACTTGTTCTTTGGCAGGACAGCTGGTATTGCCTCTAGAAGCCAATTCCAAATTTTTAATTAATATAAGAGGACTAACCTTCAAGAAACTACCAATGTTCCATTTCCATTTAACCAGAAAAGAGCATTCAGTACTGAAATGTGCAACTGTAGTAACCTAATAAACCAAGCTTAGCCTTACTGAAGCCCAACTTAATGAACAGCCTCTCAGATCCAGAAACCTCCTCCCCCTTCTGAGCCCAGCTAGGTCTTGTAAATGCATGCCAGGATGGCCCTCTCACCATTGATTAAATTATGAATAAGGGAGGCCTTATTGCAGGCTGACCTGACATTCAGTAGCAGCAACACATAAAAGCCGAAGGCTCCCTCCCCAATTGTTTACCCACTGCAAGATGGTTCCCCTGCAACGCCCACCAGTTCCTCCCCTAGCACTTAGCTAGGAGGCAACCATTCATTCACACTTAAAACTAAGGCATTTTTTTTTAAAAGGAGAAAAGTTAAGTCATGCTATTATTTCATTCCTACCCAACGAATGAGCGTCCATAGTTGCCTGCCACTCTATTGTTGCCCCCCGCCCCAAAAAGATCCAGGATCCCACAAAACATCAGTAATGAAGAAAAAAACCAAACAGGGACAAGTTATCAAGCAGCAGAAAGTTCCCTTAAAAGCTCATCCTAAGCATTCAATAGCATCCAACACTAGTCCAATCCTCAACAATAGCAGCAGCCTTCTTCTGAAAAAACAGTCCAAAGCCAGCCCTCTTGATGAAAAGATTGCTGTCCAGCCTGCAATAAGCTGGCACAAAGCAGTCAATCAGCAGTGATAGCTTAGCTGGCATAGCCAATAAGATGTCACAGTACATCATAAAATGCTAAGAAATGCTGGGAACCTCAATGAAATGACAACCATAGCAAATTGACAATGAAGCACAGATGAAAAACTGAGCAAAGCCACAAACATATCTGTCCCCTAAGATAGCACCAGAATGCCCTCAAAAATGTATAACACTGATAAAAGGATTGAAACCATTTTATAAAAGTTATAAAAGTTACCAAAACAGTGAATGGAGACTATGAGTCACCCTAGAGTTCATCCATCTGAGCTCTGGCCTATGCTTGCATGCATTCATAAAATACCTTGGCCGCCCATCTTACCATAGGGTAACTATGGGCATGTTTTAACTTTATCTAAGTTAAAACATAAGTCAAAATCAAACATTAAAACCAAAGGTACAAGGGGGAGGGGGAGGGCTGGGGGTGGGAGGGGTGGAACTCAGCCATCTTCATTTGTATCCTTCCCGCACTGAGGCTCCAAGCCGACTGGCACAATCACATCTTTAGACTCTTATAAAAACAAAGGAGGGTTGGGGCCAAGCTCACATTTGGGGGCAAGATGTTCCAGAGGGCAGAAGCAGAGAAGGCCATCCTCCTGAACCCCACCAGCTGGAATAATTGGGCTGAAGAGACCTGCAGCATGCCTCCTCTGCCAGCACAAGTGATAGCCTATTTGCTGCACTGTGATCCAATTTACTATCATCTGACTCCCTGTGCCTAATCTTTTAGGAAAGTCTAACTCCTGGGGAGAGACAAAGTTATTCAGCTGCAGTATTATGGTAAGGATAGAGGAGTAGGGAAGTTTGTATACAGGTTTATATGATAAGGTATTGTTGGTGAACTGAAAAAAACAGGTGATATAAAATTGAAACAGGAACAAAAATGTGTGTCCACCTGATTTGTCAAGGTGTGAAACTGTGTTTCATAGAATCTCTAAATTAATCTGTGTTTGTTCTGAATAGACTATACCTTCTAGGAAGGGCCTCCATTGCTAAAATGCTGTCTTCATTGCAAGCAACTGTGACCAAAAAAGTCAGTTTCATTCAGCTGGTAAAAGCAACCTGGAATAAACTGCAAATGGCAGAAGATTCATCCCCTTCTCTTTCCCCCATTCTCTGCTTGGAAGACAATAGTGTGAAATGCAATACTTGATGCATCTGTTTAGACCACGAATTGGCAAGAGGACTTTGGATGCTTGAATAGCAGTTGTAAAAAGGATGCTTGGCTTCTGAAATATTGCTTGCTCATATAAACGTTCATCTTTTCTTTAAAATTCAAATAGCAGTATTATCTAGTTGCAAAATTAAAGATAGATCTTCTATTAAAAATTAACAGTGCTTGGAAAATGCTATGCATCTGTTACATTTTTAGTTTTTTTACATGAAATTATCAACTGCACTTTTGCAGGGCCATTTGAATTCCTTCTATAAAGACCTAGTAAGCTAAAGAGACTGTTGGGGTAGATCAAATGTAATTATTTCACAATTTAGTTAAAGGTTTGTGTTTCCAGCATGTATTTAAGCTCTCGAAAAGATCAGTATGTCATTCATTTATACTTGTCCAAATTACTCATGAATCTGGAAAAAACTATCCTGCAATTCACCATGCCCAAGATGTTTATTAAAACCTGCCATATCTTGCATCAAATGCAATTAATTATTCATATCTTTCTTTCATTTTGATCAATTGATAGATGACTTTAACTTTGTGAAAATGCATGCTACCTGAGCATAATCTAGAAAATCTGAAATAAGAGACAATGGGTAGTGACCCTAACGGTCTTATAGTTTAAAGTCTATAGTCATGCACAATTCTAACATAGCAGTCTCCCTCAGGGATGAATAACGTGAATGCAGATACTGGAGATTCAAAACAAAACCTTTCTTCAAACTGTCACCCAGAAATTCTTTTAAAGTAGAAACAAATATTGCTTTTTAGCTAGAATTTGGGCTTCTGACTTCAAATTGATGACACAGTTACAAGTCCAGTAAGAAGACGATACAGTTGTTTCTTTGTCCTCAAACACAACTACAAATCCAAGTATTTTTTTGGCAATGAAATGGAGTTTGTGAGCTGACCAGGCAAGTATGAAGCATAAAAACATAAAGACTGCAAATTGTATTATTTGTACTTTGGAAAGAAAAAAGAAACAGTTCTTTTCTCCCTATGTACATCTGGGTTATTTGCAGCTAATCAGTTCCACCACAGGAACAAACAAAGAAGCAATAACAATAGAGTGGTAAGAAATCTACAGTATGTGATTCTTTATTATCAGTTATAAAGGTGTATGCATTGTAATACACAAACAGGCTTGGTATTTGCCTATCAATCATTTCTACCAGCTTTTCTTTTTCCAGTATCAGTGTAATTAAATCAAAATTTTGACCTGTACTCTCATTTGTGAAATTGGCTGTCAAGATTATTAGGACTAAGAGTTGTACTTCCCAGCCAGAATACTTTAAATAAGTAAGAGAAACAGAAAATATACTTCCCTGTTGTCAGCTGCTTAATGAGCAGCCCCTTGCTAAACTCTTGGGAGAAGTCTTACTTCTCTGGAGTAATTCAGGCTTTTGTTTGTTAAACAGCCGACAGGTCCATAAGTACAGCATTTCACAGCTGATCCAGACACATGAACTTTAATGGTGCAAGTTCTAGAGTACCACAGTAGAAACCTGAACCAAGATCTCCTCTGTTTTTCTTCTTGGGCAATGATCTCTTCACTGTTCTTATTACAAGGCTT
Organism: Ahaetulla prasina; assembly: GCF_028640845.1. NCBI lineage: Eukaryota > Metazoa > Chordata > Lepidosauria > Squamata > Colubridae > Ahaetulla > Ahaetulla prasina. Next base: position 53,951,086 of record NC_080542.1, on the reverse strand, counting down.
TTTCAGTGCTGAATTCTGAGGGGGGGGGGGCAATGGCAGAAGGTAGCTGTAAAACCCTCTTCCATTGTCATTTCTTCCGTGCTTCAATTCTTCCAAATTCTTTAGGAAGAATTCTCACCAGTTCGTATCTTAGCTTGTCAGCAAGTCATTCTTAAATTTGGCTCAATCAGAGTCAAACAATTCTACCCACATCTCTGGCAAATAACTGAAAATCTAATATCTATGGATAAATTCTTCAATGATGTCTTCTAGACCGTGGATCTCTCTATTTATACTTGCAAAATCATCAGATACATCTCTAAATCTGTGTATGAAATGCTGGTAATTGTCCTGCACTAGATCACCATGTTCTATGATGAATACAAATATTTGCTTTCAGCAAGTTCAGAACAATCATCTCAGTGTGATCGGTAGGAAATTCTGCCAGCCGTCTGACTATAAACAATTCAGATTGAGTAGTATAAATCAGAATTAATTCTGAGCTCTTCCAAACTTGTCTGGCAAGCTCCCATGAGTATAGTAATATCAATTATTCTGTCAGCTGCAGTACTGTATTAGTTGCACCATAGCATCTCGCTGGTTAGTTATTTATAAAATTTAATTAGACGGGGGGGGGGGGTCCTTCCATCCAATCATGTCCAATTCTTGAAGACTACCAGGACAAATCTTACAGTTTTCTTGGCAACATTTTTCAGAAATGATTTGTCATTGCAGTCCTTCCTTAGACTGAGAAAAAGTGACCTGCCCAAGATCACCTAGCTGTCTTTGTGCCTAATACAGGACTAAAACTCAGTCTCCCACTTTCTAGCCTGATGCCTTATCTATTATGCCAACCTAAATTGGTCAAGTACAAATGAAATGTTGATTCTATGTCTAGTATGTACCTGGCAGGCCTGTAATAGCTGGATAGCATTACAACAGTATGGATAATATACTTAATAAAGAACTTAGTTGAAAAATATAATGCAAAGTAAGCTTTACTTTTAAAATGTTCTGCTTTATTGTTAGTTTTGGATAAAAAGTACATTAACTAATTTTTTTTGCTAAAATATCACATGGAACAGTTTTGAGAGTTTTGTATAGGTACTAACTAGCAATTTACATCACAAGAACAACTGAAAACATCACAAATGATCCATTCAGGAATATCTCATAATAACACTATTTAACTATCTATTCTTTTAGCTGTTTTTTATCTATTATATGTTTTCTGTTGTTTTTTGACTGTGAACCGCCCTGAGTCCTCGGGAGATGGGCGGTATACAAATATAATAAATAAATAAATAAACAAACAAACACTAATGGGATAATTTTTCCATTGAGAATTATAACTTCTGCATGTTCTTCCCTCTTTGATAAAAATGTAATTTATCCATCTATACATGCCTACCAACTATTTATCAGTCTCTCAATAAAACAGAGTTGCTATTCACAACCAACAAGAAAAATGTTTTTTTTTTTAATTCAGTCCAACGTTAGACTGCCTCCACAGCATCTTAGAGGATGCAAGGAAGAGAATAGTACAAATAGTAACTACAAGCAGTGATTAGGGATAAGATTTAAAACATTCCATGGATCTCTGGGAAGAATAAAAATATTGCCCCTCTGAAAACATCTCATAATGAAAACTGGCTACATTTAAAGGATATTTGGCATATTATTAATTAGCCTAACTTAATTTTCATCAAGTGCCTGTTTAACATTCCTCACAATTTCTGAAAGTTCTGTAGAGTTACAATTTTTAAAACACTATGTTATCCAACAAAAATAAATGTGATTTTCTTTAGCCAACACTGAAGAACATTTCTTGCCTGAGGGATCAAAGCTGATTATTTTAATCTTTTTCTTATTTCAAGTTACAACTGTACAAACTACAAGGCTTGTCCAAGCTGGTGATTGGGTGGGGCAGACCTTATTGAGTCAGCTATGTATCTTCCAAGTCTGCCAGTTAGTAGATTTCCCCAAAGTATCCTGACTCCTTTACAATTTTCCTACGGAAGTATAGACATGAGCACAAACACATTTGCGGCCATCACTCACCTGTCATTTAACCTCTCCAGAAGGTAAGAGCCCAAGCCAGAGCCAGTCCCACCAGCAATGGAATGACACAGCACAAAACCCTGAAAGAAACAACATAGGAAATCTATATATAACAAACCTGAAATTTGCCATGTATGTTCCTCTTGGTTTCTAGGTACTCACTAAGAAATGATTTTTTGAAATGACCATCAGAGCATTAGGATTTCCTATATTAGGATTAACACGCTCTGATGCTAAGGAATTCTACTCCCCCTCCACACCTGAAAAGAAATCTGTTCCAAATGTAAAACACAAGCAGAGGAGAGGAGTTTCAGTTTTACTTTCACAGCAGGGGATAGGCTAGGGAAGGCTTTTGTGGGCAAGGTTGAGGGAGAGAAGGGGATAGGATAAGGGAGGCTTCTGTGGGACAAGCCTAAGGGAGAGGAGATAGGACAGGAGAGGGCTCTGTGTGGCAAACCTGAGGGAGAGAAGGGGGATAGGTCCGATCACACAGACTCGTAGCGAAGCACTGTTATCCAGCTAGTAGATACACACTATTCTCTTATGGGAGAAGTATCAGTGCACATGAATGTATCAAGAGGAAAGACAAATGGATATTAAAGCTATATAACCACAATGCACGTAAGGCAACTTTCTTTTTGAGCACTAATGTCCTAAAAGTTAGCTATTCTCTTTTTTGCAGCCAAATAATATCCATGCTCCTCAACACTGGACTGGGACAATTAACCATGGGCATATGGCTGCCTCCACTTCATTCTGCCGCCCCACCCCCCCATCACGGGCATGTATCATCAGCTGGTCCTCTGCAGCGCTTCTCTCCTGCCAGTGCACCCTCCTTTCAGGCAATTTGCCAAAGGATTCTTGTCCCCATCCAATCAGCAGTGCAGGACAAGTAACCATGCATCCTTGCTCTGCCTTCCAATTGGAGGCAGTCTCTTTTCAGTTCACATTCCTGAAGTAGAAACTAGAACAATTGGGTGGGGAGGGGGGGGGGAGAGAGAAACTTGTGGTTTCCCTGGCAAGAAGCAGAATAATAGAACGATGAATTCCCATATGACTATGTTATAAAACTAAATGCTTCTCTCTTTAATAAAAACTGTTTATCCCAAATGAACACGTTGCTGCCCTGATGTGATTGTGGGGGGCACACGGGAGAAAAAGATTATTGATATCCATGCCTGATTTTGAAATTCTGGTGGATTTCAATATCAGGCGTATCCTTGCTCTCCTCCCCAGTGATCACATCAGGGCAATGATGTGTTCAGAGTCTAATTATTTAGGGATTGCAATCACTGCCCTGATCAATTCCGATCTCATTAATTCCAATGAGGAGAAAGAGCGAATTGAGAAGAACTTATGGTCTGGACACTTGAAAAGAAGTAAATTATAATTCTGTTTAAAGCTGTGGCAAATCCCTTAAACAGCTTTTATTATAGAGAAAAACAATTTTATAACATAGTTAGAGCTTAATCTTATATGGGACTCCTAGTTCTCATTTTTTTAAAAAAGAGATTACCTTGTTTGGGGAGGAGAAAAATGTGATGGGGGGGGGGAGAAAGAAGAAGGCGAAAGAGGAGGAAATGCCAGTTATTGAAATCAACCAGAAACATCGTCCTAAAAAGATGAAGGAAAACGTAGCAACTAGGAGAATAATTGTCAGGATTAGTGATTTATGCTTCTATTACAAGAAAACATCTTTCTTTTAAAGAGGCTAATGGATTGCTTTTTTGGGATTGCAACATTTGTTGCAAACATCTTTCTGGACATTTTCATATGCATAATGTCATTTCATCCAATTCCATCTGTGCGGGGATGGTGGTGTTGAGGTTTCCCCCTTTCTTTCTTTCTTTCTTTCTTTCTTTCTTTCTTTCTTTCTCTCTCTCTCTCTCTCTCTCTCTCTCTCTCTCTCTCTCTCTCTCTCTGAATGTTTTCATTTTATTTTTGCTTACTACAATTACAGAGAATGCGGTTGGTGGGAAAAGCTTTCAGGGCGCAGTTAATAGTTCTCTTTCCGAGAGGGGGTCCTTCACATATATCATGCCTCTTCCTTGGGGTCTTTCTTATACAAACTTTTTTGACATATTCTTCAGAATGCAGGAAGCCTGATCCTGAAACTGAAAACGAATTCCTGACTTCAATCTCTCCCTTTAAGAAGCACCACGAATCTCCGCCTGGCAGCCCACTGCCTTGCCATGAATCTGCAGAGTGGGGACATACAGTTATTTGTCCTGTGCTGTGGACTAGCCAAGGACAAGTATCCTTTGGCAAATCGCCCAGGAGGAGAGTGTGTTGGAGGAACACCAGCAGACCATTGGTGGGGGAGAAGTGCTGGCAGAGAGCCAGCTGATGATAAATGCCTGTAATGGGTCAGCTGGGGGGGGGAGAGCTGTGGTAAGATGGATACAGTCATGTGCCAGTGGGTAATTGTCCTAGACCAGACACTGCCAGACATGTAAAAGATTACATAAATTTGTACTGTAAGTCCACCAGAAAACAGAATACATTCAAAAATCTATTTTAGTAGCAGAACATAAAAATGAAAACCATCCAAAGTAAAAATCATAAACGACACCTTGTAATCTACTAGTTAAATACAAGTAAATAACTAGTTAATACAGATGGTTAACAGAAGGATTTGAAGTTTAGTGTAATATCTGGGCTAACCCATTGCCTGGGTTGTTGTTTTTTTACATTTTTTATATGTATTATGATTAGATGTTAGATAGATTCAATTATCAGATAGAAATCTTCTCATCTGAACTATTTGTTTATATATATTTCTCATTAATTAAGGATGAAAAGTTTTATAATTATTTATAGACACATTATGTAAGGGGAGGAGAATTTATTTATTTTTAGTAACAAATTTAGTAACCCTAGAATAGTCACTGCGGCTAGAACCACCTAACCTATGCCACAGGAGAATGTGTCTTTGTGTGTGAGAGAGAGGGAGTGGGGGAGAGAGAGAGAGAGAGAGAGAGAGAGAGAGAGAGAGAATCTCTATCATTAAGGGAAGACAAGTATTTAAGTTTTTTTAAAAATGAGTCATCATTCTGTCACATAGTTTAAATATACTGCATCAACATTTATCCTCACTGCTTCAATCTTCCTGAAGAATGAAATATATTTATTATTAGATTCTAATAATTAGAATCTAATAAATTATTACTAGATTATCAGATTGTCTACTTTCTACAGGTTTATTTTGCAATAAATCAGAAGACAGCCTCCATAATACAGGTAGTCTTCAACTTACAACTGCTTGTTTAACAATCATTCATGATCACAACAGCCTGGCTACAGGTACTTTACAACCTATAGAGCATTTTTGGCCATCATGAAACTACCCGTCACATGACCACATTCCAGATATTGGCAACCTCTTTGCATTTATAACCAAGTGCCCTGCAACCATGTGATCTGCATTTGTAATCTTCTTTGCCAGCTTTCCCAGAAAGTCAATGAGGAAGCTGGCAGGGAACATTAGATTTGGGGACTGTTCCCCCTGCATGCCAAGGGATTTCCCCTTTCCCCCTTAATTCTGAAGCTAAACAGATGGTCATTGCAGTCCAGTACTAGCATTCTCCAGGTCCAGAAATCTGTAAGTAATCTAAGGGTTAGCACCAGAAGTCTGCCTTACCTCTAGACTGTCACTGCCATCAGCTTCTCTGTCTATAATGTCAAAAATATCTTCATGGATCTTTTCTCCCTGTAAATCATGAGACAAGACTAAATATTTATTCTAAATTCAATTGTAAATCAGAGTTCTTTTTTTTATAAATTTAAGTTTATTAATCAATCAATTTTATTAAGATCACAGACCAGCAAATAAAACAGTATTTCTCAGATTATTTTATTAGGTAAGATATTATAAATTGAGTCTTTTCTCTGGGAACTAGATTACTGTATCTTTCTGACGCACCATTTGTCCCCCTAAAAGGGGGTGAAAATTTGGGTGCATCTTACACACTGAATGTAGCCCCACCCACCAACTGGCCCCCACCTTTTGGCCTCTGCCTCCCAGCAATTTACCTCTTTGCAGCAGGCAGCAAGAAGAAACAGGCTATTTCAGCTTCAGTACAGCCTAATTAGCACAAGTTGCTTGTCCCTTGGATTGGTCTCCCAACTCTCAGCTGTTTCCGACTGCAGGGATTGCCACTGCCTATTGCTGAGCGGGCCTCTGCTGCTTGCTGCAAGCAGGTAAATTGCTGGAAGCAGATTTTTTTTTTCTTGTGTTAATCAAGCTATGCTGAAAACAAAAATGAAAGTAAATCAGGCTGTTTGCTGCAACAAGGCAAAATTGCTGGAAGGCAGAGCCAGATTTCTTTTTCTTGTTTTCCTCACCCAAAAAGGTAGATGCGTCTTCTAGTCCGGAGCATACTCCGAAAAATAAGGTAAATGCAGACCTGAAATCAATAAATGTAGTATATAATGATGAAACTGGTTTTGATGTGTATTTTTCAGCCAGGTGTTGAAGAATAAGGGCATGTCCAGTGTGTCCAGATCTGAACCTCCCTTGCTCTGCCAGTACATGCTCTAAGTCAATCCAATCGACTAATTTATTGCATAAATATCTAGCATAGACTTAATTATACTTAAGAAGCTGATAGGCTGATAGTTAGTAGGCAAGTCTCAGATGCCATTTTTGTAAATAGGCACAATAATAATTAGACCCCAAAGCTCTAGAATTTGTACAGACTGATCAATATACATAAAGGGGGGGGCGCAAAAATGGGAGTCCACTATTCCAGATTGTTTCATAGTATTTCAGGTGTGATAAAATCATTTTATGTAGCTTTACCAGACTTTAGCTGATTAATGAGCATCTTTATTTTAGCACTTGTAACTGGAGCCCAGTTTGGGAACAGACTGCCACTGAGACATAAATCAAAGTCAGGAAATTCTTCTTATGAATACAATGTTTTAAAATGGTCCTTGCATACAGAGGCAGGTATAAAATAAAGGAGTGAAAAGGGCTAATCAAATGGGTGGGAGGCTATCAGGTTCCAAAACAAAGTAGAGTTCTTGGGATGCTACTAAGTTTATAAAATTATGTCCAAGAGAGGAATCAAAGGGTGTTTTTCCCCCACTTCTTGGCTACTTTACCTGTGAAAAGCCACTAGCCCAATTGTTTCCAGCTCCACCACCATCTTCAGATAGGTATATGTTCTCAGGGTTGTAAAGGTTGGCATATGGAGAATTCAGAATGGAATGGATCACTCGTGGCTCCAAGTCCAAAAGAACAGCCCGTGGGATATAATGTTCATCATCTGCCTATAAATAGGGAAGAAAATACCATAAGCAACCTGCAGAATTACCCTTCAAATTTGTTGAAATTCAATTCCCATAACTCTTCAGCCATGGGCACTGGTTATAGGTAACAATTGGCAAGACTGATCTGCACAGAAGAAACAGTGGCCACTAGAGGGCAGAGTTATTATTTATTCTATGCTTCCTATCTTCATCCTTTTTGACTTTGAACACATATCTAAACTACTGAAGGCAGCTAGTCCCTGATATATTCAATAATGGTGATGAAACCAATATTAATACCGGAGTGGCTGGTAATTCAATAATTGCAGGATTCAGGTTCTCCCCATCTTTTATCATGTACAAAAAGTTCGAGAAGTTCAAGTGTCTAAAGATGATAGATGTAGAAGGTGTGGGAAAAGAAAAGTTTTGCCCCCCTTTCTTCCTATATGTATTTGCATAGGGGTGGCTAAAAATGGGGGAAGAAACAATGCTTTGAGGTTTTTTCATTGAATGTGTATGTGTGTGTGGAGAGAGAGAGGAGGAGAAGGAGAAGGAGAAGGAGAAGAAGTAGTAGTAGTAATAGTAGTAGTGAAGGACAAGCAATGGTTGTTTCATGGCAGTGAAGAAGCCAGATTGCATATTTTAGGTTGTGTAAAATTTTTAAGCTTAGTAAAGTACTATTGTGATACATTTTTTTCTATATAATATTTAAGACACAATAGAATCAACCTTTGTCTTTATATATGCTTTCTACTGTATACCAGAGATTGAACATCTAGTGAATGTATACAAAAGAAACAATATTAAGTAATCTGTGGTATCTCTTACAAAATGATTTCTGGAAACCTAAAATTGGGATCTGCATATCTTTACTAACTGAAGTGCTGGGATGCTGCCAAAATTGGATTCATTACTTTTTCTTCTAATTTTAATATTATTCAGGGAAAAAAGATATTACTGTATTTAGAAGAGTTCTCCATTTTACTAGAAATTGGATTCTACCTGCAAAGTATTTAAGATGTTTCCCAAATATTTAGCAGAAATCTGTTTTGCTCTAGTTTAAGATGATCATTCTGTATTATAGCTGTGGAAAATAAGATTTGGTTTTCCCCCTGACATGTTATCTTACCACCTTCCAGTCTTCTCTTCTCAAAGTACTCTTGATCCGTCTGAATAACAATAATATAAAAACTGAGAACAAAGTCTTGGTAACCTTTTTTCATCTGAAAAAAACGACCAGAACTCTAACACTTCAGACCTTTTAATTAAGGTCTCTAAAACTGAATTTAAACTCAAAGTCCTCAAACTTTAGAAAGAGACCAGCTTATAGAATGAAACAAATATAAGCTTCCAAGTCATGTTCCTCAGGAGTTATCAGCCTCCACAAAAATCAGTGATTCCTCCCCCCAAAAAACTAGTTCTCCATTACTAATAGCCATCAGATATGCTTCTGGGTTCCATCCATTTCTCATATAAAAGCTTCTCAGAAGTCAGTAAAACACTGGGAACATATCATCCCAGATCAGTTATCATATTACAATCAATAGGAAAACAATTATGGAAATAATAACTCGTAATTTCCTAATCTTCCTCAAGTCAATTAAATCCAGGGGTTAATAATAAAAAGTCCATAATACTCCTAAAGTCAATTAAGCCCACAAAATCCTCAAAACAAAAATCAAAATTTCACAAGATATTTTAGCCTTCTCCCATTAAGATAATGTAAGATTTTGAGTAAATAAACAAAATCTCAGGTTTTTAAAAATGCTAGGTGTGTTTTGGTATATTTGATGTATTGGTGTATCCATCATTAAAAAAAGATTGCTGATATCACTTTTAATCCACTTCATCTGCTAGTTATTATGATCCACACTTAAATCTAGTGCTTGTACCTTCCTTCCTGTTTTATCCATTGCACTTGATATTCTTCTTCCTAAAAATATAGAACTACTCTTATTTTTCCTTTCAGAAAGAAATATGTTCAAAAATAAAATGTGCTAGACTGGGCTTTTATAACCTCATTTTTCCCAAGCTTCTTGGATTGTTTTTCCCTTAATAATTTCCACCCATGGAGTCCTTCACAAGTTCTTTTAAAAGTCTAAAACATCTGCTAGGCTTTGTCTATTACTTGTTCTTTCATTCTATTGTACTGCATGATAACTCTACCCCAAAGTTTATTTCAACCCCTTCTATTATTTCATCTCTGTTAATGAGAATTAAGTCTAGTATACCTGACCCTCTAGTTCTTTCTCTATCATTTGACAGACAAAGTTTCCTATTAGGAACCTTCCACTAGAAGTAGAGTTTGTCTCCCATTTGATGTCAGGGTAGTTCAAATCCCCCATTACTATTGTGGTATGCTTCATACATACCTTAATTGGAGCAAAACAGTTCATCAATTTCCTATTTGGTTGAGTAGGTCTAGTATACACCTTTGGCAATGTCATTCTTTTTTTTCTTTTATATTAACCCAAATCCATTTGAGCAGGTTTTCATCATTGTTTTGTTGCATTTCTATAATGCTGTAGTTATTTCTCATAAATTAACTCCACCTCCTCTTTTATTAGGTCTGTTTCTTTTGAACAATGTAAATCCCTCAAGCTATCTATTCGAGTCACTGGTTTCAAGCCACCAATTTTCAGCAATGGCAACAATACCATATCTGTCTCCATGTAGATGATTTCAGGTTCACCCTGTTTGAGCGTTAGTGTATAGGCATACTTTGGGGGTTAGTGCATAGGCATCTAAGTCCTTTTTAACTGACCCTCTGGTTTCTACATTTCCTGTTTTGTGAGCGTCCACCTTCTTTCTTACCTTCATTTCTTGATTGGCCCAAAATTTGTGTTTGCAATTACTTCCTAAAAATTATTTTCCCTCTTCGTACAGTTTTAGTTTAAAGCCCTATGGATAAGGCAGGCCAACTGATTTCCAAAGACATTGTTCTCGATTCCTTTGAAGTGTAACCCATCCCCTATCAAAAGCCCTCCATACAGGTATTGGATACTGTGGTCTAAGAATTAAGAGTTCTCTCAATGGAACTATCTCCTAAACCAGTGGTTTATTTTAAAATTGAATACAGGTAGGCCTCAACTACCTGATTTGATTTAGTGACTATTCAAAGTTATAAGAGAATCGAAAAAGTGATTTGTGTCCATTTTCACACTTATGATTGTTGCAGCATTCCTATGGTCATATGATCAAAATTCATATTCTTGGCAACTGGCTCATATTTATGACAGTTGCAGTGTCCTGGGGACATGTGAACACCTTTGTGACCTTCTGACAAGCAAAGTCAATGGGGAAGCCAGATCCATTTAACAACTGTATTACTAACTTAACAACTATAGTGATTTGCTTAACTACTGTGGCAAGAAAAATCATAGAATGGGGCAAAACTTACTTAATGTCTTGCTTAACAGAAATTTTGGGCTCATTTGTGGTTGTAAGTTGAAGACTATCTGTACTGAAATAAAAACAGTTATATGTGAACAGCAAAAAAATACAATGATGTTCTTGTTTTTGGTACCAGAGCTAAAGTATATATGCATATATATTAAATGACTAAAACTTCATAAGGCCATCACAATCTATGATCAGATATTGATATGTCAATGCTTTATCATGGCTGATTTTGGTATTCTTGTCCCAAATTGACAGATTTTCAGGAAGAAACACCACAACAGTATGATACTTGAGTGTCTCCTGAAAATAGGCTTTTTTAAAAAAAAAATCATTATTTTATTTAATAGGAATAGTTTACATCTACTATAGTTTATATAGGTACAGTGGCTTGCGTGATTAGCCTCAAATATACATAAAAGGTAAACATTTTTTACCTGTTGCAGGAACAATAGTTTCCAAAGTTTCTGGTGCATAAATGAATTTATCAATTGTAACCTGTCTTTTTAAATCTTAAGTCTTTTTCAACCAAAAGTTTATTTACCCCGCAACTGGATAACTTTCCTAAAACTACTAAAAGTAAAGCAAACATGAATAAATTGAGATCAGTTGTGGATTATATTTTAACAATCAATGCTCTTTCAAACCCTTGCACACAACCCCCAGACCCTATGATAGAAATGGAAGAAAGAAAAATATTTTACCTGATAGAAAAAGACATCCTTGCGATCAGTGCCTTCAGTGGCAAATTCCTCTACAATTCCTTCAGGGCTAATACCATGTTCAGCGCAGAGCTGTTTCCAAAATTCAAATCCAACTGCAAAAACATAAAAGTATAAAAATAGGCACTTTTCTTGTACCCTACCCGAGTCAGTCAGAAATGGTTTCAAGAGGCAATGGAGAGATATGGGTTTTATTAAAAATTCCACATCACAGGATTCTGATATGACAGCATTATCTTTGACATGGTTCTTATACCATTTCCTATACTTTAGAAATCTGGAATTACCTTAATTACCGTTTTGCCGCGATTAACAGATGGGGCACAACAGAATTTAATGTTCTGGGTTTTTTTTAAAAAAAATATTGGACGGCAGTTTCTTCTCCTTCAAGGGACAACCTCCCTTCTTTTCAAACACTTCTACCCACAAATCAAGTTCTGATTCCACTGCTACACACACATACACACATACAACAATACACACATATACACACGGGTCCCATAGGCCTTTTCTCTTGGCCTTACTTTGGTTGCCACACTGCCCCAGCTGCAGAGTAATAATCTCCCGCGGCATAGTGTGTGTGGATTAAAATCCGAATCCTCTTCTTCTGGAATTAACACCGATCCTTCCCTGAGCCGTTCCCGCTTTCCTTAAAAAAAAATAAAAAATGCCGTTGCTAATCGCGCTGCCGCTTCTTTACCTATCTGATAGCTTTCTTTTACCAACGCGCATGTGCCGGAGCAATTGGAACAGAAGCAGTGGGCGCGTGTGTGCACTTTCCGTACAACAAGATGGCACCCCTAACACGGTCACTTCCTGTGATTTAGGCCGGCACGTGAGCGTGCGTGAATAAGTAGGGTAGCGGCCGGGTTCGAGCTGCTGCGGTGGCTGACGAGGGATGGTAATCCTATCCTTTCTTTCACCGGTTCCTCGGTGATGCTGGGCGAAGGAAGAATGGCAGCGGCGGAAGTAGCAGGACAGGCTGCCGGCAGTAGTAGCGGCACTAACCACAGCGGCAGCAGTGGCACCGGCACCGGCACCGGAGGCCTCGTTACTGATGGCCAGGCCCCGTCCTCGGAGCGGGAGCAGCGAGTGCGCGGCTTGAGCGCCTTCTTGAGGACCCACCTCGGGCCTTACGAACCGGTCCTGACAGCTCTACAGGCCACGCTCACCTGGGAGAAGCCAGCAAGGAGCGCTCTTGGCTGGGTTGGCGCTCACGCAATATTCGGGTGAGCAGCCTTAGGAAGGAGGAGGATACGGGGATGTGGAAATGAAGGGATTTCTGGGCATAGAGGAAGGGGAGCAACCGTTTCGGGACCGAGAGTGAAAATCTCTGGTTAGCGGCTTCTCAGGATGGTATACATACATACATACATACATACATACATACATACATACATACATACATACATACATACATACATACATAAGGGGTCCTTGGTGCTCTCTGAATTGCTTGTTTTCTTGCAACCCTGAGCTACAAATATTCTCCTTTACAAATACTCTCTCTCTCTCTCTGTCACACACACACACACACACACACACACACACACACACACACACACACACACACACACACACACACACACACACAGAGAGAGAGAGAGAGAGAGAGAGCACTGGGATATATACCAATGGAAGAAATTGGAAATCAGTGGGAATAGGTACAATAAGGCGATTCTTCTCTAGAAAAGCAGGCCAATGTTGATGTTGTATAGAGGATGCAAGATTTCATTCCCAGGGTGGTTCTGCTCACAACAGCTCTGATTAAAAAGCCCCTCATAATTAGGAGTGCAAAAGATTAATCTTATTTCCATTATTATGATCTAATTGAACGGGAATGGGAAAATAAAGCACAGAAAAACTTGTCCTGGGCCTGAAAGGCTTTTTGATACCTTGTTTATTGCTGTTATTTTTGGGGGGTGGGGGTCCTTATTTGAAGTGAAAGTATTTGTGTAAAGGTCAGTGTTTTAGTGCATACTTACCAAGAGAAGCCTGTAAAAACCATTGCCTAATTAAATAGCCTGCTAGGCAAATTAAATCATATTGAGTTCATGAAGTTTTGCTTTTTGCTGAAAATGTACATAAGTTAAAGGCGTGTTGGCTAAATCTAAATTGGAATTCTTTATAAACTTAATGGAATTATTAGAATGCTGTTTTATAAAGAAGATGTTGTAAGTTCATAGTGCAGCAAGGGCAGTAATTAGAGTAATACAGATGTTTTCCATTCTTTTTAGCAGTACCTTTTGAACTTTATGTATTTTTATAGATTTCCTTTACGTTTCTTATGCTGATTCTCATCACCACCAACGTGAAAACTATGTTCTTGCCCAGACAGATCTGATTCCATGTTGCAACTATGCTTCCAGATGAGTTGTTCTAGAGCAGGGGTGTCAAACTCATGGCACCACGTTGTTGTCATATGACATATTATGACTTTTCCCCCCTTCGCTAAACCAGGGTGGGTGTGGCCAGCATGTGACGCATCCGCCCCACGGGCCACAAGATTGGCACTCCTATTCTAGAGGAATCAGCTTGCTGGGTTGTTTCCCACTTCCAAAAAGCCATATGTTCTACTTCAACCCAAAGGACGCTGCAGCTTTTACTTCTTGAACAACTGAATTATGAAACAAAAATATAAACTGATAATAATGGAACAGAGGATTAGGTCAGGGAAATAGTGGAATATTTATCACATAGTTGAGGTTGAGAACTTTAGGAAGTTTTTGAAGTTTGGTTTTGTCACTGTGCAACAGAAAGTTTGTTTTTCTGAAAATGTGCCATTGGATTGTATTTTATTTTTGATATTGTTATTTTCTGTATTTATTGAGAAAGAAACCATTCCAAGGCATGTTCATTCTACAAGAAAGATAAAAAAAACAAATTGTCATTGTTATAGATACCCTGTTTTCCCGAAAATAAGACAGCATCTGATAATAAGCCCAATCGGCTTTTGAGCACATGGCCATAAGACCAAGTGCTTATTTCATGGTTCAAAAAAATATAAGACAGGGTCTTATTTTGGGGGAAACATGGTAGGAATTTGAATACTTTGAATGAATTTTTCCGTTTTGATTAAATCATTGTAAGATGAATGCAGTTAATGTCTTGGTAGTTCAAATTGTTGCAATAAATGGATGCAGTTCCATCACAATAATGCTAATTATATTTGGCAAAGAATTGAACATATAGCTCTTATTCACTGAGGAACAAGCATGTTTTCAATTCTGTTTTCATAAAATGTGCTGATGTGTCATTTGATGACCACTGTTGAGTGATACTGTCTTTCATGGATTTAACAATAATGCTCAGTTTAGATTTGGCTTTAAAATAATTACTCCTTTAAAAAGCATTGTCAGTAATTCTGATTCCAACAATGAGAATGTACTTCAGTTAATTTTTTGTTTTTATTGTGTAATCATCCTTAATACATTATATATTGATGCAATGTTCTTTCATAATCAGTTATACAATATCAAATTGATAATTCTATTTTTAAAATTTTTATTAAAAGATTTTACACTTTTTTTGTAAATATAGAGAAACGTAGAAGATATTTTTAAACCATAAGTAAATGTATCCATGTTGATCCAAAAGAAAAAAAAACTCATTATAACCATATGAAAGTTATTAAAAGACTAAGATGCTTTCAGGTTCATCTAAATCAGGGGCATCCCACAGGCCGGATACATCAGGTGCAGGCCTTGCCCACCCCAGCTCCGCAAAGGGGAAAAACGTTGTGATACATCATCGGATGGCAACGTGATGCCACGAGTTTGACACCTGTGATCTAAATCATCATCAGTCTTTTTGTTAAGCCAAAAACATTCAATAAAAAATATCTTAAGTAAAAAAAGCTAATTGAAAAAAATAATGCAAACCACCCAATTTAGCAGAGGTGGTGTATTATGTAATTTATTCTTAAAGAGCTATTTTAGCTGGTGTTTCATGTCGTATCATTCAAAACTGGATTAAACCATAATTGGGAATTTTGATTTATACAAAACTATGGAAAACAAAAGAGAAATTTTAAAAGCTCTTTGGGTTATTTCTCTTCAATATCTTCTGCTCTCTGGCAATCTAGAGTTGGTAACAATGCAGCATTATTTATCCTGACTTCTGTTTGGTGGCCCAGGTAAGTTTTTCTGTTCTTTTTATATTATATAATAATCCCCTCTCAAAAAAACAACAACAGTGTTGCACTAACTGGATTTATTTTCCTTTAGGTTTTTTGCCCTGACCTCTCTTCATCTGATATTCTTAGTTGCATTCACCCTAATACTAATAGTATGTTTAGATCAGTGGAAGAATAGAATCTGGCCTGAAATAAAAGGTATGCTCATTTTCCTTTTGATAACTACATCTCATTTATAATTTCTCATCTGCTATAATTATATGATTACCAGACTCAAAATCTGGTAATAACTGAAGGTAAATGAGAATTTTGAAAATCCTCAAGGTTCTCTGATACCAGAAAATATGTGTGCCTCCGTCTGGTTGTAAGAGAAAGGATTGCTTACACTGCTAGTCTGTACACAACAGTATCAAGTGAGAAAAATAATAGTATTTTACAGCTATAGTAAGCCAACTTTTAAAAGAAAATTGTAATAGTTTTCAATCCAAAAATATATTAACATTGGATATAAAAAATAGCACTATTCATTTTTAAATGCCTGAATACATAGAAGGTAATTTGCCATGTGGAGTTCACAGTTGAAGAAAATATGTACAGTAGTGTAGGCCAGCCTGGGAGAAATGTTTTTTTCCCTTATGTTATGGAACTGTAAATTTTTTTAAAAAATATTCAAGTGACATAATATAGAAAATGCTTTTACATATTCACTTCCACCCAAATGTGGATCAAAGCCTGGTATAAAGTTGTACTTTTTATGAAATAAAAAGAAAAAATGTTGTAATAATTAGTGGAGAATTATCAGATTTACATTTAGATTTAATTAAAATAAACATTGTTAAATTAAATGGCAAAATGCCATTCAAAAGCCATGTGCAACCTTCAGCCTAGAAAAAAATATGCAGCCCTGATAGAGCATACTAGTCATCTGCCTAGTCATCTGTCATTAGGAAATCAAGATTTAAATTTTTGATTCCATAGAACACAATAAGAGAATTTGTTGAGGTACCAGCCTATAGATCCATGTTTTTTTAACCATTTATTGAATAAACCATAATTATTGATAAGCCATTGGCTACAAACTGCAATTCACATTTCACAGAATATACCAAGTGAAAGCCAAAAACTGCATTATGATTTAGAGTGTTGTATATACTTGCCCATATACCTTCAATCCAATCTGTGTCACTAAATTCTTCTAAGGACAAACAGCCGCTCTAAATTCCTTAGAAAGATTCAAGTTTAATAGCTGTTTAGTTGGTTTCTTCCTAAAACAGTTATTGACGTTTATTGTAGGCCAACAATATTTTTCAAAGGTGATGGACAAATACATATAAGACTATAAAAGTTCTATTTAGTTTTTTCCCAGTGTTGTCAACTGGTAAAGATCTAAATACCAGTCAACCTAGTAATTATTGATTTGGATCATTACCAGTTGACAACACTAGGTGGGTCTGGATCTTAACTGAAATCTCTGTATTTCCATACTGCAGTATTATCAGTCTAGTGTAATGATATTTAGTAAAGGAATTTGTATTATTTTCCTAAATAACTGCAGAAAGAAGGAAAGGAGGATATGTAACTGAGTTTCCTAAACAGTTTACAAACCACAATATCCATTCTGTTTTCTATTCATGACCATCAGTAATAAAATGCCATGTCAACTTATGTTTTAATTATTCAGCTTAGTATATTTCCAGGCATTATTTCAGATCTAATCCTGTTGTATCTTTAATGTTTTAGCAGTAAGACCTGATCAACTAGACAATGGAAGGTATGAAAAATCAAGTCACCTTAATTATGTATTTTTATTTTTTTTTTTTTTTTTTTTTTTTTTTTTTTTTTTTATTCAAAAAGTTTTACAAAATTTTTTTCCCCCCTTTCCCCCCTCCCTTCGCAACCCCCCTCCCCCCCCCGACTTCCCGGAACGAGCACAAGGTATAGTTAAAAGTAAAACAAACATATGCTAAAAAGTTTTCGTCCCAACTTAATTATACCCCTACAATCATCATTTCCTAACTTCCCCCAAAAACAATCAAAAATAATACATCATAATCATTCAAAAACAGTCTGATAACTCTTAGTCTGATATCTCGTTGAATATAGTCAATCCATTTTTCCATTCCTTTAAGTATCTTTCTTGCGTATTGTCTTTCAAAAGGCTGATATCTTAGCCATCTCAGCCAAATTGGCAACTTTCAATATCCATTCTTGTATTGTTGGTACTTCTTTTTTCTTCCAATATTGTCCTATTAGTAATCTTGCTGCAGTTATTAGATTTAAAATCAATTTAGTCTCAATTACTGTACAATCCGTAATAATTCCCAACAAGAAAAATTGCGGCAGGAACTTTATCTTCTTTTCAGAACATTTTGTAAAATCCACCAAATTTTTATCCAAAAGGCCTTTATGTCCTTACAAGTCCACCAAATGTGAAAATATGTAGCGTCATCACAATTACATCTCCAACATTTTGCTTGCATTTCTGGATACATACACGATAATTTTTTAGGATCTAGATGCCATCTATAAAACATTTTATATAAATTTTCCCTCAGATTCTGTGCCTGCGTGAATTTAACATTTCTAACCCAAATTCTTTCCCACGTTTCCAATAATATTGGCTCCTGAAAATTTTGTGCCCACTTTATCATACAGTCCTTTACCAAGTCCCTTTCAGAATCTATTTCAAGTAACACATTATACAATCTCTTTATATGCTCCTGAGACTGATTTCTAATTTGCTTTACCAAATTTCCCTCGTTCTGCTCTATACCAATTTTTTGATCTCCCTTCCATCTAGCATGTAATTGCTCATATTGAAACCAAGTATAATTTCCCTTCCTCTCTTAATACTTGCAGAGATTTTAACTGCAAATTACCTCTTTCAGTATACAAAAGATCTTTATATGTAATCATTTCCTGATTCTGTTCTATGTTTATATTTTCTACTGTATGTCTAGGACTTGCCCATATAGGAACCTTATAATTTAGTTTATAAGAGTATTTTTCCAAACACATGAAGGGCATTTCTTAGCACATGATTTTTAAAGGCCTTATCCACTTTTTGTCATAAATTAAATATGCATGCCATCCATATAACAAATCATAACCTTCTATATTCAAAATTCTGTCCTCTGTTAAATTAAACCAATCACTTATTGCAGAGAGAGCAGCTGCTTCATAATATAATTTAAAATTAGGCATTTTAAACCTCCCTTTCCGAGAATCTTGAATTATTTTCATTTTAACCCTAGCTTTTTACCTTCCCATATAAATTTGTTAATTCCTTCTGCCATTCCTCAAGATTCTTATCTTTCTTAATTATTGGTATCATCTGAAAGAGGAATAAAAATCTAGGTAAAACATTCATTTTAATAGCAGCAATTCTCCCCAGCAAAGATAATTGCAATTTTTCCAAACAATCAACTCCTTCTGAACTTTTGCCATAAAACCTCATAGTTATTCTTATACAATTTCACATTTGATGACGTAATATAAACCCTAAATACTTAACCTTCTTTACAATTTCAAATCCTGTTACTTCCTCTAGTTTTCTTTCTGTTGTCTGGCCATATTTTTATTATCACTTTTTGTCTTTTCTGATTTACCTTAAACCCTGAGACATTCCCATATTGATCAATTATTTCCAACAAAGATTTACTAGAATTTATAGGGTTTGTTAAAGTAATCACCAAATCATCTGCAAAAGCTCTTAACTTATATTCATACTGTCTAACTCTAATTCCCTCTATCTCCTTTACTTCTCGTATTTTATCCAATAATGGTTCTAGAGTTAAAATAAACAATAATGGTGATAAAGGACATCCCTGTCTTGTTCCTTTCGCAATCTTAAAAGGTTCTGTTAAGCTACCATTGATTATAATCTGTGCTGTTTGCTCTACCACCACTTGATCTTCATTTTTATCCAATTTGATTTGCATTCCCCCCATTCTATTTTCTATTTGTTGATTTGACTGAGCAATTTCTTGCACCTCCTCCTCCACCACCTCCAGTCTTTTTGCCAAACCTTGAAAAGCCATTAAGATATCTTCTCTTATTTTTTTATTATTCTCTTTTATTTCTTCTCTTATTTTCTCATTATTATCCATAATCTCCTTAAACCTTTCTTCAGACACTTTCCCTTGCTCTTTAATCAAATCTTCTAAAGCTGGTTCAGAACCCCTTCTGCCCCCAGTCTTAGGTGGTTTAGTAGCCATTTCAGTTTTAAAATTCACAAAATATAAGTCTAGAAACTTCTCTTCTCCCCTTTAAGTATAGGAGAGCTCAGTTCACTTCATTAAAATCCACACATAACATTTCTTATCTTCTTAGTTGCACAGACTGTTTAAAATTCCATTCGTCATTTTCACTCCCGTTCAGGCGCCATCTTAGAGTCAATTAGAACAAAGGAAAAAAAAATTCTCTTTTTTAGAAAGTAGAAGTCAGGAAATCAAAAATACTTGCAATCCAATAATCGTCCGCTTGCACTCATTCCGTCTGCTTAAAGAGATCCATAAAGATAAGACAATTAGCAGAGATGGACACCTTCTTCTTTTCCTGCTTTTGCAGTGACGCACTGAAGTCGGAGATGGCAGAAATATTTATGGGACCCCTCGACCCTTCGAAGCTCTGCTTAATTAAAACAAAGCCTCTGGGGAGGTCTACCAACATTCCTGCGCTCTTATCTTTTCTCTTTCATCCAGAGAAAAAGATTAAAGCCGGCTTTTCCTGGCTTTACGATGTTCAGTGCGGAGCCCCTTTAATTAGGGCTCAGCGAAGGGGTGGAGCCACCCGGAAGTCCAATTATGTATTTTTATTGTCTGTACAGGTAGTCCTCAACTTACAACCACAATTGAGCCCAGGATTTATATTGCTAAGGGAGAAATTTGTTAAGTGAATTTTGCTTAGTGACTTTTATGACTTTTCTTGCCACATTTATTAAGTGAATTTTTTTTTTATTTTAATTTATATCCCGCCCTTCTCCGAAGACTCAGGGCGGCTTACACAGTGTTAAGCAATAGTCTTCATCCATTTGTATATTATATACAAAGTCAACTTTTATTGCCCCCAACAATCTGGGTCCTCATTTTACCTACCTTATAAAGGATGGAAGGCTGAGTCAACCTTGGGCCTGGTGGGACTTGAACTTGCAGTAATTGCAAGCAGCTGTGTTAATAACAGACAGACTTAGTCTGCTGAGCCACCAGAATCACTGCAATTGTTAAATTAGTAACACGGTTGTTAAGTGAATCTGGTTTCCCCATTGACTTTGCTTGTCAGAAGATTGCAAAAGGGGATCACCTGACCAGGGACACTACAACTGTCATAAATGTGAGTTGGTTGCACATCACATTACTATGGTGATGCTGCAACGGTCATAGGTTGAAAAACAATCATAAGTCACTCTTTTCAGTACCATTGTAACTTTAAAAGTCACTAAGTGGACTGTTGTATGTTGAGGACTACCTGCATATGGCTTGCATAGCTATAAAGATTTGTTATAATTAGCAGCAAAAGACATTTAAATACTGTCTGTTTAAGAACAGTCATCTTATTTCTAAAAATAAGAATCTTATTCTGTAAATAGTTTTGTTTTGGTCCTTCTTTCTTCAATTTACTTCTGTGAAGATGGATCTCTAATTTCATTTTAGCACGTCACCACATTTGGAGGGAGCATCCTGCTGGAGCCGATGAGAGTGACAGTGAAGAAGAGCTTGCTGCTTTTTAATTGCTCTGAGTTCATAGTCAAGATTGTTTACGGGAAATTAATTACCTCTTTAAAATGCAAACTAGAACTATTTCCAAAGATGAATTCTTTGGCTCATGTCCAATTTATACTATTCACGAAAAGTCTTATTAACTTCTATGAATTTGTTTGCCATAATGCGATTTGTTAAAATCTATTACTGCTGTAACAGATTCCTAACTCAGAAAATACTTTCTCTGTTTAAGTACCTATGCATTTTAATGAAAAGGCAGATGACATTTTATCTATTAAGATTGGAGGTCAGTATAGCAGAGTAAAAGTTCTATTGTTATGGATTTGAGCAGGACAAATAACACTTTAGCTTTTAGCTCTAAGGTGTACATTACAAATATTAATGATCTTTGTAAGTGAAATGCAGCTATTTGAAAACTGTGCTCAGTGTATTTGTATTTTACAATGAAGTAAAATATAATCTGATTTTTTTCAGCTGGGGTTTTGTCCATCCTCGACTTTTGAGTGTTCCTGAACTATGCCACTTTTTGGCCAAAGGATGGATCACAGGAGACAGCTTCATGAGAAGCCTGCTGAGTTTCAAAAAGCAAAATCCTGGCAAGGTGAAAAACAATCTCAAGTAGTAGTTGCAACCATGTGTTAATTGTGGGATGGGGAAAAGCTACCCCAAAGCAAAAACCTGAGAAAAGGGGATGTTTGAATATTCTGCATAAGAGTATAATATACCTGTGTCTGTGTTATATAAATTATACATATAAGAAAAGGGAAATTGGAAAAATAAGGGGATACAAAAATAAGGGGATACAAAAATAGAGAATATAGCACATCCCATTTATATTTCATGCAGCTTTCAACCATCATCTAATTGCCTTAGATTCTTTCCCCATTGCCCATATGTTGAAGGCAACTGAAATCGATAACTCCTGCCATGCTCCAATCTCAGCTACATATATAATTTCAGTTTGATACCACTTCCCCAAAAAGCAGTTTGTTGGCAGCACTTCAAATATACCTACAATTGTCTTGAGTCATAACCAGTTTGCCTAACACAAACTGATTTCAAGATTTTGTTTTGTTTTTGCAGTTCTGCCTTTTAGCTTGTGGTGTCCTTACATTTTTGGCTGTCTTAGGATACTACATCCCTGGTGTGTGTCTTGCCTATATTATAAGTGAGTATCAAAGGAACAACTGGATACTAGAATACTTTCCTTATAAAGGGGGGGGGATCATTTATAAACATTTTAAAATGCAGGGTCAAAAAGTGAGTTAACCATACCCAATTTGAATTTGCTGTGGTGCACTGTAAAATGTTCATTATAGCAACCTCACTTTTTACCCAAAATGTTTCTTGGAGGTGTTTATAGAATAGTAGTCTTCTAATCACCCTTTTTCTCCAGTGCTTTCTTTCTTATTGTGGCCACTTGCTGTATACCATAACCTGAGCCAACATCTGTACACCAAACTACAGCCAGCTCTGCAACGGTTAGACTTCAGTGTTCGTGGCTATATGATGTCCAAACACAAGGAGAGACAGTGTGAGTCTGACACTAACTTTCATCATTCTTTGAGTGCAAGAAGCTTTTTTTTTTTTTACATTTTGTCAATTGTATCTTTTTGTTGTTACACAAAAGACTTCGCATCTCTTTGCTTTGCATGGAATTATTAAATATGCTTATGGAATATTGACAAACTTTTCCCTATCCTAAGCAATTTTTTTTTTGGGAAATGGCCATTTCATGTAGATGTTCAAATTCTAGAATCTTATTCTGTAAATAGTTTTGTTTTGGTCCTTCTTTCTTCAATTTACTTCTGTGAAGATGGATCTCTAATTTCATTTTAGCACGTCACCACATTTGGAGGGAGCATCCTGCTGGAGCCGATGAGAGTGACAGTGAAGAAGAGCTTGCTGCTTTTTGTCCTAAGGTAAAAGTAGGACAGACTTTGGAAAAGAGTAACATATTATTGAGATTTGTGGAAAGAGTGCAATGGGGAGTGTTGTTGTTGTTGTTGTTGTTGTTGTTGTTATTATTATTATTATTATTATTATTATTATTATTATTATTATTATTTAATTTGTATACCGCCCTTCTCCCGAAGGACTCAGGGCAGTGAACAACCAAATAAAATACAAACACAAGCACATACAATATTAAAAACAACCCTTAAAAAACTTATTCAATTAGCCAAAAATTTAAAATACGAATTACACCCTATAAAATTACAGAAATTTAAAACCCATTAAATTAAATTAAAATTTTAAAAATCAAGCCAGTCCAGCCATACGAAATAAATAGGTTTTAAGTTCGCGGCGAAAGGTCCTAAGGTCAGGTAATTGTCGAAGTCCAAGGGGAAGCTCGTTCCACAGGGTAGGAGCCCCCACAGAGAAGGCCCTCCCCCTGGGGGCCGCCAGTTGACACTGTTTGGCTGACGGCACCCTAAGGAGTCCCTCTCTATGGGAACACACCGGTCGCTGGGAGATAGAAGATGGCAGTAGACGGTCCCGTAAGTATCCCGGTCCTAAGCCATGGAGCGCTTTGAAGGTGGTAACCAATACCTTGAAGCGCACCCGGAAAACAACAGGTAGCCAGTGCAGTCTGCGCAGGATCGGTGTTACATGGGAGCTCCGAACCGCTCCCTCAATAACCCGCGCAGCCGCATTCTGGACTAGCTGGAGTCTCCGAGTGCTCTTCAAGGGGAGCCCCATGTAGAGAGCATTGCAGTAGTCCAAACGAGAGGTAACGAGAGCATGAGTGACTGTGCATAGGGCATCCCAGTCCAGGAAGGGACGCAACTGGCGGATCAGGCGAACCTGATAAAAAGCTCTCCTGGAGACGGTCGTCAGATGTTCTTCAAAGGACAACTGCCCATCCAGGAGCACGCCCAAGTTGCGCACCTTCTCCATTGGGGCCAACGATTCGCCCCCAACAGACAGCCTTATCTGCAGCCGACTGTACTGGGGTGCCGGCATCCACAGCCACTCCATTTTGGAGGGATTAAGTTTGAGCCTGTTCCTCCCCATCCAGACCCGTATGGCTTCCAAACACCGGGACAGCACTTCGACAGCTTCGCTGGGGTGGCCTGGGGTGGAAAAATACAGCTGAGTGTCATCAGCGTACAGTTGGTATCTCACCCCAAAACCACTGATGATCTCACCCAGCAGCTTCATATAGATGTTGAACAGGAGGGATGAGAGAATCGATCCCTGCGGCACCCCACACATGAGGCACCTCGGAGTCGATCTCTGCCCCCCTGTCAACACCGTCTGCGTCCGGTCAGAGAGGTAGGAGGAGAACCACCGATAAACGGTGCCTCCCACTCCCAACCCCTCCAACCGGCGCAGCAGGATACCATGGTCGATGGTATCGAAAGCCGCTGAGAGGTCTAATAGGACCAGGGCAGAGGAATAACCCTTGTCCCTGGCCCTCCAAAGATCATCCACCAATGCAACCAAAGCTGTCTCTGTACTGTATCCGGGCTGAAAGCCGGACTGGAACGGGTCTAGATAGACAGTTTCATCCAGGTACTGGGGTAGCTGACATGCCACCGCACTCTCTACAACCTTCGCCGTGAAGCGAAGATTGGAGACTGGCCGGTAATTCCCTAAAACAGCTGGGTCCAGGAAAGGCTTCTTGAGGAGAGGTCTCACCACCGCCTCTTTCAAGGCAGCGGGAAAGACCCCCTCCCGCAAAGAAGCATTTGTAATCCCCCGGAGCCAGCCTCGTGTCACCTCCTGCGTGGCCAGCACCAACCAGGAGGGGCACGGATCCAGTAAACATGTGATGGCATTCAACCTACCCAGCAACCTGTCCATGTCCTCGGGAGTCACAGGGTCAAAGTTATCCCAAACCACCTCAACAAGACGGGTCTCGGAACTCTCGCCTGGATCTACCCAATTTTGATCCAATCCGTCCCGAAGCTGAACGATTTTATCGTATAGATAACCGTTAAACTCCTCAGCACACCCTTGTAAGGGGTCCTCCCGCCTCTCCTGTTGAAGGAGAGAGGGGGTCACCCGAAACAGGGCGGCCGGGCGGTTATCTGCCAACGCAATGAGGGAGGAAACGTAAGAACGTTTCGCATCCCTCAATGCCACTAGGTAGGTCCTGTTATAGGACCTAACTAGTGTCCGGTCAGCCTCAGAACGGCTGGATCTCCAGGCACTCTCTAGGCATCTTCTCCGGCGTTTCATCTCCCTCAGCTCCTCGGAGAACCAAGGAGCTGGTCGAGACTGACGCCGGGTCAGAGGCCGCAAAGGCACGACACGGTCCAAAGCTCCAGCCGCGGCCTGTTCCCAGGCCGCAACTAGTTCTTTAGTCATGTCGTGGGCCAGATTCTCGGGAAACGGCCCAAACTCCGTCAGGAACCTCTCTGGGTCCATCAGGCGCCTGGGACGGAACCAACGCATTGGTTCCGTCTCCCTGCAGTGGTGGGTAGCGGTCAGAAAGTCCAGACGAAGGAGAAAATGATCTGACCATGACAAAGGTTCACAACGAAATCATTTAAAATCAGATCATTCAACCACTGGCTAGAGATAAAAATCAAGTCTAGGGTGCCTCCCCCAACGTGGGTAGGGCCGTCAACTAGTTGAGTCAGGTCCATGGCCGTCATGGAAGCCATGAACTCCCGAGCCGCCGAGGACGCCGCGCCGGTTGATGGCAGATTGAAATCCCCCATGACCAACAGTCTAGGGGTCTCAACTGCCAACCCGGCCAGTAACTCCAACAGCTCGGGCAGGGCTGTTGTCACGCAGCAAGGAGCCAGGTACGTGATCAGCAAGCCCACCTGAGTCCTACGACCCCACTTCACGTAGAGGGATTCACACCCAGCTATCTGAGGCACAGTGGTCTCCCTCGGCTCAAGACTCTCCTTAATAATAACCGCCACTCCACCACCCCTACCCTGGGCCCTCGGCTGATGGAATGCTCGGAAACCTGGTGGGCACATCTCCACTAGGGGAACCCCCCCTTCGGTGCCCAACCAGGTTTCCGTAATGCCCATAACGTCCGTGGTCCCTTCCTGAATTAGATCTAAAATCGGGGGCTTTGTTAACCACGGACCTAGCATTACATAATATCATCCGAAGGCCCAAGTCCCGAGTACTCTGGCCACTTGGGGAACGGGAAAATCCTGGGGGGCAACCGCTCTTAAACAGCGAGAGCGAACCCCCGAAACCTGATATGGCCCTCCCCTTCCGTCATATCTGCCTCTCCCGCTTACCGTATTGATAACTCGACCCTGATGAGCTGGAACGAAACCCTCCCCCGCTACCTTCGGACCTGTTAAATTACCGCGGCGAACACATGTTGGACTTAGCACCCTCCCTGATGGGTTTCCCCCCCCCACCCATCCCCCCCAGCCCAAACCCGTCAATTTCCCAACCCCCCTTAAAATTTCCATTAAAACTCCCCCTTAAAAAACGATTAAAACAGTTTGTTAAAAATCCCCTAAGCCTCCTAGATTTAGCATGCCAACTCTCGGGGTTCCAAAACCCCTCCTCAAGATGGGCCCTCGATAGTGTGGAGGGCCAAACCTGCGAGAGAGGGGAATCTCGCAGGGCAAGAAGGTCCGCATGACTTGAAGAATAATTTCTTCATGACTTGAAGAATGAAGTATCTATAAATGATTATTTACTACAGAGGTGATTTTTTTTTTAAATGATGCTATTGGATTTGTTTTGTAAAAATTGCATCTCAGGTACAGACTCTTCCTCCTTAGAGTAGTCAGATTTTCACCAATGCCAGCACTTTTGTTTTTATTTCCTAAAGGCCAGTGATCCCCAACCTTTCTGGCTCCACAAACTGGTGATGTGGGGGAGGGATGGTTTTGCATGCGCAATTGAAGCTTTGTGCACTCACCTGCTGCTTGTGTGGCCCAGGGTTTAGGTACCCCTGCTGTAGGACGCATTTCAACAGAATACAGAGAAGGAGACCAAACTTGTGACCATTCATATTTATTAATAGTTATTCAATAAACATACAACAAATCAACAAAAATTAAAAGTGTGCAGTAGCTATTATGGTGGTTGCTTGCTTTCAAGATTTTTTTTTTATACTTGCATATAACTGGATTCTGTGGTATGATTCCCTTAGTATAGCATATAAATATTTTTTGAGCAAATTTATATTTAGGATTAGTATATATAAATCAATTGTTAGTTCGTAATATTTAAATTTCATTGTGAGTAGGAGATTTTTAAATATGCTTATTTTTGATGATTTGAACTCTTCAAGTGAACTATTGGAGAAAAATAGAATTATTTACAGTTCTGCAAAAATTGGCATAGTTAAGAGTGGACAACTTACAGTATATATAATTTTTATTTTGCCACCCAGCTCCCAATAATTGAGTGGTTCACAACAATCAAAATGAAGCAATAAAACAAGAGGAAAAAGGATGATAGAAATAAGTATGTACAATTGCTTTTGTCAAAAGTATTCAAACCTGTTTTTTCCCCCCAAGTTGGATGATGCTGTGGTTGCCAAAGAACTGACTTTCTCTGACTCTGAGCATTCTGATGCAGAAGTGTCTTATACTGAGAATGGGACCTTCAATTTATCCCGTGGCCAAACACCATTGACAGAAGGTTCTGAGGGTATGTAGATATATGGAAAACATGCAAGATGCATTTGACATTAAATACCACCATTTTGAAGATCCATTGGGATAACAAAATAAAACAAAAACCAAACTATCCAGTATGAAAACACAATAGAGCTGCTCAAAAATGTTTGCACTTAAATTGGATGTTGAGGAGTGACACTGATATGGAAAGATAAATGCTAAGATCAACTGAATAATATGACTTTTTTATTTATTGAACAAGTACCTTTCAGAACTCAATATCTTTAATTTAATTACCCATTAAAATTCTCTTCAGACTTCGATGGCCACAGTGATCCAGAGGAATCTTTTGCTCGAGATCTTCCTGATTTCCCTTCTATCAACCCTGAGATTACAGGCATAGATGATGAGGATGACACCAGCATTGGCATTCCAAGCCTTTCCCCCCGTAACCAGGCCTGGGAACAGAACCAACAGTCTCATAAAAAGGAAGCAGTGACTTCAGAATCCCTCCTGAGTGAGCTTCCATTAATGCATAATCTGACAGATGACTTAGCTGGTTTTGTGACCAGGGGAATGATTCAGCTAGCCTTGTCAGGAACTTCACAGTCAGTTGCTGCGCATAGCAACAGACAGCAGCGAAGTGCCAAGGCCTTCCTTCGGACCTCCAGCTCAGAGCTGGATACAGATGCTGAAGGAGATGATTTTGAACTATTGGATCAATCAGAGTTGAATCAGATGGATCCTTCAAATTCCCGTGGTCAATAACAATTATCTAGCATTTGTTTTCTGGCTCCTTTATCTAATGGACCAGAATTAGAAGAGCCAGGTGCAGGAATAAGATATTACCGTACAGTTTTCATATCTAATCTGGCCTGGCAAATTTGGGAAATTGTATAAATTTTAGAACAAAACACTACTATAGCAGAATCACAAGAATTTGGCTCTTGTGACCTATACCTTTGTACTTTGCCATATGTTGCACTCTTAATTAATAAAAAAAGGAAAAAAAGTCCTGCCTGATTTATTAAATGACCCAGTAAATAGGCTTCAGATTTTGAGAAACAAGTCAGAAATTGTCTTGTAGTTAACAAACTTAAGTTCTTGAGAAATTCAGGTGAGTATTTTTCCCAGTTTTTGGTTTAGGATTTAAATTTTCAGTACTATTAGAAATATATATACACAGAGACACTGTATATGCGTTTGCATCTGTATAGACATATACATAAAGCTCCCAAGACCTTAGAGGTACTAGAAATTACTCCTATCTCTAGCAAGTATCTGCATGTAACGATTCCAAATACATAATTTATTTAAACCCTAGATGAAGTATTCTCACACAAAATAGCAATAATACACACAAAGAAATCTTTAAACTTTTGAATGAAGATTTCTTACCTTCTCTCTATGACAGTTCATGAAAGAATTGCCCTATTTCACTCTAGAAGTCATCAAATTTAATTATATTGATTTCAAAATTGGAATATATCTAAATTACCTATAGATACCCAGCAAGCAGTCTATCATACTGATATATCCCACTATTGTTGACATGCCCTTATTTCATGTTATCTGTAGCTGTTTAGTTCTCAGATGGATTCCTACTTTCTGAAGAAAAATATATTGCTTATTAAGAAAGCTAATTGATTTCTACTGAAAGATGACAAAGGTCAGAATCCTAAGAACAACTGCTCCAAGCTTTGAATACAGATTTCAAAATATAAAAGTGGGCTACACTGCCTAACGATACTTTTTTTAGGGAAATTTCCTAGGAATACAAAATAGGAACAAAATTACATCAAATGGAAAGGAGACATGTGTAATTCTGAGATAGCAGGAATGTTCCATTTGAAGACCAATTTCATGAGACTTAGTAGAATAGTTGGTATATCTTGGTTGTACTGTTTGCATTACTGTGAAGGTACATTCCATCTTAGTAAAACATCTGCTAATATCTGGATGTTATAAATACCATGTTTTCCCAAAAATAAGACCCTGTCTTATATTTTTTTGAACCCCAAAATAAGTGCTTGGCCTTATGTTTGGAGATATTTTGGAGCTCCTCTTGCTGTCTTACCCGATTTCCAGCTCTGTCTCCCTAACCCTAACCAGAGAAAATGGCGGGGACTGGCTGCACATGTGTTTAAATATTTTGGGGGAGGGCTTATTGGGGGGTCTTATTTTAGTGCTTGCACTCAAAAGCCCGATTGGGCTTAATTATCAGGTGTCTTATTTTAGGGAAACGGTACTATGGCACCAGAATACTGCTTGCGTCTTTCTGTTTTGAGTAAACCAGCAAAGGTGTTGTTTTTTGGTTTTTTGTTTTTTTTTGCTGCATTCATCTTAAAACAGTTTTGCAGACCTACGAAAAACAATCCTTCTTTTAATAATTCATATTGTGAGAAACCTACGAGTTAATTATTCTGGTGCTCTGTAATTTCCTGTACAGAATTCCATACACAAACTATTTCTATACTAAACTATTGGAAGATTGTACCTTAGAAGTAATTATCCTTGATGGAAAGCATTCCTGGTGATTCTCTGAACAAGAGACTTGAATAAGTGCTGTGCTTTTATATTTTAAACATTTATTTAGGTTTGAACTACTTATAACAACTTGTGCATTTGCATATCCAGTTAGAAGGTCTTGCTCCATATTTCTATAGTAGCAATTCAATCTGTTATCGTTTTTGCAGACTGAGTAGTTTTGAGATTTACTATTATTTCCCAACATACAGCATTAAAAGACCTTCGTAAAATACTGCCTATTATTTTATTGGCCAGTAGTACTGTGATGTTAATGCTATATGACTAATAGCACATTCTTGCAGAGAATATTTGAGGAGGTAATACATTGTACATTTAAAACAGCTTGGTTTGATAGCATTTGTGTGGCAATATCATGGTATTTAATTGCCTTTTTGAGTGTTTATAGTATTGTAGAATATTTATAGTAAATTGTCTCATTGGAGAAGTTTTTAAAGTAAATAATTTTTTGATTTAAATGTATTGTTTATCATAGAAAACAAAATACAATACAGTAAAATAAAATGAAACAAAATGGAAATGGAAAACTGGCTATTTCATTAGATTTTATGTGATGTTGAATAGAAAAAGGTTTAGTGCAATAAGACCATCAATACCATCAAACACTCCTTCATTGTATTAATAGTTAAATATATTTTAAACATTTTATTGAGTGTTTTTATCTGCTGTATCTGCTGCAAAATAAAGTATTTGAGAAAAAAATCTGTTTGTTTCATTTCTCTAGCTCCAACAGTAAGACATTTTTTTGAATATTTTTCCTGTTGGCCCATAGTGTCATACAATTGTTAACTTAATTCAGCTGCTATTTTTGCACTGTTTCTCGTATAAACAAAACAAATTAGATCTGATAGTTATACTCACATATTGTGCTGTGCCATTTAAATACTAGTTATTGGAATATGATGTATTTATGTACAATTAAATTTATATCCTGTGTTTCCTTTAAGAGTGCAGGACAAGTTGTACAGGGATCTTTCATTTTATCTCTCCTGTTAACAGAGTTATGTTCACTTGAGATGAGAAAAAGTGATTGACCCAAGTCACTTAATGAGTGAGAGTGACTGAAGGTAAATTTGAACTTCACATTACATTGGCTATTTGTATATGTACCTTTTTTGGAGAAGTTTGCTTTTTGAAAGGTTTTTTAAAATGTATATTCTCCCATTGTTTTACCATCCATTGTCTCTCAACATAGTACAATTATTGTCTCTCAGTTTAATACAGCTATTCTTATAAAAGAATGGAAGCCCAAGAGGAACTAAGTTCAGTGTATCTTTGTCTTCCAGCACAAGTGCTCATACAAATTTTATTTGTATCTACTGCCATCCTTCAGGATATGGTGAGCTCATACAGGATTGGGGCACCAACAGAGAGAACTATTACTTTTGAGTTCCTGCTCTTTTCAGTCTCTGAATTGAGGGAATCCAGAGCATCACATCTTGAGCAGGACAGGTTCTCCAGAGTTCTTCTTGCAATCTCATGAGTATCCTCAGATTTACCTGAAGAGTCACCTTGGATAGTGAGATGGGTGGCATGTAAATTTATTAAATAAGATTTTACTATATACTGATTTAAAGGTGAAAACTAGCATCTGAAACCTGCAAAGTTATTTTGCTGAATCAACTTCTATCCATTATATACGCTGTTGCATTTGCATGCATTGCAGATTTCAGATTGCAGTCCCAAGTAGACCACTTTACCATACAGGTAAATCCTCATTTAGCAACTGTTTCAGACAGCAAATGCCATTACAATGGTAATGAAAAAGTAACCTGGTGACCAATGCCCACATTTGTGACCATATTGTCTTTCCCTTAGTCACATATTCACCATTAACAAATCAGTAGACATTTTCCTGTGTCCTGGGTTGTTGTTTTTTCTTTCTCCCTTTGCAGAGGGAGAATGCTTTCATAAATAATCTCTTCCTGAACTGCTTTTCTCTAGTATAGTGCTGCCCACAAGTTAACAAGCTCAGTTCTTCATAAGTTGATTATAACCTTGCAGTTGCTACCTGAAATTAACAAGACCCTAATCAATTTCATTTCCTTTTTTTTCTAAGTGGAGCTTCATAGCCCAGAGGCCAGTAGGCAAACAGCAGATCCCAATTACGGTATTCCTTTTCGAAATAAATGTGTGCATTTCTCACTGCATACCTGCTCACGCTCTTATAATCCATTTCTCTCCAACTGAAACAAATACATATATTAAACTCCTTTCTTACTAGTCATTCCATTACCAGGAAGAGCATCCCAAATGCTGGGAAAGTGAAGAAAGGGAGCTATAAAATTTTACCCAGCTTTCTCATGAGTTGAATTCTAGAAATATTTTTGCCATTTGGGGCCTTAATCTTTTTGAAGCTGTAAAGCAAAGAAAAGGCGAATTAAAATCACAGTCTTAGTATAACCCACTCCAGAGACAATAGAGAAGCCAAGCCACCCAATACTACAGAACAATCTTTTTGCCAGGATTCAATCTCAACTTTGATACCATCCAGATACTTACAGTATTTGCATAGCAACTTAGAACTTAAACAGCATTTTTTTTTTATTCTACATGAACCTGTTTGGGGAGAGGGAGGGAATCATCAGCAAACTGGTGATATTTCAACCCAATTTGATGACTGATTTTCTCCAGATACTTCAGAAGGACTAATCACAGATGTTGGACAAAGTGAGAAGACCTGAGTTCAAGTTTTCCCTTATGTATAAAAGCTAGCTGGATGATTGTGAACTGGTTGCATGGGATCTCTATGCAGTCACCAGAAGTCAAAGTCCATTTGAAGAATGCAAACAATAGAAGCTTTATATAGATTTTAAATATTGTGGTAAAGAAAAGGAACAATGTCATATTAAAACTGTGCCACTAAATTCGAACCTGAATAATGGTTTCTAACTTTCAACCAACATATTTTTCTTCTGCTCCAGTTCTATTTTAGGAGCTCAGTCTATACTAACCAGTAATCTACATATATGATAGTATCGGTGTCTTGAGATAAGTAGCTGGATCTCATTGACATTCTTTGAGCTGATGTTCTAATTTTCATTTATTCCTCTGTAGGATTATTCCTATGTTTAATTGCCTTATTTTAGGAATTTACCCAACATCTGAACTGGCAACTGCTATAAAAAGCAGCGGGTTCTTCAACAATATCATCTGTAAACTGCTATTATAGCAGGTTACAGATGATATTGTTGAAGAACCCACTGCTTTTTGCTGTCACCAGGATTCTCACCCCAATCCTTGTTTTAAGGGAATGGAGTGATGTGTGGAGTGTCTATGCCCCACTTCCAAATTTGTGATTAACTGTGGCCTATTAGCAATCTTTGTGGTCTTGAATGGAGAGCAGTGGTAGGATTCATCCAGATCGCACCACTTCGGGAGGACCAGTTGTTAACTTTCTGAGCAGTTTGGTGAACTGGTTGTTGGAAGAAATTAAGGCAGAGAACCGGTTGTTAAATTATTTGAATCCCACTACTGATGGAGAGTATAGAAATCAGTTTGAGTAAAGTTTGGAAGTCTTTTGTGGAAGGAAGCTCAACAGATAATGTTAGGCGCAAAGGAGATAAAGATGGTCTAAAATGGAAAACTACCTACTGATATGATGATCTATGCTTTAAAAGTGCAAAAACTGACTCAGAAGAAAGGAGGCAGTGAAGGCCGGGAATGTGATGTCTTGGATCAGCACATGCTTGGTGGAATCCAATGATTTTAGCACCAAGATTGCTGCAGTTGTGATCTCAAAAAAAATAAAATTTTCTGGGGAGATTACTAATAAGTCACATTAGGGTGACTCATCAGGTAAAATGTAAACTGAGGTGAGCCTAATCTAAAGAGAGTATATTGATCAGAGCAGTGGTGGAGGAATACCATTCCTGGTCAGCACTATCAGGAGGTGTTTCCGCCTACCAACTTGAATCTCTATCAGCTTACTTATTGAAAATGAAGCTAGAAGCTGTATTTGTACTTGAAAGATGTAGGAAGGGAAAAGCCAACCTGAGTGGTTTACCAGATTGCTTGATCCACTACTTAGTATGTTATAGTAAGATAATATATAATGTTTTATTCATTATTGGATTGATATTTTGTGTAATGTAGTGCCGCTTTAATATTATTGCAGGATTTTTTAAGTGGGGAAGCATTCCAATCCTGGTTTCAGTCTGAATATATGTATAGCAGCGGGCACTGGAGGGGCCATTCCAGGGAAAACAGAATCAACCATGTATCCTTAATCCTTATTTCCTATCCAATGATTGCAATCTTGAATCCTATAAATCTCAAGCTCTGAAGAATAAATGCCTGGTTTGTTTATAATAAAGTTCTACTCATCCATGATTTGGTAACATGTGTTGCAAAATGTGATATACCTATATATTGCAAACCTTCTGGGATTCTGCCCTCCTAGATTTTACATCAATCCTTATGCTAAATTTGGAGGAGAGGAGTTTATTTTCATTAATTAATAAATTAAAATACTTATAGGTTATATCTATAAAAAATATGTAGTTATTTTATATTAATGCTTGTGTATACTGTTGTGACAAAATAAAAAAAACAACCTAGGTGATCAAGAACTCTGCTTTTAAGATCTTGCTGGATGGCCATTCTGCTGCTTATATTAATCCCACAGAGATATTTTTAAATATGCCACAATTCCTAATAAAACACAAAATAGATTCACAGTTCAAATGGCTAAATTCTTGCAAGGCAAAGGTAAATACATTCTCATTTTCCAATATAGTGAGAATTTATCTAACCACAGAAAATGTAGTCCTCTCAAATAATCCTGTATTTATCTACTGTGCATTTACCAAAATAAATCATGATGACTGACAAGATAAAATGGTTATCAATATTGAGGCAGATGACATGCCCCATTGGATAGATGACACTCAACATGCTATTGAAGAAGAGCTTAGATTGTTATAAAATACTGATGATTATGATACTGTTTAGATCAGGGATATCAAACTCGCAGCATGGCAGCATCACCTGATGTATCGGGACTTTTTTCCCCTTTGCTAAACTGGGCATGGGCATGGTCAGCATGTGATGCATCCAGCTCGTGGGCCGGGCGTTTGACAGCCCTGGTTTAGATTAAAACTTTTAGGGATATCTAATTGCTGAAGCTGCAAAGATAGCATTATACTGAGAACATAGAGCATAAGAAATACTTACATGGGAAGATTCAACCCAGAGAAAAATTAAATGACTCAACCCAGCTTTTGAGGTATCAGTATTGGCTTCTGAGATATCAGCAAATTGAAATAAATTGGAATTAGTTACTTCAAGCCAAAGATTATATTATTTATAGTCAGAATATGACAAACAAAGAAGGAATGTTGTTACTCCCTAGTCAAGAATGATAGAGCAAAGATAGCATTTATGTAGAAAGCTGTCACTGACTAATAGCACTTAGATTTCACAAACAACCTTTTCGTATGATGGTTATTCAAGTGTATGTCCCAATCACGGATGCAAAAGAGATGAGGTAGTTGATGATCAGATTCAATCTGAAATAGACAAAATATACAAATAAGATGTGCTGCTTGTGGTTGGAGACTGGAATGTCAAAGTTGGAAATGCAGCTAGTCCCCAACTTATGATCACAACGGAGCCCAAATTGCTAACCAAAACAGCTGTTAAGTGAGCTTTGCCCAATTTTATGAACTTTCTTGCCACATTTGTTAAGTGAATTACTACAATTGTTAAGTTAGTAATATGGTTATTAAGTGAATCTGGTTTCCCCATTGA
Organism: Ahaetulla prasina; assembly: GCF_028640845.1. Classification (NCBI taxonomy): domain Eukaryota; kingdom Metazoa; phylum Chordata; class Lepidosauria; order Squamata; family Colubridae; genus Ahaetulla; species Ahaetulla prasina. Next base: position 53,914,959 of record NC_080542.1, on the reverse strand, counting down.
CTTTGCTTGTCAGAAGGTTGCAAAAGATGATCTGGGCACACTGCAGTCATCATAACTATGAGTCAGTTACCAGGTGTCTCAATTTGGATCACATGACCATGAGATGCTGCAACAGTTGTAAAGTGAAAAATGGTTATGTCACTTCTTTCTGTGCCACAGTAACTTTCAGCAGTCACTAAACAAACTGTTGTAAATCAAGGACTACCTGTAGTACAAAGGAAAATATAGTTTTACTTTGCAACCTACCATAAATAATAAACAGTTGGATAACTTACCAATTTCTGATAATACAATGATCTCTTCAATGTTAACAAATTCTTAAAACTATAAATATTTTATATATTTATATATATAAATAAATATATATAAATATATAAATATAACCCGCGAAAACCTCAGAAAACACACACACACACATATATATATATATATATATTTGTTTTCTGAGATTTTTGCGGGTATTTGTATGAGGTCTTTGGTTATTTGGGTTTTCTCCCGCGTAAAATTGGAAGTGTCTTGGCAATGTTTCGACGAAGTCTCATTCGTCATCTTCAGGCTTCAGCTTCGTGCTTCTGGGAGCAATGTGTGATCGCAGCTGTTTCTTCCTTTTAACTGCTAGAGGGGGTTTGAACTGATTGGGTGGGAGCTTGGCTGTGCTCTGATTGGATGGAAGTTTTTTTGTGCTCTGATTGGCTGGGAGTGTGTCCTGTTTGGGTGGGGGCTATATGTTTATACCTCCTTATATGTCCATATATATATATATATATATATGTATATATATATAGTTTGAACCCCCACTAGCAGTTAAAAAGGAAGAAACAGCTGCAATCACACATTGCTCCCAGAAGCACGAAGCTGAAGCCTGAAGATGACGAATGAGACTTCGTCAAAACGTCGCCAAGACACTTCCAATTTTATGCGGGAGAAAACCCGAATAACCAAAGACCTACATACAAACACCTGCGAAAACCTCAGGGAAAAATATATATATATATTTATATATAAATATACATATATTTATATATATATAATATAATAATATAATATAATATATTATAATATATAATATAATATATTATAATAATAAATATAATATTGCTCCCAGAAGCACGAAGCTGAAGCCTGAAGATGACGAATGAGACTTCGTCGAAACGTCGCCAAGACACTTCCAATTTTACACGGGAGAAAACCCGAACAACCAAAGACCTATATATATATATATTTATATATATATAAATATATATATATTTATATATATATAAATATATAAATATATAAATATATATATATGCTTATACCTCCTTATATGTCCTCATATATATATTTATATATTATATAATCTTTTTGTGTGATGCTTATATATATATTATTGTGACTAAATAAATAAATAAATAAATAAATAAATAAATAAATAAATAAATAAAGAGTTGGAAGGGACCTTGGAGGTCTTCTAGTCCAACCCCCTGCCCAGGCAGGAAACCCTACTCTATTTCAGACAAATGGCTATCCAACATTTTCTTAAAAATTTCCAGTGTTGAGCATTCGCGCCAGCCGAGATGAACTAGATGAACTAGTAGTAGTCACTACTTTTCAGCAGCTTTACATTTTAAACGGCAAAAGACAGCTTTGGATCCCCAACCGTATCCCAAATGACGTTGACGTTCAACCCGGAAGCCTATTTATTTTGACATATGTCTATTTTTGGAATCTCCGTCTTAGGGAGTAGCTTCCGCTTCCGATAGGAGTCCCGCCCTGATCAGGATGAGCGGAGGAGGGAAGAAGCGCGACGCATCTGATGGTAACGCAACTAGGAATCCAAAGGGGGTGATGCGCGGATCCGTAGTCCTCTTCCACTTTTCATGTACAAAGCGAAGTGCGCTTATCGTGAAATCCGCTTTATTTAAAAAATAATAATAATAACCAAACTCCCTTGTTTCCAGCATTTGAAAGTCCTTCGTGACGAACTCAACTATAGGATGCAGAGTGTTAGGATCTTCGCATTCCCCTTCGTTTTTTTTACAACACCCCAATCGGACATTTTCCAAATTTTACATTTCCCACCATCGCCAGGAAATGTATAGGAGTGCTGCTCTTTGGGAAGGCTTAAGAGTGGAACGTCACGTCTTTGTCTGATACGTACTTATTTTGTAACAAAACAATGTTTATTCTTTAAAAAAAAATTTTTAAAAGAATACCAGCTAAAAATGCAAACTAAGGAGAAAAAGAAAAAAAAATTTTTTTATACTTATCAATAGTCACTGGCCTACCAATGAATTTGCTATTGTAATATAAATAATACAAGATATTATATTGTAATATATAGATATTCTATTGTAAAATATCACAGAATCTCTACCATAATAAAATATATTGCTGCAATATTGACAAAGTTGCACAGCATTTAGTAGCTTTGCAGTAAGCTTTCCTGCTTATGGTCTTGTTGCCTAGCAAATTTTTTAACAGATGGAGAATGTTATTCATCCTCAAGATATTGAAGTATCTATGAGAAAAGACTCTATTTCTTTTTGTTTTTATGTGATTTACATATGCTAGCCTGTCGTTATAATTTTCTTTTTTTCTTTTTGATTTGGAGAATGTGCTGCCATCCTGCTACGTTATCTTCAGGAGCAGAACCGGCCTCATAGTGCTCAGGATGTCTTTAGCAATTTACAGAAACAACATGGATTGGGCAAGACGGTAAGACAAGATGTCAGAAGTGCATTGTGGGACTTGTGTTAGCTCCAGTGGTCAAAATAACATCGCACTTCAATTTCCAAATGTATGCTACATATCTTTTAAATTCTCCAAATTGGGTATTTTAATTTAACATAATCCTAATCTACAAGAATAATGAATGTTCATAATGTTCATGACATGAGTCCTTGAAGAAACCAATTAGTTAAGAAATACTATTGTTTCTCTGTTTATGGCATCAGTTTTTATTTGTACTGTGTAATGCAGCATGTTACAATTTAAGCAGACACATTCACATATTGGCACTAATTCCTAACTACCTACACCACCTGAGTTGGCAGATTTCTTCTGAAATGCCATGTGTATTTTGAAGAATTGTGCTCAGCTCTCCTATAGCAAAGAATTTTCTCTTGTCAAATTTTCATTTTCCTTTGATGTTGAAACAATTTGCAATTTTTATTTCAGTCCTCCACTTTGTTGTGAATTTTTCTCATTCTGCATTTTCTTGTTTTCTGTTTGACTTAGGCTGTAGTGAAGGCACTGGAGCAGTTGGCTCAGCAAGGGAAGATCAACGAAAAGGTTTATGGGAAACAGAAGATTTATTTTCCAGATCAGGTGAAATGCCATTCTGTGAAACTTAAATTTAATTTCTACCACCCCAGGGAAAAAAACAGAAAACAAAGCCTCAGCAAGAAAACTAACTCAGTCTGTTTCAGGACTGCCAAAATCCATGTGCTTTTCTAAAACCAATAACCAATATCAACAACTAGAGCTATCTAGATCCACCTTATATACCAGCTGTTACACATCTTCAATTTCTCTTTTCCAGAGTCTTTTAGTAAGTTAAAAGACTCTGATGCCAGCCCAACACTTCTACAAGTTAGAATTAGCTTCTGATCTCAGTTTGTTTTTATTAGCTAGCTACATTAAACATTTGTTTGGGTTTCTGTCTGGATATGTGAACAGCCAGCAGGAAGATGTATAGTAGCTGGTACATAAGATGGATCTAGGTCACCAATTTTTGCGGCTTGGTGGCTGGCTGGTGGGGGGAGGGGAACCATGCTGCGCGAGCACAAGTTCATATGCAGCTGGACTGCAAGTCAAGCTGCGCATGCACATGCCTGTGTGCCATCCCTCACACACAATCATCTAACATGATTTATGTATATTTTCTATTATGATATAATGGAATAAACCACATTCCAAGCAATCAAGTTTTTGTGAAAATAAAACCTTTCATTATATGCATCCCCAGGGGTGCCAGCCCACCCCTTGCATCAGTCAAGCTGCACATGCACACACGCATTGCCAGCTTGTGGCCCAGTTGCAAATAAGCCACAGCCTGGTAGTGGACTGTGGCCCAAAGATTGGGGACCCCTGATCTAGACAACTCTGGTTTTTGATGCATGCCATGAAGGTATTGGCCTGGGACATAGGAATCCCACATTCATCTCTCTTCTTATCCCCCAAGTTCCTGTGTCTGCCAACCAATTTCATCTTTGCAGGGGTAAATTGAAGGAGGGAGTGCCATAATTCTTCATGCGTTCTGAGTTTCTGAAGGAAGATGGGATAGAAATCTAAAAATAGAACAATTACATAAATAAAAATATTAGTTACCAGGAAACGAAAGTGGAAAGCTATCACCCTCTAGTAGAAGCATGTGAGCTTCCCAGATGAATCCAGCAGTTGACAGACTACAGACTACTGTAGATGACCAGATGATGAAATTTTCTTATATAAATTAAGTTGAATCTTAATATTACAAGACAAATATTTTTATACTGTTGTACCAAATTTTTAAGCATCAGAGAAAGAATCTTGATGGAGATGCTGTTTTACAGTTTTACTAAATAAGCCAATTGCTTCTTAGCTGAAAATTATTGAAAATTGATAATGATTGTTTTGGAAGAGAAGTGCATTGGCTGAACATACTATAAGGATAGTACAAGGATATACAATGAAGGTTTTATTTTCACAAAAACTTGATTGCTTGGAATGTGGTTTATTCCATTATATCATAATAGAAAATATACATAAATCATGTTAGATTAATGCTCTCTCCTATACATGTTTTTCCAGAATCGTTTTGGTAACATGAGTGAATCAGAACTCAAGGGCTTGGACAATGAGATTTCAGAACTGTCTTGCAAGGTTCAGACACTTCAACAGAACTGTCGTCACATGGAATCAGGTGCGTTCAGGAAGGTTAAATCAGTATGTTGAGTGTGGATACGTGTGCAATTGAGTGGTTGAATGCCATGGAAACTTTGGGAACTGTTTTTATCTGAACTGCAGCTGGGATGCCTGCAAGCCTTCCCACTGACCAGTGCTATTTCAGCTATTCTAACTAGCAATTCCATTCCAGAACTGAAAGAACTGAAGGGCTCTATGACAACCCCAGAGATGGTTAAAGAAATTGAAGAGTTAAAAAAAGATTGTGCCAATTATACAGAGAAACTGGAATTGATCAAATCTGCTGCCAATCATGTGTCCCCTGAGGAGAAAGAAAAGGTAACAAAGCTGCAAAGGGAGGGTCCAGTGGCAGGGAAAGGGATAGTTCAGACTGCCCATTCTGGTTGCCCCGCTATCCTATACCAACCATATATAAGGGCCGTGGAAGTGCTGAGTATTCCAAAATTAAGTCAAGCATCACAGAGAGAAGAGTTTTAGGACTCCAAAACACATTATTCTTTGCTAATAATCAAATCTTAATAATGGTCACAGACCAGCATACAGAGGGTTTATTTATTTATTTATTTATTTTATTAAATTTTTATACCGCCCTTCTCCCGAAGGACTCAGGGCGGTGTACAGCCGGAATAAAATACAGAATATATACAATTAAAAGAAATTAAAATAAACTATTACTAAACGGCCGGTAATTTAAAAGATTTAAAAATTTAAAATATTACTAAAACCCCAATTTAAAATCAACTATTTATGCCAGTCCCGCTTGAATGAATAAATATGTTTTTAGCTCACGACGTAAGGTCCGAAGATCAGGCACTTGACGTAAGCCAGGGGGGAGTTCGTTCCAGAGCATCGGTGCTCCCACAGAGAAGGCCCTACTCCTGGGGGCCGCCAGCCGACATTGTTTGGCGGACGGCACCCTGAGAAGGCCCTCTCTGTGAGAGTGTACGGGTCGATGGGAGGCATAAGGTAACAGCAGGTGGTCTCGTAAGTACCTGGGTCCTAAGCCATGGAGCGCTTTAAAGGTGGTAACCAGAATCTTGAAGCGCACCCGAAAGACTACAGGAAGCCAGTGCAGACTACGGAGCAGTGGTGTTACATGGGAGCCATGAGCGGCTCCCATTACCACTCGCGCAGCTGCATTCTGGACTAACTGCAGCCTCCGGGTGTACCTCAAGGGCAGCCCCATGTAGAGAGCATTGCAATAATCCAGCCAAGACATAACCAGAGCGTGAGTGACTGTGCATAAGGCCTCCCGGTCAAGGAAGGGACGCAACTGGCGAACCAAGCGAACTTGGTAAAAGGCCCTCCTGGTGACGGCCGCCAGATGTTCATCAAAGGACAGCCGACCATCCAGGAGGATGCCCAAGTTGCGAACCACCTCCTTTGGGGCCACTAACTCGCCCCCAACAGTCAGCTGCGGGAGCAGCTGACTGTCCCGGGATGCCGGCATCCACAGCCACTCCGTCTTGGAGGGATTGAGCTTGAGTCTGTTTCTCCCCATCCAGACCCATACAGCTTCCAGGCACCGGGACAGCACTTCGACCGCTTCGTTGGGGTGGTCCGGGGTGGAAAAGTACAGCTGAGTATCATCAGCGTACAGATGATAACTCACCCCGAAACCACTGATGACCTCACCCAGCGGCTTCATATAGATGTTGAACAGGGTAGGCGAGTGAATCGACCCCTGAGGTACCCCACAAGTGAGGCCCCTCGAGGACGACCTCTGCCCCCCTGTCAACACCGTCTGCGACCGGTCGGAGAGATAGGAGGAGAACCACCGATAAACGGTGCCTCCCACTCCCAATCCCTCCAACCGGCGCAGCAGGATACCATGGTCGATGGTATCAAAAGCCGCTGAGAGATCTAATAGGACCAAGGCAGAGGAACAACCCCTGTCCCTGGCCCTCCAGAGGTCATCCACCAACGCGACCAAAGCCGTCTCCGTGCTGTAACCGGGTCGGAAGCCGGACTGGAACGGGTCTAGATAGACAGCTTCCTCCAGGTGCCGGGGAAGCTGCCATGCAACCACACTCTCTACAACCTTCGCTAAGAAGCGAAGGTTGGAAACTGGACGATAATTTCCCAAAATAGCTGGGTCCAGGGAAGGCTTCTTCAGGAGAGGTCTCTCCACCGCCTCCTTCAAGGCGGCGGGGAAAACCCTTTCAACCAAAGAAGCATTTATAATCCCCTGGAGCCAGCCTCGTGTCACTTCCTCAGCAGCCAGTACTAACCAGGAAGGACACGGGTCCAGTAAACACGTAGTTGCATGCAACTTCCCCAGCAACCTGTCCACGTCCTCGAGAGCCACAGAATCAAACTCATCCCAAATAACCTCAACAAGACGAGTCTCTGCCACCTCGGCTGAATCATCGCAATCATGGTCCAAGCTATCACGAAGCTGAACGATTTTATCGTATAGATAACCGTTAAACTCCTCGGCTCGTCCCTGCAAGGGGTCATCCCGTCCCTCCTGTTGAAGGAGGGAACGGGTCACCCGAAACAGGGCGGCCGGGTGGTTATCTGCCGATGCAATGAGGGTGGAAACGTAGGAACGCTTCGCCTCCCTCATTGCCACTAGGTAGGTCCTAGTAAAGGACCTCACTAGTGTCCGATCAGCCTCGGAACGGCTGGACCTCCAAACACTCTCTAGGCGTCTTCTCCGGCGTTTCATCTCTCTCAGCTCCCCGGAGAACCAGGGAGCCAATTGAGATCTACGCCGGCTCAGAGGCCGCAAAGGCACGACACGGTCCAAAGCCCCAGCCGCGGCCCGTTCCCAAGCCGCAACCAGTTCTTCAGTCGTGCCGTGGGTAAGATCTTCAGGAAACGGCCCAAGCTCCGTCAGGAACCTCTTCGGGTCCATCAGGCGCCTGGGACGGAACCAACGCATCGGCTCTGTCTCCCTGCGGTGGTGAGCAGCGGTTCAAAAGGGTTAAGGTGCAGTCAGTTAAAAACACAGATTAAAAAAAGCTAAAAAATATAAAATAGAAAGTGTATATAAAAATCTAAAGGGAAGAGTAGAAGTATTAGGTATAGGGTAACATAAAGCTTAATATGTGGAAGACTATATCAGTTTACATAGTACTCTAATAAGTTACATGCTCATTAAGTTTAGTTTATGGCACATATCATTAGCCAGTGAATTGTACAGAAATTTGCAACATTGTAAATATTTATTTGCTACAGTAACAATTGTTCATGGGATCTGGGGAATTCCTACAACGTGGCATACACCAAGAGCACTGAAAATCTAATTGTCTAATTAAAATTAATTCTAATTTGCATTAAATGGGAATAAACATGAATGCTCTTTTAAGGCCCTTTTCTTGCAGGTAGTTTGTCAATACTCAGTTTGGGATGCTGCAGCCTTCGTTCCTAAATCAAAACTGGCTGCAGTCTGAGCTGTTTCATTGGAATAAGGATTGCTTGGGTTTTGTTGATTGCAGGTATACAATGAGAAAAAGCTGTACTGCAAAGAATGGCGTCGTCGCAAGAGAATGGTAAAACACAATTATTTACGGTTTAAAAAATGATGTGTTGAGTATGTATCTAGGAAACCAACAGAATACATTCTAAATATCCTATTTTTCAAGTATAAAAGATAAGATTTAAGTGATGGCTTACAATATACAGCTGCAGACTGACTTTCCATGTATAATTTAATCTGGTTATTGAATGCACGGATTCATGCCTATTATCTGTAAAACTAAATGGTGCGTTCTTCCTCTCTTTATGTTGAAAATAATTTGCTTATTTGTGTCAGAAGCATCAAAATTAAAATAAAACATATGCCATAAAATTTATAATATAAAATACAAGATTAAAATATGTACAAGATAGTTGGAAATAAGAGTATAACTTTCTTGGCATGGATGTTTTGGTAAGCTTCAGCTGTTGAAAAATGTAGCAATATGGAAAGTTATGTGTGCTCTAAGAACTGCACCTTCATTTTCTTTGTGTAAATTGTTAGACCATAGGATTCTTGGAAACCAAACACTTACCCTTTTGGATCAATTATACTAAAAATATGGGAAATGGATTATTGAAAAGGTAGAATAGCTACAAATAATTGTGAAAAATACTTTTATTTTTCTTAAATCAGTCTGTTTTTAACAAATATTTCCAATTGATTTTTCTTTTTAATAAGAATTTAATATGAAGTTTTATATCTCCTTAAAATGGAAGTTCCTGTTTCTATTTTTTTTTCATACTTCTTTTTGAATCGTATTTAGGTAAAATTATAGAAAAAATGTTGACTTAGATTTTGAAAAGTGATTTTTATTTTTATCATTATTGTCTGTTATTATGAGAAATTTTGTTTTCAGATTTACAGAGTAACTTTCCAATTGCTTACTAGCCGTATTTTCAACTAACTAAGAGAAATTCATATATTTTCTCCTATAATTACCAGATCTGTATTATTTCTGTCTGCCAATCTTTTTGTAGAAAGAATAGCAACTAAACATAAGACATAACTTTCTCAACAGGCAACAGAATTACTTGATGCAATCCTTGAAGGCTATCCTAAAAGCAAGAAACAGTTCTTTGTGAGTATTACATTTTAACTAATATTGAGAGCCACAGGGATATAAGCAGGCGTTTCTTGGTCAGTTCCAGTGGTAGGTTGCTACCGGTTCTCCCCAGTTTGGGAGAGCCGGTAACGGAAATTTTGATACAAGAGTGAACTGGTTCGCTCCGAATGTCAGCTGGGCCCTCCCCAATGCTATTCCTACCTTTATTCCTTTGTTTTTAGCTCAGTTGTAAGGCACGGCAGAATGGATTGCCATGCCTCAACTGTTTTTTTACTCATTGCGCTTGTGCGTTTGGTGCATGCAAGCGGTGATAGCATGCAAAGTGCGTGCGCGATGCAAACCAGTGGTAAAACTGGTTAGAACCCACCACTGTCAGTTCCAACTGTGGATTGTTCAACTACTGGGCCAGTTATGATCTGCAAAATGCTCTTATTTTCATTTATTAACACCTTAAAAGAACATGTGTTGTTTCTTGTTCAGGAGGAAGTTGGCATTGAGACAGATGAAGATTTCAATGTTACAGTACCTTCTGTGTGAACCAAGATCTCATCTGCGTAATTGAAATCTAAGCATTCAAGTTTCAGTTTCTCATTCTGTTGCTAATTTTCAGAACTTAAAAATATTTGCATTCATTGGTGATAAGCACACCTCCCATTTTACACTTTAGTTTTTTCCTAGTATTTCTCCATAGGACTTCCTAATCAGTCTGATTATTTTGTTCTTAAAGTAGTTAGAACGAAATGTTAATATGCACTTGAGAAAATGGGGGAGGGGGCTCAAAATACTTGAATTTCAGATACTAATTTCTCTGCAATTGGCCTGCATATTGTGTTAACAGCATATTATGCCATTAAAGCAACACTGTTAGAGTGAGCTAATTATCCCACCAAGAATTGGGGAAATTTTAATGTCAGTTGTTATTTAGCCATCATGCTTTGCTTTATGCTATGAGTCACCTTGTGAGATGCAAACACATTGAATACATTTTCTCCAAGTTAATTGGGCAATTGTGGGAGGGAGAACAGCTGGGTTCTTTGTTACATGGAAGAAAAACAATGTACCTTGGAAAATTGATATTAAAAGATTAGTTTCCTGACTTGGGCAAGTGGCTATTGGATTAGATCAAAGATCAGCATATTCATGTGACTGGCAGTTGCACTACAAGATCATATTGCCAAAGTTTGGAAGTAAAATACAAATTTTCAGTAGCACAAGGACTTTATTTTTACTAAAGGTAATACTGTTCCCTTAAGCCAGATGTATAATGCATTCATTTTGACATTTCAAGTTGCTGACCCCCTCTTCAAATAAGGGCCAATAGAAATTCCTACCTGAAGTTGTCAGTGAAAGATTATATGTAATTCAGAGTCCAAAATAATAGAATAGCCACCCAGTCTGGAAATTAGCATTTTATACAATTACCATGAAATAACAAGTAATTTCAACCAAAATACTTAAGCCCAGTCTTCTAAAATACTTTAGATAAAATCAGGCAAAGCCAACAAGTCATTCAACCACATAGCAAATTTATTAGAACTGCGTGTCATAATAAAAAAATAGCAAGGTCTTGTCTTGTCTGAGTTAATGTCCTTCTCCACCAACCAGCAGTAGATCCAGAAAGCAGTGCCTATAAAAGACAGTGGACCCACCTTTGCAGCAAAAAAAAAAAAGGAGCTGCAGAAGGGAGTTGGCTTAATTCACTTCATTGCATTATTAGAAACCGAGGCTGCAAGAGACTAAAAGGTATTGCCCCTTTATTGCTAATACAACATAATTGATAAGCCTATTCAGACTTTTAATCCATAGAATTGAAGTGAAGACAAATAATGATTGCATATAGGTTAATTTAAAAAAGCTGGAGGTTGGCTACACAACAGAAGGTTGTTGCTAGATGACTTACTATTCAAGGCTATCAGAATGTATTATACAAAGGAAGGCCGTTTATTGCTTAACTTCCCTGGTTCTCTGCCCTTAACCCAAGGTAAATGCTACATGGAGTCATGATAGTATGTGAAACAGCTTTGTTTTTATAATCATTACACTAGCTACTGCACCTTGAACCAACTTTAGATATAACATGTAGGTATTTAGAAAAAGTATTTTAACAAACTGAGGTGAAGAGACATTAAGAAAAGAATTTGGCTCATTGTGAAACCCTGGTATATTGTAAATACGTTTCTATTAGATCAGCTACATTTATGCATAGGAACAGGTAGAGCCAAGGCTTGAAAAAGAGATGGCAGCAAGCAATCCCCATGAACTGAGAGCTGATTATTTTTCTTCTCATCTGAAGAGCTTGCAGTGTAAACTGAGAGATTTCCAGAGGTAAACCAAATCTGTAGCCCTAAAAAAAGCTTGAGATGGAATTGCTGGAAGGAATAAAGCTTCTTGGCCATTTATCTCCAAATTAGGCTCCTTCAAAGCTTTCTCTTTGATTAGTAGAGTTGGCTCTTCAGTCGTTGCAGTACACCAATGACAATGTCTCGCAGGGTCTGTGGAAAAAGGCACTAAGTAAATTGATAACGAACTGTTTCTGGTATAATCTATCCTTTGAAAGATTATGGTAGGTGTAGAATTAAATCACCAAAAATCACTGTTCTATTTCTAAAGTCTGACTATGGCAGTTTCTCAACCTTTTAGCATTGGAATAGAACTTTCATCACCTACATTGCAGCAAGATTATGGAAAAAAATGCTGTTTCCATTCAAGTGCTTTATTTTTTTCCTCCTAAGCAGTGCCAAGAATACCTTCCTGTGAAAGACATGACCATTTCTGCCACTTTTAGGCTATTTATTAAGCACAAAAGCCAGTCAGAGAAGCTGACTAATGTTATTTAAAGGACAGCAATGGATATCCACATTATGAATTTTTTATATGATTACCTCTGAATTCAGGATTCCACTAGCGAATCAGGCATATTTTTCCTGTATGTGATATTGGCCATACGTTCTTATGTTCTGGAATTACCTGTGGCTTGCAGTGCTCTTCTATCCAGCTGAAAACACAAGCTGAGAGCTCCTGAAAGCTTGTTACAGAGATGGAGGCATTAAAGGACTGGAACAAAGAGTCCATGATACCCTGGAAAACGTTGAACTTCACTTGGTCAGAGATCTGGTTCTTTCCTTCACTGGGATTGTCCTGGTGAGCTTTAACAATATCTTCATAGTTTCTGAAATGCATATATGTAGTTAGTTAATTTAGCAGAAAACATGTGGAATAATCAGATCTGGAATAATAAATTATCATTTTATAGAAGAAACATTTCTTAAAGATAGGATGGAAGAGTTGTAATAATAAATGATAATCATGTTACAGAGTAAACATTTCTCAAAGATAGAATGCAATTTACTGTTGAACTAAAAATATCTGTCTCCTCCCTTCCTTCCTGTAGGCATACATATTCAAGGTAATATATGTCAGGGTTCTCCAACCTTGGTCCCTTTAAGACTTGTGAACTTCAACTCCCAGAGTCCCTCAACCAACAAAGTTGGCTGAGGAACTCTGGGAGTTGAAGTCCACAAGTCTTAAAGGGGCCAAGGTTGGAGACCCCTGACATATGTAACATTCTTTACTATTTTTCCTGAAAATCATAGCCCTGACTGAGCTAAGAAAGTCAATCTGTGACCTTCCATAACTGAAGGTAGTTTAAAACATAGATCTCCCAGCTCTTAGTTCTAATACATCACTTTATTTTGGGGAGGTCAGCTAGTGAATCATGAATATACAAATGCACAAGTCTTACACTTTCATGATGTTCAAGGCCATTACATCTTTCCGGAGAGTGGAGACCTCTTCCTCTTGTTTCTTTTTTTCTTTGTGCAAGAATTGAATATAATCAATAGCTGGGTAGCAGAGAAAGCAACAATTTAGAAAGGAGCCTTTAAGTTTTTTCAAAGCCCAACCTACAACACCTGGCTATTCAGGTATTTCTAAACTCAAGTTACATTAAAGGTGCCATTCCACTCCCTAGAACCGGGATGGCGAACCTGTGGCATGCGTAGCCATATCGGTGGGCACATGAGCATTGCCCTAGCTCAGCTCCGACATGCATGCATGCACCGGCCAACTGATTTTTGGCCCTTCCCAGCCTATCAGAAGTCAGGAACAAGCTGTTTCTAGCCTCCAGAGGGCCTTGGGGGTGGGGAGGGCTGTTTTCGCCCTCCCCAGGCTCCAAGAAAGCCTCTGGAGCCAGGGGAAGGTGAAAAACGGTCCTACTGGGCCCACTGTGCCATTGTGTACCAAAAGCCGGGGGAAACGTATTGGGGTACATTGAATTATAGGTGTGGGCACGCACACACACGACCCCCCTATGCTCCCCCCCCTCTTTTGGCACCCAACAGCAAAAAGATTAGCCATCACTGCCCTAGAATGAAGACAGAGTTAAATAGATTCACAAACACTAAGACTAACAAGTTTTGGAGAACCATGTTAAGTGTATGATGGCAATAAAGTAAGTGTTCTACCTATACGTTTTATAACTTTTTTTTTTAAAGATGTAAATTTTAGTTAAAAAGCATAAGCTTTCATCAGCTGCAGGTCACTAGCAAATGCCGAGAGTGGTTAAACTGACAAAAGATTTAAACTAGAATTGAGCAACTGCTAGCTCAATAGTAGTCTTTTTGGAAATCAGACACATTTTCAAAGCTGTCACATATAATCTGCATAGCCTCTCCCTCCCCTATCTCTGCAACAATCTAGCCACTATATATCTCCTACAAAATGGATTACAGAGCTCATGAAAATTTACACCTTTTATTAAAATATTTTAATCAGAAAAGTGATTATTCTACTCCATTTTATTCAATTTGTTAGAATACAGTAGTAAGATTCAGCTATTTACAGAATTTAATAGTTATATAATGCAAACTCTGAAATTTGTACAAATTTCTGGGAAACTTATAATGGGTAAATGATCGGCCAAGAAACAGATAATCTTGGGAGCCCTACTCACTCTTCTGCAGCACAATCGCCTTGCTTAGCTTCTGGGAGCCTATTGAGAAATCTTGCTGCTGGCATGTGGGTACAATTGCTTGCAAATCATCATAACCTTTCTGTTAGAAAAACAAAAACATTACAACTCACTTATCAAATCTGCCACGTACGACAAGAAAATTATAAACAAGTAGTAGAATCTGGTCAGTAAATCTATTCCTTTACCTGTTCTTCCAAAGTGGAAGCTTTGTAAATTCCTTGTAAGGAATTTGAAATGCAATAAATAGCAAGCACACATATATATGGTTTGTCATATTCTCACCTTGATAGCATCCCTCCGCTTTTGCTCAGCTTGTGTATGAGCACGTCGACGACGATCCTTGTATGATTCTTTGTAGGTATCTTGTTGGTAATCAGAGTCTTCATCATCTGTGGCATGAAAAGAATCTTTGTTGGCAAAGCAAGGAAGGGAAGTCATTGTGAGTGCTTCCAATAATTTCCTAATCACAAAGTTTCAATTTATTGAAAGAAGATCCAATAGACTATTTAAGAATCATTAACAGCATTGCTTAGCCTCAGATTTATTTTCCAAAGTCAAAGAGAAGTAATTTGACCGTAGCTTTATAACTTAAGAAAATAGTCCCTAAAAGACACTTTCATTTCAGCATAGATACTTAAGAAAATAATTCCTTCAACTTTCAGTTGCAATTGAAAAATTGGTTACTTCCCTTAAAGCAATATAATGTTTAAGTGATATATGAAGAACCAAATTGTTTAATAAAAATAACAAACTTTTGGGATACATAACCTAAAGACTCAAGATTAATAAAGAATTCTATGTAACTGATGCTAAATAAGGCAGGAATCAGCAATGTTATGTCCATTGGTATCTTGAAAGGAGCCCAGAAATCAATTGCAGTTAATATAAAAGAAAGAGTTTAAAATTACTTAGATTTTTGGAGAAGCATGTGGAAAACCAGAAAAGATAATGTACCTAAACTAATTAATAAACTGGTTTGCAAACTATCTAAAACAAAAAACAACAACACTGAAATATAATAAAAAGAACCTGTCATTTTCAGATATTCAATATATATATCAGTGACTATTAAAAATTCTTCAAAAATAACAAAAGTAGAAAACAGGAAAGGGTGTCAAACTCAATTTCACTCAGGGCCGCATCAGCATTATGGTTGCCCTCAAAGAGCCAATTGCATGTAAGACTATGACAATTCACAGTGGCCAGGTGGACGTGGCTGGGTGGTCACGGCTGGGTTGCTGCGACTAGGTGGGTATGGCTGGCTCAGTGCTGCTCACTGGTCATCGCTGACTTGGAATGGAACAAACCGCACTGGCTAACTCGATGTGGGGACAATTCGGTGCTCCACAAGTTCCTTGCCTCCCCAGATTGCTGGCAGCCAAGCGCATGCACACGCACATTGCATTCTCAGTTTTGGGACTTTAGCAGCAGAGGCGCTGGTGGCGGGTGCAGTGCAGCTGCTGGGACCCTGCTATGTGCTGACCGTTTTCTGGCACCAGGTGGCCACCATGAAGTTGCTGTAGATAAGTGCATAGTACCGTGTTTCCCTAAAAATAAGACCCTATCTTATGGTTTTTTGAACACCGAAATAAGGGGTTGGCCTTATTTTCAGGGGGTCTTATTATTTTGGGGCACAATTTTGGGGTGGCAAGTGGGGAGGGGGAGAAGCAAGAGTCAGGAAGCCCTGCCATGCCCGGCGAGTGGGGGGAGAAGAGATGGCAAAAATCATGGCTGCTTTTGCAGCTGATTGAGGCTGCAAAAGCAGCAGGAGGCCCCACGCATCTTGCCTTCAAGAACAGTCTGTCTGACCTCAATTGGTTGCCAAGAGCTTGGCCCCAACTGAGGAGCCCACAGCCCGGCACTTGAGAGGGTCTTGGGGCGGGAAAGCCTCTTTACACAACCCAGCCTCTCTTTCAGGTGGGCAGGAAGCCCCCTCCTACCATGCAGCTGGCTGGTTGAGAATTGGGCAGTCCTGGGAACTGCTCTCCGGCTGGACACGGAACTCCGGCAGGAAGGCATCTCCTTTGGGCTAATGAGCACCAGCCTGCATGCCTACTTGGTGCTGCAGGTGCCAGGCTACAATCCTGGGTCTGGTGAGTGCTGCAGCTCTCAGGCCAGCTGAGCACAGAGCTAGCACAAGAGTTGCAGCAGCCACTAGGGCCAGGGCCCGAAAAGCGCCTGGCTTGGGGTAGCTGTAGCCTGGCCCCTGCAGCACCAAATAGGTGTGTAGGCCAGTGCTCAGCAGCCCAAATATTTGACAATGCAGGCTGGTCCCTATTGGGCACCAAACATTTTTCACCCACTTCATCTCCCTCTGGGCGAAAAGTGTGTGGCAGTTCAAGAGAACAAATATCTCTGTGTGAGTGACAGAGAAAGAGAGAAATGGTGGAGGGGAATCGGGTAAGAGGACCAAGCCTCCCCTGCCCAGAAGCAACATGCAGCCTCATAGTAACAAGAATTGTCTGCAATTCTCCTTACTGTAAGAGGCTGCACGTTGCAAAGAAGAACAAAGCAAGGCAGTGGGGTGGTGGTGAAGGACAAAGCAAGGCAAGGGCTACAGAGCTGTCCCAAGGCCCTGCATCAGCTTACCTGAAGGTCCTTCAGCCAGGCCACCCATGCTAAACCTTCCCCCTCCCACCAGGGCAGCCACATCATTTCACTAACCTGCTTTCCAGCTCCATTCTCCACTGCACGTTCAGGAAAGAAAGTCCAAGTCTGTTGGACTACGGTAAAAAAAGAATACTGGTAGTTCAGACCTTCCAACTTCTCATGAAGAAAAAAAAAATCTCACAAAGTTGGAAGGTGTTTTTACCATAGTCCCACAGACTACTTTTCTTGCCCTGCATGTGACGGTGGAGAATGGAGCTGGAAAGCAGGTTAGAGAAGGGATATGGCTGCCTTGGTGAGAGACCTCTATATGTGTGTGTAGGGGGGGGGGGGGAAGAGACAACATTGCTGTCAGCCCTGGATAACTCTCCGAGGTTGGATCCGATCTCTCTCTCTCTCTCTCTCTCTCTCTCTCTCACACACACACACACACACACACACCCCGTTCTTTCTTTCAGATCACAGCACAGATGCCCCCGCCAAGGTTGCAAGGCTGAAGTCTTCGGATGGAGCATTTTGGGAATGTGCGTCTGTGCTGCAATCCCAAGTAAAGAAAGACTGGCAGGAAAAGGGGAAGGAGGCCGATAGATGGGGGGTGCTTTGGAGATCTGGGCCGAATTGCACAGCCCTTGCTGGCTCATCTGATCAGCAGGCAGCAATTATAGGGCTGAGCCTCCAGGAGGTGACTGGGGAAGGGAAGGGCTGCCTCCTGTGCTGGTCACACCCATCCCTTCACTAGGACTTATTTTCAGGGGAGGGTGTATATTTACGCAGGTCTCTACTGCGCATGTCCAAGATGGCGCCGCGCCGCTGAACAGCTGTGGCAGCGACGGGCCTATCTTGGACCCGACCGGGTCGGGGGGGGGTCTTTTGGACAGCTTTGACCCCCCGCCCGGGTAGAGGACAGTACGACGGATCGGAGGATGGGCGAAACGAAGCGGGGCGCCCCCGGGTTCCTTCGGGAGGAGTCCCGGAGCACTCCCCCTCCCCCCGGCGGCGATAAGACCGGCGGCGGCCTGGCATTTTCCAGCGGCGGCGGTGGTCGGCTTTTCGGCGGCTGCAGCGGCGGCCTAGCTTAGCTCTGCCCTAGGAAGGGCTTTAGAGCCTCTCCTCTTCGCCCCTCGGTCTGCGGTGTCAGAGGTGGGGGCCTTTTCCAACGGCGGCGGTCGAGTTTTCGGCGGCGGCGGCGGCCTGGCCTGGCGTTGCTCCTGGAGGAGCCTTGGAGCTCTCTCCCTCCGGTGGTGGCAGCGATGGCGGCGGCCTGGCCGGACCGGCCTGGTGGGGGCCTAGCCTGTCAGTGGGCGGCTGGGTCCCGCGGTGGCATGACCCAGCAGGCCCGGCGGGTGAGTGGCCTACTCCAGCTGACGGCCTGGCTTAGCGACCATGAAGAGGCCCAATGGTCACCTTCTTTGCCACTCTGAAGGTTATCCACGGACCTAGGGGACTCTGGGACCTAGGGGACCTAGGGGACTTCTTTGCCACTCTGAAGGTTATCCCCGGCCCAGGGGACGCCCTCCCTACCATCTTGAGGGCGTCTATGGCCGTCTGTGGGGGCTTTTTTGAGTCCTTTGCCCCCCCCCCCCGGATTTTGGGAGAGAGGCGTCTCGTCGGTGGAGTGGCTGGCCATTAGGCACGTGCCCGTCCTCTTTGTCACCTTGAAGGACGATCACGGGCCATGTGGCCGCCTTTTTTCATCATCTTAGAGGATGCCTAAGGGCCGGCTGCAAGGGGACCTTTTGAAGATCTTTGGCCCCAGTGGGGTGAATTGAGGCGGGTCCTGGACAATCCTAGCTGGACTACTGTAGGACTTTATCCTTTTCCCCCATTTCCTCGTCCATAGTCCACCCCTCGGGATAGGAGGGGTTGGTGCTCTGATTTACTCATGGCGGTTTTTCATCTACCGCCTAAGAACTATATTTCGTCTGTCTTTCACCCAGAACTACTGGTGTGTCAATTTCCATCGTGACAGGTCCAGGATGGGTCTGCTTGCCAGACTTTTAGCATGCGGACATTTACTGCGGCTGACCTTCTTGCCCTGCGAGATTCCCCTCTCATGGTTTGGCCCTCCACGCTATCGAGGGCCCATCTTGAGGACGGGTTTTGGAACCCGAGATGGCATGCCAAAATAGGAGACTCAGGGTTTTTAATTAATTGTTTTAATAGATTTTTAAGGGAATTTTAATGGGAATTTTAAGGGGAGGGTGGGGGGGAGGGATTCGACGGGTGGGGGAGAGAACCCGTCGGGAGGTGGGAGGGTTAAGGCGGGCGTTGGGGTAGCCCGTCGGGAGGAGCCAGTCCTTGCAGCGTGCTCGTGACGGTTTTAATAGGTTCGGAGGTTGGGGGAGCTTGCGTTCCTGTTGGTGAGGGTGGCCTGATTTCCACGGTAAGTGGGAGGGGCAGATATGGCGGAAGGGGATCATATCGTTCTGGGGGCGCGCCCGATGTGTGCAGCGGTCGCGCCCGATCCCGTCCTTTCCGTTCCCGGATGGTCAAGACCCCCAGAGCCTGGGCCTTCGGCTGATGTTATGCAACGCATGGTCCGTAGTTAATAAGGCCCCCCTAATATACGACCTTATCCAGGGGGGCGCTGCGGACCTTATAGGCGTTACGGAAACCTGGCTGGGCACGGAAGGGGGTGTGCCCCTTGTTGAGATGTGCCCACCGGGTTTCCGTGCATTCCATCAGCCGAGGGCCCAGGGTAGGGGTGGGGGGGTGGCGGTTGTGATTAGAGAGTCTAGAGCCGAGGGAGACCACTGTACCTCAGATTGCCGGGTGCGAATCCCTCTTTGTGAGATGGGGTCATAGGTGCCAGATGGGTTTGCTGATCACGTACCTGGCTCCTTGCTGCGTGACAGCTGCCCTGCCCGAGCTCCTGGAGGTGCTGGCCGGGGTGGCAGTTGAGACCCCCAGACTTTTAGTTATGGGGGACTTTAACTTGCCATCGTCCGGCTCGTCATCAACGGCAGCTCGGGAGTTCATGGCTTCCATGACGGCCTTGGACCTGACCCAAGTAGTTGATGGCCCTACTCACATTGGGGGTGGCACTCTGGACTTGATTTTTGTCTCTGGTCAGTGGTTGAGAGATCTGGACTTAAAGGAAATAGTCACTGAACCTCTGTCATGGTCAGATCACTCTCTTCTTCGCTTGGACTTTCTGACCGCCATTCACCACCGCAGGGAGACGGAGCCGACACGTTGGTTCCGTCCCAGGCGCCTGATGGACCCGGAGGGGTTCCGGACGGAGCTTGGGCCATTTCCTGAGAGTCTGGCTCACGGCTCGGCTGAGGAACTTGTTGCGGCCTGGGAACGGGCCGCAGCGGGGGCCTTAGACCGGGTCGTGCCTTTGCGGCCTCTGACCCGGCGCAGGTCCCAACCGGCTCCTTGGTTCTCCGAGGAGCTGAGAGGGATGAAGCGCCGGAGAAGACGCCTAGAGAGTTCCTGGAGGTCTAGCCGTTCAGAAGCTGATCGGACACTAGTGAAGTCCTATACTAGGGCTTACCTAGTGGCATTGAGGGAAGGAGGCGTAGCTACGCCTCCTCCCTCATTGCATCGGCAGATAACCGCCCAGCCGCCCTGTTTCGGGTGACCCGCTCCCTCCTACACCAGGGGGAGCAGGATGACCCATTGCAGGGACGTGCTGAGGAGTTTAACGGTTATCTATACGATAAAATCGTTCAGCTTCGGGATGGTTTGGACCAAGATTGCGGTGATACGGGTGAGACGGCTGAGGGTGGTCTTGGTGACATTTTATGGGATGAGTTTGACCCTGTCGCTCCCGAGGACATGGACAGGTTGTTGGGGAGGCTGAATGCCACCACATGTTTACTGGACCCGTGCCCCTCCTGGTTGGTGCTGGCCACGAAGGAGGTGACACGAGGCTGGCTCCAGGCGATTACGAGCGCTTCTTTGGTGGAGGGTGTCTTTCCGGCCGCCTTGAAAGAGGCGGTGGTGAGGCCCCTCCTCAAGAAGCCTTCCCTGGACCCGGCTGTTTTAGGTAATTATCGTCCGGTCTCCAACCCGCCGCGGCGAAGGTTGTAGAGAGTATGGTGGCATATCAGTTTCCCTTGCACCTGGATGAAACTGTCTATCTAGACCCGTTCCAGTCCAGTTTCCGGCCCGGTTACAGCACGGAGACGGCTTTGGTCGCGTTGGTGGATGATCTCTGGAGGGCCAGGGATAGGGGTTGTTCCTCTGCCCTGGTCCTATTAGACCTCTCAGCGGCTTTCGATACCATCGACCATGGTATCCTGCTGCGCCGGTTGGAGGGATTGGGAGTGGAGGCACCGTTTATCGGTGGTTCTCCTCCTATCTCTCCGACGGTCGCAGTCGGTGTTGACAGGGGCAGAGGTCGGCCCGAGGCGCCTCACTTGTGGGGTGCCGCAGGATCGATCCTCGCCCTTCTGTTCAACATCTACATGAAGCCGCTGGGTGAGATCATCAGTGGGTTCGTGTGAGGTACCAGCTGTATGCGGATGACACCCAGCTGTACTTTTCACACCGGACCACCCCAAC
This sequence comes from Ahaetulla prasina, assembly GCF_028640845.1. NCBI lineage: Eukaryota > Metazoa > Chordata > Lepidosauria > Squamata > Colubridae > Ahaetulla > Ahaetulla prasina. The sequence goes on along the minus strand of NC_080542.1, from coordinate 53,893,452 downwards.
GGCTATCGAAGTGCTGTCCCGGTGTCTGGAGGCCGTACGGGTCTGGATGGGGAGAAACAGGCTCAAGCTCAATCCCTCCAAGACAGAGTGGCTGTGGATGCCGGCATCCCGGTACAGTCAGCTAAATCCGCGGCTGACCATCGGTGGCGAGTCATTGGCCCCGATGGAGAGGGTGCGCAACTTAGGCGTCCTCCTGGATGAACGGCTGTCTCTAGAAGATCATTTGACGGCCGTCTCCAGGAGAGCGTTCTACCAGGTTCGCCTGGTGCGCCAGTTGCGCCCCTTTCTGGACCGGGAGGCCCTATGCACGGTCACTCACGCTCTCGTGACGTCTCGCCTGGATTCCTGCAACGCTCTCTACATGGGGCTTCCCTTGAAGGGCATCCGGAGGCTGCAGTTAGTCCAGAATGCGGCTGCGGGTGATAGAGGAGCCCTCGTGGCTCCCGCATAACACCCATCCTGCGCAGGCTGCACTGGCTACCTGTGGCCTTCCGGGTGCGCTTCAAGGTTTTGGTGACCACCTTTAAAGTGCTCCATGGCATAGGGCCGGGTTATCTACGGGACCGCCTACTGCGACCAGATACCTCTCACCGACCCGTGCGCTCTCACAGAGAGGGACTCCTCAGGGTGCCGTCAGCTAGGCAGTGTCGTTTGGCGACGCCCAGGGGAAGGGCCTTCTCTGTGGGGGCTCCCACCCTCTGGAACGAACTCCCCCCAGGACTCCGTCAACTTCCTGACCTTCGAACCTTCCGTCGCGAGCTTAAAACACACCTATTTATCTGCGCGGGACTGGAATAGTTTTTTAAATTTTCTAAATTTTAAATTTTTAAATTTTATAGGGGTTTTAATTGGTTTTAATATCTATATTATTTTTAATAATTAGGCTTTCTGAATATGTTTTCTTAATGGTTTTCTTACTACTAACAGAGATACAAAAGTGGGCAGTAGATATAAAAAGGTTGACCACCCCTGGTGTAGACTTAGTTTTTGCTTACACAAACTTCAGGCAGGAACTGTTTAGAATTATAGAGTGTTGGTACAATAATTAAAAAATTCCATTTCTAAATCTACAGTTTTCACAAAGCAAGGTTACACTCGCTTAAGTTAATTTCCAACATGTTGAGTTTGCATTGTACAAATAAAAATTAGATTTAGTATTGTCACCTGATAGTCCCTACTTACAAGAACTTTTAGTAATAGAGATGTCAAACCCCGACTGGTTTGCCATACCTGGGGAGAAGAGGGAATTGGAGAGTGCAGCGGCAGGAACAGCTATGCGGCGGCATGCTGTGAGGCAGCCCAGGCAGCGACAAGGTGCCCAGCTGGGACAGCTTCAGCTCTGGGTGCAGCATGAAGAGGCAGCAAAGGAGGCAATGGCAGCATTATCGCCCGCACAGCTGATTGGCAGCCTTCTGAGACCCAGCTGGCTGCCAGCGGATGTAACAGCATGCGGAGTGAAAGCGGTCTACAGGCCGTGGGACAGAGGCTGGTGTGGACCAAGCACCGGATGGTGGATCGAGGTGCCTGTGGAACCAGATGCTGACGCCAGATGGTGCTTGAGTGTGAGGGGAGGAGTTGAGGGGGAGGGGGGGCTGAGGGACGCCAGATGGTGGTTGAGTGTGACGGGGGGAGCTGAGGGACATGATACCGCCTATAAAGAGCGCTGGGAGGCGGTAGCTCCCAGCACTGACTTTGCAATGGACTACTATATATCAATTGCCTTAGGCTATAGACTTGAATAAACCTGTATCCAATGGTTCCAGAGCATGTTTGCTTCTGTGTTCACTAGGCCACAAGAGGAAATTAGATCAACACTCTGGTTATTACCAAGTCAGAAGGCTATAGGAATTGACGGGATATCTAAAGAAATATGGCAAGCAACAGAAGAAGAATCGATCAAGATTCTAATCAATTTATACTAACAAATCCAAAGATTGATGCATAGATTGGAAGAAGTCTACCTAAATACCAATATCAAAGAAAGATTGCTTAACAGAATATGCAAATCATTCTATTAATATCCTTGATTTCATATGGTAGTAAAATAATATTAGAATCATCTAATGCAGATTACAGCATTACATGAAAGGAAATGCTAGATGTTCAAGGTCATTTCAGAAAAGGCAGAGGAAGAAATATATTATTGTTGGTGTACACTAAATAACTGGAAAAGCCAAAGAATAACTAATAAAGGTCTGCATGTGCTTCACTGATCATAAAAAAAAAGCCTTTGATCATTTCAAGCTATAAAATATGCTTTAAAAAAATCCAAAACCATCTCACTATCTTTATGTGGAACCTATGCACAAGTCAGGAAATCAAATTACAAGCAGAACATGGCAAAAGATGGCAAAGAAGTGAGGCAGGATTGTATACTCTATGCTTATTTATTCCACCTACCTGTGAAATATATTTTGAAGGAAACTGGATGGAAGAAGATGAGCTTGATTTTAAAAATGGAGGAAGACACATCAAAAACTTACCCTATGCTGATGATTACTCTGATAGCTGAAAATAAAATGATATGCAAAGTCTAGCAATGAAAGTCAAGGAGCATAGTGAAAAATGGAACTAAGATTAAATATAAAGACCAGACGAAGGGCAACAAATACAACAACCAGACTGAGAACTAATAATGAAGATATTGAAGTAGTGGATAGCTTTTACCATTTTGGATCGCCTATTTACAGCCATTTAGAAGCAAATCAAGAATATAAGACAAAGGTACATTTCACTACACACTTAAGACTAGAAAACTGTTTTTTATTGAGAGGAAAGGAAGCAATCCATACCTGTATTTGGTACTGAAGAGGCACTAGTAGAACCAATACTATTAGCTCTTGATACAATCATCACTTTTTTTCTGTTTTCCACAAAGAGTGCTAGAAAATAAATACAAAAGTATTGATAACTCAAACTAATTTAGTAATTCTTTAGATACTATTTGCTGTTCAATAAATATTTTTTTTAAAATTGATAGTCCTGGTTATATTTGAAGCAAAGATTCTAATAGGTATTGATTGCAATTATGCAATACAAAAGAATAACTGTTTCGTTAGCAAGTATTCTATGCACTGCAGTGAATGGTATTATCATTTGGCAAAATTAGTTTATCTCTCCTTTCTTTCTTCCCCTCTGCTGCACTTGGTTCTCTTGTCATTTTGATTTCAAGGCAAGGACACTATTCTCTACCTGTTTTATTAGGAATTCATTCAAAGCACAATATGAAGTAAGCAAAGACTATGTGCTTCTTAAATATTGCTCATGTGAACAAACTTTGGGAAAATAAGAAATGAAAGCAACCACAAATAATGCTTAACTAGTACTATAAACTAAAACATGTGAACTCCCTAGTATTAATTCTTCATAGAAGAATTACACCAGGGAAAGAGAAAGAGAAAGGGATTAAAACTTACCAGAATCCAACCCATTGTCATTATAAGAAATATTAACCTGTTGAAGTATGTCACAAAGAGAAAATATAAGAGATCATTTTTCCATTGTTCAACTTCGATAACTCAAAATTGTGAACTGTATTAAATAAATTTCCCTAACCATCTCTTAAAGGTCCATGGTGATTACACAAAGAGGTATGCTCAATGGATCTACTGTTATCTCACACAGAATATATAAAATAAGTAAGCACTGTCTATAAACACACATAGAAAGAGTCCAATTTGTATCATCAGTTTTTAGTTTGTTTCTGAGCAACAAATTAAGGCATATTTTAACAATACTAAGCCAACATTTTGTTTATTTTCCTCTGGAAAAAATATCCCTATGGAAAGAGTTAAATTTACAATGCAAGGATATAATCCCCTAAAATGCTTTAGTCTTATCCTTGCACAATTTGTTGCAATAGAGAAACAAGAAGGGAAGCAATGAAGTGTTGCAACATTAAAAGTTATAAAGTTCAAACTCTGGATATGAGGGAAACAATACTTTGCCTCAAAGAAAATATACTAATATAAATTAGAAAGTTGGTCACTCTTCTGTTCTACCCAGCATGCTAGTGACAATAATACTTAATAAAGTGCAATCAATAAAGTCTCAGATAAAAAGTTATTTTTCAATAAAGATAGTTTTGAGCATGCCAATCATGCTTATGTTTGCTATCTATAATTTTAAGGTGGGAATTTAATTGTTGTCTCTCTTCATTTCTGTTTTATGTAGGATAATTTGCAATGAGATAAACAGCAACAAATTTACTAGCTCACCTATAAACAAACATCGTCATCCGCACTTTAATTATCATGGCAGAAAAAGCTACTGCTATCAATGGAGCAACAGTCTTATTAATTCCAGGAGTAATCTCTTTAGAATCTTAAAGTGTCTATTTTATTATGCTATCTATGCAACAAACCAAATTCAACGAATCTTGGCATGACATATTCCTGGGAAGCCAGTGGCTATGTTTACACAACTTATTACTCCATGGCTTATTAAACCATTGTGTACCCAATTAATCCAGTTGAGAATTTGCACAACAGCGCGCAATCACACCCGGCTACATTTGCTCACTGAACCAAACTAATGTATCGGCTACCTTCAGCCTAAGATATTGCAGGAACCCAACCTGAAATATCACTCCCATCCCAGTTATAGGCAACGAGTCCTGAACACAGACAACTTTCTACGGTTAACTCAACACGGCAAGAAAAAAAGTAATCTTCCTATGTTCGGAGAGGTTCGCTAGACTACTAATTTACATTTTATTTACTTATTAGAATTTGCCAAACAAAAACGACAACAAGAGTAACAGAATAAAAATACAATGACAGGGACGATAAGCACGTTAGTAGTGCACGCCCACTCTCCATCTATAATACTGGATCCCAACGAACAACTGAAATCTTTCCTAAAAATACTGTCTGCTCTGACGGCTGATTCTGTCCCTCGCTTTTCCTATTCGCATCGCTCACTTTTCCTCCCCAAGGAGCCTCCGAAGAGACGCTCGACGGCTCCGCCATCTTTTCCCCTCCCTTTGGCACATGCTCACGTCTCATCTCCAGAGCGGCCAATCAAGTTCGGGGAGCGCACTTCCGGGAAGAAGGAGCTTGGATCGGAAGGGATTCTGGGAGATGTAGTTTCTCTGGCCTCTAAAATTGACTCTGTGGGTTCCCCGCATCCTGGCATCGCTCAGGCATAGCTCGGGCCTGCCTTTTTTGCCCATGTGTTCATGACAGCGGATTCGCGTCTCCATTTAAATCCGTCATAACTTCATCTTGGCCGAGAGGGGAAGATAACTGGAAATCCCCCTCAGAGGTTTCTCCCGGGTGATCTTCGGAGGCGGCCGTTGGAGTAAAAACCGCCTTGTTTCTATTTTCTAAGCCTTCTGGATGGAGCGCTTGTGAGGAAAGGAAGCCGGAAGTGTTTGTTGCTGGAGATCGGCCGGACGGGGAGGATATTTAGGGGCGTCATGGCGGATCCTGCCGAGGAGCTCGCGAAGCTCGAGTACCTGTCGCTCGTTTCCAAAGTTTGCACCGAGCTCGACAACCATCTGGGCATCAACGACAAGGATCTAGGTGGGTCTCTTGGACGGGAGAGGGATGGAGCGTGCATTAAGAGCACCTGCGTGCCTATCGCCCCTGTCCTAATAATCCTTTTTTACTTGCTCTCTTCATGTATCCAAATTATGTTTATACTTTTACCTGTTATCTTATATATGATTGACAAAATAATAATAATAAAAAAGCCAAGGCTCCAGTGGGGCATCGTGGGTTCTGTGAGGCGTCTAATGGACCCTTCGCCTTCCTTCACCGCCTTATTCCTTCCCTGGCCTTCTGCTACTGGGCGCAGTGAATTCTTGTGGCAAAGCTGCTCGGGCCTCTGTATTTCCTCGCAACGGAGCTTGTCCGTTTTCTTTGATTGCAGTCTCGTAAGGGAGCTGCGCCTTTTCCATTTACTGGAGAAACTCAAGTCGCCAAAAAAATGGGGCTTGTTTTGCTTCAGTTGGTTCTGAAGAAGACGGAGGGAACCTGTAAAACGGTCTGACATAGCTGTTAAATTACAGCTGCATTTTGAGCATCGGTTTTCCCAGGACAGACAGAATTGTATGTTGCCCTAAAATCAATAGAAAATTCTGGTTTTCTTAATGTTTGTTTTTATTTTATCTATATAGATATGGATGGCAAAGAAGTTAGAATAGCAGTATCTGTAGAAAATACGTCAGTAATTGTGGCTGTTTCAAGATACATAAATTAACATCCCAGGTCCTGCATCTTTCCATATGTCAACTTGATTAATTATGCTGAACATTTTCTCTCATCTATCTATCTATCTATCTATCTATCTATCTATCTATCTATCTATCTATCTATTAATCCTCTATCGAGTACGTATTAGATAATATATATAAGCATGAATTGAATATATAAAATGAATACAATTAAAGGGAACATTAAGACAGGGACGGTAGGCACGGCACGCTGGTGCTCTTATGCACGCCCCTTCATGACACAAGTTGTATGGGTTGCTTGTTTGTTATCTTGAGTTATTTTGTATCAGTACTACCTATGCCCTATTTATATGTTCTGGCTTACAGAAATTAATTGTGATGCTCTGGTTCTGTTAACAATCGCAGAGGTGGAAACAGTTGTTAGCTATGCCAATTTTAAGTATTTAAGAGTACTGTTAAAATACTAAAATTTGCAGGTGATAAAACAGTCACTGGTCTCATTTGAGAGAGTGATGAATCTGCATATAGACTGGAGGCTGAACAACTATTCCTTTGGTGCAGCGGAGCTGAATACACTTAAAACTGCAGATGTGATAGTAGATTTTAGGAGGAGCCCTCCTATTTTATTACGTCTTACAATAATAGACAACACAGTATCAGCAGTTGAGATCTTCAAGTTTCTGGGTTCTATAATCTTCTATAATAAGGATTTGAGATGGACATCTTACATTAGAATAATTAAAAAGACACAACAAAGAATGTTTTTCCTGTGTCAACTCGGAAAGTTCAGGCTGCCCAAGGAGCTGCTGATATAGTTTTACAGAAGAATTATTGACTCTGTCATTTGTAGTACTCTAATTTTCTGAACTGGCACAGCAACCAAACAGGACAGTTATAGACTTCAATGGATCATTAAGACTACAGAAAAAACAATAGCCTGCTTTCCATTGAGGACCTGTTTACATCACAAGCCAGAAAGAGGGCTGAGAAAGTATCTATAGACCCCTCGCATCCTGGACATAAAACTGTTTCAACTCCTCCCCTCAAGATGTCACTATAGGGCATTGCATGCCATAACAACTAGACACAAAGACAGCTTTTCCCTCATGCCATAGCTCTATTAAACACTGAATTCCCTGTCTTATACCTAAGGATATTCACTCATATAGTAGGGCTGTATTGCTATTATCCTTCTCATCTTTCCTATTACCATCATCTATTGATCTCTAATGACTTATCACTTTGTTTTATCCTATGATTTATGATTCATCACTTTGTTGTTTGTATGTATTCTGAGAGCTTATGCACTGGAGACAAATTCCTTTGGGATCCAATCACACTTGGTCAATAAAAAATATTTTATTCTATGAAGTTTTTGGTCTCAAGTGAGCAAAATCCACAAATCTGTGAATCTGTTTATATCTATGTCCTTCCTCAATTGTTAATTAATTAATTAATTGTTAACAATATGAAGCATATTGTTATATCCACGTCGTAGTGATTTCGTTCTTTAGTGATTGGGTAGTGCCACTAGCAATTAAGAAGGAGATAGTTCATCTGGAAACTGTAACTGGACCAAATGCTATTGGAGAATTCTTGTCCTTCTGTTCCTGGTGAAGGATGTAGAAAAAGTGGTCAGGCTGGGACTTCAGAGAACCCTGGAAGAAGCTGATTATCTAAACCCCTTTCATCAGGGTTCAAGACCAGGACATAGTGGTATATTAATTGCGCTTGATCATCTCTGAAGAGAATAACAAATAACACTTGGAAGGGACGTTGGAGGTCTTTTGGTCCAATCCCCTGTTCAAGCAGGATACTCTATAGCACCTATACCATTCTAGATAAGTGGCTGCCTAGTCTCTTCTTGAAAGCGTCCTGTGAATGGAGCATGTGCATCTTCTGAAGGCAAGCCATTTCACTGGAATGTTAGGAAATGTTTCCTTAGTTGTGAGTTGGAATTCTTGATTTGTTTCCATTCATTGCTTCTTGTCTTGCCTTCAGGTGCATTGGAAAATATGTTGTCGAACACCCCTTCTTTGTTGCAAGACCCTCAAATATCTGCTATCATGTCACCCCAGTCTTTCTTTTCACTAGACTAAACATACCCAATTACTGCAACCATTCTTAATTTTTTAGCCTCCAGTCCCTAATTATCTTTGTTGCTTTTTTCTGCACTTTTTCCAGAATCTCAACATCTTTTTTATAATACGGTGACAAAAACTAGATGCTATATTCTAAATATGGTCTTACTAAGACTTTATAAAGCAGTGCTAATACTTCACATGACCATGATTCTATCCCTCTGTTAATACAACATAGTGATTGTCCACTAGAACTCCAAAATCCCTTTCAAGGTTAGTACTATTGAGCCAGGTTTCATCTAATGTAGTGATAAATGCATTCTGGCTCTCCTTCTTCTCGGAAATTTTCAGTATCCTTGATCAAGCTATGCTATCCAAGATCTGGTTATCAATTATTAAGCTATTCATAGCACAGAACCAGGTTATTTGTGCCACTCTAGTTGTTTCTTCCTATCCCCTCTACAAGTCTCTTCTATCAAACACCATCATGTAATGGTACTCAGAAATTGTATTCTTTATTATGGTGCCCATTGTATGGAACAGCATGCTCCCAATCTTGCCAGCCATTTCTTAGACATTGAAGACCTGGGCTAAGATACTAGTGGGCTTATTTTAACAGAAATATTTGTGTGGATTAGGAGTCATGCTAAAGATAATGTTTAATTGTTTTTTTAATTATTTCCTTGTTTTCAATTGATATTGGCCACTGTTATTCACAATCCGTAGCCATAAAATTAAATGAATAAAGTAGAATTGAGTATCTAAGTAATTTCAGCATAATAATTTCTCTTAATTTTTCTGTTCACAGCCGAATTTGTAATCAGTCTTGCAGAGAGAAATACAAACTTTGATACTTTCAAAATAGCTCTGGTGAAGAATGGTGCTGAGTTCACAGTAAGGAATTGTTAAAATCTTTTGAAGATATCATGTGGTATATCAGAAGTACATAATCTGAGGTTCCCAAATACTTGAGTACAAATTCCAGACGTATCACCAAATTGTAACCTCTAATATTCCATGAAAAGAACATAATTCAATATATAATTAAAATATTCATATTAACAATATTCAAAGTAAACGTTTTGTCTGTCCCCTTACTTTCTTAAGTGGGTCTGTATCAATCCATTCAAAGGTCAAATGTGTCATCAACACAGAAAAAAAATAGTACAGTACTGCTTTACTTTACTAAAAAAACGTGCAGCTTCTAGAATTTTTTTTCTTTATTTACCATTTTAGGACTCCCTCGTCAGCAATCTGCTCCGTCTTATACAGACAATGCGGCCTCCTGCAAAAGCTTCCACTAGCAAAGGTTAATATTTTTTGCCATTCATCAATTGTAAGACAAATGGATTCTTATGGACATGAATTAATTTGTTTAGCTGAGAAAAGAAAGTTGCAATAAAAATTAAAAATTGGTTTTAAGTCATTGAAATTGTAAAATTTTAAAATAAATGAAGCAGACAAACCTGTCTGTATGTTTAGAGGCCAAAACCTCTAAAGACCAAAGTAGTTACATCAATTATTCTAAAGATTGTTATTTAATCTTGCAAAAGACCCTGGATTGCAACCATTACTTGCAGACTTTCAATGAATGGTTCCTTGATATCCCAAGCATTTGATCTTATTAAAATGAAGTTAGCCTCTTCAAGTGAAAAATGCCTTTAAAAAATAAGCATTTGACTTTCCAGAGGTATATGGTACAACATAACCAGGATATATAAATGAGCCTCTGTGGCTCAGACTGGTAAGACAGTCTGTTATTAACACAGCTGCTTGCAATTACTGCAGGTTCTAGTCCCACCAGGCCCAAGGTTAACTCAGCCTTCCATCCTTTATAAGGTAGGTAAAATGAGGACCCAGATTGTTGGGGGCAATAAGCTGACTTTGTATATAAATATACAAATAGGATGAAGACTATTGCTAACATAGTGTAAGCCGCCCTGAGTCTTCGGAGAAGGGTGGGATATTAATGCAAATAAAAAAAAAACATATAATTTTCCACTTTGTAAAATTGTGAGCAGAAAAATATTGCCATATTTGTAGGACAGTAGAGATTTTTTAGTTCCTTATTCCTAATAGAGAGCGACTAGATTACAAATCTCCCTGGAGACTGTTTCAAATTCTGTGAATAGTTGGGCATACACTTTATCTTGTAAATATCAATTTTCTATCCTGTTCCCATTATCCAAGTTTTCCAATATGACTAAGTTATATGCAAGCAGGAAAGAAAAGTAAAGAATATTTTTTGAAGAGTTTTAAAAAGTAGAAATGTTTCTTGTGACATAAGAAAAATACATTTAAATTAAACGTTAAATGTGGGTTTTTATTTTGTTTTTGTTTTGCTATCACATTAGATATTATTAAACCAAAAACAGAAAAAGATAAGCTGAAGGACTTGTTTCCAGCCTTGTGTCGGCCAGATAATCCCATGGTGAGGGTAGGTGTGTGAGTTTCCTTCTTTATTGACAAATACATTGAGGATAAAAGAAGTTGGGAATACTTACTTACTGATAGTAACTGAGACCAGGTACTTAAGTGACATGACATAAGTTGAAAAATCCCATGACTATGCCACTTAGCAGTGGCAATTACAACTGTTCATTATTAAGCAAGGACTGTGCAGATTGTTAAGTATGGACCACCCTTCTGACTTTCTGGGTGCTTCCCCATTAATTTTGCTTGTGGGAAGCTAGCAGGGAACATCACAAATTGCAATCACATAACTGCAAGGATACTATGATGGCCATAAATATAAAATCCTGTCACAGCTACCAGTACCAGTGTCACCTGTGCAAGAATGAGAAAACGATTGGGAGCAACATAGCAAAAATTCTGTGCAAGACACCGCGCATAATGTTAGTTAAAATGGCATCGGAGGGAAGAAGTTATATATAGCCAGTGAAGGAAGTTTTCAGGATAAATAAAAAATGTATTTCCCCAAAGCAATAGAAAAATGGCTGCTGCCCTAAATTAATGGAGATCTGTTATTTAATCACTTTCTCTCTTTGGGGTGGTGGTGGTTTGGTTTGAATGTATATGTCTTGTTAATTTCTAATGTCTATTCAAAGAGTTACTTGGAAATTAATTTGTTAACTTTATTTATTTACTTATTGGACTTCATATGGTTGTCAGACTTGCACATTTGGCTCTGTACTGCTGATGTAGGATTAAAAACAAAATAAAATAATAATTATATAAAGCACAAAACCCCTGCAACCCCTACAGCAAAATGTAGTTGAAAACATATTTTTTATTAATAATATATTTATATGCTGCCTGACCCCCAGTAACTTTGGGTATTTTTCAAGGCCTCTTTCAATTGTCTGCATGATTTTCAAAGCCTTAAAAAAGGGCAGCAGGGTTGGGGCTATCCAAATATTGGGCAATTTGATTTTCTAGAAGGCAGATATTATGACAGTTAAGCTACACTTTCTGGGTCCTGCTCGATGATGTAGTTTCATAGAAGAGTCCCAAAGCCTGCCCATTCTGTTGGATCCTCTGAAACAATCAGAGATAGGTCTGGCCTTTTACCAGAATGCTTGTGAGGATTTCAAGATATGACAATTAAATAGCATACACAACATATTTAAGGACAAACTAAAAAGATCATTGAAAATTGTAGGCAGATTTACCGTAGTGTGTTGTCTTAGCAAAGTGAATTGCAACTTGATTTGACTATTATCTACGCTATTTTCTCAGGATTGTTTGTACCAGTATTTATTCACTGTGATGTTACTTAATTGGTGACTCACTGCATTTCTGAAAATGAAATCTGTTTACAGAAACATCACATATCTGTGTCCCAAAACAAAAATTTCTAATATTTCTTTCCCAAGGCCACATGGCAACTGCCATCATATAGGTTTGAGAGAATTGCTTAGGGAATATCTTGCTGCCCTAAGAACTCTTTCTTCTTCTTGAATAGACAATGCTGGATGAAGATGATGTGAAAGTGGCTGCCAATGCTCTCCAAGAGCTAGAAGCTTTAATGCCATCTGCAGGCAGGCAGGAAAAACACCGGAATAATGAGGACCAGTACGTTCCCTTTGTCTTATTTCTCTGAGAAAGAATTTTTCACCTTAAAATTATAGATTATCTAGCTTAATATTTTTATATTAAATGAAGCATCTTTTCAAAGAATTGCAAATAGATTAGGCAAAATAGGGATGTAGTCTGTAGTAAAGATGTAATACAATATTTGGGTTTTATTTCTGTGTTTTTAATAGCTATCAATATTCCTCTGTTAGTAACTTTACATCAAGTATCAGTTTGGTATGGTGGTTAAGAGGCTAGAAACCAGGAGACTGACTTCTAGTCCCATGTTAAGCAGAAAACCAACTGAGTGAATTTGTGCTAGTCATTCTCAACCATAAAAAGGAAGCAGTGGTAAATCACTTCTAAAATCAAGAAAACTGCAGGGATTTGTCCAGGCAGTAGCCAGGAATTAAGAATTGACTTGAAAACACACACACACACACTTTCTATTGCAATGAAATCAAATGGTACCTGGTCTTTTGCTTACTAATGTCTAATATCTGAAATAAGAAGCAGTTTTTGCTTGCTTTCTCTCTAAAATTTGCTTGCAAATGTTATAAATATATCTGAGGCAACAAAAAACAAAAGAGCAAATAACCGTAGAAGAATAAAAGAGTCTCCATTAGGCATCACAGGTAATCATCCAAGCATAGTGACTATTGGTATCGATACAACCATCTTTAAATTGTACTGTAGTGACTGGCATCTAAGTAGAAATTAGCATAATTTTAGTCTGTTTTGTTGGTAGAGCCAAGAAAAAGCATAGGAGTCGCAGTCGTAGTAGAGATCGAAAGCGGAAGCGAAAATCATCCTCTCGCTCCCGGACACGGGAACGACATAAGGGTAAATCCAGATACCGCTCCAGGAGCAGAAGTCCTAGCTGGGACCACAAAGAAAGAGAAAGAGCTGGAGAGAAAAGCAATGAAAGATGGAGGGATAAACATGTGGACCGCCCTCCACCTGAAGAGCCTTCAATTGGTGACATCTACAATGGCAAAGTTACCAGCATCATGCAGTTTGGGTGTTTTGTTCAGCTTGAAGGACTCAGGTATATGATGTCACTGTTTCACTATCCTGCTAAGAATCGATACAATTTAAAAAGTATAAGTTAGGCAATGCCTTTTTCGTGTATTTAGTGTATACATTTAGTGTGTAGCCATTGCTACAAACTAGTATGTAGCCATTGCTACAAACTATTTGAATTTTTATGATTTCATGTACCCGTATTTTTCGGACTATAAAACACTCTGGACTATAAGAAGCACCTAGCTTTTGGGGAGGAAAACAAGAAAAAAAAATCTGCCTCTGCCTCCCAACAATTTGCCTCCTTAAAGCAAACAGCCTTGTGAGCTTCAGCACAGCCTGATTTAGCACAAGCAGCTGGTTGGCGGTTGGATCTGCCTCCCAGAATACTGCCTATCAGCTGTTCTAGGCTGCAGGGATCACCACCTCCCATTGCTATCATTGCTACCCATCATTGCTGCCGTTTATCGCCGCCTCTGCACACCTCATTTTCAGCCTCTACACGTCCTTCCACGCACCTCATTTTTGGTCTGTTCCAGGCGGTGGGAATTGTCACTGTCGCCATCTTTCCCTGCCACCTGGAACAGGCTGAAAATGGGGTGCACAGAGGCTGAAAACGGGACAATGCAGAGGCCAAAAATGGGGCACGTGGAGGTGGCAATATGTAGCAGTGACGATGGGCAGCGACAGCGATGATGGACAGCAGCTGATAGGCAGTATTCTGGGAGATAGATCCAACCATCAATCAGCTGCTTGTGCTAAATCAGGCTGTGCTGAAGCTGATCTTACTGTTTGCTACAGAGACAAATTGCTTGGAGGCAGTTTGTGTGGGGGCTGGCAGGTGGGCGGGGCTTTGGCAATATTTGCTCTATAAGATGCACAGACATTTCCACCCACTTTTTTGGGGGGAAGTGTGTCTTATACACTGAAAAATACGATAAATTGTATATGTTAACTCCTGAAGAAAGATTTTATGTTATTTTTAATGTTATGTTATTGTTTGCCAGTGTTTATAAAATTGCCTTACATTTTAACTGAAATCATTAGTCAGTAGTCAGGAAAGCTATGTAGGAGTGAATTGCTTTTTGTAAATGTTAAAGGTTTTTAAACTTTTTAAAACCTTTTTAAAGGTTAAGAATATAAATCAAATAATAGTAATAGCTAATAGTATTACTATAACAAACACAAATGAATTTTGTGCAGGAAGAACTAATGTTTCTAAAATACTTTGTGCTTTTGGTATTAGAAGACAGCACTGAGTTATTCTTGCTCCTCTTGCTGTGTCTTATTTCCTTTAGAAAACGCTGGGAAGGACTGGTCCACATCTCAGAATTACGTAGAGAAGGAAGAGTTGCTAATGTGGCTGATGTAGTGAGTAAGGGCCAGCGGGTGAAGGTCAAAGTGCTCTCCTTCACTGGCTCAAAAACTAGCCTTAGCATGAAAGTAAGTCAGACCTCTCTATTGTCTATTAGATAATTTGTCTTTTGCTCTGCTGACTTTTAGATTTATTAATGCTTTGATTTCAATTTCTCAGTGGAATGGAAGTGATTGAGTAAAATACAAATCACCATGAGTACAATTAGAAAATATTGTATGACAGCTACTACATTTTGACATCAGAAAAAATAGAAACTTAACTTGATTTTTAGCCATTGCTCTTTTGTATTTCCTGCTATTTGTGAGATGTTATTTATATGACAGCTGCATTAATCACAACTTGAAAAATGAAGGCATAGCTTTTTGATCCTTTTTGGGAATATGGCTGAGTAGCAGCATTAATTCTTTAGTTCAGCTTATTTGTCAAGTTATTTTTTAAAAAACATTTGAGTTATTGTAAAAGGAATTTGGATTATTTAAAATGGCTAATGGCAGTATATTTATTTAACATGTTCTTGATTTCACTGCTTGGTCAGGATGCATAAGTAATATCTAAAACTCTTAAAGTACTATTAGTTTCAGAATGTGTTGCAAATGGCTTTGAATCTTGAGTTTTAAATAAACAATATCACTAAGGTTGATATTAGGAATTTTGATATAAAAAGTTGGACTGTTAACAAATGAGTTGTTTAAATAATTTTAAGTATATTTCTTAGGATTTTAAGATTCAGGTAAAAACCCTCATATCCATCAGATATCCCAAATATTACTTAAAAAAAGACTGATTATCAAGCTTCTTATCTCCTCTCTCTTGCTATATTATGAATACTATTTTATTAGTAATAAACTTCTTGAATATTTGAAAGAAAATGAAAAAAGTGTAACTGACGCTATTCCAAAGAACTATGCGAATTCACAGGCTAAGATTATCACAAGATTATAATTTAATTATATACTACAAACATAGAAGCTCCTGTTGTTTTCTGTTACTTTATGCAGTTGTGGTCACTATTGGACATGTTGTAAATTGCTTATCTGGGAATATGCTTTGTTGCAGATTACAAAACTAAACTCTCAGTGCCCTTGGTAAATTCTTACTATACTATGGAACTGTCTCCCATGTCTGTATTAGGATGTAGATCAAGAGACAGGAGAAGATTTGAATCCAAATAGACGTCGCAACCTCATTGGAGAGTCTGAAGAGACAGCCATGAGAAATCCAGACAGGCCTACTCACTTATCTTTGGTCAGTGCTCCTGAAGTAGAAGATGACACATTAGAACGAAAACGTCTCACTCGTATTTCAGATCCAGAAAAATGGGAAATTAAGCAGGTAATAATTTTCATTATGAAATATGGTTTGATGTTATTCTATAGATCAGCGGGAGAATTGATTGTGCATAAATTTTCATTTGCTTTGTTTATTTTGCTTTGATTTTGGCTGCTGTAGAAACAGAACATTTCGCAATTGCTAAGCAGCCTGTGAAATTCATCCCCCAGTTCAGACCTGACAGCTAACAAAAAGACCAAGATTTTAACAGATTTTAATTGTTTTAAATACATATTTATATTTCTTCCTGTTGATACCAAAGCAGGCTTTTAAGTCATTTTCTCAGCAAATTGGATATTAGTGATTTCAGTGTGAATCAATAGCCAATTTAGTATCATCCGATTCTGCTCTAGACTGTCAGCTGATCATGAAACTTGGTCATTGTTTACTATCTTCTAATAAAGCCATCTAGTTTAACTATTGCTGTATGTGATAAAGATGACCATTGAAGACTGGTAAATAATGTGATAACTAGATTATATTTGAGATTGCCCAGAGAATACATCTTATTAATGAGGATGCTAGTTTTGTTATTTGAAGCTCTATTTATCATACTTTACATTTTGATGTGCAATTCAGTATTCAATATAATTGTTAAAGCTCTGTATAATATGGATAGTGGATTGAAGTACTTACTATTATGCAAATTAATCTTTGTCTTGTTCAAGGCCACACAGTCCTTGAGTCTACTTTACCCTTTGGCCTCTTCTGCACTCTCCCATCACCCATTGTGCACTTATCTTTTGAAGATCTCTAGAGCTCTGGACCTCATGTTGGGGTAGAATGGCAGGCCACTCCTTCCCTCAGCATTTCTGGGCCATGCAGCCATGTCATAGAAGCAGTCGCCATTTCGCTGTGACCACCATGTCAGTGCTGTATAGACTGGGTTAGGAAAACAGTGAGGCTATTCACTGAAATTGCAACTGCTTCTGGGACATGGTCATGCAGCCCAGGAATGTTGAATTATGGAATGGCCTGCCGTCTTTCTCCAATGTGAGATCCGGAGCTCTGGAGATTTTCAAAAGATAAGTGTGCAATCTGTGACAGGAGATGGGGAGGAGGCCTACGTCCTGAGGAACCTGGTGGGCCTCCTCCTCGTCTTCTGTCCAAAGAGCCAAGGCTTGCAGGACAGGATGGTGAGGGAGATTGGCAGGGGACGCTACCGTGTCCCTGTGGTTGGAATATGGAATAAGGGTGAATTATGGTGGAGACGTTGCAGTGGCTGCAACTTCGACACAAGGTTATCAGTAGTTTTTGGGGCATCTCTTTTAACTTCAAACAGTTGATAAGCAACTAATCATAAGTTGAGGATACCCTGTATGTAGTAAGTCACCTTGAGAAATCCTTCTCCTCTTTTCTAAGATGGTATAAATAATATGGCAGAACTTTCCTATTGTACTGTTTCCTGTTAGGCCATTGTTTGGGATACTTCATACTCCCTTGAAATGAAATTGAACAGATGATCACAAAATCTGGGTAGCTTCCTTAGCTGTGATATTTTTCATATTAAAAGCCCTCCCTACATGAATCTGGGATTTATGTTGCTGCTAAACAGTATTAAGATAATTTATTGCATTTTTCAAATACTCATTGAAGCAAATAAACAGAACAATCCCAATTTGAACCATTCTCAATTTAGTAAAGGGAGACACCTTGCTTGGAACATGACAACTTCATTATAGTTAGCAGTTCTATGAGAGATTCTATGTCAATATAAAAAGATTAGCTTTTTTTTTCCTTCAAAATCTGTGTTTAGAAAAAGTAGTACCTCTTTGTTGTGTCTTTGAGGGTACATATAACCATTTGCCTCATTCCCAGATGATTGCTGCTAACGTGCTTTCGAAGGAGGAGTTTCCTGACTTTGATGAAGAAACTGGAATCTTGCCAAAGGTTGATGATGAGGAAGGTAAAACCATGATAGATTTAGTAATGGTCTAGATATGAAGCATCAGTGTATTTCACAAAGTAGTTTTTTTGCTCCTCATTTGTATTGAATTTGGGAATGCTTACTCAGATTCTTTTCAACAGATTACTGTCAGTTCAGATAATTGCTTAAGATACTTTCATGTTATGGAAGAGAGATTGTTCTTTCATAATCTTTGTATCCAGCAATCCAGAGTCCAGAACTGTGGTTTGTATTGAAATAAAGTTATGGAGGGGCTGTTTCGCAATAGAAAAGAATGTTGTACCACAAGTGTATGATAGTTAGCTTTGAATGTTGGTAAATAAAGAGTGGAGGAATTGGTTTGCATAATTAAGCTTTAAATTAAAATTGGAGCTAAATTTAATTTGTTATTCTAGATGAGGACCTAGAAATTGAATTGGTAGAGGAGGAACCACCATTTCTGCGAGGTCATACAAAACAGAGCATGGACATGAGCCCCATTAAAATAGTGAAGGTAAAGAAATACTGTTCTTGGGTCTCTCCATAGAAATGGAGAAGTATAATTGAATACTAGATTCAGATGGGTTTGTGAAAAGTTAAAATGCTTTAAAGTACTAAAGTACAACAGAACAATGAAGGGCACTGAAAGCAAAATTAATACTCTTTCCCATCATATTCTTCCATATACATGTGCAAAGCACAGTATCATATTTCCCTTATCTACATCAGTTCCAGGAATCTCAGCAGTTCATCTCTTTTTATTATCGTTGTTAATGGCCATTAACAAAACATTAATTAACATTAGTTAAACAAATTACAAAAAAATTAACATTGATTCTGTTTTCTGATTTTGTATTCAAACTTTGTCCTCTTCATTGTTAAAATTGTGTATGACTATCAAGTTCTCCTTGCTTTTTTCCTATTCATTTATGTTTTGGATGATGGTTGAGAAATCAGTCAGGATCAGATTCAGGAAATCTGAAGAAAAAAGTAAGAAAACATTTTCTTGTTGATTCCAGAATCCTGATGGCTCCCTGTCTCAAGCAGCCATGATGCAAAGTGCACTTGCTAAAGAGAGGCGGGAACTGAAGCAAGCCCAGCGGGAAGCAGAAATGGATTCTATTCCCATGGGGCTCAACAAACACTGGGTGGATCCCCTTCCAGATGGTAATCTCAAACCTTTTTTCAGTATTATTTGTCTTCTACAGGCAATTTATTTGAAACCATCTAACACTAATATTTATTTCAAATCTAAATCGCACAACATGGTAGCAAATCTGCTTGACAAAACAGTTGTTTTAATTTGTGAAATTGCCCAGTATTTCCCCTATCTACATCAGTTCCAGGAATCTCAGCAGTTCATCTCTTTTATTATCGTTGTTAATGGCCATTAACAAAACATTAATTAACATTAGTTAAACAAATTACAAAAAAATTAACATTGATTCTGTTTTCTGATTTTGTATTCAAACTTTGTCCTCTTCATTGTTAAAATTGTGTATGACTATCAAGTTCTCCTTGCTTTTTTCCTATTCATTTATGTTTTGGATGATGGTTGAGAAATCAGTCAGGATCAGATTCAGGAAATCTGAAGAAAAAAGTAAGAAAACATTTTCTTGTTGATTCCAGAATCCTGATGGCTCCCTGTCTCAAGCAGCCATGATGCAAAGTGCACTTGCTAAAGAGAGGCGGGAACTGAAGCAAGCCCAGCGGGAAGCAGAAATGGATTCTATTCCCATGGGGCTCAACAAACACTGGGTGGATCCCCTTCCAGATGGTAATCTCAAACCTTTTTTCAGTATTATTTGTCTTCTACAGGCAATTTATTTGAAACCATCTAACACTAATATTTATTTCAAATCTAAATACGCACAACATGGTAGCAAATCTGCTTGACAAAACAGTTGTTTTTAATTTGTGAAATTGCCCAGTATTTCCCCCCCTATTAGTCTACTATGAAATAGAATTTCAAAATAATACAGCATCATAATATAAGAGGTTTAAAAGTGGTATCAATTTTGTTAGATTGAGTTAAGTTTGTGGGGTGTTTTTTTATAATTAGTATGAGGGTGGTTATACACATATACACACAAATACTTAGAGTCACGACTAGTTTCTCATTCCTTACTATTGAGGATTGTTTTTCCCATTTTCTTTATTAGATTCCTAGAGTCATATAGATAGAAAGGATCATTTGTATTATCATGTCTAGCTCCATGCTCAGTTCAGAAATGTAAATTAAAATATCCCTGCAGATGGATTTCTAGCACCTGATTGAACATATCCAAGAACCACAAACACTTGTCAATTGGTTGTAACGTTGAACTTTTGGAATGGAGATGCTTATGAATTGGATCGGAATAGCATCTTTATTCGCTACTTTTCTTAATATGATCTCTATCAAAATACAGAGTATCTTACTGGTTGGTTAGGTCATTCAAGGAAACTAAAGTGCCAGGTTCGAGTATTGTCATGTCCCACTCCCCCTCTGATGACCGGGTCAAGGAAGTCCGTATCAAACGTGGCAACGAAGCCTCTGCAGCTTGCCAGATTCCTTCGAGGTTTCTCAGGGCAGGCAGGAGTCCAAGTTGTGACTTCAGCGATAGAGTCTGATATCAGCAAACTAGATGAGACTTTGCTTGACTCAAGGTTGGAATGCCAAAAGCAGGTCCTTTATATAGGCTGTGGGGTGTGGCTCCATGACTCAGCATTTATCCAGGCCTGCCCCTCCCTTCCTTCTGCTGGCGTCACCTCTCAGATCTCGGGAAACGAGGATCCTCCTACTTTGAATTCTCTTCAGCTGGATCTGCTGTCAATAATTCCAGCACGTGGCTGGCTTCCTGCTCACACGCTGTAGGAGTGAAGTTTATCCGGCTTCTCTGTTCACTCCTGACATCCTCTCCAGGCATGGGGCCAGGGCTGGGGGCTGGAGGCATGACAGGTCGTTCATCTTCATTATCAGACTCCGAGTCTGATAACAGGCCCGGGTGGAGATGGGAGGGGCCGGCTGAGGAGAGGAGGGAGGACGAGGCACAACAGGTATGCTTTCTCTTTGTCCTAACTATTGTTCAAGGAAGTCTCCCCATACGGATATAGCAATAGTACTTAGAATTAGATACTACTTCATAGTTCTTAATAGGACTCTCTAAGCTGTTTACAGAGTCAGCATATTGTCTCCAACAATCTGGGTCCTCTTTTACCGACCTCGTAAGGTATACTAGAATAGTATTGCTCATTCATCATTATCTACTATTCCATTCAAATATTAACAAAATGAGAAGAACATAGTGTTCCCCCTCCCATAATTATTTTTGAATAAGGAAAGGGGAGGATCTTACATTTGCTGAAAAAAATACAGAATGGCTAAGGGAATGGATGGAGATGTAAACAGCAAGCTTAGCTGCCATTGAAGAGAGATAGTTGGAGAGGTGCTCATCTAGTGAAGATCACTTTTTTGTAATACATAACTCTTTCTTTTCTCACTTTCCTTTCCTTTTCAGCTTCCCTTGATAAAGCAATAGTTTTGTCCTTATTGCTTTCTAGTGCAGTTATTCCTACAAATTATCCCATTTGCATCATATTTTCTTCCCCTTTGCTGATGGAGGGATATATTTGTAGGCAATAGCAATAACAGATTATAGACCGTGTCACAGTGCTTTACAGCCCTCTCTAAGCAGTTTACATAGTCAGCATATTGTCCCCAACAATCTGGATCCTCATTTTACCCATCTGAGAAGGCTGAGTCATCCTTGAGCCTGGTGAGATTCAATTTGCAGGTAGCTGGCAGTCAGCAGAAATAGCCTGCAGTACTACATTCTAACCACTGTGCCACTGCAGCTCAACATAGCTCAGGCAAACATACATTATATTTCTGCGTATGAGAGTAACTGGGACTATGGTTAATAATAGGCACGTGGAGAGTCAATTATTTTTAACAGATGCTCTGTTTCAAGATTTCTGACAAACACACAGAAACAGTATTTTGGAAGCAGAAATATTGCAGTTTAGACAGATAACAGCAGACAAGAATGTAATTCAAATGCCTAATAAAGAGTGCTTGTCAGAAGAGAGCCAGAGACAGTCCAAGAAGCAATAATGTAATCCTAGCTTAATAACCAGTTGTTTAGCAACTGTTCAAAGTTATGACAACTCCCCCAAAGGTACTTATCACCTAGTTCTGGCATTCCGATGACTGCTCCCCTCCCCACATGACTGCATTTCAGATGCATAGCAACCAGCTCACCTTTACAACCAATTGTATTCTGCAGGGATGTGACACAATTTACAATACTTTTTGCTAGAAACTGGTCTTCTGTTCCGGGTTAAAAAAATAACCTTGGAAATACATTGATTCATTAAATGATTGCAGAATTTACTTAACAACTGCTGCAAAAAAGTTGTAAAATTGGGTCAGTCATATGGGTGCCTTGATTTAAAAATGTGATGACTCATGACAGAAATGCCAGACTCCCTTACAGTCATAAATTGAGCACTACCTGTAGTCCAAAACGAGAGTCCCAGGATGCCAAGCCAGCTCATTAGTTAATGCAAAGGTCAAGAGTCACGAACAAGAAGCAGGAACACAATTCAGGAGCTGGATAGCCAAATGGTTATCTCCAATAAGGACTGCAAGCCGAGGATCTAAATCTGTCTGCAGCCAGCTAGTTGCATTCACTCATGCCTTGCCCTTCATTTTGCAAGAAGCCTCACTGAGAAACATTGTTCTTCTGTTCTCTGTATACTCTAAACCTAGGGTTTGGGGATTGTGCCTCAGAATCTGATTGCTCTATCTGAACAGGAAATACCTGTAACTTATCAGTTTCAATTGAATTTTAATTGAGTGATTCCTGAGGCTGACAGTTCTGAAGCATAGATTCAGCTGGAGCAATATCATCACGCTAAATACTTTATTATTGTAATGGAATAAATAACTACCAATTAATTATTTTAATTGGTGTTAATAAGTTAATACAATTTTTTTTCTGGTCCTTCCGTTTTTTGAAATTATTTTGCTTCTGGCAAATATATGTGCATACACTTTCATGATACTATATATCCCACATATATTGAGTAGAAAAGAATTCCAGTATTGGTTTCAACAGAAGTTGGAAACCTTTCATTGGTAAGATTGGGTATTGCACGAATTTTTTATTGTGATCCTACAAATCTTTTTGGGCCTTCCTTTAGATTAGAGATTAGCTTAAATTCAGGATTGTCTCTCATTCTGTTAAGTGTGTTATTCAAATATAATTTAGAATTCCACCTGAGCAATGGATATTCAGAACAGGACAAATGAAGCAAACCAACATATAATAGAAATCTTCTCAATGTAGCTCTGTTTGTTCTTGATATGATGACTCTTGTCCCTTCCTTCAATGACCATCCCTTTCTAGTGCATCCAATCAGTTGTTTTATGTTGCAATATGGATCTCAGACTCATGATTTTTCTTCCTTCCTTCCCAGTGGATGGAAGGCAAATTGCAGCTAACATGCGGGGTATTGGCATGATGCCCAATGACATACCTGAATGGAAGAAGCATGCTTTTGGAGGCAACAAGGCTTCTTATGGCAAAAAGACACAACTGTCAATAATTGAACAGCGAGAAAGTCTTCCAATTTTTCGTCTGAAAGATCAACTCATCCAGGTAAATCTTTAAGAAAAGCAATTGACTTGAATCATAGTAAGGATCGTTAAATCCAATATCTTGCCTGTCCTAGTCATCTAGTCTGGACATACATTGAATTTCACTTATTCTTTGAATCCTGCATTCAAAAATCCTGAAATAGGGATTTTTGATGTAATTATTTAATACATTGTTTTCATTTATCCAAAATGCACTTAGCATGTCGTAACACCTGGGCTGACATTTGGGTTGAGACGCTAAGCAGGGTGATGTCTCACTATTACATGAATGGAAGATCACTACAGAGAAACACTGCTATAGACTAGGGGGAAAAAATTCCAGAAGTAAACAGAAGGGAAACAAAAAAGCTATGTATTGTTTTCAGGGCAATTGTATTGATGTATCCATGATATCACCAGACTGAAGCTTCACTCAAAGGAAACTTGAATTTTTATCTGTTAAATATTTTTCCTGCTTTTATCAAATATCCAAGATGACTTATCTGACGACTAAACAGCTCTCAGTAAGAAAATAATGAAAAATTTCTGACAATAGGCACATATTTACGTCCGTCCTGACATTGCTTAGTCAGAATTTCCAGGTGCAAAAATTAAGTTAGTATAAAACTTCAAACTATTGTACAGGAGATTTGATCACTGAAAATACTGCCCAGATTTGCTTGTATTTTTCAGTGTGGTCAATTTATTTCTCCTCCCCTCCCTCTAATATGTAGAACCAAGATTGGAAACAAGATCTGTAAGATTAATAAACAAATTCCTCATTTTGATCTGACACCTTCGCACATCAACTTGTTTTCTGCGCTGTGATGGCTATTTATTTGATTTTAAAAGCAAACAACACCAACCAGATTCCTCCTGAACACCCATTTTCTTTTAAATGAGACTATTTCAATGCTTCACCCTATTTTTTTCAGGCAGTTCATGATAACCAGATTCTGATTGTCATTGGTGAGACTGGCTCTGGGAAAACTACACAGATCACACAGTACCTTGCTGAAGCTGGCTACACCACCCGTGGGAAGATTGGCTGCACTCAGCCTCGTCGAGTGGCTGCCATGTCTGTTGCTAAGAGGGTTTCAGAAGAATTTGGTTGTTGTCTAGGACAAGAGGTAAGATGTATTCTGCTGTTTTGTGAATTAATTCTGCAATGTACTGAAAAAAGAAGGAATATAACAAGACTTTAAAGCAGCAGCTGTATTTAACTGTTTTCAACAAATCTGTAGAAGCTATATTACTCTAAATTAGCCATGACAAAACTTTCTCCTTGAACTCTACAAATAGGACAGTTTACTTCTTAGAATTTAGATCTGGGGTGTACACAGTAATCACTTTTCTTTCGCAGAGAATTCTTCCCCATTTATTACTACCTGCTGTTATGAGAATCATGCTGAATAAAGAAAACTTCATTTGAAGGAAATGTATGTTTTGTTTTCTGCAATTTGCTTATTTTTGAATATGTTAATTTACATAATTTATTTCAATTAGGTATGCAAAACATGAATATCTTATTTTGTGAAAATTACCAACTGTTGATTTTTTTCTCCCAATTTTAAAGGCTACAAACATTACTTGTTTCAATACCTATGCTTTGGGAAGTTATGTGATATGGTTCTTAAATTGTGAAATTTACATAAATTGATGAAGCATGTTGTTAGAAAATAAGATATGTATCTGTAATCCAAATATAGAGTAATCTCACCTATTCAGAAAAAAAAATAAAAAAATAAACTTGAGTGGCAAAGAGTATTCTATGTGAGAACTCGTTCTCGTAAGCAGAAGTAAGTCTGTATCCATTACCAAATAAAAAGCAGATAGAAACCCAGCCTCCCTCCTGAAATAATAAATAGGGCTGGCATATGATGCATAGCAGTTGCTGGAATTCTTCCAAGATGGCTTCTTTAGTTTTTTCACAATAAAACTACTGATCTGAATTTTTATATTCTTGGAATTCTGTTCTTGATCCTTCTGCCTTGCCAGTTGAAGATGTCTGCTTTTCCGTGGGGCTAGACTGGGTAGGTAGGTTGCTTCATAGTGGGTGTTTGTAATTGGCCAAGCTTACTAGAGCAGCCATGTTGTAAAAGACAACTTTTGACCACATGATGATTTTTATAAGTGGGTCCATAACAAAGTCTTGCCCATAACAAAAGTTTCAAATTCTAGCTGTACCACCAAACTAAAGGCTGTCTGTCCTTGTTCTGTTTGTAACTCCTGCCTCCAAACAAATTGATGTTAATATCATTCTCTAAGAGTGAAGGAATTCATCACTGATACTCCTTTTGCTGTATTTTTTGAAGGTTGGTTATACTATCCGATTTGAAGATTGCACTAGCCCTGAAACTGTGATCAAGTACATGACAGATGGAATGCTGCTTCGTGAATGCCTCATTGATCCGGATCTGACACAGTATGCAATTATAATGTTGGATGAAGCCCATGAACGCACTATACATACTGATGTACTCTTTGGTCTCCTAAAAAAGGTATGAACTCTTTCAAATCATCCACAATGTTAAAATGATGAAGCAGAAAATTGCTCAAAGAAAGCAAAGCAGGCAAGTTTGTCCTGAGGTTCAACTATATATTGAGCCTTCTGTTTATATTCTGTTGTCTTACTTTTTTTTCTCTGCAGACAGTTCAGAAGAGACAAGACATGAAATTAATAGTGACCTCAGCTACACTGGATGCAGTTAAATTCTCTCAGTATTTCTATGAGGCTCCTATCTTTACCATTCCTGGTAGGACATACCCAGTCGAGATTCTCTACACCAAGGAACCTGAGACAGATTACTTAGATGCCAGCCTGATTACAGTCATGCAGATCCACTTGACGGAACCTCCAGGTGAGCCATGGCATGAGAACAATGTTGAGACTCTCTTTAGAAGTTGCTTTCAAACTGGGAAAATATTCAGTACGTTCAGTGTAATTATATTGGCCATATTTGTTACATTGAATATGATTTCAGTTTAATTAAGATTTGAACTGGCCCAGAATAGTTTTACAATCTCTCTTCATTCTCCTTCTCAAATGCCCAAGTGAGCATTCCAAGGTTTATTATGGGCCTGAGACTGAAAAAGGTTGCATGCATGCTTCTGTAAAGCTTTCAGTCCCTTTTCTTTTTATATTAGTTAAGTCAGAATGGGATTTTCATTTTTAATAATAAATGCACAAGATTTATTATTCAGATTTGGCCTCCAGTGGAAGCTGTACAATTTTTATAGTGAATATACCTGTTCCTTGAGATAGAATAAAAATATTTGATGTAAATAGCTCTGATAAGACAGCTTTCTTGCTCTTGGGAGTCTAATTTGCCATTTCTAGTGTAAAGAGGTTTAGTTTTTATGGACAAAGTAATTCCTGAGGAGATAGTTGCTATTAATTTAAACTCTTTTTAACATTGTTGGATTTCTTTGGCAGTCACAAACCTAGATACCACTCAAGATTGTTAAATGAGAACTTCGCTTAAATACAAACATATCTAAACCAGTTTATATATTAAAAGGAGAAATATTCAATACGTTGCTGAAGAATAAAGGCAGAATTTCTGTATAAAGCTATTGGATAGAGCAAAATTTTTCAAAGGTTTTTAAGGGGAAAACATGGAAATTTCAGGGAAAATCATATTATACAAAAAAATTATTTATTGAATTTATTTACTGCCCATCTTGCCATAATCAAGTCTTATATTTTCCCCATCCATAGTTGCAGTATATAATTTTGAATTTCTTCTATTTGATTTACATAATCATTATTGATTAAGCAGGAGAATGGGTACCATGCTCTATTTAACGTATCAACTTCATCTATTTTTTCATCTTCACTCAGCAAAGAAGTATCTGTCATTATGTTTCTTTTTCTCCTGGATGATTTACAGTTCCATTATTCAGAATAAATCATTAAAATCAGCTAATTTTACTCCAGTTGTCTACTTTTTAGTATAGTCTCACAAGTGTAAAAGCCACATACTTGCTTTTTTTATAAAATCAGACTGAAAATAGAATAGAATAGAATAGAATTTTATTGGCCAAGTGTGATTGGACACACAAGGAATTAGTCTTGGTGCATATGCTCTCAGTGTACATAAAAGAAAAGATACGTTCATCAAGATACAACATTTACAATACAATTGATGGTCAATATATCAATATAGATCATAAGGATTGCCAGCAACAAGTTATAGTCATACAGTCATAAGTGGAAAGAGATTGGTGATGGGAACTATGAAACGATTAATAGTAGTGCAGATTCAGTAAATAGTCTGACAGTGTTGATGGAATTATTTGTTTAGCAGAGTGATGGCCTTCGGGAAAAAACTGTTCTTGTGTCTAGTTGTTCTGTTGTGCAGTGCTCTATAGCGTCGTTTTGAGGGTAGGAGTTGAAACAGTTTATGTCCAGGATGCGAGTGATCTGCAAATATTTTCACGGCCCTCTTCTTGATTCGTGCAGTATACAGGTCCTCAATGGAAGGCAGGTTGGTAGCAATTATTTTTTCTGCAGTTCTAATTATCCTCTGAAGTCTGTGTTTTTCTTGTTGGGTTGCAGAACCGAACCAGACAGTTATAGAGGTGCAAATGACAGACTCATTTGCACCTCTATAACTGTCTGGTTCGGTTCTGCAAATCACAAGATAAATCTGAAATCTCATGCCATTGTCTGTTTATTAATTGTAAGTGTTGTTTTTATATTGGCCTGACTATGATTTGCTTTTCTTTCACGCAGGAGACATCTTGGTGTTCTTGACTGGCCAGGAAGAAATTGATACAGCTTGTGAAATTCTCTATGAGCGAATGAAGTCCCTCGGCCCGGATGTTCCTGAGCTGATAATCTTGCCTGTTTATTCAGCACTACCTAGTGAGATGCAGACGCGGATCTTTGACCCAGCTCCCCCAGGAAGTCGAAAGGTATCTATTCCCACATGTTTGGGGGTTTTTTTGAAGGGTGGGTGGGTGGGTTTGCTAGATGGTTGTTATCTTCCAATATAATATAATTAATAATCAAATCTTTTCTAGATCAGGGGGTCTATTGAGCATCTTGTTCTCAAAAATGAAATGTTTCTTTGAAACCTGTTAAAAGGCTGGAAGACATTTTCCAATTCCTATTGTGTTTTCGTTCTATAAATATGGGAATTCCTGATCACTTCATTAATGGGGGGGAAGGCGATGTTTTTGAGGCGCTGAGAGGAAGTTGCATATATTTGATGGTAAATCAAAGACAGAATAGAGTTGCTTGAGAGTGAGATGGACAGCATATAAATTAAATAAATAAATCAGCAAGTTTACATATTTAGTGAAAAATTAAAAGGATTCAAGGATTATTTCTTGTTATCATTTTAATAGCCTGTTAACCCTAAAGCTTCATTCCCTGTCCTCTTATTCTTCAGATACCTTTTGAGGGTGGGATGGGAATAAAATCAGATTATCTTCTCAGTGAAGATATTTACAAATTTATTTAGATTCTATGTTGGAGCACTATGAATGTTAAGTTTATTTTTTGTGGTTTGCTTTCACAAATAGTCTCAGGATTTTGCTGAACTAAAAAGAAACAGTAATGGATTTGCTTCAGCACAGACTATGTGAACAATATCAATACGAAAAATATACTCATTCCCTCTTAGGTTGATGCTTCTTCTGAGTACATTCTTTTAATATTTATCAGCAAGAAGGAAAAGAGGTTTAAAGAACAAAATATAAGTGTATAAAGTGATATAAGGCATAGAAAGAGAGGTAGAAATATAGTGAATGGAGTGGGCATAAACTAGGTTTAGCTATGTTTTTTTTTGTTAGATTAGTCTTTTAATTTGGGGGGATGTTTACAATTTATTACTCTCTTTATGCAGTTTATGTACAGTATAAAATTGCTTTTTTTGAAAAGAAATATGGGTATACATGCATGCATGGATGTGTATTTGCATGTGTGTGTATATATATACATATATGTCCCCATTTCTTAAAATTTCTTATTTTCTTCCTTCATTCTGTTCGTTATTCCCTTTAATGTTGGACTTGATATTTTCCCTAATAGAGTACATTAATTTAAAAAAATCTATAACAGAGGAAACTTTCAGTTCTTGAGCTGCTCCTTACAATTTTAATTAATGCTTAGATTTTTTTTGTTTTGGAATCAGATATGGCAGTTCTGGGCAATATGTCTGTATCTGTCTATTTGTATATATGTATGTATGTATCAATGTATGTACCAAATTTATCACCCATCTCATCAAAGCAACTGGTTACCACGCAACAAATGGGTAAAACCACAAATAAACTTGATTGCAATGTATGCTATCCAGTTGGCTTCAGCAGTGAATACCTTTTGCTTGTAAATGGTGCCAGTGACCTGGTGGGCATCTGTTCATTGCTTCCTTTAATCAGTTTTAGTCACAGTACCTAGATGTAAACATTCCGAGATGATGACTCTAGCCAGGAAAAAGAGGTGTTTGTTACTTAGAGGAAAGATTACGATAAATCTAGAATAAATATTAAAATGATGACAGATTTTCATATTGTGAAAGCTATGATTTTCCTCTTAGTGATAATAGAAGGCTATAAAACCTGGATTATTACAAAGGCTTAATTTATTTTATTTTTTTATTTCATGCTTATGCTTATACTTATGCTTATGCTTATTTCATGCTTATGCTTATACATACTGTTATGACAAATAAAATAATTTGTCATAACAGTATGTATAAGCATAAGCATGAAATAAGTATACAATATATAAGCATATATATAAGCATAAGTATGTAATAACTATATTAATTGGATATAATGGAGGGAAACAATAGGACAGGAACGGTAGGCAGGCTTGTGCTCTTATGTACGCCCCTTAATTAATTATAACATTAGGTATGATAGTTAAAAAAAAACTTGAACAGAAAAGCAACAGCTGTTCTAAATGAAGTAAAAAAAATGATCTTAAAGCTTAAATACATTAGCACATTGAAAGGTCATTGAGAAAGCCTGATATTTGGAAAGTTGAAGGCAATTTAAAAGATAGTAGAACATCTGTCTAGATATTGTCACCGATTACCCAAACAGGACCTTATAAGAAATGAAGGGGTTTTGGACACACACTACAGCTGGAAGAAACTGAAGTACAGTGATATTATTATATAATGAACACATTTTTATAGCATCTAGAAATACTTCTTGATCAACTGAAAAGAATATTTTCCAAACAATTTGAGGATATTTAAAGTACAATAGCTCATGGTTACAACTCCTTTTTCTTTCTGTGGGAAATTGAAAATGTGGGTCTGATACTAAATTTTGGGGCCTAGTAACATAATATTTTAGGAACTATGTCAGACAAGTTGACAAGCCGCTTTTTTACATTGTTGATAAAATTATTGATTGGAATGTAATATCCATTCCCAGCAATTCTTTATCATTTATCCTCAGGTTTTTTTCATGTTATCATGACATGCAAAGTAACAGTTAAGTCTCATAAGATCTACCTGAAGGCTTGTACACACTGCCTGCATGTTCAAATCTTTAAGAGTTCTAAAGGGAGAGGCAGATTGTTCTTCATTCATATTCATGGTGATATATTGAATTATTTAAAAGGCTCATTCCTAGATTTAATCTTTTAGAAATTGGAGCTACATTGGTGATCTGCCACCTTGAGTAGTAGTTCAGTTTGAGGGTTCTGGTTGTCATTTTATAAATTGCTGTTGCTGTAGATTTAATTAATAATAAAAGTTGTTTTTTTAATTTTATATACAAAATATCAATTTATAGTAAATGTATGTAAATTGTAATTGAATTTTAAAATTATTACTATTTTTATTTTCATTAATGTACATTGGTCACAGTTATTTGAATTGTGAATTTTGTGGCCATATAGGTTTCCCAAATAAAATAATTTGTCATAACAGTATGTATAAGCATAAGCATGAAATAAGTATACAATATATAAGCATATATAAGCATAAGTATGTAATAACTATATTAATTGGATATAATGGAGGGAAACAATAGGACAGGAACGGTAGGCAGGCTTGTGCTCTTATGTACGCCCCTTAATTAATTATAACATTAGGTATGATAGTTAAAAAAAAACTTGAACAGAAAAGCAACAGCTGTTCTAAATGAAGTAAAAAAAATGATCTTAAAGCTTAAATACATTAGCACATTGAAAGGTCATTGAGAAAGCCTGATATTTGGAAAGTTGAAGGCAATTTAAAAGATAGTAGAACATCTGTCTAGATATTGTCACCGATTACCCAAACAGGACCTTATAAGAAATGAAGGTTTTGGACACACACTACAGCTGGAAGAAACTGAAGTACAGTGATATTATTATATAATGAACACATTTTTATAGCATCTAGAAATACTTCTTGATCAACTGAAAAGAATATTTTCCAAACAATTTGAGGATATTTAAAGTACAATAGCTCATGGTTACAACTCCTTTTTCTTTCTGTGGGAAATTGAAAATGTGGGTCTGATACTAAATTTTGGGGCCTAGTAACATAATATTTTAGGAACTATGTCAGACAAGTTGACAAGCCGCTTTTTTACATTGTTGATAAAATTATTGATTGGAATGTAATATCCATTCCCAGCAATTCTTTATCATTTATCCTCAGGTTTTTTTCATGTTATCATGACATGCAAAGTAACAGTTAAGTCTCATAAGATCTACCTGAAGGCTTGTACACACTGCCTGCATGTTCAAATCTTTAAGAGTTCTAAAGGGAGAGGCAGATTGTTCTTCATTCATATTCATGGTGATATATTGAATTATTTAAAAGGCTCATTCCTAGATTTAATCTTTTAGAAATTGGAGCTACATTGGTGATCTGCCACCTTGAGTAGTAGTTCAGTTTGAGGGTTCTGGTTGTCATTTTATAAATTGCTGTTGCTGTAGATTTAATTAATAATAAAAGTTGTTTTTTTAATTTTATATACAAAATATCAATTTATAGTAAATGTATGTAGAATTGTAATTGAATTTTTAAAATTATTACTATTTTTATTTTCATTAATGTACATTGGTCACAGTTATTTGAATTGTGAATTTTGTGGCCATATAGGTTTCCCAAATAAATAAACTCCTCCCTCTCTTTGTAAAGAGGGATATTTAGTTATAAATTGCATATTTTTTGCAGTGCAACATTCACATTTTTCATGGATTTTTATGCACACTTTCTTGACATTATTCGGTTTTTAAGAATAACATCTATTATGTAAACTTCAGCTTAGTTTTCCATCCTCCCCCCCTCCAATTTAAACCAATTTTTTTCAGGAAGAATATTTCTGCATTTTCTATGTATAATAAGTGAAGGTTTTGACCATTGAATGAATAGCATTTCTTAAAAGTAGCTTAATAGTGGTCCTGTTTTCATTCCTACTTTTTTCTTGCTATATTCAATTGTTTGCCATTCCTTTTTGTCCCCCTGCAGGTGGTCATTGCCACAAATATTGCTGAAACTTCACTTACAATTGATGGTATCTATTATGTAGTTGATCCTGGTTTTGTAAAGCAGAAAGTGTACAACTCCAAGACTGGGATTGACCAGCTCGTTGTGACACCAATTTCTCAGGTATCCTGTATTTGTTGGATACTATGTTACTTGAAGCTTTTACTAAGTGTAGTGTGCACACAGCACAATTTCTGCAGTGAATGAGAATGTCTTTATCTTATTCCAATCTTTGAGGAGCAACAGAGGTGGTCCTCAGGTTAGGATAGCAGTTGGCACTGGGTTTGCTGTTACTATGTGGTGTGATGCCATGTGGCCACATCATTTAGCAATGACAATTCCAGCAATCCTGATTGCTGTTGTAACCATAAGACACATAAGGTAAGCGGGAAGTGGTGGGAGTCCCAGGTAAGGAGTGCGGGAGGCCTGGTGCAGATTGCTGCAAGTTAGGCTGGGGTGCTAAAAGAGAATCAGGTGGGTGGATGGCATAGCAGGGTGCATGTGCAGGAAAGCTAAGGAGGATGGCGTAGTAGAGCACACTGTTGTGACCCAGGTTCCTGGACCCGGACTCCTGGACTCGGATGATTCAGAAAGTGAGGGAGAAGACCTGGCCAGCCCTGCTTCTCTTGAGCCCTTTCCCTCCCTGGCACCCACTCAAAGGGATGGGGAGGGGCCGGCACAGCCTGATTCCATGGAGCCTCCTTCTGATTTGGCAACGCCCCAAGAACAGTTTTGGAGCGATGCAAGGTCACGTAGACGTAATCGCCGTGCGCAGCAGCGGAAGAGTTGGGACAAAGCCAAGTCATAATTGTCATGCAGTGACATCTGCAGAGACTATAAATAGGAGGCGGGACTTCCTGGTTTTTTGTCTTGGACAAAGTAATGAGTTGGCGAGCTAATGAATTGGCGAGCTAACTATTTCAATGGAGGAAGAATATATTCGTGAGTAATTCTGGCCTTATCTATAATTTCCTCGTTATCTCCAGAAACTTGGCAGGCCCGTCGGTAGACGTGGCCAGGACATGTATCTATGTAAATAAAAGGAAAAAAGGAAGGCCTCTGACGGACTCTTTGCTGGGAGTATTGGGGAAGGAAACAGAACATTTTGTCCAAGACCTGACTAAAACATCTTCCACCAAAGATGGATCAGCAGCAGGTACAGCAGCAGTTAGAGCAGCTACAAGCAGCTAATCAACAGCTCCAGCAGCAAGTGGCTCACTTGGCAGGCCAACTTGCTGCCAGGAATGTGCCTGCAGCCCCCCATCCTCCCACCTCCTCCTCGTCGCAAGTGCCCGATAACCGTGCGGATAAGTTTTCTGGGCAGCCTGAGATGTTCCCGACCTTCTTGGGACAGTGCCAGCTCTACATGGCTATGAGGCCAGAGGATTTCCCAGACGACCGGGCTAAGGTGGCCTTCGTGATTAACCTTCTTTCCGGCTCGGCTGCTCGATGGGCCACGCCCTCTTGCTCCAGGACAGCCCCTGCTGGCGGACCAACAGCGTTTTGGCAGCACCTCGCACCATGTATGAGGACCCGTTCGAATGCTGGCGGCAACCAGGCGCCTTAAGGAACTCAGTCAAGGAAACGCCCCTGCAGGAGTACATCGCAATTTCGTCTTTTGTGCCAGGACTCTGACTGGAATGATGCAGCGCTGGTGGGCCAGCGTTCAGGAGGGACTCTCAGAGGAATTGCAAGACGAGCTGGCCCGCGTGGGCGCGCGGACCCTCGACAACTTGGTGCCCCTTTGTCTCCGCCTCGATGCCCGTCTGCAACGGCGACCGTCCGTCGCACCCCGGGACCCACCGTCGACATCTGCACCCCGACTTCCTGCACCACCAGCACCCCGGGTCGCCCCACGTTTTGTAACCGCTGCGGAAGAGCCCATGGAGTTGGGAGCGGCCAGACCTCGCCTGACAGCCCAGGAGCGGAACCGGAGGCGCCAAGGGGGATTGTGCCTGTACTGTGGGGAGCCCGGCCACTTCGCCGCTTCTTGCCCCAGAAAGCGAAGTGGGGCACGCACGCCGGTCCCCGAATCACAGCGTGACCAATCGGGAAACGGAGCAGGCCCGACCTCGGGGGAACCCTAGGTCGGGCACGGACTAAGCCCCCACTGGACGTTGCGGAAGTAGACTCTGGGCCCCCTCGGCATCTGATTCTGGACACACGGATATGGTTGGGGAACCAGTCGGACGGGCTCCAGGCGCATGCGCTGGTGGACTCAGGGGCCACAACAAACTTTATGGATCAGGCCTTTGTGACCCAGTTTGCGGTCCCCGTGGTTCCGGTGGACCCTCCGATGCGGGTAGAGACAATTGATGGGCGAGAACTGGTGTCCGGCCCCATTAAATTTGCCACCCAGCCTTTGCGCCTGGCTATTGGGGACCATGAGGAGGCGATCCAGTTTTATGTCACGGCGGACCTTCATTTTCCTGTGGTCCTTGGGATGGCCTGGCTTCGGACCCACGATCCTCAGGTGGCCTGGTCGCGGAACACCATCTCTTTCCCGAGTCTGCAGTGCGTCGATCACATCCGCCACACCTGTGCCGGCCAGAACGTCCCCACCGCTGCCATCACCTTGCCTCCTGAGCTGACGGACTTCGCCGACGTGTTCAGCGAGAAGGAGGCGGACCGACTACCCCCGCATCGGCCCTACGATTGCCCCGTGGACCTTCTGCCCAACGCACCACTGCCTGTGGGACGCCTGTATTCCATGTCGGAGCCCGAGTTGGCCGCCCTCAGGGACTTCCTGGACAAAAACCTGGCCCGAGGGTTCATCCGGCCTTCAAAGTCCCCTCTCTCGGCCCCGGTCCTCTTTGTGAAGAAGAAGACAGGGGACTTGCGCCTATGCTGTGATTACCGCCGGCTAAACGCCATTACGGTGCGGAATCGCTACCCCCTGCCGCTCATCCCGGAGCTACTGGAAAGGTTGCGGGAGGCCACGATCTTCACCAAGCTCGATCTCCGGGGGGCCTACAACCTGGTGCGGATACGAGAAGGAGACGAATGGAAGACGGCATTCGGCACCCGATACGGACACTACGAATACACTGTCATGCCATTTGGGTTGACCAATGCTCCCGCCGTTTTTCAGCACTTCATGAGCAGCGTGTTCGAGACATGTTGGATCGGTTCGTGGTTATCTACCTCGACGACATCCTGATTTACTCCCGGTCCAGGGAAAGCCACCTTCGACACGTCAGTCTGGTTCTGCAACGCTTGCGGGAGCAACAACTCAATGCGAAGCTGGAGAAATGCGTCTTCTTCCGGACTTCCATAGAATTCCTCGGGCATATCATCTCGCCCGAGGGCATAGCCATGGACCCATGTAAAGTAGAAGCTTTGTGTAGCTGGGAAGCCCCTCGTCGGGTGAAGGATGTTCAGCGCCTACTGGGCCGCCAACTACTACGGACCTTCATCCGGGCTTCGCCACACTGACAGCTCCACTTACCCAGCTCCTCAGGAAGAAGGTTGCATTCGGTGGGGTCCCCGCAGCAAGAAGCATTCACAGCCCTCAAGAAAGCCTTCGTCACGGAACCCGTCCTGAGGCATCCCGACCCGCTCCGGCCTTTTGTGGTGGAAACGGACGCGTCAATGTGGCTCTGGGGCGGTGCTGCTACAGGCTCCGGCGAATGGTGGCACACTTTTCCCTGCGCTTACTACTCCGGAAACTCAACCTTCCGGCGCAACTACACTATCTGGGAAAAGAGTTGCTGGCTATCAAGGCTGCATTCGAGGCTTGGCGACACCATCTGGAGGGCCCGACATCAGGTGGAGGTCGAGCGGACCATCGGAATCTCGAGCACCTCACCACAGCTCGGAAGTTGAACCAGCGGCAGATCCGGTGGTCGTTGTTTTGCCGGTTCAACTTCGCGTGACCTACATTCCCAGCGGTCACAACCGGAGGGCGGATGCCCTGTCCCATAAGCCAGAGTACCTCTGCGCCAAGGACCCCTTCCTCCACGGACAGTGCTGCGGCAGAAGCCTTGGCGCAGCACGGAGCCAGTGGACTTGCGGGCCCAGGTGCGAGGCGCAGCGCCAGGGCGCCTGGTCGCAGCAAAGGAGGCGGAGGTGGGCCCCACGTCTCCTTGGACCTTGGAGGAGGACTTACTCAAGTTTGAGGCGATTATATGTGCCCACAGGACCACTCCGAGCCCTCGTCATGACCCAGTGCCACGACAACCCTGCAGCAGGACATTTTGGGTTCTTCAAGACCCTCCACCTGGTGACACGGACCTTTTGGTGGCCCAGTGCGGCATGATATACATGCCTACGTGACATCCTGCGTGCCGTGCCGGCAAGCCAAGACCGCCACGGGGCCCCTCCGGGCTCCTCCAGCCCTTGCCGACACCCGACAGACCCTGGGGCGATCTCTATGGATTTCCTGACAGACCTGCCGCCGTCCTCTGGGTTCACCACGGTGCTGGTGGTGGTGGACATGCTCACCAAGATGGCACACTTCATCCCATGCCGCGGACTGCCCACAGCCGCAAAACGGCCCGTCTCTTTCTGCAGCACATCTTCCGCCTCCATGGTCTACGGACAGGGTGGTTTCGGACCGGAGTTCAGTTCACAGCCCGCTTCTGGAAGAGCCTGATGGCGCGTTGGAGGTGCAGGTATGTCTGTCGTCATCGCACCATCCGGAGACCGGCGGGGTACAGAGAAGGTCATCGGTATACTGGAACAGTATCTCCGTTGCTTCATCAACCAGCAACAGGACAACTGGGCGACTACCTGTCCCTGGCGGAGTTTGCTTTTAACAACTCTCAGCACACCTCTACTCAGATGACCCGTTCTTTGCCAATGTGGGGTACCATCCGCGCTCTTCCTCTGGCACCACCGGACTCTCCTGTTCCCGAACGCAGACCTTCCTGACGGAATTGCATGCGGTCCAACAGTTGGTACGTCAGCAGCTGAATCGGGCAAAGGAGGATTACAACGGTCCGCCGACCGCTCCCGACGGGCAACGCCCGCTGGCAGTTGGAGACCGGTGTGGCTCTCCACCAAACACCTCCCGTCCGACCGCCCGGTAAAGTTGGACCACCGATTCATCGGCCCGTTCCCTGTCGAGGCAGTCATCAACCCGGTAGCCTACCGACTGACCCTGCCACGATCCATGCGGATCCACCCGTTTTCACGGTCCCTTCTGGTTCCTGAGGCCACACCGAGTCCCCGGTGCCCAACAGCACCCGTCACTGTCGCCGAGGACGGATCGGAGGAATCTGAAGTCCACAGCGTCGAGACTCCCGCTGGCTGAAGGTCGTTTCCAATATTTGATCGCGTGGAAGGGATACGGGACTGATTTCTCCTGGGTAGATGCCTCCGGCGTTCATGCCCTGACCTGGTGCAGGCCTTCCATGAGCAGAACCCAGCCCGACCGCATCCCGATCGTCAGCCCGGGGAAGGGCCCTGCGGTGAGGATAGTGTTGTGACCCAGGTTCCTGGACCCGGACTCCTGGACTCGGATGATTCAGAAAGTGAGGAGAAGACCTGGCCAGCCCTGCTTCTCTTGAGCCCTTTCCTCCCTGGCACCCACTCAAAGGGATGGGAGGCCGGCACAGCCTGATTCCATGGAGCCTCCTTCTGATTTGGCAACGCCCAAGAACAGTTTTGGAGCGATGCAAGGTCACGAGCGTGATCGCCGTGCGCAGCAGCGGAAGAGTTGGGACAAAGCCAAGTCATAATTGTCATGCAGTGACATCTGCAGAGACTATAAATAGGAGGCGGGACTTCCTGGTTTTTTGTCTTGGACAAAGTAATGAGTTGGCGCGAGCTAATGAATTGGCGCGAGCTAACTATTTCAATGGAGGAAAGAATATATTCGTGAGTAATTCTGGCCTTATCTATAATTTCCTCGTTATCTCCAGAAACTTGGCAGGCCCGTGGGTAGACGTGGCCAGGACATGTATCTATGTAAATAAAAGGGGAAAAAAAAAGGAAGGCCTCTGACGGACTCTTTGCTGGGAGTATTGGGGGAAGGGAAACAGAACACACACATTATTAGATAGAACAGAAAGGAAACCTGACTGGAAGAGCTAATTGTACTTTATTATAAGTAAATGAACAGAATCTTGCATGTCTGAAAGTAATACTTTCACTATCTCATTTTATAGCCTGATAAATTAGGAAACTCCTTTCTGAGTTTCTTTCTCTGCTAGTTATAAGTGAAAGGCTTCACCCTCCTAGATGTGATCATTCCATAAACAGCATCTCTCCTCCAGCTCCCAGGATCATTCCCATATACCACATCACATGTGTGAAGGAAGGCTAGGAGGAGGGTTTGGCAGGGTATGTGCACAGTAATCCATGGAGGAATTTACCAGAATGACTTATGACTTTCCCTGTTGGCTTCTCCATTTACCTTCCTTCCTTCCTTTCTTTTGTGTGAAGTCAGCTTTATGTCAAATCAATGCATAAACACTGTGACATCTGGTTATCATACATTCTAATAGAAATAAAGCTGGTAGAATTAATTATAATTATTTATATATAATTATAATTTTAATTATAATTTATTATAATTATAATTTATTCTATCAACTTATATATTTCTAATAATGATACACATATATAATAAGTTGCAATCTGTCATTATTCAATTATTTCATGTTTTCTCTTATTATTACTTTTATTTTATTATGTATACACTAACCTTCCCCCTTCTCTTGTTTCTATCACTTATTCTAACTTTTAATCATATCACATTTTACTAAAAAACATTTTCTTTCTATCCTACCTAATTTCTAGTCATATCACCTACTAAAAGAAAAGAAAGAAAAGCAAAAGCAAATCAGAACAACTACAGAAAAGATAAATCATCTATGCATCATCTCTTGCCCGCTTCAGTATTTTAATTGCTATGCTTTTTTTAACTTGCCTCTCTTGGATCTTTATCTCTGTCAGAAACTGTTTGTTGGCTGTTCAATCTAGGTATTTCTCCCATCTCTACCCTCTTCCAGTGCCTACTTCCCAAAATTTCTGCCCAGGCCCCCATCTCTCTTTCAAACATATCTTTCAACTCTCTTAATACATTTTCCCCCTGGTTTAATTCATCAATCACTGTTATTTCCATTGTTATCTCCTCTTTGTCTTCTTCTTCCTTCATTTCTTCTGCTGACTCCTCCCTTTTCTGGGCATCTTGTTCTTTACTCATCATGCCTCATATGGTGTTTTCCATTTTTTCCATGATCTCCTTAAATCCTTTCTCTATGGTGTCTTTTGTGTTTTGAAAGAGTAACACCATCTCCTTCAAAATTCTGCCCATTTCTGCCATATAAAGCATCTTATTTTATTTTTAAAAAATCCAAAACCTCTTTGCATCTCCTTTACAGCTTCAATCTTCTAGCATAACATTTAGGGGTCCCTTTAGTAGAAAAGAAGCTTCCTTATTTTCATAGTTGAGTCTCCAATAGTCATAGGGTAGTTAAAAGTAATCCAATAGATATTTTTACAGTCCTTCATATAAGTATTCCCAAGCTTGTAATTTTCCTTTCGTCAGCAGGTGGCGCACTCAGCTTAAATTTCAATATTGCCACTAATCAGGTGTTCTTTTAGTTCCAGAACAATTATAAAAGCAGAATAAGTTTTGTAAATAAATCATTCCAGCATTTTAAAATGCCTTCCCAGTACGACGTCTTCCCAATTTAAAAGTTCTATTTTCTGTATATTTCAAAAAATATTTTTCTCTCCTATGCCCTTCACTGGTAGTTTCTCAGAGTGCTCAAATACCGCTTTAACAGATAATTATGAGCAAATAGTTTTAAATTGGTCCTTGGGGTTGAATTTAAAGCAAAAGAAAATCTTCTCCCCCAGTTCCAGTCATTGTTCATCTACTTCGCTCCAGTACCAATCTTAGATGTTCATTGGTTGTCCCAGCTTTGTAGCAGCCATTTTTAGCTGCCTCTTCTTCTTGCCATGGCTGAGAGGGAAAAGAAACCCAGGTCAGACAGGAGAGCTGCGACTCTCCTCGACCTCACAGAGTGCCCCTCTTTACTTCACCATCCTACAGGGCGGCTTCGGCTTCTCTCGGAGCCCACAGACCCGTTCACTGTGTCTGAAAGCACTGCAATGTCAACTGGAAGTGTCCATTTACTTTTCTTGTGGGAAGCCGGCATGGAAGATCACAAGTGGTGATCATGTGTGACTTTGGGATTCTGCAACCAAAGTGAGCTGATTGGCAAACACCTGAATTGCAATCATGTTAAGGGATGCTGGAACTTTGTAAGTATCGCTTGTTCAATGCTGTCATAACTTCAAATGGTTGCTGAACAAGTGGTTGTAAGCAAGAACTACCTGTACATAAATTCTAAAAATGTGCTGTTACCTTGTTCTCTGTATCAAGATTTTGCCGTGAAATGGCCTATTATGGCACTGAGTCTTTATTATATCATTGCCACGCCATACTGACACTATACAAGACTAACCACTTGTCAGGATTCAAACAGTGGTGTCTCTATTATTCAGTTCTATTTTAAAGTCTGGAGGATTATTTTTTTTAATGAATGAGTGGTACAGTGGCCTAGAGGTGGAGCTCTTGTCTCACAGCCAGGCGGCTGTGAGTTCAATCCTAGGTGGTTAATCCTAGGCAGATATTTCTCTCTCTGGGCACGATGACAACATATCTGCTGAATTTAGTTCCGCATTGGTGACAGAAAGGCATCCGGCCAGTAAACACGCAGCTCCATTCAGTTGCCCAGACTCTATCCCACAAGGGATTATGGGGTCATTAAAAGACGATGGTGAGTTTTTTAAAGGAATTTTGACCTTCTTTGAATGCTAAATGGATGTCCATATTACATGGAATATATAAAAATGTTTTCATGAGCTCCATAGAGCACTTCTTGAACTGTTTTTGTAACTTTTTGCTTCTATGTCATATTCTGCTATACATAATATCTGCTGCATTCCTTCCGTCTTTCATTTTTTCTTCTGTCTTGAATTGCAACCATCCTGTGTTCAATTTGAATGCAAATTAAAATATGTGGTGGGTAAGCAGAAGGAATAA
Organism: Ahaetulla prasina; assembly: GCF_028640845.1. Taxonomy (NCBI): domain Eukaryota; kingdom Metazoa; phylum Chordata; class Lepidosauria; order Squamata; family Colubridae; genus Ahaetulla; species Ahaetulla prasina. The sequence goes on along the minus strand of NC_080542.1, from coordinate 53,851,470 downwards.
TTTCTCCTGTGTATCTTTTAATTTGTGATTCTTACAGGCCCAAGCTAAGCAACGAGCTGGAAGAGCTGGAAGAACAGGCCCTGGCAAGTGCTACCGACTCTACACTGAGCGGGCCTACCGTGATGAGATGTTGACCACCAATGTACCTGAGATTCAGAGAACTAATCTGGCAAGCACCGTATTATCTCTCAAGGTGAGCATTGGCACCTAAATGACTTTGAGGCTTTTGTTCAGTATCTTCAAAAAAAAAATCCTTGCCCAGCTGTCTTTATAAAGAAGGAAGTTGGGGGATTTCACACAAACTAATGTATAAAGTTGAGAGTAATATTTGGGGGACCGGCCTAGGAAATACCTTTTGTCAGTTGCCAGAAGTGTGAACAATGCTTGTTATCTTTTCTTCCCCTCTGATACACTCAAGGCTATGGGTATCAATGATTTGCTGTCTTTCGATTTTATGGATGCCCCCCCAATGGAGACTCTGATCACTGCAATGGAGCAACTGTATACTCTGGGAGCTTTGGATGATGAAGGGCTGCTCACTCGACTCGGACGCAGGGTAGGATCAGCATTGTTCAGATTCTCTTTAGTGTGTGGTTGAGCAAAGGAAAGTAATATCCAAGGTAACACAGCCTTTGGGAAAGTGGTGTGTACAGGATGCCTGTCTGCACCGCACTGGTGTCAACTATTTATGAAGTCAGTCAACAGTTATAGATGGAAACCTATTGGAACATAATAGATGGAAACAGTTAAAATATTTTTTGCTATACACCTAAGCAGGTAGAATTATTGTTGGTTCTCACACAGTGGTTTGATGCAGGGATTGGAAGGAATCTTTAGCAGCAGCAGCAGCAGCAGCAGCAGAGGATGATAGTACCTTATTCTGGGCTGGCATTTTTCTTTACGGAGCTATTGGGTCTATGTGTATTTTTTACATAGAGTTGCAAGTTAAACCTTACTCGGGGATATTTCAACCAAATTATGTTTTTCTCGTTCCTGGCAGATGGCGGAGTTTCCACTGGAGCCTATGCTTTGCAAGATGCTCATTATGTCAGTGCACTTAGGTTGCAGTGAGGAAATGCTCACCATTGTCTCAATGCTGTCTGTGCAAAATGTTTTCTATCGACCAAAGGTAAATTGGGGAATATTAGAATGAAAAAGATTGCATCTTACAGAGCAACCATGCTCTGCTCGCAGCTGGACTAGTGCATGGGAGAAGAATGGATGATCTGATAAAGTGCAGGTTTGATGTCGGAATGGGAAATTTGATTTCCTGCCTTATCACGCAATAGCTTCTTGATTTTAGAAGACATTATTTAAGTCAATCTTTAAATTTTCAAGCATTATTTGATTACCCTTCTCACTTATTTTTTTAATAAATAAGTTATATGTCAGTTCTGTTAGGTTTGTAAAATTTAATGTAATGTAGATGAAGAAAGAGCACTAATTCCAATACATATCTTCCAATAACACAAAGTAGTGTAATTCTGAAGTGTGCAACTTCCTGTTTTCTTTGCATATCTGCTTACACAGAACCCTTGGTATTGCCAGTTATTTAATATTTTGTAATTTATTTTGTAATCAGTGTAAATGATCATGTATATTTCAATAATTTGCTTAAAGGTTCACATTATTTTAAAATTCTCTTTTATCCCTTTTTTGCACTTGATTGGTTTAAATATATGTACTAATATTGCATCACAAAATATATTTACCACTCTAGAAAAATGCATATTTTTATGCCTGAAAGGAATAAATTAAATAAAGCTAATTTTGTTTCATATGTGTAGGACAAGCAAGCTCTTGCTGACCAGAAGAAAGCTAAGTTCCACCAAACTGAAGGAGATCATCTCACACTTTTGGCTGTTTACAACTCCTGGAAGAACAATAAGTTCTCCAATCCCTGGTGCTATGAAAATTTTATCCAAGCCCGCTCACTACGTCGTGCCCAGGATATTCGTAAGCAGATGCTGGGAATAATGGATAGGTGAGTTAATGAATTAGGAGGGGAAATTGTTTTTTAGCCAAAAAAAACAGGCTGAGAAACTATATGTGGCAACATCTGGGCTTGAGTATAATTAGTGTTGTATTTGAAGATTACCTTCTGGGAGGAGGCTTCGTGGTATCTGAAGCAGAACATCTAGATTGTGTGTGTTGTGTATGTGTGTGTGTGTGTGTGTGTGTGTGTGTAGATGTGCAGGTATATTTATGTATGTGTACGTGTGTTTGGTTTGTGTAGATATATACTTTCTCTTGAGAACAGGCAACAGAATTAAATTTTTAATGTGGGCCAATGTGCTCAGAGTAAAAAAAAATGACAATAAAGTTATCCTATTACCTTATCTAAAAAGATTTTGAAAAAATAACAACTAGATGTAGAATATAACAAGAAATTGACAGAAATTGATTAATTGAATCAGTTTGCATAATCACTCACTAATGTGTGATTAGGACAACATAGGTAAGTATAATTGCACATAATATCTGGAACTATTAACACACTTTACTAGAGACAAATTCATCCAACTGAAAAACACCAACAGGTCCCTTATCTCCCAACTCAGTGCCTGGAGTAATACCCAATTACACACCAGGTTTGTCTGGAATAATGTGAATCTTCTCCATAATAAAATATATAAACTCCCAAGATTTGGTTATGCTATACCTGTTGTTTGATTAATTGCCACCAAGTTGGTTGACTTTTACTGACCATGTAAACTTTCTCTGGAATGTCCTCCTCTAATCTAGCCTTTAGTGTCTCACAAAAGTGCATTCATTGCTGTTGTAATTGAGTTAATCTACCTTGCTGCTGGTCATCCTATCTTTATTTCCACTTTTTCTGGTATTATGTGTTTTTCCAAGTAGCTTCATATAGTGTCCAAAATATAACAGTTTAAGCTGATCATTTTTGTTTGGTTGATGATAGTCTTTAAGAGTCTTCTCCAATACCCAAGCTGAAAAGCATCTTCAAAGACCAACGTTTATATCCATGATATATCATAGAGAAAATCATTGCCTGCACAATTCTAATATTTCTAAGGATAAATATATCATGGTATCATGAGGTTGATTAACTTTTTTAAAATTAATATTCTTTTTATCAGTGTATATAGTAAAGTCAGTGAAATGATGGATGGTTTCAGTCTTTTGAGACTGAGTAGTAAAAGAAGCAGTGGTACACCACATGTTTGAATTCTAATTGATTAGGAATGTGCTCACAGTAGGAGGCCATATTTAACAGTCCTTTTCTGTAAAATATTGCAATTATAAAAACAGTAGAGCTAAGATAATCCATTGCTGAAAATAATATTTAGAAATTGAGTAATGCTGATATTTGGGTATGGAGATCTAAAATAGTTTTTCTTTTGGGAAAAATCTATTTTAATTAGAAATTAAAACAGGATGCACCAGAGGATCTCACTATTAAACACAATAGTCCTAAAGCCTTTTATCACCCTTTGACTTTAACAGGCACAAGTTAGATGTGGTATCTTGTGGAAAAGCAACAGTACGAGTCCAGAAAGCCATTTGCAGTGGTTTCTTCCGGAATGCAGCCAAAAAGGACCCACAAGAGGGCTACCGGACCTTGATTGATCAGCAAGTGGTCTATATCCATCCCTCAAGTGCCCTCTTCAACCGCCAGCCTGAATGGTAAGGGTGTGGATTGAAATCAGAATTATGTCTATTTGGATATCTGCTGAATATCCTTTAAGTAGGTAAATAGAAATTACACTTTGTTTATTTTGTATAGCATACCTTTGTCAGGAAGATCTATATTTTTACAGACTAGTCTTGACAGTTTAATTGCTGGTTCATTCGGTTAGTGCCTGTGCTCTTATCCATGGTACTCCATGGGAGGTGAACTAGCTTGTACTAGCTGGCTAGCAGTGTTCAGGGTGATGACATCTTCTGGGGGTTCTTCTGCCACTCTCACCCTGTGTCTGGGAAGGTCCAGCATGACTCTCATTCTCTTCATGCAGTTAGTCTTTCCCACCAGAGTGGTACCCATTTATCTACTCACAATAAGCTTTCAAACTGCTGGGTGTGTAGGGCAGAAGCTAGAGGCAAGTGACAGGAGCTCATCCCGTCCCACAATGCTATCAGGGCTTGAACCGCTAGAATGCCGACCATTTCTGGTTAGCAGATCCAGTGTCCTTAAGTTGCTGCACCACAGTGCTTCCTTCACAGTTGCACTATGAAAGAACTATATTGCTAGAAATTTGGAAACAAAAAATATTGCTGTGAATTTGAGAAATTTGTATGCATCGAGAATAATAATATTTTGTATTGGCAAATGTGTGGAGATCCTCTTAAATAGGTCTAAATGCCCCTAGAACATCATAATCTAGAACATTTATTGAATTTGCATCATTTCTTCTATCAAGATAATAAAGTATACCATCCTACCCTCTATTATGTTATGATACAATTCTGCTTTGGTGTGCTACAACTGAAAGTTAGTGGAAACTTACAGAATAGATATGTAGCCAACTGTCTTATGTGACATGTTCTAATGGAGATATTTAGCTATACAGATTCCACAACAGCTTTTAGATTATAAATCAGATTCAAGATTTTGCTTTCAGTGTATAAAGCTTTAAATAACAGTCAGAGACCAGAAACATGATGGCTGTTGTCACCATTATACATAGACCTCAATTTAGGATCACAATTGAGCCAGAAATTACTATTGTTAAGTTCTGCTGTCATTAAGCAGATCATCATGTTCAATTTTATTATCTTTTTTGCAGCAGTTATTAAGTGAATACCACAGCATTAAGAGAAACCATTATACCCAATTTTTTTGTCAAGATATTGGAAGTTAAAAGCCAATTTCCGGGGTGGGGGGGAATCATAAATTTCAGTCACATGACAATTGGATATTCCAAATGGTAGCAAATGTGCGTTGGTTGCCATTCCCAAAATCACTTGACTGTGAAGCAGGAGGCAGCTGTCAGAACTTTGAAACAAGATTGTTAGTAGCTCTGGGGAAATCCATCATAACTTCAAACAGTCACTTAAGGGACTTTGTAAATTGAGGACTACTTCTATAGTCATGGCCAATATTTCAGATCATTATAGAAGATCCTACTATGTATGCCTAGAACTGTGAAGTACAACGTTGTGGTTTCTTCTTTGAGTTTTCTTTGTAATAGTGCCTTTGCTTTAAAATGTTCTGCTCACTGAAGATTGCCTTTATATATTTTAAGGCATTTTTTGTAGAAAATTTATCTAACATTTTAAAATTTATTTAAAACTCTAGAGCTATGATTTTTAAATTGGGGTAATTACTCCCAGGAAGGTAATTTGGTTATATCCTGGGGATGAAGCAATTTGTAATTGCTTATTTGTGAGTCAAGGATCCTGTTTGGGACTGTAGCTGCAAAAATGCCTGGGTTAAAAAAAAACATTTTGTCCATCTATTTTGTGGGACTAATGACATTATTTGAGACTTGGAACAGGAGTAATTGAGTCAAACGATTTAAGAATCTCTAGCCTAACTTCTAACATATAAAATAAGCTTTTAATTTCTATAGTTAAAAGAGCTGAGCCAAATCTGGAGCTATGCCTTGATGTGAATATATCCATCCCTCTTCTTCCTTTCTTTAAAAGACAAGTTCTGCCAGTTCGGAATTGTTCTTTATTCAGCCTTGGTCCACTATACTCAAGTGGAAGCTAACTAAGTTGCTTTTATATTGTTTTAAATATAAAACATCTATACTCCTTTTTAAATTAATTGAGCCTGAGTGTTGTTATGTGTGCCCTTTAAGGACAGTCAGCCTATATATAATGTATATGAAAGGTAGAAGAGTTCCGTTCGGAAAAAAAAATGACTTTTTTATCTTTTTTGTTTTATTATTAGGGTGGTGTACCATGAGCTTGTGCTCACAACCAAGGAGTATATGAGAGAGGTTACCACCATAGATCCCCGCTGGCTTGTGGAGTTTGCCCCAGCCTTTTTCAAGGTTTCTGATCCCACAAAGCTAAGCAAGCAAAAGAAGCAGCAGCGCCTGGAGCCACTTTACAATCGCTATGAAGAGCCCAATGCCTGGAGGATATCACGGGCATTCAGGCGTCGATGAACCTCATCCTTGTGTGGCACAAACTGTTCAATATCTCTATAACACACACTCTGATTTAAGGCATATTTGTCCATGTGTTGTCAAGTGATGAAGCAGAGAAATGTGGCATTTGAAAGGCACTACCTACCTTGATACCATTGTCAATTTCAGAGATGTCACTTATTGTTAGACAGACCTTTTCCTACACTGTCCATGGATCAAAAGTTACCAAACATCTTGGTTAATAAATTAATATTTCAGTATTAATTTGTGGGCTTCTCATATTGGAACCTGGTTATCATTGGCTTTGATTATAGTAGAAATGAGAAAAATGCCCATTTTTCAGAGGTGATAACACTGAGTACCTTTTTTTTAACCTAAGCAGGCCATTTAGAGGGAGGAGAATTGTTGGTATAACATACACTAACCTAAAAATGTTAATTGGCATCATTATTGCATTAAAGCAATATTCCTGTATTTTATCAATTATTTTTCCAAGCATTTTTTTTTTTGCTAATTTTAGATAAAAAATAATAGTGCTTGGCTACCCTTTTATCTTTTCTGCAATTATTTGATGATACTTTCTGTCTTCATGATGTCAGGGAGAGCCCTAATTTGCAGAACTTTTCCATTGCCCATTTCCTGAACTTAAAGATATTAAATGTATATTAAAAAAGGACCAGCTTCATTTACATGTCCATAAGGAAGTGATGGTTCATGCAACCAATAATTGTACAGCTCCTTTGATTCCATTTACATTATAATTTTGCAATCTATTTACAATAAAAAAAAATGAGTTAAATTGATAGTTGTTGAAGGGATTATTTTCCCCCACATCTGAGACTGTGAGAAGATGAATGATCCCTGTCCTGTTTTTTTAACTTTTATTTAAAAAATAATAATAATAATTAATAACAATAACAACAACAATAATAATAATAATAAGGGCATTTTGCTTATTGAAGATTTTGTATTCTTGGTTATTTCACTGCCTGGCAAAAAGTGGCAGGAAATTCTGCTATTGTTCTGCGGTTTTTGATGTTCGGGATTGTAGAGCCACCAAAAGTATCAAGCAAGACCTTATATGCTTGAAGTAAGCAACTTGTCTCCTATTCTATATGAAGAGCTTTCATTATTAACTTCAATTTTATACAATGAGAAACTGCCAAAAATAAATTCTCTTTTTACAGTATCTGCAAACGGCATGTATTTTTCTGATGTCTTGAGGAAAAGAAAAGAGAAAGTGATATCCAATGATTTTATTTGGCTCAATTTGTCTGTCACTGCAAGGAGCTAGCATATGTTCAGCTAGAGGCAGCTTGAAATTCCTAGCTATTGTGCCAAACAGTGAAAACATCTGGTTTAAATTAATTTATAAGAATAAATTGGTATGAGTTGGAAAGTTGGAGGAGAAATAATCTTGTGCTTACAGAAGATTTAGAAATATTCTAAATGTTTAGAAAAACAAAAAAGAGAGAACTGGCTTGGGAACCTATGGGGAGGGGAAGAGTGAAACTCTGGAAGGAGTGCAGATAAAGAGCAACAAAGATGATTAGGGGTCGGGAGCAGTAGTGGGTTTCAATTTAGTTAGCTACCAGTTTGTGCGTGCACACACAACACTTCTGTGCATGCGCAGAAGCATCTGGGCAGGTGGGCGGAGCCTCCCGCCACCGCTGCTACTGGTTCACCTGATCCGGAGTGAACCGGTAGCAACCCACCACTGGTCTGGAGGCTAAAGCATATGAAGAATGGTTGCAGGAATTGGGTATGTGGTCTAGGGAATGTCTAGGGGATATGATAGCAGAGTTCTAATATTTGAGGGTCTAACCACAAAGAAGGGGTGTCAATCTATTTTCCAAAGCACCAGGACAAGAAGCAGTGGATGGAAGAGAATCAACCTGAAACTAAGGGAAAAGATCCTGACAGAACAATTAACCAATGGAATGGCTTGCCTTCAGAATTTGTGAATACTCTCATCACTAGAATATTTAAGAAGAGATTGGACAGCTATTTGTCTGAAATGGTATAAGATATCTTGCTTGACCCTGCAGTTGGACTGACTCTGTTCTCTTAAATTGACATACCACAAAGTAATTTTGGGATTGCAATTGGAAAGGGCAGAAGCTGGGTTAGGACAGGTCTCAGATTACAAAGGCTTTGGTACATGCTATGTTGCACAAAATGATAATTCAGACAAATGCAATATAATCTGATTTTACTTGAACATTCACTTCTCTGCTATCTGACTCCCATTATGTACTTGTAATTATGCATTTGAGGACCCAGATTGTTGGGGGCAATATGCTAACTGTAAACAGCTTAGAGAGGGCTGTGAAGCACTATGAAGCAGTATATAAGTCTAATGCTATTGCTATGCATTTCAATTATGTTAATTAAAAAAGGGAGACTTAGCATTGTTAATTCCTCCCAATGCCAACAATTTATTTTATTTTGTTTCCCTAATGTTCTCTGTTGCCATTTAATTAAAAAATTATGGACATAGAATTTTTTTTAAAAAATCCTAAATAATAATAATAATAATAAGTAATACAATATATGTCACTCTAACATTTGCCTGGCTAGTTTGTAAATTGGTCATCCTTTTTCTTCCATTCAATCATATCTGATTTTCAGAGACTGCCTGGACAAGTCCATGCAGTTTTCTTGAGAAGGTTTTTCAGAAGTGGTTTTTACCATTGCCTTCTTCCTAGGACTGAGAGAAAATGACTGGCTTAACACCACCCAGTTGGCTTCATGCCCCAAGTGGGAGTAGAATTTAGCCTCCTAATTTGTAACCTGTTGCCTTAAGAATCATAAGACTTGGAGAAGATCAATGGACCATTGAATTGAAACCTCTGAACTCAACAACAGCAACAAAAATACGTTGTGGGGAAAATGCCAGTAGACATCCAGTGTAGTGGAGCCTTTAAAGGGATTAGTTTAAGAAAAGTATGTCAAGGTTATATTAAATCAATATACTTTATTTAGTAATTTTTGGAGACTTGTTTTGACAATTTGACATGGTACTTTGAGAAAAGGAATTTATCTTCATACTGTAGTTAAATGTTGCACTTGTTAACAGTTCAAAGGAAAAGCTACTGAAATTAGGGTTCTTCAGCTTGGACTGAAGGAAGGTAAGGTTCTTCTGGTTCTTAAAATCTCGTGCTCTTACATTCTTATTACTATTTTCAAGGTGACAGCCACTGTTACCTGCCATTACAGGTCATTTACTAGGATTCTGAAGCACCTGAGATTCAAGGGAGAAAAAGTGCTTGGGGAATAAGCTGCACAAACAGCACTTCTCTGTAATTTTTCAAGCCAAACACAACCACTTTAAGGAAACGCAGACAAGTATTTTGTTCAGTTCTCCATGTGCTCTTAAGTCACTGTTTTGCCTCAATTACTTATCCTTAGCATTTGCTACCGTTGAAATTACTGATCAGAAGGCTTTTTTGGCTAGTAACAGCTAAGGTCAAGACAGCAGAGAATAATTCAAATACTCCTCCTCAGAGCTCACAGTTAAATCCTAGCTGATATCATTAACACTTCTTCAGTTGTGAAACAGATGCCACCATGTGGTGGTGAATTGTTAATTGTTAGCAGCTACCTCTTGTAAAGTGTTTTGTCTTTAAATTTAAAGATTAAATTTATCTTACATACTCGCCAACTGGGAGATTATTGCATTCCTTTTCTTTCCTCAAAACGCATGCAAAAACAATGAAGCTACAGAAACAGCAGCAGTAAATTTCTGGATTGTCTTCAGTTCAGGCTCAGCTGACCCATCTTTGCAGGCTTTGGTCAATCTCATAATTGCAGGTTCTCAAGACAGTCTACCTGCATGATGTATCATACATACTCCATGTTTTTGTTCTGGTTCTGGTTTTGAGTCATCTGGGATTGTTTTTGGATTAAATTTTTCCACAGCTTTGTAGGCCCTGTGATTAATGCTATAAAATTATTTTCCAAAAATAATTGCCTCAAAATAGATATGCTGCAGTTAATTATACAAATGCAAATTTACATTAAAATGTATTTACCAGCACAACCATAGGCTACTCTTGGGATAACACTACTATTCAGCAGTATCCATTTATAGCATAGTCTCAGAAACCACATTGATTTCTCCTTCCAGTTGGATTAATTGTTTTTATGCTGCTGTTTTGATGTGAAAGATAATGAAAAAGAAATAGTGGAGAATTTAATGTCAAAAAAATTCAGGAATTATAAATAGTTAAAATTGTTGTTAATTTGGAGCAAAGAGTAAGTAACTAAACAGTACATATTCTTGAACCAATTGCTTAGCATAAGATTATACAGGTGAATTTACATCATACAGGCATAATAGCATAATAGTGTCTCGGTTAGAGTTAGGGTTAGGGTTAGTACTGTAATAACGTGTTGTAAGAACCCAAGTATTCTTGAAGTAGCACTCATAGGAAAGAAGAAAGGGCATTGATGAAAATAGTCTTGCAACAGCAGCTGCCCTTTTGAAATGTCTGCTCTAATATTCTAAAAATAATGCTTTTACATTTGCGGATGATAATATACTTTTAAGAAGACAACATCTTCATTCAAAATGACTCCTTGACAGGCTGGAACATTGGACTAAATTCAGCAGAATGACCTGACATAGCAAAAAGAACATATAGATACAAAACTGGATGGAAACCTAGAACATCAGCATCTGCTGAACATCAGCAAACTGTATGATGAAATAGCTAAAACAGCTTGCATAATCTTGGACTGCATTAGTAAAATGCCTTAAACTCATTACATGTAGCTCCATTGTTATGGAGGTATGCAAGACCATACTTGGAATGCTGGCATCACATAAAATAAAATGGTGAAGCTGGAGTAATTTCAAAGTTACCATAAGTTACCATAAGGGATCTGGATTATTAACCTTAAAGGAACTGGTCAGTTTTTGTTTGCAAAGAGAAGACTGAGGAAGGGAGGATAGTCTATGCCTGGAGGCTCTCAAGTAGGACTTTTTTGAAGTACAATAACTCATTTTACTTGCTATTTTAATTTTGAATGTGTGTTTTTTTATTTTCTAGTGGAAGGTCATAGAGAGCTAGTTTGATGTGCTGGGAGACCATGAGTTGTACTCAGTTTTTGTTGTTAGTTGCGAAGTCATGTCCGACCCATCGCAACCCCATGGACAATGTTCCTCCAGGCCTTCCTGTCCTCTACCACCCTCTGGAGTCCATTTAGACTCATGCCTACTGCTTCAGTGACTCCATCCAGCCACCTCATTCTCTGTCATCCCCTTCTTCTTTTGCCCTCAATCTTTCCCAGCATTAGGCTCTTCTCCAGTGAGTCCTTCCTTCTCATTAGGTGGCCAAAGTATTTCAGTTTCATCTTCAGGATCTGGCCTTCTAAAGAGCAATCAGGATTGATCTCCTCTAGAACTGACTTGTTTGTTCACCTTGCAGTCCAAGGGACTCGCAGGAGTCTTCTCCACACCAGAGTTCAAAGGCCTCAATTCTTTGGCGCTCAGCCTTTCTTATGGTCCAACCTTCACAGCCATACATTGCAGCTGGGAAAACCAGAGCCTTGACTATGCACACTTTTGTTGGCAGGGTGATGTCTCTGCTTTTTAGTATGCTGTCTAGATTTGCCATAGCTTTCCTCCCCAGGCGCAAACGTCTTTTAATTTCTTGGCTGCAGTCCCCATCTGCGGTGATCTTGGAGCCCAGGAAAATAAAATCTGTCACTACCTCCATTTCTTCACCATCTATCTGCCAGGAATTGAGAGGCCCAAATGCCATGATTTTAGTTTTCTTAATGTTCAGTAGTGGGATTCAAATAATTTAACAACCGGTTCTCTGCCCTAATGATTTCTTCCAACAACCAGTTCACCAAACTGCTCAGAAAGTTAACAGTTCTCCTGAAGTGGTGCAAACTGGCTGAATCCCACCACTGGTTGTGTTGTATTCCCACCTTAGACCAAAGCTAGCTGGTTGCCCATAGGTCACTTACTTTACAGGAGGCAGGCAATGGCAAACCACTTCCAGAAAACTTGCCAATGAAACTATAGGGACTTGTCCAGGCAGTCACCAGGAGTCAAAAATAACTCAATGGTTTTTTAAAAAAGGTTTTGATGTGACAGATGGTAAATATGTATTAGTACCATGATCACATGATCAGCATTTTTGTGCTTCCCAATCAGCCTCTGAAAAGAGAGTTAATGGAGAACCCAGAAATAAAATCACAAGTCACAGTCACACAATATCTCGCTGAATGACTGACCAGCCAGCATATACTCATTGTCACATAATTTTCCAGTAAATGATCATGGGTTTAACGATGAAATTGCTGGTCCAAATTGTGGTCACTAAGTAAAGACTATAGTGTTAATTTTTTTTGGCAGATGAGGAACTCCTGTTTTCAAGCAGTTAAGTGTTATTGCAGAAGCATGGTTGCTTCACAGTTTTGTCTTGCCCCGCGTAATCTGTACAGTCACTGGAGGAGACTTCTTATTTTTGCTGTTTCTCAGATCCTAATATGGTGGGGAGAAAATATGCCACTATGGTAAGTTTGATTGCTAAGCCAGAAATGATGAGACCAATTATTCTCAAAACAAAAAATATACTAAACAAATACCATACATTTTTTCAAAATATTATATACACATAGCTGTATAGAGAGAACATATGCACATTAACATTTATAATTGAGTTCTCTAGTTTCACAATTTCCAAGCATCAAAGGTAATAATATCAAAGTAAATAAGGTCTTTCTAGGGAAATAAATCATTTGTCTGCCAACATCTATCTTGGATTATTTTAATTTTTAAAGCTGTACTGGGATGGATCATTGTAAAATATCAAGTTAGCAGAATTATTCAGGTCTGATCAACATTTCTAGACAGATATTCAAGTAACAATGAGCTCAGGTTTGCTGGAATTTGATTTGATGGAATAACTATTTCTATTTGGAAATTTACCCATTGCCTTGTGTAACCTTTCAGTAATGTGAATATTGAATATCTCATGAAAAATTAAGAGCTCTCATTCATAGTTTTGCAGGAATATGTACTATCTTCTAGTAGCTGCTGAAACTGATGAAATATTTGTACCCAAAGGGAAAGTTTGTACGATATTTTCTCTCCTAGAGAGACAGAAAATTTATGATTTGTTTGCAGAGAAATGATAAATCAAATCCATATCTGTACCGAGAATAATTTTGCTCATTAATATGGAAGTCTTAAAATAAAGAAGTTCTGTTCTTTGGTATTTCTGTAATATATAATTGTTTGCATTGGAAGAAATATCAACATGGTTTTAGTGAATTAATATTAAATATGAAATTTATATCTTCTTTCTTAAAAGTAGATTGGATGATACCTTCCAGCAGAAGAATATCTCATTTAACAAGCACAGTTAAATTAGAATCAGATATGGCTCAGATTAGTTTCAGAATTGCACAGTTATAAGGCTTCCATTGCCTTGGGTAGTCCTTTGGTTGTAGTAGCTCTTAGAAGATTGGCTGTATTGTAATATGATATAATATCTAAATATGCTGATATTTTAGCAAATAGAATTTCTGCAATATATTGTTCAGCTTTGGACCACTGTGTCATTATGGTTTTGAATATTAGAATGTCATAAACATTATTAAAGCTTCTTTTATAAATCTAAGTTAGAACATTTCTGGGCAAGGGAGAATTTAAAGCAATGTTTCCCAATTTAGTAATTTTAAGATGTATGGCTTCAAATCCTCAATTTACCAGCCAGCATGAAGTTCACATATCTTAAAATTGTCAAGTTTGAGAAACACTGTTCTAAAGTATCTCTTAGATTATATTTTTTCAGAATGAAATGATAAAACTTGCAGTTAATTTCACCTTTGTCAGGCTCACAACTTACATCAGCTACTTTAAAAAAAATACATGTATTGATGCAACAATAGTATTATTTATTATAACTCTCTGTTTAAGCAAATTCAGTAGTTCAGCTTTCCTCAACTTTGAGGAAATATGAGGATTTCCAGGTATATTTTATATCAAGTTTGTTTTTTTCAAACAGAATAGCAATTAGGATGATAGAAATTGAAGTCCATTAAAGCTGTAATATTATATCCTAACCATCAATTGAAGACAAATGGTTCAAATATCTCCTTAGATGTTGGATCTCTTAGAAAATGTTTTTCAGCTTCAGCAACTTTGGGATGAATGGAATTCCCAGCCAGCAAGTCCACATATTTTAAAGTAATTGAAATGATAAACACTGTCTTAGGACTTCTGGGTAAGGAATGTTGAGCTAGTAGGTCAAACAAGCAGAGAAGATGATGTGGCCAAGGCTAAAGCACCAGCTAGTACACCAGTCTCAATTAAACCTCTCCAGATAAGGAGAGGATAGGAGATTATATATTTATGCTCTAGATAGCTTCTCCTCACAAGAAAACCACTACTAGCTGCTTCATGCAGATTTGAGGAGATGAAGGGAGGGTATCATTCACTCAAACACAGCTTTTGAAAGGACACTAGGTTCATTACCTCAATATCTAATTTTTAAAAATTACCTATCTTTTGCGTGTATGGTATTAGAGAACTTCAAAGCAAAAAGTCTACAAAGCCACATGGTGAGTTTACCTTCTTTCCAGAAGAAAAGAAAAAATACCTGTATTCTTTAAATTACCTCATTCTTTACAAATTTGAAGAATTTTAAATAAATGCAAAAAGCTAAATTAGACTTTAATCTAAGAAATGACCAAAGTTCATAAATGACTCTAGGGACCAAATGAATTTTGAATATCAGGACTTAATATTCTGTTATTTCTAAAAACTGCTGTAAGTCTTTGGAAATAATTATAATAAACAGCATCTTTGTGGAAATTGTTTAATCTAATTTAAGATTAAATTTGAGAATTTGTGATTTCAGAAATTGCACATGGAGAGAGAGGAGATTTCCAGGTACAAGGAAAAAGAAAAAAAGTGTCTTGCTGTTTGTCTTTGATTAGTTTTGAGACAAAATGACAGAAAGGAATATGATATTTGAGATAATTCAAAACTTTTGAAGAATGGGGACAGAAACTTGTAGTGACGGTATCAGCAATGGCATCTGCTCCTATGGATAGATTATGACCAAAAGTTGTTAAAGAAGAAATGACAGATTTTAAAGATCTACAGGAGAATAGAATAGAATAGAATAGAATAGAATAGAATAGAATAGAATAGAATAGAATAGAATAGAATAGAATTTTTTATTGGCCAAGTGTGAGGGGGGACACAAGGAATTTGTCTTGGTGCATATGCTTTCAGTGTACATAAAAGAAAAGATAAGTTCATCAAGAATTCTAAGGTACAACACTTAATGATACAAATAAGGGTACAAATAAGCAATCAAGAAACAATACCAATATAAATCGTAAGGATACAAGCAACAAAGTTACAGTCATACAGTCATAAGTGGAAGGATGGGTCATAACATGGGTGATAGGAACCATGAGAAGATTAATAGTAGTGCAGATTAGTAAATAGCTTGACAGTGTTAAGGGAATTATTTGTTTAGCAGAGTAATGACATTTGGGGAAAAACTGTTCTCAGGTCTAGTTGTTCTGGTGTGCAGTGCTCTATAGCATTGTTTTGAGGATAGGAGTTGAAATAGCCCTCTTTTTGACTCGTGCAGTATACAGGTCATCAATGAAAGGCAGGTTGGTAGCAATTGTTTTTTCTGCAATTCTAATTATCCTCTGAAGTCTGTGTCTGTCTTGTTGGGTTGCAGAACCAAACCAGACAGTTATAGAGGTGCAGATGACAAACTCAATAATTCCTCTGTAGAACTGGATCAGCAGCTCCTTGGGCAGTTTGAGCTTTCTGAGCTGGCGCAGAAAGAACAGTCTTTGTTGTCCTTTTTTGATGACGTTTTTGATGTTAGCTGTCCATTTTAGATCTTGAGATATGTGTGTTCAGGTACCCGTAGCTGGTTTAGCTTAGTTAGAAGAGTGTCTGGAATGATGGTATTGAATGCTGAACTAAAGTCTACAAAGAGGTCTCTTGCCTAGGTCTTTGGAGATTCACGATGTTGTAGGATGTACGATGTAGGATAAAGAGCGGAAATAAACCTTATCTGATTCAGAAGTATTAGAATATAAAGAAATTATTGAAATAATAAAAAATTGAAATAATGAAAAACAAAAAATTGTTTAAGGCAGATATGATAGATTTACTAAGTTTGTACCTGTTCTGAAGATTGTAAATTTCTTCCTTTCTGATTACAGTTTACATTGTTTTTTTACATTGTAAATAAAAGAAGTCTTTCTCAAACACATACACCAGCCTAAGCTTGAATTTTGTGAAAGCTATTGTTCCAGTTAATTGTTCCTCTAAACCACACCTGGGCATTCTATGGCCTGTGAGCCGCATCTAACTGTTTGGCTGACCCTGTCCAGCCCATGGTGATGGCGACAATTGTGGTGATGGGGGCCATGGAGGCAGTGAAGGGGACCATGGCAGCAGCAAGCAAACTGAGGTAGCGGTGGCCCTATTGGTTTGGTCTCCACAACAGTCTCAGTTCCGCATATGCCCCTAGGGAAATTAATTGCCCACCCTACTCTACACCCTCTGAACGAAGAATATATCATTTTGACAAACATGTTTGTTCAACGGTATCTAATTTCACATAAACTGTATTTTTGAAATTAATGGGGAGGCAACATATCATAAGATTGACTGCATATCAAGTCAGTCTTTTCCACAGTTTTTCATTGCTTGAATACAATACAGAAACAGAAAACGAAAGGAAGTATATGACAACAAATAAAACAAAACAAGAAAAGAAAAAGAAACAAAAGAAAAAAGCTAAATCAAACATAATATAAATACAAAATTAATTATGTGTATTTAAGAACTTTTAAATTTAATATATTTTATTTATTTATTAGTTTGTCAAACATGTACAAGATAGCAAGTATGAATATGAACATGGACATGAAAAAAGGAAATGAATACAAATAAATGGGGACAGTAGGACAGGGATGGTAGGCACAGTGGTGCGCTTATGCACGCCTGCCCCCTTTACAGACCTCTTAGGAATGGGGTGAGATCCATGGTAGACAGTTTAAGGTTGAAGCTGTGACGGTTTGAGGATATAACAACTGAGTGAGGTAGAGCATTCCAGGTGTTGACCACCCTGTTGCTGAAGTCATATTTTCTGCAATCGAGTTTGGAGCAGTTTACCTTGAGTTTGTATCGTTTGTTTGTGTATTACTGAGGTTGAAGCTGAAGAAGTTGTTGACAGGTAAAACATTGTAGCAGACAATTGTGCGTACTATACTTAGATCAGATCGCAGGCGGAACAATTTCAGATTGTCCAAGCCCAAAATTTCAAGCCTGGTGTCATTAGGGATTCTATTGTGAGTAGAGGAGTGGAGTACACTTCTCATGAAATACCTCTGGACCCGCTCAATCATATTAATGTCTGATATACAGTATGGATTTCAGGCAGATGAGTTGTATTCAAGAATTGGTCTGGCAGATCTCTGTTATTATGATCACTGGTCATCATTTTATATAATTATTATGGTTTTGATATGTGCCTTTGAGACTATTTTGACTTCTGGCAACAGCCTGGACAAGTTGCAATTTGGGGGTAACACACCAAGTAAGAAATAAAAGTTCTTCATAAATAGACAAATTCCAAATTTTCAGAATGCCATTTATCAATATATTGATATTTTTAAAATCTAGTGTCCTTCCAAAAACACTTGGCTTACTATACCTCATATAGATAACCAGGGGATTTGGTTAAATTAAATGTATAGGGTCTCCAACAAAGAAATTTGACAGCCAACATTTTTTGACATCTACTGAAAAATCCAAAATATTTTTGATGAATGAATCTTTTTTTTAAAGATCATAACGAATTTATTTAACATTTCTTAAAACTGAAAACCCTCTGATTTTCTTGTATATCAATATTTATTTTAGTATATTGTTAGTTTTAATAAAATTGTTAAATTATTAGGGGGTGGAGCTGCTGGCTCTGAGGGGGGAGTGAGGGTGAGTACAGAGAAAAAGCAGAGTGAAACTGCCTTCACTACATTTTCACTTCACAGAAGCTAGGGCATGGAGCTGCTGGCTCTGATGTGGGACGTGAATCATATAACTATAAACCACAAATAGTAATAATATATTCAGGATTAGTCCACTTGAGATTGTGATTTTATTCTATTTCAAAATGACTGGCTTAGTTCAGTGTAATACTTGTTTTGCAGCTGTCTTTCGCAGTACTCATTTCAATAATAATAATAATAATAATATTTTAATTTGTATACCGCCCTTCTCCCGAAGGACTCAGGGCGGTGAACAGGCAGATAAAATATAAATACACACAGTAATTAAAAACATCCCTTAAAAAACTAATTCAAATGCCCAAAAATGTTAAAAAACGTACTCCCCCGTAAAATAACAAAATTTTAAAAACCCATCCAATAAAAATAAAAATCAGGCTAGTCCAGCCATACGAAATAAATAAGTTTTAAGTTCACGGCGAAAGGTCCTAAGGTCAGGTAATTGTCGAAGTCCGAGGGAAGTTCGTTCCACAGGGTCGGAGCTCCCACAGAAGGCCCTCCCCTGGGGCCGCCAGTCGACACTGTTTGGCTGACGGCACCCTGAGAGTCCCTCTCTGTGGGAGCGTGCGGACGATGGGAGATAGAAGCCGGCAGTAGGCGGTCCCGTAGATAGCCGGTCCTAAGCCATGGGCGCTTTAAAGGTGGTAACCAATACCTTGAAGCGCACCGGAAAACAACAGGTAGCCAGTGCAGTCTGCGCAGGATAGGTGTTATGTGGGAGCTCGAGGCGCTCCCTCGATAACCAGCGCAGCGTTCTGAACTAGCTGAAGTCTCGGGTGTCTTCAAGGGAGCCCCATGTGAGAGCATTGCAGTAGTCCAGGCGAGAGGTAACGAGAGCATGAGTGACTGTGCATAAGGCATCCCGGTCCAGGAAGGGCGCAACTGGCGGATCAGGCGAACCTGATAAAATGCTCTCCTGGAGCGGTTGCCAAATGGTCTTCAAAGGACAACCGACCATCCAGGAGCACGCCCAAGTTGCGTACCTTCTCCATCGGGCCAATGATTCACCCCGACAGACAGCCGCATCTGCAGCTGACTGTGCAGTGCCGGCATCCACAGCCACTCCGTCTTGGAGGGATTAAGTTTGAGCCTGTTCCTCCCCATCCAGACCCGTACGGCTTCCAGACACCGGGACAGCACTTCGACAGCTTCACTGGGGTGGCCCGGGGTGGAAAAGTACAGCTGGGTGTCATCAGCGTACAGTTGGTATCTCACCCCAAAGCCACTGATGATCTCACCCAGCAGCTTCATATAGATGTTGAACAGGAGGGGTGAGAGAATCGACCCCTGCGGCACCCCACACATGAGGCACCTTGGTGTCGTGTCCCACTCCTCCGCTGACGGCTGGGTCAGGGAAATCCGAATCAGGCTTGCCTCTGCAGCTCTGCCCAAAGTCCTAGCAAAGTCCTCAGAGCAGGCAGGAGACCAGTAAGTGACTTCAGCAAGATAAGTTCGACTTTTGCCTGACTCAGAGACTGCCAGAAAGTAGATCCTTTATATAGGCCATGGGGTGTGGCTCCATGACTCAGCACTCATTAAGGCCTGCCCCTCCCTTCCTTCTGTTGCCTCCGCCTCTCCAATCATCTGATGCGAGGATTACTCCAATCAGCTGTTGTTGGGAGTAAACCCTCCTCAAGCTCACCTGCTGTGGAGGAGGGGGAGGGGTCTAGCTGCTCCATTTGCCTGGGCATGGAGTCAGGGCTGGGGCAGGGAGATGCTCCTTCTTCTGCAGTTTGTGTGGGCATGGAGCTAGGACTTGGGCCGGGAGGCATACATTCCTCAGTGTTCGGGAGCAGGTAAGAAGGCCCCGGCTGCTCTGAGGGCGGGCAAGACACAACACTTGGAGTCGATCTCTGCCCCCCTGTCAACACCGTCTGCGTCCAATCAGAGAGGTAGGAGGAGAACCACCGATAAACGGTGCCTCCCACTCCCAACCCCTCCAACCGGCGCAGCAGGATACCATGGTCGATGGTATCAAAAGCCGCTGAGAGGTCTAATAGGACCAGGGCAGAGGAGTAACCCCTATCCCTGGCCCTCCAGAGATCATCCACCAGTGCGACCAAAGCTGTCTCCGTACTGTATCCGGGCCGGAAGCCGGACTGGAATGGGTCTAGATAGAAATTGGGTGCTGTCCTCTTTGTAAACAATTTAGTAGTCTACTTGGACAGATTACCTATCTAGAATCTCAAATCTGTGCTCTGCAAGCAGAAATTAGGTGCCCAATTCAGCCATTCTACTCTATTGAGCTGCTGTGCCATCAGTACCCTCTACCACAAAGATCCTGCAGTATGGACAACCGTGGGATCTGGCAGGGTGAGAGCTGTGAACCATAAACAAAGCTTTTGCAGTGTCCCAGTATAACAGATATAGTGCCCTGGCTGACTTTAATAGGGACATTAAAGTGACAGGTCAAGGTAGTTGTGATACTGATAACTCAAACAAGCAGGGGATCATGGTCCGAGATGAAGAACTTACTTTGGAAAGGAGAAAGTGTGAATCAGGTATTACACATCGGTCACACAAGAAGAGCATGGTATCCAAAAAGAGAAGCCACCTTCTGATTGGTGATTCAATTGTAAGGGATGTAAATTTAGGAAAGGATATGGAGGTTTTGAAAGAGGTCAGGTGTTTGCCAGGTGCTACTGCCAGCAGAGACAAGAGGCGTATTCTTAAAATAGTCAAGAATGCCAGTAGGGATTGTGATGTTGATGCTATTATACATCTTGGCAAAAATTATCTGTCCCAAAAGGATGTACTTTCTGTGCAGAATGATTTCCAGAGTTTGGGGTATGAACTTAGTAGTATAGGTTATAGGCTTATCTTTTCAGAGGTTTTACCAATATATAAGGAACAAAAAGGTAAAGGCCAGCGTGTAGTGGAGTTTAATGTGTGGCTAAAGGAGTGGTGTAAAAGGGAAAGCTTTGGTTTTATTAGTCATGATGTCTACAACTGGTCCAATGAAAAACTGTACAAAAGAGATGGATTGCATCCATCAAAGAAAGAGACTGAGTTACTTAGCAATAAATTCACAGATTTTCTGGATAAACATTTAAACTAAACAGCGGGGACAGAGATTAATTGATACAGAACATTTCTGTCCACAGCAATCCAAAATTAATAGGGTTATCAGTGCATGTAACATAGATGTCTGTGTGGGTAAGATTATCAGCCCTGCTATCAAGCAAAACCAAGCATTTAATAGTGAGTGCCATACCATGTGCACTAATCAAACAGGTGGCAAGAAAGTAGGGGCAGTCAGGCACAACACAGGTTATGTAGACAGTAAACACAAGGTCAATCAAAATGGACTCAAATATCTATACACCAGTGCACAGAGTATGAGGAATAAACCGACAAATGGAACATACAGCTAGAGGGATATAAATTATTTAAAAGAAATAGACCAAATAAAAGAGGAGGTGGAGTTGCATTATATGTAAGAAATAACTACATCTCTACAGAAATAGAACACAACAATGATGAAAATTATCTTGAATTTGGGTCAATATTAAAGAGGGGGAAAATGATATTGCCATAGATCTATACTATAGGCCACCCAATCAAACAGAGGAAGTAGATGAACTTTTTGCTAGTCAGCTAACTATGGTATGCAGGAAGCACATCACAGTAGTAATGGGGGATTTTAACTACCCTGACATCAACTGGGAGACAAACTCTGCACCAAGTGGAAGATCCAAAAGGTTCCTAACAAACCTAGCAGACAACTTTGTTTCCCAAAAAATAGAGAAGGGAACAAAGGGATCAGCCATATTGGACTTAATTCTCACTAACAGATGAAATGATAGAAGGTGTTGGAGGCAAGTGATCACGCAATATTGGAATTCAACATTATGCAAACAGAAGTAGTAGAACAAAGTCAAACTAGAATCTTAGACTTAGAGAGGGCTTGAGAAGGATTCCATGGATGAGAATCCTCAAGGGGAAAAACTCAAGAAGTTTGAGAAATTTTGAAAAGTGAGATTATAAAAGCGCATTCTAACACAATACCAATGAAGAAGAAAAATAATAGCTCTCAAAAGAAACCAGCATGGATGCATAAAGAACTATCTGACAAATTGAAAGACAAAAAGGACAAGTATAAAAAGAGGAAAGAGGGGCAAATACCTAAGGCAGAATATCAGCAAATAGCCCGAGCCTGTAAAGATGAAGTGAGGAAAGCTAAGGCGCACAATAAACAAAGGCTAGCGACAAAAGTAAAAAATAACCAAAAAAGCTTCTTCCAACATATTAAAAGCAAGAAAAAAGTCAAGGAAACAATTGGCCGATTGCTGGGAGAACGTGGCAAGAAGGTGACAAGCAATAGGGAGAAAGCAGATCTACTTAACTCATTTTTTGCATCTGTCTTTACACAAAAGGAAAAAACAATCCAACTTATCAAAAACAGCACCACAAAAAACAGATTAGGAACACAAGTTAAAATAGGGGGGAAATGGAAAGTGAACACCTGTTTATCCTAGACGAGTTCAAATCACTAGGACCGGATGGATTACACCCCAAGGTTCTGAAGGAACTGGCAGACGAGATCTCAGAACCACAGAACTATATCTTTCAAAGATCCTGGAGCACAGGGGAACTGCCAGAGGACTGGAAAAGAGCTGATGTAGTTCCCATCGTCAAAAAAGGAGAAAAAAAACCAGATCCAGGAAATGACAGACCTATCAGCCTGACCTCAATACCAGGGAAGATACTGGAAAAGATAATCAAGCAACGAATCACCGAACACCTAGAAGCAAACAAAGTAATAATCAAAAGCCAACATGGGTTTGTCAAAAACAGATCATGCCAGACTAATCTTATTGCATTCTTTGACAAAGTGACAAAATTAATGGACCAGAGGAATGCTGTCAATATAATTTACTTCGACTTCAGTAAAGCATTTGATAAAGTAGACCATAACCTACTACTACATAAAGTAGAAAAATGTGGGTTAGACAGCACCACCACCAGATGGATTTGTAACTGGCTGACCAACCGCACTCAATGTGTAGTCCTCAATGGAACTGCATCCACATGGAGGGAAGTATGCAGTGGAGTACCCCAAGGCTCTGTTTTAGGCCCAGTACTCTTCAACATCTTCATCAATGACTTGGACAAGGGGATAGATGGAGAACTTATCAAATTTACAGATGACACCAAGCTGCCAGGATTAGCCAACAGTCCAGAAGATAGGCTCAAGATACAGAAGGAACTTGACAGACTTGAACATTGGGCGCTATCTAACAAAAAGAAATTCAACAGTGAAAAAAGTAAGGTTCTACATTTAGGCAAAAAAACAAAAACAAAATACACAGGTACCGTATATGTGGTACCTTGCTCAATAGTAATAACTGTGAGAGGGATCTTGGAATCCTTCGGGCCTCGTGTAAGATCTTCGGTCGCCGAGGACGGAGACGGAGACGGGGAGGCGAGCGGTGCATGGCGGCGGCCATCTTGGGGTGTTTAGGGGCGGCATTTTCGGCGCTTTCCAGCTGATTCAGCCAAAGATCGGAGGAGGAAAGGACTGTGGTTTCCTGGAACGGCTTGGAACGGCGGGCCATTGGCTCCTACCCATGCCATCCTCCCAGCTAGGTATCTGCCTATCGGCGATGGGGCGTTGGGGTTCCCCCCCCAGCTGATTAGGTTTTTCATCACCAGCTGGGAGTCCCCTATGGCCGTGGCTATGGTTTCTCTGCGACGGCGGTTTTCATCTGCGGCGTTTTTGCCGCCTTGGCCGTCTTTTGTCCATCTGTCTGTTCTGGGCTCTCCGGACGGCTTTTATTTTGCCAGCGGACATCAGCTGGAGGTGAAGGAGGCCGATATGATCCTCGATGTTGCGCTTGACTGGACTATGCCGGAGGGCCTATGACTGGGCTGGGCCATATGGAGGGCGGGAGGGGGTGATGGAGGCGATGGGGGAATGAGAAGAATGAGAGAGATATCCTTGATGTTTGCGTCTACCCCTAAACTGGTTGGTGTCATCTTGCCCCTGTGTGCCTGAAGTGGTGTGACTGTCATTTGTCATGTGGAGCCATCTGAATTCCATCACTAGGGGCTCATCAGGATCTTTGCCTTGGAAGATGGTTTCAACACTTCTATCTTTTACCATCTTGCACCAGGCCCTAAATGGATTTATTGAGACTCAATTTTTTATTGAGACTGTAATAGACCTTGTTTATCATCTATACCGCTCTGGGGCCATACCATCTTTTAGCCGCCTTTTTTCCCATGAGATACTCACCTTTTGAACTTCTTCGCTTGCGAAATGCCCCCGCCTCGCAAGAATGGCCCTCCACACTATCGAGGGCCTGCCTTAATGAAGGGTCTTGGGACCCAGAGAGGTGGCATGCGTCTAAGAAGAATCTTTGGGGGTTTTTAAATAGGTTTTTTAATAAGGGGTTTTTAAGGGGGGGAGGGGATTGACGGGTAGGGGGAGTAACCCGTCGGGGAGGGTATGTCCAGCCCCAGCGCGCGCTCACGACACTATTTTAGCTGGTCCGAAGACAGGGGGGAGGGGATTGTGCAGAGCAGAGAATGTTATTCCATCTGTACGGTAAGTGGGAGGGGCAGATATGGCGGAGGCAGGGGGCCGTATCGTTATTCGGGAGCACGTGTTCGATGTCTAAAAGCGATCACGTGCTCGGCCCCTCAGTCCTCACTCGTTCCCTGGATGGTCAAGACCCTCAGAGCTTGGGTCTTCGGCTGATGCTTTGCAATGCCCGGTCCGTGGTCAATAAGGCTCCCCTGATTTGTGATCTTATTCAGAGGGAGTCCGCGGACTTTATGTGCATTACGGAGACCTGGCTGGGCACAGAAGGGGGTGTACCCCTGGTTGAACTGTTCCCTCCGGGTTTCTGTGCATTCCATCAGCCGAGGGCCCAAGGTAGGGGTGGGGGGGTGGCGGTTGTGATTAAAGAAAGTCTGGAGCCGAGGGAGTCCACTGTTCCTCAGATAGCTGGCTGTGAATCCCTCCTTGTGAAGTGGGGCCACCGGAATCAGATGGGGCTGCTGATCACGTACCTGGCTCCTTGCTGCGTGACTACAGCCCTACCTGAACTACTAGAGATGCTTGCTGGCGTGGTGGTTGAGATTCCCAGACTTTTGGTCTTGGGGGATTTCAACTTGCCATCGGCTGGCTTGTTGTCAACGGGGGTTCAGGAGTTCCAGGTCTCCATGACGGCCTTGGACCTGATTCAAGTAACTGATGGCCCTACACACATCGGGGGAGGTGCGCTAGACCTGATTTTTATCTCTGGTCAGTGGGTAAATGATCTGGATTTAGGAGATATAGTGAAAGAACCAGTGTCATGGTCGGATCATTTTCTTCTTCGCCTAGACTTTCGGACCACCGCTCACCACCGCAGGGAGACGGAGCCAATGCGTTGGTTCCGTCCCAGGCGCCTGATGGACCCGGAGAGGTTCCTGACGGAGCTTGGGCCGTTTCCTGAGGATCTTACCCACGGCACGACTGAAGAACTGGTTGCGGCCTGGGAACGGGCTGCGGCTGGGGCTTTGGACCGTGTCGTGCCTTTGCAGCCTCTGACCCGGCGTAGATCTCAATTGGATCCCTGGTTTTCCGAGGAGCTGAGAGAGATGAAACGCCGGAGAAGACGCCTAGAGAGTACTTGGAGGTCTAGCCGTTCCGAGGCTGATCGGACACTAGTGAGATCTTTTACTAGGACCTACCCAGTGGCAATGAGGGAGGCGAAGCGTTCCTACGTTTCCACCCTCATTGCATCGGCAGATAACCGCCCGGCCGCCTTGTTTCGGGTGACCCGTTCCCTCCTTCATCAAGAGGGATGTTAAGACTCTAGAAAGAGTGCAGAGAAGAGCAACAAAGATGATTAGGGGACTGGAGGCTAAAACATATGAAGAACGGTTGCAGGAACTGAGTATGTCTAGTTTAATAAAAAGAAGGACTGGGAAGACATGATAGCAGTGTTCCAAAATCTCAGAGGTTGCCACAAAGAAGAGGGAGTCAAACTATTCTCCAAAGCACCTGAGGGTAGAACAAGAAGTAATGGGTGGAAACTAATCAAGGAGAGAAGCAACTTAGAACTAAGGAGACAATTAACAATTAATCAGTGGAACAACTTGCCTGCAGAAGTTGTGAATGCTCCAACACTGGAAATTTTTAAGAAAATGTTGGATAACATTTGTCTGAAATGGTGTAGGGTTTCCTGCCTGGGCAGGGGGTTGGACTAGAAGACCTTCAAGGTCCCTTCCAACTCTGTTATTATTATTAGTAGTAGTAGTAGTAAATCTGAATTGTTGCTTCAGCTTCTAAAAAAATATCTCTAATATATTCAAAACCCTAGGAGCTTTTGAAGCAGCCAATGCATTTGGTTGAAATAAAGAGCATATCTAATGCTTTAATATAATGCATTGCTATTCAGTTATTTTGGAATAAGTATAATGTTTTTGCAATCTTTCAAGCATTGAAAAGACTCATTAATTAACGGATTAAGGCTAACTGTCCCATTTTCAGCCCATACTTTTTTTAAAAAAACAACAACCCATCGTTTTGGAATAATTATTACAAAACACTAATTTCTCAAGAGAACAAGGATCAATTTATCTTCCAGATATGTTAGACCACTTTCAGTGTTAAAAATGCTAGAAAGATAATAGAGTTTCTATTATATTTAGAATGAACAACTTGCCAAGATTTTGAAAGTGCCAAAGAATAGCTCTTCAAATGATCCCTAACAATGTAAATTCTGTGTTGGTTTTGTAGCAATACAATAAAAATTTAGCAAATATCTCCAGGGATATAATTGAAAATTGAAAAGTAATTCTCCTCTTTTCCATTTAATAAGAAAGTCATCATTGATGAAAGTCATCATTGATGAAAATGAGAATTTTGGAGCTTGACTGTGTCATAATTTAACTTTTAAATCTTTCAAAATGTTTTAATATAAGTAACATAGATATCCCATTTATAGTATTTAGCACTCGATGTAATGTTCATTTTCATATTTACTCTTCCCTAAATTCATTATAGGATAAAAATATAAGTATTTTCCATTAATTTTTGTTAGCAATTTGAAATACACAAATCTATCTAAAAGAATATTTTTCTATGAATAATTATCCCCATATTTTAATAGAATTTGAATAATATAAAATCCCAATTACATATTTCCATAGAAATCTATTTATTGAAAAATATTAGATTTATTTCAATTTATTATATCTCCCAAAACATTAGACATATTTCTATCAATTTTCCACAAAGCTACATTTGAGAAGGCCCAGAATATTATTTACAAATAATCTGTGTTCAGTTACAGCCAGTTTTCATGGAATTCGTTAAGACAAGACAAGAATTCTGTTATCAAATTAAATATGGGAGCAAATAAGGAGCATGCTTAATGAGTATCACCATACAACTTAACTGAATCTTAGTATAATTCATTTATTAAGGCAAGAATAATACATTTTAATCAAAGAATCAATACAAAATGGAGATGCATTTTTATACCTCATAGTTCTAACCATTTAATTTGTACCACATCAAAGGTGTTTTCATCTAGTGAAACTTCTATAGCTGTTTCATAATTCTCAATTATATGATTAAAATACTATATGTATCTATCAATAATCTAATTTTATCAGAGGATTGGCATTCTTCTTTAAAGTCAGATGGTACAGTATGAAATTTTGATGGTCATACCCTTGCAATTTTTTATCCAAAGCTACAATTAGGATCATTGTATCCAGTGGTGGGTTTCAAATTTTTTTACTACTGGTTCTGTGGGCATGGCTTAGTGGCTGTGGCATGGCTTTGTGGGTGTGGCTTGATGGCGTGGCAGGAGAAGGATACTGTAAAATCTCCATTCTCACCCCAATTCCAAGGAAAGGTTACTGCAAAATCCCCATTTCCTCCCAATCAGCTGGGACTTGGGAGGCAGAGAATAGATGGGGACGGGGCCAGTCAGAATTTTTACTACCGGTTCTCCGAACTACTCAAAATTTCCACTACCAATTCTCCAGAACTGGTCAGAACCTGCTGAAACCCACCTCTGATTGTATCTAAGTTTTATAAGTTTTATAATTTGTAGGGTCTTTTTCTATTTTCATAATGTAATACGTTTTAGTTCAAATAAAACCTTTAAATTCTACCTTGCACCAAACCTGACATTTTCTACTAAGCACCATTGACACTGCTTACCAGAGTATGACTGGATCTACAGGACAAAATTTTACAGGTATTTTTGATCCTCTCAGAACTTAGTTGCTTCCTTGCAGACATTTCATTACCCAAACTAGGTAATGAAATTCATCAGTGCTAGAAGGGAGTAGATTTTGATTTCAATTTATATTCTAGAGGTTTGCCCTATCAGTGTCTTTATTAAAGGTCCGTGTCCAGACTGCATAAAAATTATTAAATAAAATTTACAAAATAGATACACAAAGATGGAATATACAGAGTAAAATAAAACATACAAGATAAAAATCTACAATAGAACCTATAGGCGATTCTCACCCAAATTAATTACTGTATTAACTAAGATATTTAAAATATAATCCAAATGAGAATGTATAGGGAGTTAAAAGAAAAGAATATTCTTATTTGGCTAAAGTATAGTTATTTTCATATATCCTTTAGGATCCTTCAGTATCTTAATTTATGGTAATTTTAAAAATTCCTAGGCTCTTTGGTAGCCCTGCTCTTAGGCAGCTTAACACCAGATGTACCCATAATAAGTCTATAAAATATTTAAAACACATAAAATATTTTAAAGGAAAAGTTTGAGCTGGCTTGTATTAGCAAAACTGTTAGAAATGTGACCTCCTGGGTTTTGAGTACGGCACAAGCCATGACCCCTGAGGATTTGGGAAAGGTGGCTATTATTTTGCAAGGGACTCCACGGCTTTCAAATATAATATCCTGTAAAATACTGGATGTGAAACCTCATTTATGAGATTGTGCTAAGGAACAAATCCAATTGCTGCTTCTGTACCTTAATCTGCGCATAAAGTTTTGCTAGTTGTCTAGCAAGGGATCATTGCTTTAAAGCAGGGCATTGCCTATTTTGCTGTCTTATCCTGGAAGAATCTTAATGGTTGATCCACCATATAATAATAATTCCTCTGCTGATCCAATTCTACATTGGCCCCGACGGAGAAGGTGCGCAACTTGGGCATGCTCCTGGATGGACGGTTGTCTTTTGAAGACCATTTGATGACCGTCTCCAGGAGAGCTTTTTATCAGGTTCGTCTGATTCGCCAGTTGCGTCCCTTCCTGGACCGGGATGCCCTATGCACGGTCACCCATGCTCTCGTTACATCTCACCTGGACTACTGCAATGCTCTCTACATGGGGCTCCCCTTGAAGAGCACTCGGAGACTCCAGTTAGTCCAGAATGAGGCTGCGCGGGTTATTGAGGGAGCAGCACGTAGCTCCCATGTAACACCTATCCTGCGCAGACTGCACTGGCTACCTGTGGTCTTCCGGGTGCGCCTCAAGATTTTGGTGACGACCTTTAAAGCGCTCCATGGCTTAGGACCGGGATATTTACGGGACGGTCTTCTGCCGGCTTCAATCTCCCAGCGACCGGTGCGTTCTCACAGAGAGGGACTCCTTAGGGTGCTGTCAGCCAAACAATGTCGGCTGGCGGCCCCCAGAGGGAGGGCCTTCTCTGTGGGGGCTCCTACCCTGTGGAATGAGCTTCCCCCTGGACTCCGACAATTGTCTGACCTTAGGACCTTTCGCCGTGAACTTAAAACATATTTGTTCTGTCTCCCTGGACTGGCTTGATTTTTTAAAAATTTTTTTTTTAATTTGATTAATTGGGGTTTTAAATTTTTAATAATTTATAGGGTGTAATTGTGTTTTAGTTTTGGCCAATTGAATGAGTTTTTTAAGGGTTGTTTTTTAATATTGTCTGTTTTCCTGTATTTTAACTGGCTGTTCACCGCCCTGAGTCCCTCGGGAGAAGGGCGGTCTATAAATTAAAATATTATTATTATTATTATTATTATTATTATTATTATTATTATTATTATTATTATTATTATTATTATTATTATTATTATTATTATTACAGAGGAATTATTGAGTCTGTCATTTGCACCTCTATAACTGTCTGGTTCGGTTCTGCAATCCAACAAGAAAAACACAGACTTCAGAGGATAATTAGAACTGCAGAAAAAATAATTGCTACCAACCTGCCTTCCATTGAGGACCTGTATACTGCATGAATCAAGAAGAGGGCCGTGAAAATATTTGCAGATCACTCGCATCCTGGACATAAACTGTTTCAACTCCTACCCTCAAAACGACGCTATAGAGCACTGCACACCAGAACAACTAGACACAAGAACAGTTTTTTCCCCGAAGGCCATCACTCTGCTAAACAAATAATTCCATCAACACTGTCAGACTATTTACTGAATCTGCACTATTAATCGTTATATAGTTCCCATCACCAATCTCTTTCCACTTATGACTGTATGACTATAACTTGTTGCTGGCAATCCTTATGATTTATATTGATATATTGACCATCAATTGTGTTGTAAATATTGTACCTTGATGAACGTATCTTTTCTTTTATGTACACTGAGAGCATATGCACCAAGACAAATTCCTTGTGTGTCCAATCACACTTGGCCAATAAAAATTCTAAATTCTAAAATTCTAAATTCTAAATATGCAAGTCACGTTGCAACATGAAATTCAGAAATCCAGGGTTCCTCCAAATGTTTTCAAGAAATTTCCATGAGACGGACATTTAAATTAAAATTTAACTCTCACCATCTCTCATCTCTGATATCATCTCTGAAATCAATACAATTGATGTACAAAAACTCATCTCTGACATCAATACAATTGAACGTGTCCAGAAATATTTTACAGGAAGAGTTCTCCATTCCTCTGAAAATAACAAAATACCTTATCCCACCAGACTTGAAATCCTAGGCTTAGAAAACTTGGAACTCCGTCGCCTTCGACAAGACCTAAGTTTAACTCATAGAATCATCTATTGTAATGTCCTTCCTGTTAAAGACTACTTCAGCTTTAATTGCAATAATACAAGAGCAACCAATAGATTTAAATTTAATGTTAACCGCTTTAATCTAGATTGCAGAAAATATGACTTCTGCAACAGAATCATCAGTGCTTGGAATACTTTACCCGACTCTGTGGTCTCTTCCCATAATCCTAAAAGCTTTAACCAAAAAACTTTCTACTATTGAAATACCATTTGTTCCAAATGCTGCATTAGCTGTATGTTGGCTTTAGAAAATTAATTATTTGTACATACACTTGCTGTTAGTGTTTTAACAGTGCTTCAGCAAGTTGTTTTGCAGATAGTAGAATATTCCAGAGATCTGGTACCATCTCCATGATCAAAGTCAAAGTTTGATGTCTCTCTAATCAGAAAGTAGTGAGGCTGAAAAATCAATGTCACTCTTTGGGGGTACAGATTAGGAAATAGATACTACAAAGACTACTGGAACTCTGTTGCTTTAGGTTATAATAAAAGAATCCTGAAAGCATAATACAGTTTTCCTCTGCCCCCTCTTATTCCAAAGAGAATTAAGGAAGGGTTATTTTTCACCCACTCCTTTTTCTCAGAATGGGTTGATATTTAAGAGGAAATGTTCTTGCATTTCCTCTTAAATATTTTCTCAATACCCCTATGCCTATTTAACACTCTGACTCCAATAATTAATTCTGAAAAACATTACAATGACCATAGTTTGTTATTGTTTTAATAAGGAAATTATAAGATTCTGAGATGCTTATAGCTAATACTTGAACCTGTCTAGCTCATTTAGTGGATTGCCAATTCTTTTTTCAAAATTGTATCCTTCAGCTTCTGAGATTCTACCTTTATTTTTCTAAGATTTTTTTTACATCTTTCTCCATTGCCTCAAATAATAATTTATTAAACTTGTACGCTCAACAACTCTTGAATGACTCCTAACAATCAAATAATAAAATCGATAAAACTTTAAAAGTTAAGATAAAAGTGACAAAATGAGAAATCTCACTCTCCCACACTGAAATCCTGGTTGAAGAGCCAGGTCTGTGATACACTTATGAACAACAACAGATAAGGGTTATTCAGAGCCTGTTCCAAAGGGCAGGAGTGCTATAAAGATGGCACATTTCCAGGGGCCTAGGAGATGATATTGTGCAGGGATGAAATTCAGCAGGTTATGACAGGTTCTAGAGAACCGGTAGTGGAAATTTTGAGCAGTTAGGAGAACCGGTAGTGGAAATTTTGATTAGTTCAGAGAACCGGCAAATATCACCTCTGGCTGACCCCAGAGTGGGGTGGGAATGGAGATTTTGCAATATCCTTCCCCCAGGAGTGGGGAGGGAATGGGGATTTTTCCGTATCCTTCCCTTGGAGTGGAATAGGAAAGGAGATTTTGCAGTATCCCTGCCAGCCCACCAAGCCCTACCATGCTGAAGCCAGGCCCACAAAACCGGTGGTAAAAAAATTTGAATTTCACCATTGGTATTGTATAATCTAAGGCAGGGGTCTCCAACCTGTGGACTGCGGCCCACTACTTGGCTGCAGTCTATTCACAACTGGCCCCCACTCATGTGAACATCTCAGGTGTTCACAGCCCCACTCATGTGAGTAATGGTTGGTCACCTGCCCCTCCTACAAACCATTCCTTTCCCCCCTCTAACTAACCCCAAAAAGGTTGGGGAACTCTGATCCAAGGAACAGAGAGCATTCCAACCCTTAAGGATTGAATTGTCTGGACATCTATTATGGGAGACATACATTCCATCAAATAAGCAGGCCCTATACTATGTAGGGCTGTTTATAGATAACAGGTAGCATCTCGTATTATACCCGGACATAAACTGGCAACCAATATGGCTCATAAAGCAGAGATGAGGCCTTCCCATAACTACTGCATTCTTATAGCGGTATGTAGGAATCAGGTGAAATGCTATCAGTTTGGACAGTTTTATCGAACAAGTAGCAAAAAATGCTACTGGTTTGCCCAAAGCAACCATTTCCGACGATCAGCAGGACGACGATCAGCTGTGATGTGCGGTTTATATTAGCTAGAATCATCAGACTTCCTGCTTTCTAGCTAATCTAAATTGCGTGGCACAACGGATTCCCCCCCCTCGCTGTTCAACTTACCTTTGCAGACTCGGAAGGCTTCAAAATGTTCCTTTTTTAGTGCTGTGCAGACGTGCCTCAGGTGCACATGCGTGCGAAGCGCACATGTGTGCACGCAGCACACGCTCGGTAGCAGATTCACAGAACTGGTAGCAGATTTCATCGCTGGTGGGAATGATCATGGGAGATTGGGCGGAGCTGAGGGGAGAGGAGCCTCAGCCAGGAGAACAATTGTATAAGAGGCAGTTTCGCTCAGAAAATGATTATGGGCACAAAAAATGTCTCAGAAGGGATCCTGTCTACTTTCTTGGGGTGTAAAGGTGACAAGGGGGGGGAAATGTACTTTTGCACTTGAAGACTGAAGGCATTTCTCTAAGATTTGATGCAGCCAAAAAACAAACTGTTGTCTCTTCTTGGAGGCAACACTCAGCTGGACAGAAAATTCACTCTTTCTGCTTCTGGCAGTTTAAATACATCATGAGATCTAATAAACCATATATTTCAAGGTGGCTACAGGTAAGGATAAACAGAATGACCATTGCTAACTGGGTATTTGGATATTGGGTATTTAGCATTTTGTATGTGAGTTTCACATCTCTGCTAGAAGACAAAGGGAAGTTGATCATAGCAGGGGATTTTGGTAGATATGTTGGCTTCTGTGCAAGTTTTTTAGGCATCTCTGTTGGTGCGCAGCTGTTGTTTGGTTTTGGAAGGAACTCACAATCCACATATTTCTTCTTCCCTTAGTCAAAACTTTCTCTTTCCCACCATCCTTGAAGACTGATATCAGCCTTGAAATGTCAGCCCAGAAGAACAAATTCAAATTTATTGTAGTGTTATGTTAACACAAGATCTTGTTATGGCTCTTCCACTGTCTTCCATGGCAATTAGTACATACCATTACAATTCTGAACCAGTTGAATCTGGTTCCATGTAGAGAGCAGCAGTAGTCAGATCACAAGATGATTAAAGTATAAGTGAGTTAAGTGTTCCTAATCTGGGAAATGTGAAGTACAGTGGTGGGATTCAGCCAGTTCCCGCACCTCTTCGGGAGAACCGGTTGTTAACTTTCTGAGCAGTTTGGCAAACTGGTTGTTGGAAGAAATCATTAGGGCAGAGAACAGGTTGTTAAATTGCTTGAATCTCACCACTGGTGAAGTGATATACCAGTTATGCAAAAGCCTTTCTAGTCACAGATGACACCAGCTCTTTAAGCAGGACCTATGAATCCAGAAAAAACCCTGGATTGTGAATCAATCTTAAATCGAAAATGCTGCCCTATCCAAGCTCAGAAATGAATGTCCCCAATTGGTCTTTTAATTCTTCTTTTACTTTGTTCAATAATGGTAAAAAGCAAACAGATAGAATAGAATAGAATAGAATAGAATAGAATAGAATAGAATAGAATAGAATAGAATAGAATAGAATAGAATTGAATTGAATTGAATAGAATAGAATTGAATAGAATTGAATTTTTTATTGGCCAAATGAGATTGGACACACAAGGAATTTGTCTTGGTGCATATGCTCTCAGTGTACATAAAAGAAAAGATACCTTCATCACGGTACAACACTTAACAACACTTAATGATAGTCATAGGGTACAAATTTAACACTTAATGATACAACACTTAATGATAGTCATAGGCTACAAATAAGCAATCAGGAGACAATCAATATCAGTATAAATCATAAGGATATAAGCAACAAAGTTACAATCATAAGTGGAAATAGATGGGTGATTGGAACTATGAGAAGATTAATAGTAGTGCAGATTTAATAAATAGTTTGTCAGTATTGAGGGAATTATTTGTTTAGTAGAGTGATGGCATTCGGGGAAAAACTGTTCTTGTGTCTAGTTGTTCTGATGTACAGTGCTCTATAGCATCATTTTGAGGGTAGGAGTTGAAACAGTTTATGTCCAGGATGTGAGGGGTCTGTAAATATTTTCAAAGCCCTCTTTTTGATTCGCGCAGTATACAGGTCCTCAAGGGAAGGCAGATTGATAGGAATTGTTTTTTCTGCAGTTCTAATTATCCTCTGAAGTCTGTGTCTGTGGTTGCAGAACCAAACCAGACAGTTATAGAGGTGCAGATGACAGACTCAATAATTCCTCGGTAGAACTGGATCAGCAGCTCCTTGGGCAGTTTGAGCTTTCTGAGTTGGTGCAGAAAGAACATTCTTTGTTTCACCTTTTTTGATGATGTTTTTAATGTTAGCTGTCCATTTTAGATCTTGCAATATGGTAGAACCAAGAAATTTGAAGATTTTTACTGTTGATACTGTATTGTCTAGTATTGTGAGAGGTGGAAGTATGGAAGGGTTTCTCCTAAAGTCTACCATCATTTCTACGGTTTTGAGTGTGTTCAGTTCCAGATTGTTCTGGTCGCACCATGAGGCTAGTCCTTCAACCTCCCGTCTATATACCACTAAAAGAATCTAATGGCAAAGAAAATAATGACAAAACAGTTAAAGCAATCCTCTTTAACACATTCTTCGGCTCAGTCTTTGTCAACAGCAATGGCTCAAACCCGAAATTTCCCAACCGCACCAACAATGACCTAATCATATAGATTTCACTGAAGAAAATGTTGAAAAAGCTCTTCACAATTAAAAACCATCCTTATCCATAGGACCTGATGGACTATGTGCATACTTCTTAAAAAAGCTTTCCACTAATATAGCAGAACCCCTAAGCATAATCTTTGAAAAAGCTTTCACGACCAGTTCCCTTCCCAAACTTTGGTCACTAACCACGGTCATCCCTGTCTTCAAAAAAGAAGACCCCAGCTTAGTTGAAAAGTATAGACCAATCTCTCTATGCTGTGTTACCTGTAAAGTTATGGAATCCATCATCAACCAATACATCCTGTCCTACTGTTGCTTCATGCTTATGCTTATGTATGATGTTGTGACAAATAAAATAAATAAATAAAAATAAATAAATAAATAAGTAGTCTCGAATGAGACCGATCACTGTTGTGTCATCTGCGAACTTCAGTAGTTTAAGAGATGGATTGTTAAAGACTCAGTCATTGATATACAGAGAGAAGTGGGGAGAGCACACAGCCTTGGGGGTGGGCTGTGCTAATTGTACATGTGTCTGATGTGATTCTGCTTAGCTTCACCTGCTGCTTCCTGTTTGTCAGGAACCTTGTGATCCACTTACAAGTCTGTTCAGGTACCTGTAGCTGGTTTAGCTTAGTTAGAAGAGTGTCTGGAATGATGGTATTGAATGCTGAACTAAAGTCTACAAAGAAGACCTTTGCATAGGTCTTTGGAGGTTCAAGATGTTGTAGGATGTAGTGCAGAGCCATATTAACAGCATCATCTGTTGATCTATTTGTTCGGTATGCAAATTGCTAGGGGTCTAACAGCGGGTCCGTGATGGTTTTCAAGTGGGACAGCACTAGCCTTTCACAGGTTTTCATGACTACAGATGTTAGAGCAACTGGTCTGTAGTCATTCAGTTCCTTGATGCTGGGCTTCTTCAGCACTGGGGTGATAGTAGAGCGTTTGAAACAAGAAGGAACATAGCACATCTCTAATGATTTATTAAAGATATGGGTGAAGATGGGGGCCAATTGGTCAGCCCAGACTTTTAAACAAGGAGTTATCTTGTCTGGGCTTGGAGCTTTTCCTGGCTTTTGTCTGTGAAATAGACAAAATAGACTGTGAAATCTTGCACTTCCTTTTCTGTGATCACTAGGGGTTGTGAACCCAATGGAATGGGGTCAGTTGTAGGAGGCTTGGCTGTTGTTGGTGTGTCTAAGATGGAGGTTGTGGAGATAGGTGGCTGTAGTTTGCTTTCAAACCTGCAGTAAAACATGTTCAGGTCATCTGCCAGTTGTTGATTACCTTCAGCCTGGGAAGGAGGTTTGCCGTAGCCGGTGATATTTTTAAGAGTTTTCCACATGTTTGCTGGTTCATTTGTTGAGAACTGATTCTTTAGCTTTTCAAAGTAGCTTCTTTTTGCTGTTCTGATCTTCCTTGTTAATACATTTCTGGCCTGATTGTACAGCATTTTATCATCTTTTCTGTAGGAACAACATAGCTGCTTAAGTTTAGCTGTGAACCAAGATTTGTTGTTACTGTATATTCGCAAGTTCCTTGTTGGTACACATAGGTCTTCACAGAAGCTGACATATGATGATATAGTATCTGTGAGTTCATCCAGGTCTGCAGAGGTTAAAAACATATTTAATCTGCTAAATATTTGGCTAATATTTTCTCAAGATTTGAAGAACAAACAATACATACAGGAAGAGATATATGAGATTTATAGGAAACAAAGATTAAGAACAAACTTAATTTAAGGACCTCAAGGTAATGATCACAAAAATAATCAGTAGCCATGAAATGCTGATTGTTAGGAGGAAGAAACAGAAAACTGAACAATGAGCAAATGAAAATGATGGGAACCTGAATGGGATTATTTGAAGGCAACTGGGGTTTTTAGTTTTGAGTAAAGATAGATAAGAGAAAAGTAGAAATATTATTGATTGCTGCAGTTATATTCTTCTTTTACTCTTGGAAATTCCAGGCAATGTACACAGATATCTCCCCCTTTCCCTCTTTGCATAGTATATTGGGCTAAGAGATGACTGGTTCGAAATCAGCTAGTGTACTTGATGGCTTCAAATTCGGTCTTCCCAGTTCGGACCACTATATCAATCACTCTGCCACAATGACTCTCAACAATAAAACCATGCAAGTTTTTTCCTCACTCAAAATAGAACTTGAAAGTCATCAACTGAAATAAACTTTAAGGAGATTCCAAAATAAGGAACATTACGTATTACAGACTTAAACAGCAGAATTCAATGCCATCAGAAATACTGATGGCCACCAAAATACAGAGTTTTTATAGGTTACTGAATCTAGGGAATTAAAAGTCAGTGTTCCGTATTTAATCTCCCTGGAATCCTTTCAGTGTATTTTATCTACCAGCAGCCAGGGAAGGACAATGGAGAAGCCATTCAGTCTACACATGTGAGCTTTCAAAATACATCCGGCTATCCTGTGTGAGAAACTGAGCAGATCCAGCAGGACTTTTTCTTCTGTTCTTATCATACTATAACATTTTGCTGCAAACCACATTGCATTTGAATCAATGGTGGTTTGCTACCGTTTCACCCCGGTTCAGGTGAACCGGTAGCAGTGGCAGTGGGAGGCTCTGCCCACCACCTGGACATCACCAAAGGCGCTCTGCCCATGCGCAGAAGCGCCACATGCTTCCAATAGTGAACCGGTGGCAAAGAAAACTACTAATTTGAATCATAAAATATTTTTTTTCTTCCCCATTATACCAAGGCCTTCTGTCATTTAGCGTTACTAAACATTGTGTTCTTTGGAGACAGGAAATGATAACAGGATTTCAATTCCTTAATCTCCCATAGAATGACTCATTTAGTAAACTTCGGATTTGATATATAGACTGGAGATTTCTCCGAATCAGCTCAAGCACTTAAACCATTAAACTGCATTTTAGGGAACTGGAAATTAAGCTCTTCTGCTGGTGCTCTCAAATGTTGTTGATGCAAGAATGTGTTATGAGGTAGAATTAGACTTGCTGATGTCATTACAGTATAATTCTTTTTATAGGGCATTTCCCTTCCTTTCTTTATCAATTAGACTTACTGCTGCTATGCTTTTTAAAGAATTTGCTGAGTCTCTCAGGATTTTGAATCCTTTACTTTCTTGTAGGTCAGCAAATCTGAGGCTATTATATAGCTAGCAGCAGGTTTCTGATTTTTCTGACACTAAGTATTACTAATATCAGAGGCATTTCTCTAAGATTTGATGCAGCCAAAAAACAAACTGTTGTCTCTTCTTGGAGGCAACACCCAGCTGGACAGAAAATTCACTCTTTCTGCTTCTGGCAGTTTAAATAAATCATAAGTTCTAATAAACCATGTATTTCCAGGTAGCTACAGGTATGGATAAAAAGAATGAATCTGAAAGAAATCTATAAAAAAGGAAATGAAACAAAGCATTGCTAACTGGATATTTGGATATTAGATATTTAGCATTTTGTATGCGAGTTTCACATCTTTGCTAGAAGACAAAGAGAAGTTGATCATAGCAGGGTATTTTGGTAAAAAAGTTGGCTTCTGTGCAAGTTTTTTAAGCATCTCTGTTGTGGGCGCAGCTGTTGTTTGAGTTTGTAAAGAAAAGAAGTCACAATCTGCATATTTCTTCTTCCCTTAGTCAAAACTTTCTCTTTCCCACCATCCTTATCACTTTGTTTATTTTTTCCTCCACAATCTTCATTGCAGAAAAATAGCAGATCTCCAGGTGCAGTATCTCCAATCTGCATGAAGAAATTCAGTGGGAGAAAGCGATGCTTGGGTGGGCGAAATTTTCTCCCCTTGCTAGAATTTTTTTTAATTGCATAAATGGCAATTATTCTTGTGTACATTGATGGATCTGACTTGTTTTTCTAAATTATCATATTTCAAAATGTGACTAGTGACTTAAATATGCTTATATAACATGCTGCATGAGTTCAACAGGGCCAAAAGTGTAGTGCTGCAGATTTTCATTGGTACTCAAGTGTCTGATGCATCTTGCTGCAGTGTCTAACAATAGTCAGCCAGCATTGATGGATTCCAGTTGCCCCAATACCATTTTTCCATTGTGGCAATGTCGTGCTGAAACTTTTCGCCATGTTCTCACTGACTAAATCTAGATTTTTGTGAAAGAAGGCAAGTGTGAATGCAGAAAATGAATCTTCAATGACATGTTGTGCTTCACGATCTTGTATGCTGTAAGAAGTTTGTCAGCAGCTGAATGTAGTCTGGGTACCTTGTAGTTGCCAAATTAATCTCAATGACATCCTTGAATTGTATACCCTTGACCAAAGATCGGTACACTCCTATCTGGGAGGGTCATCCACTTCCACTGAGCATGCAGGTTCCGGAGGGATGTGTAATGTATCTTTAAAAGTTTTGGCGGGAAAATAGCACGTTGCTGATTGGTTGAAGCCCCCGGCTAAACTGTATATAAAGAGAGGTTTTTCCCAGCACTGGTTGCTGGGTTCACCATATAGTAAAGAGCTGTTGTCACTATCCTGGTCTCCTGCCTCGTTATTGCCCGAATCTAACACTGGCGACGAAGGTGGGATCTCGAGGCTAAGAGCGCCAGGAAAAGAGCTGAACTCACCAGGAAGACGCGAACCCAGCAAACAAGGGGCGGAAAGCAGCAATGTCCGGCTACACACCGCCAGCGCCATTCGACCCAGCTAAAGAAAAATGGGGGTCATACATGGCTCGTTTCGAGTGTTTCCTCGAGGTGAACGAACTTCAAGGAGTTTCAGACAACAGGAAACGAGCGTATTTCCTGAGCCACTGCGGTCCAGATGTTTTCGACACCGCAGAATCCCTGGCTGAGCCAACGCCGGTACAGTCGGTACCGTGGCAAACTCTGCAAACTTTATTGAAAGCCCATTTTGCACCAACGCCGTCCAAGTACGTGCAACGGTTCGAATTCGGGGAGCGCAGACAGCAAGAGGGCGAGTCCATCAGCGCATACATGGCCGCCCTGAGGAAAGCCTCAAAACATTGCGAGTACCGAGACTTGGATGAGGCATTGCTGGAGCAACTCATCCGCGGGGTCAGGGACATCCGTTTGCGGAGGCGGCTGCTGTCTAAAAGCAACCTAACGCTGGCAAACGCCTTGGACGAAGCCAGGGCTCACGAGATGTCTTCCCAAGCGGCGGAAACCCTACAAAAGCAAGTCACACCAACGGCTGGTGCGAAATCAACCCCGGTCCACAATGAAAAGATCCAGGCCGAATCGGA
Source organism: Ahaetulla prasina (assembly GCF_028640845.1). Classification (NCBI taxonomy): domain Eukaryota; kingdom Metazoa; phylum Chordata; class Lepidosauria; order Squamata; family Colubridae; genus Ahaetulla; species Ahaetulla prasina. The sequence goes on along the minus strand of NC_080542.1, from coordinate 53,810,430 downwards.
GGGTGAGGAAGAGGAAGGAGTCTTCCACACCGGGAGGCCAGAGAATGAAGACCGCGGTGACTGCGCGAGTTGCGGAGGGCAACACCAACGACAACAATGCAGATTTAAGGATGCAACTTGTCGGCGATGCGAAAGGAAGGGGCACCTAGCACAGGTCTGTCGAGCTCCCCAACCTTCCTGCCAAAAATTCAAACCGGCCAATCAGAGCGCGGGAATGGCGAAGCGGCCCGCGAGTGGTCAGTTTAAAAAAGGCGCGAAGTTGAATCAGACTGTCGTGAGAGTGGGTCACGCATCAACACGCCTAGAGAAAAAAATCTTTACAAAGGCAAAGATTGAGGGGGTGCCGTGCCGATTGGAAGTGGACACCGGCTCATCGATCACGATCATGTCCTGGGACACTCTCGTGAGAGCCTTACCTGCCATCGCAAAGCGGAAGCTGTAACCACAGAAATTAAAGGTACAAGACTACCAAGGGAATCGCATCCCTGTTCGAGGGGTAACATCCGTCCACGTCGAGTATGGACAGTACAAGAAAACTCTGCCCATCACCATCGTCGATGGGACCCTGCCAAGCTTGTTGGGACTGGACTGGTTCCGAGCATTGGGCATGGGAGTGACTGGAGTCTTCAGAAACGAAGTCGACCTCAAAGAGGCACTCGTGAAAGAATTTGGGGACGTTTTCAGAGACTGCCTGGGCAAGTACACGGGGACCCCTATCTCGTTTAACCTAGACCCCCAAGTTGCCCCTATCCGTCTAAAGGCTAGAAGGGTCCCGTTCGCCCTAAAGCCCAGGATTGATCGGGAACTGGACAAGCTAGTAAACCAGGAAATTCTAGTGCCAGTTGACCATGCTAAGTGGGAGACCCCTATAGTCACCCCAGTCAAACCGGACGGGTCGGTCCGGATTTGCGCTGACTACAAGGCAACGCTTAACAAAGCGTTGCAAAAGAGTGCTTACCCGTCCCGGTGGTCCAGCACTTACTGCACTCAATGGGGCAAGGGCAAGTTTTTGCCAAGCTAGACTTGGCCCAAGCCTATCAACAGCTGCCCGTAGATAGCAGCACAGCCGAAGCGCAGACAATTGTGACTCACAGAGGGGCTTTTAAGTGTACCCGATTACAGTTTGGGGTTAGTGTGGCTCCCGGGTTATTTCAGAACCTAATGGAGCGGCTATTGCAGGGCCTACCAGGGGTGGTACCATACTTTGACGATGTACTGGTATCCGCTGAGAATCTAGAGGAATTAGGGGTAAGGCTGCGAAAAGTTTTGGGCATTTTCCGGTCTGCCGGTCTCACGGTTAAACTGAACAAATGCCAGATCGGGGTTGAGTCTGTGGAATTCCTGGGCTACCGGATAGACAGGGAAGGGATTCACCCCACTGAGAGCAAGGTACGGGCCATCAGGAAGGCCCCGGTTCCAAAGAACAAAACGGAGTTACAGGCATTCTTAGGTCTGATCAACTTCTACGCAGTATTCTTAAGGAATAAGGCAACAATAGCCGAGCCGCTGCATAAATTACTAGCGAAGACGGCTGCATGGTCTTGGGGAAAGGCAGAAGCTAGGGCATTCGAAGGGGTAAAGAATCTCCTAACGAGTGATAGCCTCCTTATCCAATACAATGGCACGCTGCCATTAGTGTTAAGCTGCGATGCATCTCCCTATGGGGTGGGGGCTGTGCTCAGCCACAGGTTACCAAATGGCACAGAAGCCCCTATTGCATACTACTCCCGAACCATGTCATCAACTGAAAGGAATTATAGCCAGCTTGATAAGGAAGCCTTGGCTATAGTCTCAGGGGTAAAGAAATTCCATGAGTATGTATTTGGTCGTGATTTTGAAATCATCACGGACCATAGACCTTTGCTAGGTCTGCTGGCAGGCGACCGCCCAACGCCCGTGGCACTTTCGCCAAGACTGACCCGATGGACTATCTTCCTGGCAGCGTATTCTTACAAATTACTACACCGGCCAGGAAAGGAATTAGGGCATGCAGATGCACTGAGCAGATGCCCGTTACCAGAGACTATCGAAGACCCCACTCCGGGGACACCAGTTCTGCTAATTGACTCTTTGGACTCTGGCCCAGTCACATCCAAAGAGGTGGCTCGGGCTTCGTATAAGGACATTACAATAAGAACTGTAATTGGTTGGGTACAAAGAGGTTGGCCCGCTGCGCCGGGCGAGCGTTTTAAAGAGTTTGTAAAAAAACGTGGGGAACTCTCGGCTCAAGGGGGGTGCCTGCTATGGGGGGATCGAGTGGTGATCCCGGAGAAACTGAGAAAAAAGGTATTGGATCTCCTTCACGAAGGTCACCCAGGGATCGTGAGGATGAAGGGTCTAGCGAGAAGCTATGTGTGGTGGCCCTTAATGGACTCGGAAATTGCTGAGAGGGTAGGGAAATGCCAGGCCTGCCAGGAGTCCAGACCGCTACCCCCAACGGCCCCGATTCGGGAATGGGAGAGGCCCCAGAGCCCCTGGTCTAGGATCCATATCGATTTTGCCGGCCCCTTCCACGGCCAAACCTTTCTGGTAGTAGTCGATGCCTACTCCAAATGGCTGGAAATCATTCTCATGAGATCCATGACAGCCGAGGCCGTGATTTCAGTCCTACGGCACCTATTTGTAACCCACGGGTTGCCCGACACTTTAGTCTCCGATAACGGCCCGCAATTCACGGCAACCCAGTTTGAGGGGTACTTGGCAGAGGAGGGCATCCGACATGTCCTCTCGGCGCCTTTCCACCCTGCGACGAACGGCCTTGCAGAACGTTTCGTTCGGAGCACAAAGGAAGCATTGTCCAGAATCAAGCCAGGCGATTGGCAAACAAAAATTGATACATATCTAGCAGTCCAACACAGAACCCCCTGTGTAACAACTGGCCGCAGCCCGGCCGAGCTATTAATGGGTCGGAAGCTTAGGTGCCCACTAGACCGTTTAAATCCAAACTACACACCAGACGGTTACAAAGGGGCACACGGTAAAACAAGAGAGATGGCACTAGGCGACCTAGTGTGGGCACACAACTACAGCGAGGGCCCGACCTGGTTAGCAGGAAAAGTCCTAGAAATAACAGGGCCAAAATCATATCTAGTAGAGATAGAGGATGGCCGGGTATGGAAATGCCACATAGATCAAATAAGGAAACGCATAACTGATAAAACAGACTCTGACTATGAATACACAGCTGACTCAAACCCGGAGCAAACGCGGGACTTATCTGAGTTCCAAGAGGTCCAGCGACGCCAACCGGTTCCTCCTGAAAACAGCAGGGACGACTCTGCCAATAATCCAGGGCCGGATGGCCTAGAGGAGGAGCCGAGAGGAACGAACAGTCCCTCCGGTCAGCTCGACTCACCCCCAGAAAATGCATTGCGCAGGTCCGAAAGAGTCAGGAGACGCCCAGTCTACTTGCGTGATTACGTTGACAAATAAGATGTTAATTTCATGTAAATATTGGTAAAGTGTTTCCTGGGAGGGAAGGAGTGTAATGTATCTTTAAAAGTTTTGGCGGGAAAATAGCACGTTGCTGATTGGTTGAAGCCCCCGGCTAAACTGTATATAAAGAGAGGTTTTTCCCAGCACTGGTTGCTGGGTTCACCATATAGTAAAGAGCTGTTGTCACTATCCTGGTCTCCTGCCTCGTTATTGCCCGAATCTAACAGGATGCACATGGAGCAATGAGGGAGGAAGAAGATTCCTGCCTAACCAGCCAGATCAGCCAAATCAATCCTGGTGATCAATGGGGTAACAGATGTCGCAGCCAGATCGCCCTCACATCCTTTGAATGTTTTCCAGACTATTTTCTCTGGCCCCACTAGCAGACCTTCGAACTGCTTGTCACTGATGATATATCTGATGTGTGGATAAACAAAAATGCCTTCTTTAATCTTGCCATCAATTATTCTTGGAAACAGCTGTCTCAAACAATGAAAACCTTCACCTTGCTTGTTCATCATTTTTACAAAAGTTTTCACCAATCCAAGTTTTATGTGAAACAGAAGCAAAAATATCTTTCTAGGCTCATGTAAGTGGTTCATGTGCCATGCTTTTCTGTCCTGAACTGCAGAAAAAACAATTGCTACCAACCTGTCTTCTATAGAGGACCTGTATACCGCATGAATGAAAAAGAGGGCTGTGAAAATATTTACAGACCCCTCACATCCTGGACATAAACTGTTTCAACTCCTACCCTCAAAATGATGCTATAGAGCACTGTACATCAGAACAACTAGACACAAGAACAGTTTTTCCCCCGAATGCCATCACTCTGCCAAACAATTCCCTCAACAATGTCAAACTATTTACTAAATCTGCACTACTATCGACCTCATCGTTCCCATCACCCATCTCCTTCCACTTTATGACTGTAACTTTGTTGCTTATATCCTTACGATTTATACTGATATTGTTTCTGGATTGCTTATTTGTAGCCTATGACTATCATTAAATGTTATATCATTAAGTCTTAAATTTGTACCCTATGACTATCATTAAGTGTTGTTAAGTGTTGTTCCGTGATGAAGGTATCTTTTCTTTTATGTACACTGGGAGCATATGCACCAAGACAAATTCCTTGTGTGTCCAATCACACTTGGCCAATAAAAAATTCTGTTCTGTTCTGTTCTGTTCTGTTCTGTTCTGTTCTGTTCTATTCTGAAACAAACTCTTTTACCATGGCCATTTTTAAAAATGTAACATGAATCTCTTGCATGGCTATCTCTTTCAAGATGTTATTCACATGTGTGAATAATATCTCATTCACACATATAACAACAGTACTTGGTATTGAGCTGCATTCCAAGCAACAGAACCACTACTTTTAGATCTCTACAGATATCCCAGTTGTATTTTGTGGACAGGATGACAACAGTTCCATGTTTTTGTGTTTCTTTCATGGGTGCAGATATCCAATAGTTACTGTAAAGTGTACACTGAAAAACAGAAAATTTCTATAAAATTGAATGTAGGTTAAATTACAGGTTATTTTTGTGATTTGCAATCAAATATTTATTAGAAACACCCAAAAGTGCTCAGGGAGCAAAATATTTGTTATCCAGTATACCAGGGGACCTATACCTTAAACTGAGAAGCTGGGGGAAAAAAATCTTCCTCCCCCCCAGGAACTGCAAAAACTGCAAATTACTTTCCTATTGCTACCAAAACTATATGGGCATGTCTTTGATAGCATGAACTTTTTTATTTATTTATTTATTTTGTCACAACATCATACAGAAAGGTTATATAGTATATAAACATATATATGAGTAAATATTAGGAGGTATAAGCATATATATATATATATATATATATATAGGAAGAAGAAAAGAAAAACAATAGGACAGGGAACGGTAGGCACGTTTGTGTGCTTATGCACGCCCCTTATGGTCCTCTTAGGAATGGGGTGAGGTCAATAGTAGAAAGTTTTTGGTTAAAGCTTTTAAGATTATGGGAAGAGACCACAGAGTCAGGTAAAGTATTCCAAGCACTGATGATTCTGTTACAGAAGTCATACTTTCTGCAATCTAGATTAAAGCGGTTGACATTAAGTTTAAATCTATTGGTTGCCCTTGTATTATTGCAATTAAAGCTGAAGTAGTCTTTGACAGGAAGGACATTACAATAGATGATTCTGTGAGTTAAACTTAGGTCTTGTCGAAGGCGACAAGAGTCAACTTGCAGTCTCTAAGTCCACTTCTTCAGTTGACCAACAAGAATACACTTTGACCTGATTGCATGTGGCTTTTAGGAAGGGCTATGGCTTTATAGATAGCTCTAGTCTGGACAGAACAGCATACATAACCTGGAGTCTTCCAAGATTTTTCAATTTAATTTTAACCCCAAAGGCAGCCATGTTTGCTGAGGTTTATGAGGTTTTTAGTTCAATCCATTATCGGAAAGACTTGTCTACCTTATTCCCATTCCTGTTAGTGGGAAATAATCACCACTTACAGAAAATAGTGATAAATAAGGCATGCTTTATGTTAAAAATGAAAAATTGATGGTGATTCTGATATTTTCATTATTTCAAAATTAGATAGTATAACGTATTTTAAGGTGAAATGCATGCATTATACAGTAACGATGGAGTTCTCGAATGGCAGCAATACACTTTTTTTGTGGTAGTTAAGGTAAAGACAGAATATTACACGTTCTATACTCTCTGCTGTAGCAGATATTGTTTACGTTTTCTTTAAAAGGCTATGTAACAAGACATGACATGTACGCGTACACGTTGCGTTACGCACAATGCTCGAATACACGCGGGAGCAAAAATTAACGTGGAAGTGGTGGCTCCTTAGAAAGTAAGAAGGGAGAAAGGAGATACGGCTCTTTTTTTTTCTACAGAAAGTTTCCAAAAGGATCGAGCCTTTCTCCCACTTTCTCCTTCCCCCACCCCATTTGCAACGTGTTGCAATTCCGTTTAGTGTAGTCCCGGTTGCCAAACCGCTGAAAGTTTGCCTCCACTTTGGAAGTCTTAAAGAAAGCTTCCCTCCCTCCGTCCCTCTCCCCCCGCCTCTTTTCCCTTCCGCCCACAACTGGCTGGGCAGCCAGTGGGGTTCGTGACGCAGCGTCTGAATTCTTAGAGGGCAGGGAGGAGCTTGGGGGGTGCTCTCCTTTTTCTCCCATCTCCCCGTCTTTCTCTTCCATCACCTTCCTGACGCGAGGAGGGTTAGGAGGTGGAAAGCTACTGCGTCCAAGCAGCGCGGCGACCGGGAGCCGGAGGACCCAAGAGGAGAAAGAGGAAAGGGAATTCACCGCGTCTCTTCGAGTTGTCTTCTCACCTCGTCAGAGATGAAGCTCTCCAGACCCCCTTCTTCATCACTGCCTCGCTTGCTAAGTTACACCCTGGGCATCCTCTTCATCCTGGATGTCGGACTCTATGCTCTTCCTTCAGGTAAGCTCCCTCCCCCCACTTCCAAATTTGCGGTGTTTTAAGATGGGTGTGGGTTTGGGAGAAGGCGATTGTAGCATACCCTGCATTTTTTTTCTTTTTTAAAAAAGGGAGTCTGATCCCGAGTCCCCATTAATTTAGCAAATTTCCCCACCGTTCCTTCTCCCTTTTTGTTGGACAGTTGTACGGCCTTTGGGGGTGTGTGCCTGCGAGTGGTAAAGGAAGGAGAGAACTGAATGAAACCAGATGTGGCTTGGAATGGCAAAGGGAGGGACTGGTTGGCGTGAACGACAGGCTGTTTTTTAAACTTGCTTCTCTTGCCCCTCTCCAACAACAACACCAGCAACAAAAGCCATCTATAGTTGGAAGAGTTGCTTTCCAGAGTTGCTTTGCCTTTGAACAAATTTTCTAGGAAGGGAAATTGGCACGTAAAACTGCAATCCCAATACTCTGAGTTAGATTCGGGACTTTCACTCTAGCACAACCGTTCAGTTCTGCTGCTCCCAACGTGTCCAGGTATAATAAAACGCATATACAGTACACCACTTCGTGCTACTCAACCTTTGTGAGAATGATGCAAGAATTTATTTTATTTTATTTATTAGATTTTTACCCTGTCCTTGTGTTAAATTCTCAATGTCTGTTTTATCCTTGTTCCCCTGCCCTTTATTTTTTCTTGCCAAATTGTGTGTGTGTGTGGGGGGGGGATTTCATAGACCAATCCAGGGACAGATCAATGGCATTTTTTTAAATAAAAAAGTTGCTTTTGCTCTCACTCCCGCCTTTTACTGGTCAATTAACCAATGAAAATGATAGCATTGCAGTGTGATGTATATCTGAAATTAACCATGGTTTTGTTTGTTGCAAAGACTTGAAATAATAACAGGTTAGCATATAACAGTTCAAAGGAGGAGATTCCATTTGCCGTATCTATTTAAACATGTGACTTTGTCATTATTGGACAAATCTGACTTTTAGATTTTTACCTGTCCTTATTACTTTATATGTAACTCAAGGCAGGAAACATACATATTACTTCCTCATCCTATTTCCCCCACAGCAACAATCTTGTGAAGTAGGTTGGGCTGAGAGAGAATGACTAGCCAGCTTTCATTGCTGCAGGGGAGCCTGAACTCACAGTCTTTGATTTTTAGACCAGCACCTTAATCACTACACCAAAAACAAAGAGTCATCCAAACATGCAAAAAAATGTTTCCCATTTGTGCTGGAGAGGAAGGTAAAAGAGATACGGACTCCAAGATTTGTATTAAATTCTCAATGTCTGTTTTATCCTTGTCCCCCCTGCCCTTTATTTTTTCTTGCCAAATTGTGGGGGGGGGGATTTCATAGACCAATCCAGGGACAGATGAATGGCATTTTTTAAAATAAAGTTGCTTTTGCTCTCACTCCCACCTTTTACTGGTCAATTAACCAATGAAAATGATAGCATTGCATTGTGATGTGTATCTGAAATTAACCATGGTTTTGTTTGTTGCAAAGACTTGAAATAATAACAGGTTAACATATAACAATTCAAAGGAGGCGATTCCATTTGCTGTATCTATTTAAACATGTGACTTTGCCATTATTGGACAAATGTGACTTAAAATAAGGTGGTCTGAGCCATGAATGCCATACTAATTTACTTTCATCAGTTGGAAATGGCTCTATTTGTATGCAAAGTTATAGAAAAACCAAGTTGTAACTAAATTATTCTATGATTGAAAGAGCTAAGAAAAACATCAATACAGATAGTCATCAGTTAAAGCAATTGGGACTGGGATTTGTGTACAATGTGGTCATAAAGCACAATATCTCCTGCTGCATTACTTAGCAACAGGCAGTCCCAGATGCCGATGTAGCCCAGTGGTGAAATGTAAAATTTGTTACTATCAGTTCTTTGGGCATGGCTTAATGGGGGTGGGGTGGTAATGTGACTGGGTGCGTGTGGCCAACTTTTTTTTTTTTTTACTTTTAAAAGCAACCTTTCGTTGGCCGAACAAGTTGTAGAAAATATGCTTTTAAAAGGCTCTGATGACCCCAGCTGAGCTGCACGATCATCAGAGGCTTTTTCTTTTTACTTTTAAAAGCATTTTTTCAGCTGAAGAAAAAATGCTTTTAAAAGTAAAAAAAAAACCTCGGATGATAGCGCGGCTCAGCTGGGCATGGGGTGTGTGTGCACAGGGATTTTTGCTACCAGTTCTCCAAACCACCTGCCGCCATCGCTAGCAGATCAGGCGATCTGGTCCGAACTGGGAGCATTTCACCCCTGATGTAGCCCCAGGAGTGTGCAGGCTATTACACGGGAAGAGGTGTGAGAAGCTGGCAAGGAAGGTCATAACTGATGCTCATGTCACACACCCTGGGATGTGATCATCCAAACTGTGATCATGTGACTGCTACAACGGCTGGAACTTCAAGAACCAATTGTAAGTACCACTTGCTCGCCACCTGCTCATTTGAACCAGTGGTAAATGCAGCCAGTTCTATCTGGCTCGGGCGAACTGGTAGCACAGGTGGTGGGAGGCTCTGCCCACCCGCCCTGGCATCATCATGTCCCGGTTTTGATCCTCTGCATGCGCAAAAGGCTGTGCACGTGTGGAGGAGGCGCGTGCGTGCTCACCATAATGAACTGGTAGCAAAGGTAAGTGGTTTGAACAGTCACTGAAGGAATGGTTGTAACACAAAGACTACTTGTATTATCACAGATTTTTCCTTATCCCATTTTCCTTGAGTTTTCAAAATTCTATTCAACCTAGAAATTAGTTTCATTTTTCTTTGGGATGAATGGGAACAAAGATCTCCTGCTTTCATAGCAATTAAAATAATATTCAGGTTTTACTACACTATAGTACAGCACAAAACAAGAGTGGGAAAAGTCGGGCCTTCAGATGTTGCTGAACTTCTATTGTCTAGCACCGTGATGGCAAACCTATGGCATGCATGCCACAGGTGGCATGTGGAGCCCTCTCTGCAGGCACACGAGCCATTGCCCAGCTCAGCTCCATTCTGCGTGTACCCATGCTTTCTGCCGGCCAGCTGATTTTCGGGTCTGCCCTGCAAGCAGGAGACACGTGTTGGAACCTACCTTTCTCCTCACTTTCTGCTGCCTGTGCCTGCCCAGATCTCCGGAGATTCCCCTCCCAGCGTTCTTTTGGAAGATGAGGCTTTCCCCCACCTCCCAGCCATTTTGGGTCTCCCCACCCACAGTCCTTTTGGAGGCCTACCCCAGCCAACCGTCTTGGAGGCTTCCCCCCCAGCCATTTTGGGAGGCAAAGGTTTCCCCCCCAGCTGTTTTGGAGGCTTCCCCCCTCAGCCCTTTTGGAGGCCCCCCCCCAGCCATCTCAGAAGCTTTCCCCCCCACAGCCATTTTGGGAGGCAAAGGCTTGCCCCCCAGCCTTTTGGAGGCTTGCTTCCCAGCCATTTTGGGAGGCAAAGGCTTTTCCCCGCCAGCTGTTTTGGAGGCTTCCCCCCCCCAGCTGGTTTGAGAGGCAAAGGCTTCCCCCTCAGCCATTTTGGAGGCTTTCCCCCCACACACAGCCATTTTGGGAGGCTTCCCCCCCCCCAGTGCTGTTTTGGAATGTGAAGCCAAAAGGGGGGGGTCATGTGTGCATGCATAGGGGGGAGGGTGGTCGTGTGTGCATGCAAGGATTGCATGCATATGTAGGGGGGCAGGGCATGTGGGAGTGGCATTGCATTATGGGTGTGGGCACGTGCGAGCGTGCGATAGTGTACGTGCGCATGCTTTTGGCACCCGAGGAAAAAATGGTTAGCCAGCACTAGTCTAGCACCTCTGGTCATTGATCATGCTGGTTAGACTGAATTTTCTTCAGAGAATCAAGAGATATATCCACTTCCCCTTCTATCCACTCTTCTTTGAGTAGCAATTTTTTTTGCTATTGTTCCAATTGTAAATCCCTATCCTGTTTCTCTTGAATCTTTTTGTCAGAGTGTGCATAGTGTGACTATTTTGAGACAACCCAGGATATATATATACACATACTAGGCAAAGTCAGGCAATCAGTCATCAACTATACCACGGAAGCACATATGGAGAGAGAGAGAGACATGCCCTCACAGGGCCTCTCTTATATTACAGCCTCTTAAAGGGGTAGAAATCAAATAACCCTGCTGACTCTTTGCTATCATTCTTGTCCTGTTTCTGATTGTGCCACATATTATAGGCCAGTGATGGCTAACCTTTTTGTTGCTGTGTGCCAAAAGCATGCACATGTACAGGCACCCATAATGCAATGTGCACATGACATCCCTGTGTGCATCGCCTCCCTGGGCATGTGCACATGACTCAGTGGTGGGATTCAAGTAATTTAACAACCGGTTCTCTGCCCTAATGATTTCTTCCAACAACCAGTTTGCCAAACTGCTCAGAAAGTTAACAACCGGTTCTCCCGAAGTGGTGCGAACTGGCTGAATCCCACCACTGACGTGACTCCTCCATGCTCCCCCACATGTGTGTGCAACCCCACCCTCCCCCTGCCCCCCACTCATGTGTGCCGCATCCCCACCCTGCGCTCCATTTTGGACCTAACAGGCCTCCCTGCAGCCTCCTGGGACCAGAAATGGGCCGTGGGGGAGATGCATCACACTCCCTGCACTCTCCTCCACCCCCTGCACATGCCCACGTGTCTCCCGCATGTGCCCTGCCACACATGCCCGGCAGAGACCTGAAAATCAGCTGTCTGGCTGGAGGCATGCATGGTGGAGCTGAGCTGGGGCAACACTTTGCGTGCCCGCAGAGAGCTCTGTGTGCCACCTATGGCACGCGTGTTATAGGTTTGCCATCATTGTTATAAGCAAAGCAATGCTTGGCCTTATCTGGCTTAGTTGCTTTTCCTTTCAGCACATCACTACTCAATGGAAAAATATCTACCCATGTGGGCACTGAAGAAAGTCAAAATAGAGAGGACAGAGAAAGTGACAGATATCATTGGAAACCAAGAAACAAAATATTAACGGAGAAGGGAAAAGGAGGGAGATAAATGACTGAATTGGAGATTGGCTAGTGACCAGAGAGGATATATGCATATATCTCCCAGTGCTTCTCAAACATAACTCCAATAACATTTGTTAATAGTTATCTGCCTTTGCCACCAAGGTAATTTATGGTGAAGCATTACACAGTTTATACCAGTCGAAACTGTATAACTAGGATAAGACTTTTTTTTTATATCAGTACAATGAACAATAACTTAAGTTTCACTCACAGGCAAAGAGGGAGAGATGGAGGCAGCATTGGAGAAAAAACTGCTGGTGATCTCAGAGCATGTTTGTGGTTTGTTAAGTATTCTTGGATATTGCATAATGATAATCCTTTCCCCCACCCCACCCCCTGGTCAAATTGTCCTTGAGTCACAAATGACTCAGTTTCTTCTTTGTAAAAAAAAAAGTATTTATATTAATTATTTATTTATTGTTATTTATTAATTTATTTGCTGCCCATCTCATTACAAATGGCTCTGGGCAGTTTCCCACATAATAGTAGCCTCAACTAATTAATCATTGCATGATTGTTCATATTTAGGGTTCAGAAGTTTATAGTGTCCGAATACTAAATATATACTGTATGTATATAAAATAGACAGGAAGAAAATGAAATGAGCATTTAGTCGTTGCTATGCTTGGCCCTCAAAAGAAGTGGAAATACAAAACAATAATATTATTTCAATTTACTTCTAAATCTATTTATTGGCTCTTGGTGAAGTCTGTGATCTCTCACAGATCACAATGTACAATAACACAAATCAAGATTTTGCTTTGACTCTGAATGTTCCACTAATAGCCATGGTCAGAGAGATGCATTCATCATGGCCCAGCCAGGGTTCTTCCATCTATAAAACATGCCTATCATGCTATTACATTTCGGACATTATGCAGAATGCAAAAAAAAAAAAAAAAAGTAGACCAAAGAAATTAAAAGCATCAGATGAGGAACTATAGCTAAAACTAGTTTATAATAACACCCAGACTCCTGAGACTCCAAGTCTAATAACAAAACCAGGTCACGATGGACTTCTGGAAAATAAGAAGGGAATGAACTCTCTTGAGAGGGGAGAAAGTAAAATAGGCTTTATTAATTTATCAGTCTGTTCTAGCTTTGTGCCATCTATGTACAACTTGAACTTGTTCAATCCATTTTACCTGAAAACACAACTACTTGTTGTTTCATGTAGTATTTCTCAGATGCAGGCTTTTTGTTGCACCATATAATCTGTCTTGAGATCCACTGCAAACTGTTCAGTTATCTGTTATACAGCGTCAACTTCATAAAAAAATATGCATACATTTTTGTTCTCAAACAGTATATTTCCACTATCATCACAGTATCTCATACACTTTGTCCACCAATATATTATTAAGGGGACATCTTACATTCTTGTGTTATTTCCGTCTTAAGATTGAACAATTTTCTAAGCATGGTTTGTTCTCACATGTTTTATTTCCATCATATGCCACTATGATTGTCTTGAGCAATCAACTTCACATTGCTGATTCCCTAATTCAATCCTACTGTTTTCATCATATTCTTTCTTTAAACCTACATGTAAATAAATGAATATTTCTCTGTATACATTACTATATATAGATGTATCACATCTAAATTACTACTGTGTTTTCCCGAAAATAAGAGCTACCTTGAAAATAAGCCCTAGCCAGATTTTCACGCCTGTGCCTTATATAAGCCCTACCCCAAAAATAAACCCTAGTTAAGCCCCATCCACACCATCCCAGCGTCTGGTTGCTTGCAGCCACAACAGGGCAGGAGGATGCATGGCATCGCCATGAGGTGAGGCAAGGCAGATGGCGGCCCCTGTAGCTCGGCCACTCCCTGCTTGACAATCTCCCCCCACCCATTCAATGCTATCTGCCCGCCTCTTCCCTTTCATTCTCCTCCTGAGCGGGACTGCCATGTTGCGGACTTACCTGGTCCCCCTCCTCTGTTTCGGAGCCAGGGGGGAGTGACGGCAAAAGGCCATTGCTGGTGCTGCGCATTAGCCATGTCTGCTGTTGGAGGGACTTTTTTGGGTTCCCTCTGCCCTGCAGATCATGTGCAATGGCACTGCCTCCTAGTCCACCTGCCACTTCTGTACTGTGGCAGCACCTCGTGCTGCCTGGTCCCTGTTCACCATTTCAAAGGTGGCAACTCTGCTGCTGCATTTCAGTAGATGCTGGCTTTGCCATGAGACAGGCCTGTTTGAGCACCTAGACAGACCCCTTCCCACCTGCTTTCCAGCTCCGTTGCGTTTCTACACCACTGCGGAACTGGAGAACTTGGAACACCACTGCCCAGCTCTCCTCACTTCCCCAAAGCATTTCTTGTTAACCTGCTTTCCAGCTCTGTTGCTTTCTCTGCCGCTGCACGTAGGGCAACAAAAGAAGTTTGTGGGACTAAAAAAAATTCCAATCAGACCTTCCAACTTCTCCCTCCCCCCCCCAAAAAAAAGATTTTGCAAATTGGAAGGTGTGACTGAACTTTTTTTCTTTTAGTCCCACAAACTACTTTTGTTGCTCCTTTTTCCGTGTAAAGTGTGCGTTTGGTGCACACTGCACATGCATTTGCATGCAGAGTGTGTTTGGTGTGTACTGCGGATGTGCGTGCAGTGTGCATTTGGCGCACACTGTGCAGGCATGCATGCACAGTGTGCTTTTGGCAAGCACCATGCATGCACGCATGCAGCGTATGTTTGGTGTGCACTGCGCAGGCAGCAAACCAGTGGCAATCTGTGAAGGATTTCACCACTGCTTTTAGATTATTGAGTAACTTTCTTTTCAGTAAAGAAACCCTATTAAAATATCTTCATCAAATTATTGCCTGTCCCCTAGATCAGGGGTCCCCAACCTTTTGCACCTCAGGGACCACCAAGTCCATAATTTTAAATCCTGGGGACCACTAATACGAATCCAGCACGCTGCTTGCTGAAGCGCCTGGACTCCCAATGACGGGATGGGATCCTTCAAGCACTGACCCTCCTCTCTCTTCCTCTCTTTCTCCCCCCCTCCCCACTCTGTGTCCCCCTCTCTTTCTCTCTCTCCCACTCATTCTGTTATCTCTCTTTCTCTCTCCCCCATTCTTTCTCTCTTTCTTTCTCTCTCTCTCTCCCTCTCTCTCTTTCTCTCTTTCTTTCTCCCCCTCTTTCTCTCTTTCTCTCTCTTTCTCCCCTCTTTCTCCCTTCTTTCTCCCCTCTCTTTCTCTCTCCCCCCTCTTTCTCTCCCACTCATTCTGTCATCTCTTTCTCTCTCCTCTTTCTTTCTTCTCTCTCCTCCCTCCTCTCTTTCTCCCCTCTTCTCTCTCCCCTCTTTCTCTCTTTCTCTCTCTTTCTCCCCTCTTTCTCCCCTCTTTCTCCCCTCTCTTTCTCTCCCCCCTCTTTCTCTCTCCCTCATTCTGTCATCTCTCTTTCTCTCTCCCTCTTTCTTTCTTCTCTCTCCTCCTCTCTTTCTCCCCTCTTTCCCCCTTTCTCTCTCCCCTTTTCTCTCTTTCTTTCTCTCTTTCTTTCTCTCTTCTCTCTCTCTCTCTCTCTCTCTCTCTCTCAGTCTTGATCTGTAATATCCTTTCAGGTATATGAAGGTGTTTTCATATGCCTTCTCTTTTCTTTGGAAGATGAAGCATTCCATCTCTCTAAATAAAGCTGAGAGTCTATGCCCAACAATCTGTATAGGTAGTCCTTATATTACGACAACAATTGAGCCCAAAATTTATGTTGCTAAGTGAAAACATTTGTGAATTTGCCCCACTTTTCTTGCCACAGTTGTTAAGTGAATCACTGTATTTGTTAAGTTAGTAACATAGTTGTTAAGTGAATCTGGCTTCCCATTTTTTTAAATTTGCATTTATACCCCGCCCTTCTCCGAAGACTCAGGGCGGCTTACACTATGTCAAGCAATAGTCTTCATCCATTTGTATATTTATATACAAAGTCAACCATTGACATTGCTTGTCAGAAGTTTGCAAAAGCTGATCACATGATGCCAAGACACTGCAACCATCATAAATATGAACCACTTGCCAAGCATCTGAATTTTGATCATGTGACCATAGGAATGCTGCAACAGTCGAAAGTGAGAAAATAGTCATAGGTCACTTTTTTCAGTGCTGTGCTAACTTTGGTCACTAAATGAATCATGAATTGAGGATTACTTGTATTGCCATTCTCTGAAAGTGTTACAGTTTCTTCTTAAAGTATAATTCCAAGAACTACACATCAGTTTGTTGTAGAGTCTGTCTAAAGATTAAACTTGAACAATTATTTTCCATGATTTGGAAACTATTCTTCTGTTGGTGCAGCTTGAAATTACATGATGCATGAATAGCTTTGAATTTATCCCTGTTAAATTAGTTATTTTTAGCCAATTCCTTTAATCTATAAAGGTAATTTTGAAACTTATTTCAATGGTATTAACTATCCATATAATTTTGGATCCTCTGTAAATTTAATAAGCATTCCAATTTGATTATGAGTTACTAAGATAAAGGTAAAGGTTCCCCTCGCACATATGTGCTAGTCGTTCCTGAATCTAGGGGGCGGTGCTCATCTCTGTTTCAGAGCCAGCGCTGTCCGAAGACATTCTGTGGTCATGTGGCCGGCATGACTAAACGCCAAAGGCACACGGAACGCTATTACCTTCCCACCAAAGGTGGTCCCTATTTTTCTTTGCATTTTTTACGTGCTTTCAAACTGTTAGGTTGGAAGAAGCTGGGACAAGTAACGGGAGCCCACCCCGTTATGCGGCACTAGGGATTTGAACTGCTGAACTGCCGACCTTTCGATTGACATTGATCAGCATCTTAGCCACTGAGCCACCCCGTCCCTGTTATGGGTTACTAATAAGCATTAAATATGTATGTTTTTATTAGATGTAAAGGGCATCTTTTGAATAAAAGATTTTTGTTCAGAGATATGACAAAACTAAAGAATCCTTTAGAAGCACTGATAAACATTTATAAGGATCTTATTCGGTGACTGTGTGTTTTCTTCAGTTGTTGCTATAAAGAGCAAACAGTTATTGAAAGTAAACATGGAGAGAAAAATGAGTGTCCATTTTAAAATTTTAACAGATTTCAGGGATTGTGCAAAAGTAAACAAGCTTATCCTTTTTCATTAAAATATGGATTTAATTTTTTTAATTTACATTTTATTTTAATAAGTTGTAAAATTCTATCATTGTTTTGTTAAATATTTTTAAAAGTAAACTATTTGCTTATCTTTTACCTAATGCCAATCCCAATCCCAATGAACTAATTCATTTTATTAATGGTTAATGATATTGCACAAATCAATTTATCATTTTAGGAGACTGTGGCATTGCAAAGTTTGAAAACTCCTGGCCTAGACAATCTTCTGAGATGCCCTTATGGCTTTTGGTTTTCATTCCTACAAGAAAGGCAGCTTTGTTCTGCCAGAATGAATCTTAATGCTGTCACTCCAAGTTGATGTAGGTGGGAAATGCAGATAGACTTTGATTGATTTTTGTTTAAGTTCAGGGATAGGAATAGAAAGCTGAACAGCTCCCCATTAATTTTTATTGTAAATAGGAGGAGAGAACACCAACTAATTTAAGGAGGAAGGTTTTTGCTTTTTGAAGCAAAATGAAGGATATGTTATAGTTATAAATAATTAACTTGCATGTGTGTTGGAAGATGGTTTAATTTCCTGAAAGAAATGACTTGTGAGGAATGATTGGGGGGTGGGGGTGACAGAGGGAAGCCATGTAATCTATATGCCTTTGCCTTTCATGCTTGTGTGTGAGAGAAAAGACTAAATGTATTCAGTGGAAA
Organism: Ahaetulla prasina; assembly: GCF_028640845.1. Taxonomy (NCBI): domain Eukaryota; kingdom Metazoa; phylum Chordata; class Lepidosauria; order Squamata; family Colubridae; genus Ahaetulla; species Ahaetulla prasina. The sequence goes on along the minus strand of NC_080542.1, from coordinate 53,792,746 downwards.
CATGTCAGCAGGAAAGCTGAAAGGAGATTGTTGAGACCATTCCTATCAAAGAGAGCAGCAAAGGTTTCCAGGTTGAAAAGGCTCTTAGAATCTCTATCCTGAAGAAGGGCCCAGGCCCAAATAATGGCAAGAAAAGGTTCTCTTGGTCTCCATAAAAATCTCACAGAATATGGAAATGCACTCTCTTCCCATACAGGTATTTAAAAAAGGATACATTTATATAATTTAGGTTTAGGAGATTGTATATTCCTTCCTCTTTGTTAGTCAGATCTGAGTTGATATTCCTATCTCCAATTCTAATATATAACTTATAGAGAATTAAAACCAAATACACATAGTCCTTGAGTTACGAATGTAATGGAGCCTGCCAGTTATATTTGTAACCCGAGGATTCGTAGGAGTGAATTACATAGCTTGACTGTGATCACTCTCTGCTTTTGCCCAAGCATTTGCTAATCAAATACACAGATTGTTAAGGGCACATGAGGTGTCTCAGGGTGGGGAAGGCCATGGGAGGAGGCTAGTGATTTCCCCACCTACTATCTCATGCTTTGCCCCCATCCAGGTCACTTACCTTATGTAGATCTCAATGATCAATGGAACTGTCCACCCTCCAACCTCTCTGCATGGTTTCAACTTGAGCAAAAGCTTGTCAAGGCTGTCAAGGACTAGAGATTGCATCCCTATAGGCTCCAATCATTTTTACAAAAAGCTGTGAGAATGGAGCCCATTGATCTTACCTGATCTCATGGTACTTTGAGTCTCTGTTCTCTGTAAATGGAGGCATCCCTCCGGGCCTCCGTTTACAGTGGCAAAGGCCTTTCCTCAAGGCCTTTGCCACTGAGAATTAAGCTTCTGTTTGGGGCAGCAAAGGCCTTTCCTCAAGCCTTTGCCACCGAGAACGGAGGCCTGGAGGGGCACACGTGCCCCTCCTGGCCTCTGTTCTCGGTGTCAAAAGGTTTTTGCAAAAACGACCGAAGCCTATAAGGACACAATCAAGTCTTGTTCAATGGTTTTTGCTTCCGTGATTCAGGTCTTCCCGCCGTTTGCAAAGCCTTTTGTTGCAGATCTCATCCAGGCCTCCATTTACAGAGAACAGAGGCCCAGAGTACTGTGAATCAGGCAAGAGCAATAGCATGACATCTCATGCTTCTGATCTCATGGGATCTTGCAGTATTTTAGGCCTCCATTCTCTGCAAATGCACCAAAGGCGTGAAGCACCAAAGTAGGCCAAGATACTGAAAACGCCTTAGATCTTCGCAAGGTGAGTATCCACAGGCCTAGTGCCTGTGGAGATCCGGTGTGTGTGTGTGGAGGAAAATAGGCAGGGCAAATGTTGCAAAGCCTCATCAATGTGAACGACTGCTGTGATGCTGCAACATTTATAATTTCAGAACTCTGTCATAAGTACTTGGGGGGGTTATGTTATAACTTCGAACGATGGCTAAGTGAACTGTCATAACTTGGAGATTACCTGTACTATGTTAAAAAGTGGATTAAAAATCCTGCAGTGAAAGGATACAGAATTGGTTCCATTGGAAAAAGTTTTTCGACTCATGAATTTTAAACTACTTGGGGAATCTCCATGGGCAGGGAAAATTGCACCAGTGATCACTTCCATGGAGAAATATTTTTCCATGGAGCAGAGAAGTGTGGTTTCATGTGCTGTCTGCATCCCACAGATGGGGCTTCGCTTGTTTGCACGGCCCAGTTGCTGGAATGCTGCGGATCTGGTCCGTGGACTGGGGGTTGGGGACCCCTACCGCAGTTTCTGAGCAGTTTAAGTGTCAGCATATTGTCCCCAACAATTAATCCAATTACTTGATTAAATGTCATATTTAACAACTCTTCTGGCCATTCATTTCCAAGTTGTATTGTTTTGACAAAAGAAGCAAAATAGAGTTTATTTTAAAAACTGTACCATTTTAATAGTAATTGAACATAAAAAGCTTTAGTACTCAACATTCTGCTGTCCTTTTTCTACTGCAGGGATGTCAAACTCATGTCATCACGGTGTCATCATATGATGTATCGGGACTTTTCTCCCGTTGGGTAAACCAGGCGTGGGCGTGGCCAGTGCGTGACGCATCTGGCCGATGGGCTGGGAGTTTGACAGCCCTGTTCTACTATCTTTGGGACATGGATGCTTCCTGTGAGAGAAAGGAAATCTCTTCTATCCACCTGGCTAATTTGTGTCTGTAGCCTATAATGCTGTCCATTGCTCCTTCATTTTTCCCTCAGTTTTTTCGTCTTCCTTTACTTTCATTATCAGGTTTTCAAGATTGTTTTACTTTAATTTCAGATGTTCCATTACTTATTTCATTAACAATCTCTTCTTTACTTCCCAATCTAATCTGTTGTCAACATTTCCATTTTATTTGTCAAAAGCTCTAAATTAATTCTATCTATAAATTGTGCATTATTATATTATTGCATAAGATGTCTCATTATGCTTTTACATTCTTTATTCTTAACTGCGTGAACTATTGTCATTGCATATATAAAAACATCTGAACAGTGAAAAATATAGTCTACATATTACTTCCTCAAATCTAAAGTAAAGAAAAGAAAAAACAATGGGAAAAATATACAAAAGGAATCATTTTGTTCCAGTCAAAAATTGTCAGCGTTCTTGGCTTATCTTATAATTAAATCCATTCAGTATGTTATCTTTTTTCATCTACAGAAAGAAAATACTGTAGCTAATTGCATCCAATCTGAGCCCACTTGTATTCAATCCAAAGCCAGAAGCCTATTTGTACTTGGATTTTTATACGTGATTCTAGGGGTCTGATGAAAAGTTATATTTCGATTGGAAGTGTCAGATGTCTGAATTCAGGGCTCCCAAGCATCATCCCACAAAGTGGACTCTATGTAGTGTCAGGCTTGAAGTCACCCTAGGCAACATCTGGATATTCCTGATGCAGATGTGGCAAAGTATGTGACAACACCGCATTGCATAGCAAGGAAGATGAAACAGCATTTCATTGAACAAAGTGATTGAGCTGCCAATATCATAATTTCCCTGTGGTGTGTCTGGGCTCTTTTATTGTAACCTAAAGTAGCATGGAAAAATTATGTTAGTGATAGCTATAGTTGCTTCAGCTTGGTATTCCTTATATGATAGATTTTAATTAAGTAAAGCACAGATTGGTGTCTATTGGCAACTTCTGAGCCTGCTGGAATCTGACTTTTGCTCCCATGAGATAGTCAAGAAAAAATTAAGTCTGGTTGTCTGACATATTTCAGAATTTTGATCTCCCTTGAGAACAGCAGCATTTCACTCAGTATTTTCATTAGAATATTAATCAGGATGAGATTAAGATACTGTTCTGCAAAATACCATAAATAATTGCCTTGAGGCAGAGCAGCTGTTCTGTAAACTTTCATGAGGGAATTACCATCCAGCTGTCTAGAAAAGAAAATGGTATTTGCTTCCTTGATCATTTTTATAGCAGTATCAGTATTTGTAGCAAGAGAATTTGCTTTGAAGAGTGTGTTTCCGGATTCTTCCTTTTTTAATTTTCAAATTAATATACTAAAGTTTAACCAGGAAATTTCCTTAACAAATCATCTCTCCCTTCTTTGGGTTGGCCTGTCTTACTTCTACACTGATCTCTCTAGGTTGGCATTAAACTAACACTACAAGAATTTAATTTCATAGAAATTATGCTGTTTTTAGGAGCCATCCAAAAGGTCAAGGTGGTTATGATGATTACACAATTGAAACTTCATCCCTATTAATGCATATCACGCATTACCATGCCTACCATGCTAACTTTTAAAGCTCTTTTCCCAATAAAGAATTTCCCTGCCATTTTTCTAGGTAGAGGATCATTGTTTTCAAATTTCCAGGTGCCAGTGTAAAATGATAAGGTAATAAAATAACCAGGTGATTAGATAGTAAGAAATGCTACCAGAAGCTTGCCATTCTTATTCTTGGCTGAATAATAATATTTAAAAGTAAGAGGAAACAGAAGAAAATAGAAGTCGGAGAGAGTGAGAAAGGGAAGGAAAGGGCAAACAAGTCATCTATAGTGCAGCCTTCCCAGCCTACTGACCTCCAGATGCATTGCAAGCCCTCTTCTGCTCCTTTCATTCTCAACAAATACCATATATTTTGGAGTATAAGATGCTCTGGACTATAAGACGCACCTCCCTTTTTTTGGTGAGGAAAACAAGAAAAAGAAATCTGCCTCTGTCTCTCAGCAATTTTGCCTCATTGCAGCAAATGAACGTTGTACTTACCTGAACGTTTGTTCTATGTGCACTGTGTGAGAGTCCAAGCAATGGGTCTTAACTTCGTCTGATGGGCCAGAGACTGAGTTAAGATTTGTTTATTTATTTATTTATCAAATTTATATACCGCACCATCTCCCGTAGGACTCAGGGCGGTTTACAGGCATATTAAAACAATATAACAATATAATAAATAACATTTAAAACCCAAATTAAAACTAAATATTATCCAAGCCTGGTCACTAAAACAGTAAGAACCAATAAAACCCACATTAAAATTTAATTAAAACATTTTGTTCTTAGGCTAGTCCCGCACGTTGAAATAATAAAGTCTTCAGTTCACGTCTGAAGGTCCGAAGGTCAGGAAGTTGTCGTAGTCCTGGAGGAAGCTCATTCCACAGGGCTGGTGCCGCCACAGAGAAGGCCCTCCCCCTGGGGGTCGCCAACCTACATTGTTTGGTCGACGGCACCCTGAGGAGGGCCACTCTGTGGGAGCGCACAGGTCGTTGGGAGGCAATCGGTGGCAGAAGGCGGTCTTGAAGATACCCCGGTCCTAAGCCATGGAGCGCTTTAAAGATGATAACCAAAACCTTGAATTGCACCCGGAAGACTACCGGTAGCCAGTGCAGGCCGCGCAGGATAGGTGTTATATGGGAGCAGGTGTTATATGGGACCTATATAGGTGTTATATGGGAGCAGGTGTTATATGGGTATTATATGGGAGCAGCGCGGTGCTCCCTCTATCACCCGCGCGGCCGCATTCTGGACTAACTGGAGCCTCCGGGTGCTCTTCAAGAGGTGTTTACCCACACCTCTTGCTTTTCGCTGGAGTCCAGTTTCTTTAGCAAAGATTTGGTCCTAGAGAGTCATGACCTGTGGATGAAATTTACCCACTCCGGAGTTCTGCACCAGTACGGACCCAGGGAGGGGTTGGATTCTCATGCAGCGCACATCAGGTAAGTACACATTCATTCTCCTATACATTGCTTAGAGAGTCCAAACAATGGGATATATCCAAGCTAAGTATCCCTAGGGCAGGAAATGGATGGGTCCAGGACCCGATCAACTGAAAACACCTGCTGCAGCACCTTCCTGCCAAACCCTGTATCTGCCGAGGCAAATTTGACCCCTCGGCTCCTGGCCTCTGAAATTGGGAATAGAACCGCAGAAGCTGTGATTTCTGCGGGCTGGCAAATAGGTCCACCGAAGGAAGTCCAAATTTGGTTGACAGTAGGAGGAAGAGGTCTGGATGCAGCTTCCATTCTGCCGGATTGATGATAGACCTGCTTAATCAGTCTGCCGTGGTGTTGGAGACCCCAGAGATGTGTTTGGCTTGGAGGGAGAGTAGATGTTTCTCTGCCCACAGTCCCAGGTCTGCAGCTTCACACATCAGAGCCCTGGAGCGGGTGCCCCCCTGACGGTTCACATGCGCTTTGGTGGTAACATTGTCCATCAGTAAGAGCACATGATTGCCCGACAATGGCTGTTGGATGTGCCGAACTGCCAGATGTACTGCTCTCAACTCCAGCCCATTGATGTCATTTAAGAGATCCTCCACAGTCCAACAACCCTGGATCACACTGGAATGCAGGTGGGCACCCCAGCCAAAGAGGCTGGCATCCATGGTCAGGACTAGCCGAGTTGAAAAATATACATCCCTTTAGGCCGACTGAGTTAAAGAAATGGGGGTCCAGCCAGAAGCAAGAGGTGTAGTTAAACAAATCTTAACTCAGTCTCTGGCCAATCAGATGAAGTTAACACCCATTGTTTGGACTCTCTAAGCAGCGCACAGGAGAACAGCCTGCTTTACTTTCATTTTTGTTTTCAACATAGCTTGAAAAAAGAAAAAAAATCTGCTCCCAGCACTGCACAGCAATAGACAGTGGCAATCCCTGCAGCCTGAAACAGCAGAGAGTTGGGAGGCTGATCCAATGGACAATCAACTTCTGCTAATTAGGCTGTGCTGAAACTGAAATGGGCTGTTTCTTCTTGCTGCTTGCTGCAAGGAGGTAAATTGCTGGGAGGCAGAGGCCAAAGGGGGAGGCAGTGAGTGGGAGGGGCTACATTTGGTGTATAAGACACACCCAAATTTTCACCCCCTTTTAGATGGGAAAAAGGTGTGTCTTATACCCTGAAAAAAAGGGACGCGGTGGCTCAGTGGCTAAGATGCTGAGCTTGTCGATCAAAAAGTCAGCGGTTCAAATCCCTAGTGCCGCGGAAGGGGGTGAGCTCCCCGACTTCTCCGAGCTTCTGCCAACCTAGCAGTTCGAAAGCACGTAAAAAAATGCAAGTAGAAAAATAGGGACCATCTTTGGTGGGAAGGTAACAGCATTCTATGCGCCTTTGGCATTTAGTCATGCCTGCCACATGACTGTGGAGACGTCTTTGGACAGTGCTGGTTCTTCGGCTTTGAAACGGAGATGAGCACCGCCCCCCAGAGTTGGGAACAACTAGCACATATGTGCGAGGGGAACCTTTACCTTTACCTTATATACCCATTCTTATATAGTAAGATATGGTAATATAGTAACCATTCTTAACATTTCTGAAACGCATTAGGTTGGTACCGGTTGCTGTACTTAACTGACTTTAGGGTCTATAATCTCATTTGCTTAATCTAGATTTTTTTAAATTTTGGTCCTTTGGTGTAAATGATCACCCCTATAAGAACTGTAAAATTATCATATTTTGAAATTAATTGCATAATTGCAATAATAGTGTCCATATGTAGTTTCTCCCATTTCTGTAAATTGGACTTGAAGGGACTAGAAAAATACTGTATGGGGGTTTAAATTTTTTCTGAGCTTACATCTGAAATTTAGATAAGAAACCAGCCAATGACTCTATCTGAGTACAATGTATTCTGATATCTGTTAAGTATAGCTGCTGTATATTGCCCAGAATATAGCCATATAAGTTTGATAAATGAACAAACATATAAAGGCCGTTAGCAACATATAGTCAGATTCTTAACCAGGTTGCAAAGAAGATCTACAAGGCAATAGTCCTAAAGAAAGGCGTAATTACATGAGAAGCAAGATAGACACATTCCTTTTGAGGTCTGCCCATGCTTGCTCTTGTTGCACTTCATCTATTAAAGTTTTCGTTGCCCTTAAAGACATGATTTTTACTATAATAGATCAAATAATCAGAAGAAACATCTTCCAAATAGATTCAAGATTTTACTAATCAGGTAATTTATTGAGGGACGTGGTGGCTCAGTGGCTAAGACGTGAGCTTGTCGATCAAAAGGTCGGCAGTTCAGCGGTTCAAATCCCTAGTGCTGCATAACGGGGTGGGCTCCTATTACTTGTCCCAGCTTCTGCCAACCTAGCAGTTCGAAAGCACATAAAAAATGAAAGTAGAAAAATAGGGGCCACCTTTGGTGGGAAGGTAACAACGTTCCATGTGTCTTTGGGGTTTAGTCATGCTGACCACATGACCACGAAGATGTCTTTGGACAGTGCTGGCTTTGAAACAGAGATGAGCACCGCCCCCTAGGGTCAGGAACAACTAGCACATATGTACGAAGGGAACCTTCACCTTTACCATAACTCTTTATTAACCAAGTAACTGATAATTATTTTTCTTTTTTTCTCTTCAGCAAAAGGTCATGAAACTTTTTGGGGTTGTAATTTTCTAAGTTCTACAAGCTGTAATTTTCCAACTTTAGCCCTTTGTTTTTAGAGTAAGTTGATGCTTTTTTGTTTGTTTTTTTGGCTCTCTCACACTTTTTGCTGACTTAGCTTACTGTGACCTGAAAGTTTCTAAAACCACAAAGCTAAGAATATAGAGCAAGTTGGGGAAAGCTAACTCTTCTTAAAATGTGCTGTTGCCCTTTGTTTGGAAGGGGAGTTTATGTTTCTCTTTTTGCTGCTTAAAAAAAAGAGATCCTAAAGTTTTTTTAAAAAAAACTATTTTTTTTAAAGGTGGTATCTCAGAACTCACATTTTCTGAGCTGAAAGCCAGAAATCCTGCTAAGAATTTTCTTGGAAAAAAAATAGTTTAAGACAAGAAAGTTAATCATAGCATTAGTTATCACTGGAAATTTGAACTAAAACACCCAACTAAAACATTATGAGAGTATATATTTATTTGCAATCAAAGTACTATATGTCATTCTCGTTAATTGTCCCTACTGTCAGCAGACTGACTTGATCATTCCTTTCCAAAATATTTGATTACAGATGTGGGACTGTTGAATCTAGGATTTCCCACATCAAGACCTCAAAGTTTTTTTTTAACTCCATTCTATGTTCTAAGGCTCTATTTCATGTTTATTGTCTGCTTCTCCTTTTTCTCTTTATATTATTATATCTATTTAATATAATTAACAATTACAGCTTGGAGGTCTTTGAATCCAACACTCTGCTCAAGCAGGAGACCATATACAATTTGACACAAGTGGCTGCCTGGTCTCTTCTTTAAAAAACTACAGTGAGAAGCACCCACAACTTCTGAAGGCAAGCTGTTCCACTGGTTAATTGTTCTTACTGTTAGGAAGTTTCTCCTTAATTTCAGGTTGCTTCTCCTTGATTAATTTCCATCCATTGTTTCTTGTCTTGCCTTCTGGTGCTTTGGAAAATAAGTTGACCCCCTCTTCTTTGTGGTAGCCCCTCAAATACTGGAATACTGCTATCATGCCACCCCCCTAGTCCTTCTTTTTTCTAGACTAACTATACCCAGTTCCTGAAACCATTCTTCATATGTTTTTATCTCCAGGCTTTTAATCATCCTCGTTGTTCTCTGTGCTTTTTCCAAAGCCTCAACAGCTTTTTTGTAATGCGGTGACCAAAAGTGGATGCTGTATTCCAGATGTGGACTTACTATGGTTTTATGAAGCGATACTAATATTTCATGTGATTTTGATTCTATGCCTCATAGAACCATAAACAGAGATTTATACAACCAAGGATTGTATTAGCTTTTTTGGCTGCTGCCATACAGAAAAAAAGGGAAGTAATAATAATAACAACATTATTACCAATGATAACAACAAATAATGGCAAATATCAACAAGCATTGATACAAGACAAAAATTGGAACTTACTAAATGTACAGGAAACAAAAAATGAATGTTGTAATGCAATAAAAACACAAATAAAATGTAACAAGGGGAATTACATGATCAATTTCAATGAAAATTGGAAAGGAAAAAGATTAAAGATAAAACATGGCAGTGGCTTACAACTTAAAAAAATATGAAAGCTTGAATTTGGCTACACAAGAGCAAATTATTTAAACTAATGCAATCAAGACCAGAACTGCAAAATCATCAAATTATCCAAAATGCAGATTGTGCAAAGAAGCAGGAGAAACAATAGATTATATATTCAGCTTGTGTAAGAAGATCTCATTAATTGATTACAAATAACGACAATACACAGTTGCAAAATTGATTCACTGAAACCTCTGTATAAATTATTATATATCAGTAATGAAACATTGATGGGAAAATTGATGTTGAAAAAGTATAGGTACTCCTTTACTTGTGACTATAATCAAGCCCTGAATTATGGTAGTAAATTTAAACGGGTCACCATGTGTCCGTTCCTAATTTTATGATCTTTTTTGCAGTGGTCATTAAGTGAACATGGCAGTCTGTTTCTAGCTCTTTGCTGGAAACTAGAAGTAAATGCCAGAAATGGACAAAAAACACTGGAAATCACAGTCACCTGACCATGGAATGCTGCAAATGCTGTAAATATGAGCCAGATGCCAAGCATCCAAAATGTGGTCATTTGACTGTGTGTGTGTGCGGGCATTGAAACTTCAAAAATGGGTTGTAAATAGCTGGGAGGTTTGTCACAACTTTGAATGGCTGTTAAGCGACCAGTCATTAAACGATGACTATTTATAGTCAAAATAGTTCTGGAGAACCGGTAGCAGAAATTTTGAGTAGTTCGGAGAACCGGTAGTAAAAATTCTGACTGGCCTCGCCCCCATCTATTCTCTGTCTCCCAAGTCACAGCTGGTCGGGAGGAAATGGGGATTTTGCAGTAACCTTCCCCTGGAGTGAAGTGAGAATGGACATTTTACAGTATCTTTCCTCTGCCATGCCCATGAACCCACGCCCACCAAGTCACACCTACACACCAGTAGTAAAAAATTTTGGAAACTCGCCACTGTCTGCAAAGTTGCACATTGCATGTGCCACCCCCTATGGCAGAGATTTCCAGCCCCACGTTCCTTCAGGCCTTCCTGTCCTCTACCATCCTCTGGAGTCTATTTAAGTTCACGCCTACTGCTTCAGTGACTCCATCCAGCCACCTCATTCTCTGTCGTCCCTTTCTTCTTTTTCTCTCAATCTTTCTCAGCATTAGGCTCTTCTCCAGTGAGTCCTTCTTTCTCATTAGGTGGCCAAAGTATTTCGGTTTCATCTTCAGGATCTGGCCTTCTAAAGAGCAGTCAGGGTTGATCTCTTCTAGGACTGACTTGTTTGTTCGCCTTGTAGTCCGAGGGACTCGCAGGAGTCTTCTCCAGCACCAGAGTTCAAAGGCCTCAATTCTTTGATGCTCAGCTTTTCTTATGGTCCAAAAAATAGCTTACCTGTTGCTAATATACAGAGATTGAAAACAAAGAAATAATTATTTGCTATTAGATACCAAGTCCAATGCGAAGTGGATATCTGAAAAGAAAACACCAGTTTGAAAAGAACATCATCCAGAAGCAGAACATAGGCCAGCAGATCAATGTTGAGATATATATGAAACAAAAAATCCCCAGAAATAGAATTGGAAGAACTGCAGGAGCAAAGAAATCAAAGCCAAAAGTAGCTCAGATAGTAGAGACAAATCAGAGGGAGTCAGGACCTCAGGAAGCCAGCATTACTATTGGATCAGTTTCATTCCCAAACTGGGCACCATCTCTATACTTCCTCCTCAGAAAGAACAAAGTCCTGCAACTGAAAAAAAGAATAACTGAGCATCTAGAACAGCACAAAAACAACAGAATAAGGTTGCCTGCATTGAATCATGTTGTATTGAAAAACATAGCTAAAAAGATGCCAGTACTATAGTATGAAATATATGCACCATTTCAAAGAACTAGCTGACAGAACTAACAAACTAACTGCATAGCTGCAGTTATAACAGAAGCTCTTGGATGCAAAATCATTAAACAAGAAAAAAAAATCCAAAATGGAAGATCAGATTAGAAAATAAGATCAGTGTGCTAAGATCAGATGCAAGCAAGTTAGAACAAATGAAAAGCTGAAGATCAAGAACACCAAAGAATGCCCAATCAAGAAATAAAACCTAGAAACAAGGAAGATCAAGGAAACACTGGAAATTATAAATCAGCAAGTAACAGCCATAGGCAAGAAAATCAGCGGATATGTAGATAACTCAAAGAAATATAAGAATATAGCTTGGATAAAGGAGGGGGGTGAAAGAAAAATAAAATAAAATGAAGGACCTTGTAATAACAGCAGAAATCGTGGAGAAAAGAGCAAGAAAGATAAAAGAATTGGTCAGCACCAGGTGAAGATGAATTATACGGTTTTTGGTTGAAACATCTACAAAACATTTTATATTATTTTCCTTGAAATTATGGCTTGGTGTGACTTTTATAGATTATTCTATAAAAATTATAATAATATAATAATATAATTATATTATACAATTATAATTTCCATTATTATATGGTAATATCGTCATTGAAAATTTTTATCCATTTTCCAATGCTTGTGTGTTCTGTTTCCCCATCGTATTTAGGTAAGAGTTGATATATAAGTATCCTAGTTATTATTGCTGATTTTGTATGAATTTCACACTTTTTCGTAATATAACTGTTTCCTTTTTGAGATCTGATTTTATCCTTGTTGTTATTTGTAAATACATCAACCGTGATATATCCCACTTTTCACTAAACAGTTCTTGCTGTTTTTTATTTGCTTGTTGAATCTGAGTAAACAATATTTGTGTATATAATTACCTTATTTTTTGGAGTATAAGATGCACTCCCCCCAAAGTGGATGGAAATGTCTGTGCGTCTTATACACTGAATGTTGTCAAAGCCCCGCTCATCCGCTGGCCCTCATTCTTTGTCTGCTTTCGGCCTCCGAGTGTTACATTTTCAGCTTCCACATGCTCCATTTTAGATCCGTTCCAGGCTGCGGGTCTTGCCACAGTACATCGCTGCCTCCGTGCATCGCATTTTCAGCTTCTTCCAGGCAGCAGGGATTGCCGCTGCTGATCCCCGCTGCCTGGAACCGGCCGATAATGCAATGCACGGAGGCCAAAAACGTGGTGCATGGAGTGCAAAAATGCAACGTGTGGAGGCCGAAAACGCAATGCGCGGAGACAGTGATTGCCAGCAATGTGCTGTGGCAATCCCGGGAGCCTGGAACTAGTTTAAAATGGAGTGTGCAGAGCTGAAAACGCGATGTGCAGAGGCCAAAAATGTGACATGCAGAGGCAGCAATGGGCTCTGGCGATCCCTGCAGCCTGGAAAAGTTGATTGGCAGTATTCTGAGAGGCCGATCCAACCGCCAATCAGCTGCTCGTGCTGAATCAGGCTGCAATAATGTGCTGAAGCTGACCAGGCTGTTTGCTGTTTGCTGCAAGGACACTAGCCAGATGAATATTGATGGATGCTGGTAGGCAGAGGCAGATTTATTTTCTTGTTTTCTTCAGTAAAAACTAATACTTATACTCTGGAGCGTCTTATACTCTGAAAAATACGGTATATTTTTGTTTCTGTTATCTCCAACATGAAAAAGATTTGAGAGAGAAGTGAGGGATGAAATTGTTGAGTACAGGTAGTTCTTGATTTACAACAGTTCATTTAGTGACAGTTCAAGGATAGAACTGTCGGCACAGAAAAAGGTGATTATTTTACCGATTCCCACACTTATGATTGTTTCAGCGTCCCCATGGTCACGTGATCAAAATTCAAATGCTTGGCAACTGACTCATATTTCAGTGTCCCAGAGTCAGGTGATCACCTTTTGCAACCTTCTGATAAGCAAAGTCAATGGGGAAAACAAGATTCACTTGTTGTATTACTAACTTAGCAACTGCAGTGATTCACTTAACAACAATGGCAAGAAAAGTCATAAAATGGAGCAAAACTCACTTAACAAATGTCTTACTTAACAGCAGAAATTTTGGGCTCAATTGTGTTTGAAAGTTGAGGACTACCTATATTCCATATGCTTATCAAACTTTGTTTATAATATGTCCTTTGTGACTCTGTACCATAAGCATCAATGAAATTCTAAATCGGCCCTCTCCAAAACTGACATTCAACTATTCAGGGGTTTTATCCGTTCTGTTATCTGTGTTAGGTGGCTTGCTTTATGATATAGTCTTAAATTTGGAAGAGCCAAAGACCAGGTCTCTCTTTGGTATCTTGTACACATTTGCTTTCACTCTGGATCTTTTCCTATTCCATATTAATTTACTAATAGTTTTTTGCCATATTTATTGTCTGCTTCTGACTCAGTGCCAAGGCCAGATTTTGATGGCTTCATTTGTGAGGTATTTTGGGATATGAGTCAGGTAGTTGATACTGAATGGTTTTCTGTATTTGAACCTTCAGTAGCGATAGTAATATTTGTTGTTGTTTATTTGTATTTTCTCAGACTCTGGGATATTTCTCATCCATAACACTGGTCTGCAGAGCTGCTTGGAAACAAAGGACACTTTGGTGAAGATTTCTAAGATCTGTAATGCAAGTCTTCCTGCTCAGAAGTGGAAATGGGTTTCCAGGAATCGGCTTTTCAACATTGGAAACACGCAGTGCTTGGGAGTCTCCTGGAAGTCTGCAAACAGCAGTGCCACTACCCACGCCTTGGCCACTTATGAATGTGACCGTGAATCTGTCAACATGCGATGGAACTGTCGGAGTCTAGGGGACCAGCTTTCCCAGTATTTGAGCTCAAGGTTGGGGAACTGGTCAATGACACCAGCTGAGAGAGGTGACCATGCTCGTGGAGGACAGTGGAAGATCTATGGCCATGATGAAGATTTGTGCTCTCGGCCGTACTCTGGTAAACCCACATTAGAAGATTCTGCGCTATCCAAATTTAATATCTTTTAGATGTTTTTGTTAAAATTATAAGCAAAATATATCATTAACAGATATTATTGACTCTTAATGAGTGCAGGCTAATAATAATACATGCTTATGAGTCCAAGTTATGTAATTTAGCATTTTTACTTCCAGTAGTCAACCAGCTAGGTGCCTTTGCATCGTGAAAGTAGAGCAAGATGGTGATAGGCAGCATTAAACTTTCATTGTCCAAGCATTATTATCATTGCATTAATTATGTGTTGGATCAATTTGAAATTAGGCAGCAAGGCTGATTATGGCTACCCATAAAGGAATTATAGAATCTTAAACTGGATTACAAAGTGTTGATTGCCAAACCTTTTGTTCAAAATTATAAACATTTCTTTTTTCTAACTGGACAAATATGATTTCTCTCTTTTCCAGAAATTTACACTATTCAAGGCAACTCTCATGGAAGGCCCTGCACCATCCCCTTCAAGTATGATCATCAGTGGTTTCATGATTGTACAAGTATGGGACGTGGAGATGGTCATCTCTGGTGTGCCACCACACAGGATTATGGCAAAGATGAGAGATGGGGATTCTGCCCCATTAAGAGTAAGCTGCTTCCAGTTGTATAGAATATGACACCCTAGGCTAATACTTTTCAATTTATTCATGAGAATGAAGTGGTGACTATGTGCAGTTAAATGGGTTCTCTTTTTTTGCTAGATTCCACAAGAGTTTATTGTTTCTCCTTTTCACGGCTAAGCTCCTAAGGCTTAGGGCTGTGATTTCCTGAATAATTCTGCTACTAAAAAATCTTTATAGATTTTGCTTTATAGATATTGCTCGTCTTAAAGCACCTATATTGCTTTCCTATACTTCCTGCCTTTAGTTGCTACTTTGTAACTAGGCTCAAATTATATGTATGCAGTTTTATCTAGTACTTACTTTCTTTTCCTGCATTATATGATCCTTCCCCTTAGTAACCAGAACAGTGAAATACAGATTTAGCAGTACAGCCAGACTTTGAGTACTTTTGCCATGGAACACATAGAAAAGTGGTGTTTATATAGGCACTGGATAGGGATACAAATGCATATGCATATACAGATTAACCACCGTTCAGCCCCAAATTTCCGTTGCTAAAGCAAGACAGTTGTTAAGCGAATTGCACCCCGTTTAATAACCTTTTTCTCACAGTTGTTAAGTGAATCATGCAGTTTTTAAGCAAATCTGGCTCCCCCCATAGACTTTTGACAGAGTCAAAGTTACAAATGGTGATCATATGGTCCTGAGACATTGCAACTGTCATAGATACATGCCAGTTGTCAAGTGCCAAAATTTTGATTGGAGTGGAGCATTGTAAGAGGGCAGAGCCTGTCTGTAGAAGGATGCTCATTGGGCCTGGCTGAGAAGAATGCAGCGGGACAGAGACAGTAATTCGTGCAGGCCGGGATAAGCATGTGGTTCTCAACTAAAAATGGCACCAGCTCTTGTTTAATGACTGTAACCAGGATTACCAAAACAGTTGCTAAGCAGTGCAGGCCCCTGAAGTTTTCCCTAAGCTTAACGACAGAAATTCTGATACAAATTAGGATTGCTAAACTAGGGCTATATGTCTTACAGTAACCGTGAAAGCTTAATATCAAATTCAGCATTCAAGAAATGTATCTTTCTATGCAGTTGCTGCAATCTTTATGAAAAGTACACATACGTTTACGCATTGTACATTATAGTCTTCTGAATCCAACAATTCTGACTTGCATATTCTTCTTTTCTTTTTTTCACATGATTATTCCCTAGGCAGTCATGATCACGCAACTTAGAAAGCTGTAGAATGAATTTCCAAAAATGCATAACTTTTTTTGAACCCATTTGCTAACCAAGGTGAGGACGTATTGTGTTAACTTGGAGTCTCTTCCTTTTTGTAGGCAATGACTGTGATACATTCTGGGACAGAGACCAACTCACCAATAGCTGCTATCAGTTCAACTTCCAGTCCACTCTGTCTTGGCAGGAGGCTGGAAAGAGCTGTGAGCAGCAGGGAGCCAGCTTGCTTAGCATCACTGCGATTCATGAGCAGACCTACATCAATGGTAAGCATTGGAAATATGTACTTGAAACAGGTTCTCCTAGTAAAAGGGATGGAAAAATGTTTTGCTCTGCAGACTGACACGTTTACCATTCTTTCACTTTTATAGACTAACAATAAGCCTTCCAATAGTGTTTGTTGGGTATTCTTCAGTATTTTGATAAAATGAATATTAATACAAAGAAAGTATCAGTATGTATATATGAATGTATATGTGTATATGTATATGCATGTATGTATGTATCTATCTATCTATCTATCTACACACATATTATACACACACACACACACATACAAACACACACACACATATACACACATATACATATGCATACATACATACATATTGCCCTGGATCAGGCGAACTGGTAGCAGCAGCAGGAGGCTCTGCCCACCCGCCCGGACAGAAGGGGCGCATGTGCACGCACAGTACACACACACACACACACACACACACACATACCTCTATATAAGGGATGCAGTGGCTCAGTGGCTAAGACACTGAGCTTGTCGATTGAAAGGTCGGCAGTTCAGCGTTTCAAATCCCTAGTGCCGCATATCGGGGTGAGCTCCCTTTACTTGTCCCAGCTTCTGCCAACCTAGCAGTTCGAAATCACATAAAAAATCCAAGTAGAAAAATAGGAACCACCTTTGATGGGAAGGTAACAGCGTTCTGCGCGCCTTTGGCATTTAGTCATGATGGCCACATGACCACCGAGATGTCTTCGGAAAGCACTGGCTCTTCGGTTTTGAAACTGAGATGAGCACATATGTACAAGGGGAACTTTACCTTTATCTTTACTTTTTTACCTATATATAAAATATTTGAATATGCAATATGAATATTGTCAAAGAAAGCTGTCCGGTGCAAATGGATGGCGTGTGCGTAATGTGTAATTGACTGTCACCATGGTTTAAGAAGAATGTGGAGAAAAGTATGTTGTTAGGTGCCATTATGGCTTAGTATGACTTACGATAGGGGATCTATTCCTGTGACTTTCTATTTTTCTCTGACTCTGCCAGGACTACTGACAGGATATGGTTCCACACTGTGGATTGGGCTTAATGATTTGGACCTCAATGGGGGCTGGCAGTGGTCTGACAATTCCCCCTTGAAGTTCCTCAATTGGGAAAATGGTAAGTTGGACACAGAGACTGAAAACTGAATGAGATTATACAAATAAAAATAACACATATTTTATATAGAATATAAACAGATCTTGCTTACTAACTGTATAGATTCCTATTATATAAATATGTATTCCCTCTGTGTGTGTGTGTGTGTATGTAAAATGAAGAGCCAGGCAAAATTTAAAACATTCTCTGTGATAATACAAAATATCACATTGGACTGTAAAAATTCAAATATGTTCCTTTCACACCATCTAGGGCAGGGGTGTCAAACTCAAGGGCCAGGGGCCGGATTCGGCCCATGGGGTGCTTAGATCTGGCCTGCGGAGCTACCCTGGAAACAGCAAAGGACCAGCCCACAGTGCCTCTGCCAGCAAAAATGGTGTTGAGGAAGGCCTCGTGCTCCTAGGTGGTAGTGAAAGGAACGTATTTGAATTTTTACAGTCCAAATTTGATATGGTTAGCAAACATTGGGTCAAATATACCGTATATACTCGAGTATAAGCCGAGTTTTTCAGCACATTTTTTGTGCTGAAAAACGTCCCCTCGGCTTATACTCGGGTCTATACGGCTTATACTCGAGTTTTTTTTTTTTTAAGCCCCTCGGCTTATACTCGAGTATATACGGCTTATACTCGAGTTGTTTTTTTTTCTTTTTTTCACATTTTACCGGACGGAAGCCCTGCCGGTGCAGTGAGAGGGCGGGGCGGGGGAGCCGCCAGCCTTCTCAGCTGAGGGAGGGAGGGTTTCCCCAACCGGTAGGTGCCTCATTTCCCACCCTCGGCTTATACTCGAGTCCCCAGTTTACCCCAGTTTTTGGGGTAAAATTGGGGACCTCGGCTTATACTCGGATCGGCTTATATTCGAGTATATACGGTACCCTGTCCTTTTACTGCTTGGCTTTAATGTACAATTTAAAGTAATACGATAATAGTAATACATTTTTAAAAATCCATCCTTTTCAAGGAATGGAAACTATTTGAAATAAGTGTAGCTAATCTTAAAACTTAGTATTACATTTTAAAATAATGATATTTTTGAGGATATACAGATCTTTACTTTTCTGCGATTGGTTTATTCAGTTATTTTGCAGCATTGCACAGAAATTGCTTTAACTTCCCATATGCAGCCTCATCTTCATCAGTACAATGTATATTTTTTTCACCTCTGATAACAAAATCAGAAAAGAATGTTTTGTCAATCCTTGAAATTCAGAGTCGATCCAAGATTGAATCCTTAATACTGAAAACATTCTTGGATTATGATTTTTTTTTTTGTTTGAAGATTGGTTGTTGCAGAGGTAGGGTTTCTTCTTCTCTTATAGATCAACCTGATAATCCTAATGAAGAAAATTGTGGGGTGATACGGACAGAGTCCTCAGGAGGATGGCAGAATCGGGATTGCAGCATTGCTTTGCCATATATCTGTAAGAAGAAACCAAATGCCACTTCTGATACCTACTTCACAGGTGCGTAATTTGGAAAATGCAAAAAACCCAAACAATTTGAATGTTTTAGTTTAAACATAAACAATAACAATACTGCAGAATATAAAATGTCCATAATATAGATCCTTGCAGAAAATCTCACACAGGGCCTTGGTACTGGAGAAATTGTGTGGTAAATGTGGAAATGTATTGTATATTATCCTAGGCCTTTTGTGTGACAGGATTAAATGAGTCCACAAGCTATGTTCCTAGCCTTGACCTTCTTACCTGAGTAAATTGGCCAGAATGAGACCAGCTAGAGGCCAGTACTTATTTGCCAGAAAAATATATTCCTCTTTAGCTTGTAAGAAGCTACAATAGGGATCTACTGAAGAAAGCCATCAAGAAGGGTTAAGTCATATATCCCACTCCAAAAGGACCTAGTAATCCTTTCAGAGTGGGATATTCTCAGTATATCAAAATAATAATAATAAAATAAATACTGAGATGGCCAGTTTAATTGCTCCTTGTCCAATTCAGCAGAAGAATTTGTACTCTTGAATGCTATCCAAGTTCAATAAATGATTGTACCAAAAGGAACAAATTGAAAATAAGTCCAGATAAACTGGAGATGCTATAAGTAAATAAAGAAGTGATCTGAAGGATTGTGGTAACCTCTTTTTAGATAGATTTGCATTCCCATTGAATGGGTAGGTTTGTTGAATGCACTTTGATTTTCACTGGATTTGCAGGTAGCAGCTGCAAATTTCTCTTACTGTGCCTTGGAAAAATGCCAATGGAGTTCCTGTCCTCATAACAAGAGTGGCAGATACCTCCTCCTGTTGTAGGAGCAGAGGAAAAATGAAATCAACAAATCAACAACCACCATTTAGTACCCTGGCATCACACCCAGGCAAAGCGCCTTTCGCAAACCTGTTCTGCATACAAAATCAGACCTTGCCAGCCTGTGAAGAAATAAATTCAGTGCTGGGTTCCCAGCTCTTTTCACAAGATTCTTCTCAGCTGCATTTGCTGCCAGATTCTTTCCTGGCCTGAGGCTTGATTTTTCACATTGGTCTTCACAGAGAGGCTAGATAGCCAAAGATACAAAATTGGGCCCTGAATACAGATTGGATTGCATGACCTCTTAAATGTCTTTCCAGAGTTATGATTCTAAGCCAATTGCTATGGTTTCCTGACATTAAAAGTTTTGCTTTTGAGGCAGAGCACTGGACAGGCATTACATTACACAGTAGCATCTTCTTATAGGTGTGTTCACTTTGTGGTTGCAGCAATTGCCAGTCCCTACCATCTTCCATCTGTTATTTTATAGGACTTCATAAGAAACCGTGTAAGCCATAAATGGAAAAGTTATATCAAGCTTACCTTTAGATCTTAGAGAAATTTCCCATGAGGTTGATGCTCTCCTGCCCTACGGGCAAAAAGCTTGCAGTGCATGGTTGTATTCTTTCTAGCAGCCTAAATAGAGGGGTTGATTTTGCAAAGAACAGTTAGGAGCCCAGCCAGCTGCCAATGTTACATAGATGATAGATCTCTGCAATATGAAGCACTGATGTAGGAAATCTTCTTTAGCTTTTCAATGGAAAGTGCCATTTTCTTGCTGCATTGCTTTGATACAGCTTAAGCCTCACACTCAGCAGCAAGCTAGCACCAAGGTAGTGGTCTTTGTGTAAGGACCAGTTGTCGGTTTCTAACCGGTTCGCCCTGGTTTGGGCGAACCAGTAGTGGCGGTAGCAGGAGGCTCCGCCCACTCGCCCAGACAGAAGCGCAAGTGAAGCAAGCACGCATGCACACACATGCACGTGCTCCCGATTCCGAACCGGTAGCGAAGGTAAGTGGAACCCACTACTTGACATAATAAATTTGAACAAGGGACTTGATGGATAAGTCCTGTCTTTTCCATGATAAATTTGTCCATTTCTTTCAATCAGCAGGAAAGCTCACTTTCTAATACATAAAAAAGGCCCTTGTGTTGTTTCTAGGCTCTGGATTGTATTTCCCTAACTTTTCCCTAATGTTTAGAAAATCTGTAAGATCTTTTCACCAGACTTTTATTTGTTAGATCAGGGGTCTCCAAGCATAGCTGGCTGGAGAATTCTGGGAGTTGAAGTCCACAAGTCTTAAAGCTGCCAAATTTGAAGCCCTCTGTGTTAGATGATTTTAATATTTATTTTATTGTTATTTTGAGGGTTTGGGCAGAGGGATATATTGAATGGTTTAGATTTAGAAGGAAGTACACAGGCAAAAGACTTTCAGAGCCTGAAAGCCAGGCACTTAGGGCACCAATGTAAAGAATAAGAAGGGAATAAATATTTGCATTCTGTTTGAAAAGAAACTATGCATGAGGCCTTTAGTTTGAATTCTTTAATCACAAATATTAATAAAAGAATTAGTAGGGTGGTTTATATGGCAGCAAGCAAAGCTCTGTGCTAGGTTTATAGTACTCTGTTTTCTGCGTTATAGATCATGGCTGTAGTCTCACAAATATGTCCTATGGTGCTCTGATTCTCTTAAATGTATGTACTATAATCCCAGTAGAATCTGAAGTGAAGATTGATTGTGATCCCAGCTGGCAGCCATTCCAATCTAACTGCTATCGTTTGATAAGTGAAAAGAAGAGTTGGGTAGATGCCAAAAAGACGTGCTTGCGCAGTGAAGGGGATCTGGTGAGCATCCATACCCTTTCTGAACTGGAGTTTGTCACCAAGCAAATCAAGCAAGGTAAAGAATAATTGATTTTATCATGCCCTCTGGACCCTTATAGCTTGAAGTATACACAGATATTCAAATTAGTATCCCAAGCATTCTTCTTAAGCAGTAGCTATGCAGTAGGTAATCTCATTTATAAAATGATTGCCATGGTGGCAGTCAAAAAGAGAACGCTAGAAGATTGGTGATCACATCACCATTAGAGTGTGTTTTTAGTACAAAAGTGGCACCTATGTACAATCTCTCTATCTCCCGGTAATCATATTACAAAATGGCTAGATAATTTTTATTTTAGAGTTTACAGAAAATAAGATGTGACTTAGATTTAGATGCTTATCCAATTAGTTTGCTCTGTGGCCAGTGGCTTTAAAATGGTGATACATCCAAGTCAAACTTCATAAATACAATTTTCTTTGCAACAATATGGAAATTGTTTGCCATTGCCTTCCATGTTTTTAAGATTTCTAGGCTAGCCTAGCCCTGATATTTCCTCATGTTACATGTCCAAATAATAACCAGATTTGATTCTGCTTAGCATTTTAAGAAGAACCAAGTTTGACTGACAGAATACTGAATTAAGCTAAAAGAAAATAGATCCTTCTTGTTCCCAATAAGTCTTAATTCAATTAAAAATGTTGATTGGCTGGGATGTAGCCTTGAATTGTCATTTTGACAATCAAAATGATTACCTCTGTGCTTCATTTAGCTGATTGCTGATTTTTGGGTCAATTATGAGGCTATTCCCCTCAAGGATTAAATCAGTTTTTCTAAAAATCTAAATTTGTTTTTTTTGTTGATACTGACTGAACTTTAAAATGAATTGCTGTGTTGTATGTTTGTGAGAAATCTTCCTGAAAAGAACATGGATTAGAGAGGATAAAGGCAATGCTGAAATTGAACTACAGTAGTTTGGGAATAAGGGTGAAGATAAACCACAGCAGAGGAAGTTACAACTTTTCTGGGTGCCATATCCAAATTCTAAATTCCTTGTTTTCATGGAAGCTTTCATGAATTTAGCAGCATTTTGCTAAATTTTTAGGCAAGTAGAGGGCAAGTAAATTAGAAAGGCAGAAGTTATGCATTGTCTGATGTAGTGAATAGAAAGAAGTACATTACTAAGATATACACAAGGAGGCTTATATAAACTCTCTTCTCTTGTTCCCTGTTGTGCCAGATGTTGAAGAACTTTGGATTGGTCTGAATGATCTTCGACTGCAGATGAATTTTGAGTGGTCAGACGGAACACCAGTGCAATTTACATTCTGGCATCCTTTTGAGCCCAACAATTTCCGAGATAGCCTTGAAGATTGTGTGACTATCTGGGGGCCGGTATGAGTAAAATTTTGGAAATCTTTCTATCATAAGAGAAATATATAATTTTAGCATACATAGGACTCTTCGTACCCCGTATCCAAAAGTCAAAATAATACCATGTACTTGTAGGTGAATAACTCCTCATTAATGACTTGTGATTTTGGATTCTTAAGGGATCTGTAGACTTTAAACTCTTTTTTTCTTTAAAACAGATTTGATTGTAAAGAAATTTGGAAATGACTTATCCAACTTTGCCAAAAACAATTACCGTATATACTCGAGTATAAGCCGAGTTTTTCAGCACGTTTTTTGTGCTGAAAAACGTCCCCTCGGCTTATACTCGGGTCTATACGGCTTATACTCGAGTTTTTTTTTTTTTTTAAGCCCCTCGGCTTATACTCGAGTATATACGGCTTATACTCGAGTTTTGTTTTTTTTTTTCTTTTTTTCACATTTTACCGGACGGCGCGGGGAAGCCCTGCCGGTGCAGTGAGAGGGCGGGGCGGGGGAGCCGCCAGCCTTCTCAGCTGAGGGAGGGAGGGTTTCTCCAACCGGTAGGTGCCTCATTTCCCACCCTCGGCTTATACTTGAGTCCCCAGTTTACCCCAGTTTTTGGGGTAAAATTGGGGACCTCGGCTTATACTCGGATCGGCTTATATTCGAGTATATACGGTATGTAATCTAAGACCTATTTATTTTCTTCATAGACAACTGAAGCGGACAAAGCTTTGTAGGAATCCATTCCAATTTGTTTTTTATAGTTGGATCATCCACATATATTGATAAACTTGAAACATTTACTTTTTGAAGCCTTTTGAGGTTTTGCCAATAGCTGTATAACAGGATTAAATAACCCTTTTAAAACATTTATAACCGCTGTTTTCATATTGCCTATAGTATTCCTTTAGATTGCAAACATTTTGGTTTATGATATCTAGGAGATTTTACGTAGAAGGAAAGTTGGTTTACTTGTTTTAAAAACTGATTTCTGCAGTTTGTAGAATTTGCAGAAATATGCCCAGGCATTGCTAAACAGATCAGCATTGCAAATGGGGATTTTGGACAAAAATACAAATTGATGATCTCATACAAAAGACAAAAGATACCATGAAGATTAAGCTAGTATTAGATTAGAAAATTTCATACAATAAAGGCTTTGCAAAACTGTTTAAGTTATAAATATATAGTTGACACAGGAAGCTGGTAAGATACAGTATTACTGTTTAGAATATTTAGAAACTAGACCCAACTGTGAAAGTAGCTTTTACTAAGTTGAAATTTCTATGCTTCCATCCAGGAAGGAAGATGGAACGACAGTCCTTGCAATCAGACCTTGCCTTCTGTCTGTAAGAAACGAGGTCGAGTAAGTCAGGGGAAAGAGGAGGACCATGGCTGCAGAAAGGTAAGACATTATTTTGCTACGTATATATATATACATGTACACATACCTATCTAGGTGCAGGGTCAAAGGCAA
Source organism: Ahaetulla prasina (assembly GCF_028640845.1). Classification (NCBI taxonomy): domain Eukaryota; kingdom Metazoa; phylum Chordata; class Lepidosauria; order Squamata; family Colubridae; genus Ahaetulla; species Ahaetulla prasina. The sequence continues at coordinate 53,768,338 of NC_080542.1, read as the reverse complement.
AAGGAGGCGACCCAGAAGCTGCATTTTGTGGCTCAAAGCTTGTACAGAACTGTTCTGAAGATTCATGTATGAAAACCAAGACCTAGAGCTCTTCCTTTCCAGTTGGCTGAAGTCTCTGATGCAGGAGTGACTAATGATGAAAAGTTTGCAAATCCTGATTAAAAAGTTAGTTATATGAAAACTGAATGTAGAAAAGCAAACATGAAGAATGTGAAAGCCTTTTTCCCCTTCAGAAAACAGCAAGCATGCTTTCTATTTAGTGTGGTTCAGCACACCTGCTGGGTAAGCAATTTATCAAAATTATTTTACAGCATCGGTTTCCACCCAATATTCATTCTCAACTGCATCCCAGGCAAAGGACATTTTTAAATAGAGAATTTTAGATATCAGTGCCCAAACTGACACAGAATTATTGATAAAAATAGAATTTTAAATTGGTTGGCTAAGAATAAAAACACTTTCCAAAGAAAAAAATGACCTGTCAATGAGATTGATACAATTTCTTAAAAAAGCCTATTTCAGAGCAAGATTTGAATTGTTGGATTTCATGGACAAATATGGGCATTTCCATCCCTTGCCATACCATAAAAGATCATGTATACAAGTATAGTTGCCCTTGGCTTACATTCATTGAGTGACCATTCGAAGCTACAGGTAAGACACTGGAAAAAGTGACTTATGACTGTTTTTCACAACTGTTGTGACACCCCCATGGTCACGTGATCAAACTTCAGATACTTTGCAACTGACTCATATTTATGTCAGCTGCAATGTCCTAGGGTCATGTGATCACCTTTTGTGACCTTTTGACAAGTAATGTCAGTGGGGAAGCAACATTCACATAACAACCATGTTACTTATTTAACTTAAGAGTGCAGAGCACTTAACAACTGTAGCAAGAAAGATCACTCCGTTGTGGTTGTAAGTTGAGGACTACTGCTGGTAGATGGAATGGGGCACATGATTTGGCGATTGAATGGTACCCGTGATTTGGAGAATGGTGCAAGCATCCGCGGGAAGAAGGCCTAATGCAGCCAGCATCTGCCTCAAGTACAGTAGGGATAAGCCAGCCCTCCTTATCAGCAAAGAAGAAAAAGGGAAAGTCAAGCTCGATGCAGCAGGCTTGTGGAGTGCAGAGCAATGGGGCTTTGTGCACAGGTGGCTGGCTGTGGTGTTGGGTTAGAGGCAGCATTTTTCAGTGTCAATTGACTGACACTGCTAAAGGCCTTTCACTCCAGTCCCGGGCCTGGCACTTCCATTGCATGTGCTGTTGTGGAAGGTGGCCAAAAGAGCATAGATTGGGGGTGGGTGGGAGAGAGACAGGTAGTGGTAGAGTTGCAGTGCACCTGCAGTTATAAGTGTAGGTTGCCATGCACCTAAATATTGATCAAATGAGTGTCCAGAGGCAATGCAACTGCTGTGACTTTGAACATGGATTGTAAGTTTCCTTTTTCAATGCCATTGTAACTTTACTTATTTATTTATTTATTTTTATTTGTCACAACAGTATATATAAGCATAAGCATGAAATAACTATACAATATATAAGCATATATATAAGCATAAGTATGTAATAACTATATAAATTGGATATAATGAAAGGAAACAATAGGACAGGAACGGTAGGCACGCTTGTGCTCTTATGCACGCCCCTTACAGACCTCTTAGGAATGAGGTGAGGTCAATAGTAGACAGTTTTCGGTTAAAGCTTTGGAGATTTTGGGAAGAGACCACAGAGTCAGGTAGTGTGTTCCAAGTATTAATAACTCTGTAACTGAAGTCATATTTTCTGCAATCAAGATTGGAGCGGTTCACATTAAGTTTAAATCTATTGTGTGCTTATGTATTGTTGCAATTGAAGCTGAAGTAGTCTTCAACAGGAAGGACATTGTAATGGATGATTCTATGAGTTAAATTCAGGTCATGTCGAAGGCGGCGGAGTTCTAAATTTTCTAAACCCAGGATTTCAAGTCTGGTGGCATAAGGTATTTTGTTGTATTCAGTGGAGTGAATACTCTCTCTCAATATTATTACTTTCCCCACCATTTCAAATATCATTTTCTCCAATTGTTGCCAAAACTTTATCTATAAGGATTAAAGAGCATAATTACAAAGTTGTTTGGAAATGGTATTTGACTCCAGTAAGATTGTCACAAATGGCTAAAAAAATTAGTAAAAAATGTTGGAGATGTGATATGGAATTGGGGACTTATGAATATATGTGGTATAAATGTGATAAGACACCTGAAGTTTCTTTCTCAAGCCTGCAAGCTTGCATGTCATTTTACTACTTATCTTTTTGTTTGTTTACCTCTCAAGTGATTGACTGGTAAACTGCTTTTATTTATTCTCATTTATTCTCTGCATTGATAGTAGCAAATTCCTTTTTTTTAAATAAAGTTTTTTTTAATTTTATAGACAAACATACATTTAAAGCATCAACAATTCCTTCTGTGTGACATCTCGGTGTTTTCTTCCTGGCTCCATTATTTTGCTGTTTCTTCTTTCTTCACTTCAATTTAAATTATTACCATTTTTCCACAAATACATTATTAACATTTTCTTACATAATTATCCATTACTTATCTATATCTTTCTTCTAACCAATAATAAAATTTATCCCATATCTTAAAATATTTTGAATCCTCTCTTTCTTTAATTATCAAAGTTAGTCTATTCATTTCTGCACAATCTAAAACTTTTCTAATAATTTCTCCTTCTAGGGGTGTTCTCTCTGCTTTCCAATTTTGCGCAAAAACTATTCTTGTTGCTGTAATTATATGTATAATCAGATAAATATTATCTTTACTAATTTTCTCTGGTAGGATCCCTAGGAAAAACAACTCCGGATAGTAGCGAATTCTGTGGTTACCTTCAAAAGAAGAAATAAATAGCATAGTAAATAATAAGAAATTACTAATTGTTTGTATTTGTGTATATAGGGAGAGAGGCAGTGGTGGGTTTCTACCAGTTCGCCCTGGTTCAGGCGAACCGGTAATGGTGACGGCAGGAGGCTCCGGCCACCTGCCCTGATGTCATCACAGATGCTCTGCGGATGTGCAGAAGATTCTGCACATGCGCAGAAGCATTGTGTGTGAGTGAAGCAAGCATGCGCATGTGCGGTCCCAGTTCCGAATCGGTAGTGAAGGTAAGAGGAGTCCATTACTGGAGAGAGGGAAAGTTATTGTTATGTGACACATAAAATAAATAGTTTTAAATGTTCATAACATTTTCATTAAGATCTTTTAGGGCTATCAGATCAGATAATTATAAGGAAAACTAACAGTGCTCTTAAATGATACCTTTGAAAGAATGTGCAGTATGATTCTTATCCATTTTTGTTAATATTTTTGCATAATGTTATAACTTGGAGAAAAAATCAAGGATGTTAACATTTTCAGTAAAAAAACTAGAATAGCAAGAATAGAGTTGTATTTTTTTTAACAAAATGCAGATGAGAAAATATTTAGATATGTAATATCTTTTGCAATTTTTTCGTTTGGACTAAATTATGAGATATTAACTATTATTCATTTAAATAAGATTTGTCAGATACACAACATATAAAAGTCTAACAAACTTTGAAATATTTAAGGGACTTTTTTGGGTTACTGTTGTTGTCTACTACTATTGTCTAGTGTTTTTCAAACTTGTCAGCCTAATATATGTGGATTTTAACTTCAAAATTCCCCAATCCACATATCATAAAAGTTGTCAAGCTTGAGAAACATTGGTCTAAGTTATATAAGATCTTGATTAACTTACATCACAATCATTAGTCTGTCGCCTTCTCACTCCCTCATTTTGAAGCTCCCAGAGTGTCCTCGGAGATCAGGATAAAAAACTCACTCCCTTTTGGTAGGGAGCAGGAGAGGCAGTTTTCAGAAGAAGGCTTGTACCCATTTTCTTCATCACAAATCAGAATGATTTTCCTTTGTCGAGATGCAAAAGTACATTTGCTCTCCTGTCAGTCCTGACAAAAGAAAAAGAAAATTTTGATTATGCCCATTCCAGTGTTACTTTCCAACACTTTGATCCTCATTTCCCTTTCCAAAAATGTGATCTCTGGTTTAAGGTTGCTTAATCTCATTTATACAGAATTAAAAGCAATTTCATCTCATTTTATCAAAAAAGACTGACAAATGTAAACCTGGCTCACTGATTTTCCAGTTAAACAATTTTTAAAAATATGGTCTGCAAAACAGTTCATATAAGGTCATGACTATGGCTAATGGAAGTTTAAAGGATAGCTCTCTCACTCATCCAAATTTTAACTTTTTATAAATGGCGGACATGACATGTAAAATGAGTTTTAATTTGAACTCAGAAGTTCTCCTGAACTGTTTTAGATTGGCATTGGTTTTTGCAGAAGCAAAAAGCAAAGCATTTTGATTGTTTTGGCTTTTAGTTGAAAAATAAAATCCAGAGAAATAATAGAATAATTTGAATAGCCCCAGTAGAGTAAGGCTGATGTGCTTCACCACAATTTTCTCTTTTAACATGAAATTGTTGCTAATTTAGCTGCCTTAATGATTTTACTCACCATCTAACCAAGAAGATGATTCCTGTCAGTGAGGTTCAGATTCTCGGGAAGTCTTCAGCTTCTATTCAAATATCTTGCCTTTGTTGTAAAGACCAGGGTGAAATTCAGCTGGTTCTTTCCAGATCGTGTGATACGGTAGGGCCGACTGCATGAAGCCCCATCCACCCATGCGGCATGATGTTTTTTCTGATGATTTTCAGCCCCTGCATATGCGCAGAAGGCTTTGCACATGTGTAGAAGGCTTTGCGCAGTGTGCACACATTTGCAAAACCAATAGGGAAGGGAAGGGAAGGGAACCTGGTAAAGACAGTTACTTTTGATTTTGTGTCCAGAGTTGTTCTTATATAATCTACTCTAGATTTTAAGAACTGCCTCCTCTACTGTGAATTCTTTTCTTTCTGGCAAATCTTTTCTGCTGAATGGAACTGTGATGATTTTAAAAAGGCTATTAGCCATCAAACTGGATGCTAAGTTTATTGGACTATATCCTGTTCTTGTACACATCAGTCCTATAGCCTTTCATTTTTAGCTGCTCCATGAATTAAGGATACATCCAGTTTTTGATTTCCATCCTGAGCTGGAGCAGCTGCATTGGCCTGTGTGTATTTCTGCCCACCATGCTCCCATCTCATAATTGAAATTGAGAGGAAGAATTTGAGGTGAAGCGTATTTTGAATTATTGGTGCAGTTTATAGTATATGGTTCTGTGGAAGGCTGCCAAGACATGAAAAGAAACTGTGCCCCTTTTAGCCTCCTTAAATAATTCCATATGCTGAACCTCACAGTTTCTAAAATATAAATAAAATGCTCAGTTCCATACAACCAGAAAATATGTATCTGAGATATGTAGGCTGAGGGGGTACAGGAAGGAAAAATTAGAGAAGGTGTTTAAGGGCAATCAGGTGGGAATGGCATTGCTTAAATCAAAGATGTCAAACTCAAGGCCTAAGGGCTGGATCCAGCCTGCAGGGTGCTTAGATCTGACCCATGGGCCTGCCCTGGAAACAGTAAAGGATTGGCCCATGGTGCCTCTGCCAGTGAAAATGGAGCTCGGGAGGGCCCCATTCTCCATTTTCCCTGGCAGAGGGTTGCAGGAAACCATCACAGCTGAAAATGGAGCTCGGGAGCCCATTTTCTCTGGTAGAGCGTTCGGGCCACCACAGGAGCCCCCAACATGAGTGATGTCAAGCTGGCCATGCCTGCCCTGGCCACGCCCACTCAGCCCCTCCCAAGGTCAAACACAACCCTGATGCAACCCTCAATGAAATCGAGTTTAACACCCCTGGCTTAGACCAAAGAAAGGCATTGTGTAAATACTGAGAAGATCTGACATTGTAAGGGCATCCCTTTCCCAGAGCTTTTGTTTTATGCCTGCCTACTTCACTTGGAAAACTCTTGGTGGAATACAACCTTAATTTTTTATTTTAGTATTATAATATTTTTATTTTGCTATTAATATAATGATTGTTCCAGTTATGCATTCAAGTTACAGGGATTAATTAGCATGTAGAAAATGCTATATTTTGCAAATTGTGGCCTGCTTTACAAATCTTATAAGAAATTATGATGATGGTTATAAACATATTTGTTTATGTAAATTGACTATAAACTTAACAGTTCCCATGTTCCCCTATATTCTTTGCTTATCCTGTGACAGGTTTACTAGGCAGTGATGAATAATGGAGACCAGCAGCACAGAAGGAGCACTGTCATTTGTACTTCTTCAATTGTTCTTTTTAATTCTTTCCTGGCACTCTCTTGTTGGCAGATAGTAATATTTCCATTGTTACCATCAATTATGGCTTGAAGGACTAAGAAGGACAAAAATTATCTGCATAATATTTTCAGCTATTGTAGGTTGCTGGAGTCTGTTTGTGCCATCCATTCTAACTTTGTGACTGAGCTTGACAATATGCTAAGAATTACCAGATCTGGGCTGCAAAATATTTACCACAAAAATAGCAGGAACGAGATAAAGAAAACAATCAACCTCTCATCTCATCGCTGTCTAGATTTTTGCAGCCCAGATCTGGTAGCTTTACTCCAGATAGACAACAAGATAAAAATATCTCTTTGGAGCCCTTCTACAATAATATTCACTCTGTTTTTAATAAGGTAATTTAGCATTTCATTAAGTTAAAAATTCTTGGAATATTTTTAATCATTATTTTGTCAAAAAATAATAATAATGTAATTGTTGATGCAGACTAATTAATACATGTCAATTTGAAGACAATCTTGTTCTGTTCTGCTCAGGGTTGGAAATGGCACAGTCCATCCTGTTATTGGCTGGGGGACGACCATGTGATATACAGTGAAGCTCGGAAAATGTGCATGGATTTTGGCTCTGCCTTGGTTACCATCACCAACAGGTATGTATCGCGCCATAAGTCACCAAGAGAAGCTTTTGTATTGTGGCATTTTTAAAAAAATATTCAGGTATTGGTGAGATTGGCTTCTGAATGCTCCGGTGTAAAGTACTTTCCCATTGTCTTCTTGGTTGCCTTGGGAAGGAGTATGTGCTACTTGGATGCCAGAGATAGTAACAAAATGGCAGAATGTCTGGGGAAAGATTAGGGTTGGAGGAAAAGATGAGGAAATGATGGATTTGTTCCTTTTTTCTTGGACCAGGTTTGAACAGGCCTATGTGAGCAGCCTCATCTATGGCTGGGAGGATGAATATTTTTGGACTGCATTACAAGACATAAATGAAACTGGTTCTTTCCATTGGTTGAGTGGAGATGAAGTCACTTACACGCATTGGAACCGCAACCAACCTGGTAAAAGTTTATATCATGTTCCAAATCATGAGCATAAGTATATACACTCTTATATACTTTGTTATAAGTATTGAATATAAGAAAAAAACACACTCTGATTTTGTATTTATATTGATGTGGTATATCAATATACAGTGGCCTTTTAGAAAAAAATCTTGTGGTTTGCTTTATTAAACATTAATTTTGTGTGAATCAGTAATGAAAATGTTCATTTTTTCCCTGAACGCCATCATTCTGCTAAACAAATAATTCCCTCAACACTGTCAAACTAGTTACTAAGTCTGCATTACTATTAATCTTCTTATCGTTCCTATCACCCATCTCCTCCCACTTATGACTATATGACTGTAACCTTGTTGCTGGTATCCTTAAGATTTATATTGACTGTTTCCCTATGACTATCATTAAGTGTTGTACCTTATGATTCTTGATGAACGTATCTTTTCTTTTATGTACTCCGAGAGTGTATGCACCGATACAAATTCCTTGTGTGTCCAATCACACTTGGCCAATAAAGAATTCTATTCTATTCTATTCTATTCTATTCTATTCTATTCTATTCTATTCTATTCTATTCTATTCTATTCTATTCTATTCTATGGATGATTAAGAAATGAATACTATCTACTATTTTAAGAGTCAGTATCTTATTGAATTACAATATAGCTCCATTTGAAATTCTGTGCATAGTTCTGGTTATATTATTTCAAAATCTTCCCTATGAAACATCTTCTCTAACGGGGAAATTCTTAGGCTTTCTTGGGGTTATATAATATGTTGCATGATTAGTGACATCTCCTTCTTAGGTTATTATCACCTCAGAGAGCAAAAATACCTGTACCTGATAGCAAAAATGTTCAGGATTTCATTATCTGCATGCATCAATGTCTTTAGAAAAATGGTTGTTATGATATCGATGATATCATCCACCATAGCATCCTTTTGTACTTGCTGCGGAATTTAGGACTGGGTGGTGCAGTGTTGCACTGGTTTAGTCCCTTTCTCTGTGGCTGGTTCCAATTGATGCTAATGGGGGCAAGAGATCGAGCCCACGGCAGCTCTTTTTTTGTGGTGCCTCAGGGTTCGGTACTCCCTCCTTTTTAACTTCTGGGTGAGATAATCCAACACCATAGGTTGAAATATCATTAGTATGCTGATAATATTCAACTTTATATATCCATCCCTGGTGACACAAGTGAGGGTGTGGTTGTCCTTTTGTGGTGCCTGGAGGCTGTGGAAGCCTTATGAGGGACAAGAGGGTTCAATTGAACCTTCTGTAAGACAGAGTGGCCAGGGGTATACAAAGTCTTGGGACCCAGAAGTTTATCATCTTTAGTTCTGGATATTTATTTATTTATTTATTTTATTTATTTTGTTGAATACATATTAAATAATATATAAAAGTATAAGCATGAATTTAATACATAAAATGAATACAACTAAAGGGAACATTAGGACAGGAACGGTAGGCATGCTGGTGCTCTTATGCACGCCCCTTACAGACCTCTTAGGAATGGGGTGAGGTTAACAGTAGACAGTTTTAGGATAAAGTTTTGGGGATTTTGGGACGAGACTACGGAGTCTGGTAGTGCATTCCAGGCATTAACAACTCTGTTACTGAAGTCATATTTTCTGCAATCGAGATAGGAGTGATTCACGTTAAGTTTTAATCTATTGTGTGCTCATGTATTGTTGTGGTTGAAGTTGAAGTAGTCATTGACAGAAAGGACCCTGTAGCAGATGATTTTATGAGCTATGCTCAGGTGGCGTAGTTCTAAATTTTCTAAACCCAGAATTTCAAGTCTGGTGGCATAAGGTATTTTGTTGCGAGCAGAGGAGTAGAGGACCCTTCTTATGAAATATTTCTGGACATGCTCAATTGTATTAATGTCTGATATGCACTGTGGGTTCCAGACAGATGAGCTGTATTCGAGAATTGGTCTAGCAAATGTTTTGTATGCTCTGGTTAGTAGTGTAATCTTACTGGAGAAGAAGCTACGCAAGATTAGGTTTACAACTCTTAATGCCTTTTTGGCGATGTTGTTACAGTGGGCTTTGGCACTTAGATCATTTGATATGAGTACTCCAAGGTCCTTGACAGAGTGAGGGTCATCTACAAGGTCATGTCCACTTAGCTTGTATTTTGTGTTCTGATTCTTTTTGCCAATGTGTAAGACAGAGCATTTGTTGGTTGAGATTTAGAGTTGCCAATTTTTTGACCATTCTGACACAAAGTCAAGGTCTTTTTGAAGGGTAGCAGCATTGTTGGTAGTGTTAGGATAGGGTGGCATTACCCTAGGCAGTCTTGGTATGCAACTTGGGGGTTTTCCTAGGCCCATATTTCCTGCTCAAAGAGCAGTTAGTACTTCTGGATCGGAGAGCCCTCCCACAACTTTGTGTCGTGTGTCAGTTGTGCCCTTTTCTTCATTGTGAGACTCTGTGTTCAGTCACTCTTGCCCTGGTCATCTCCCGCTTGGATTACTGCAGTGCGCGGTACATGGGGATACTCTTGAAGTCTATTTGGAAGCTACAGTTGGTCCAGGATGGAGCGGCACAGACAGTTCTGGAGGCCCCTAAGGTGACACATGTAACACTACTGTTATGCAAACTGCACTGGCTGCCTATCCACTTCTGGTGCAATCCAAGATATTGGTTATCACCTTTAAAGTCCTTTGTGGTATGAATTTAGGATAGCTGCAGAACTATCTTTCCCCAATGGGATTGGTTTGCTCTGCTCGTATTGGCAGAAGGGCCCTACTGCAGATCCAATCAGCCAAGGAATTTTGACTGCTGGGATCCAGGAAAAGAGCCATGGTCCCCACCCTTTGGAACATCTTGCCACAAAAGTAAGATCCACCCTTTTTTTTTTTTTTTTAGCCTTCAGAAACAGTCTTAAAACGTGACTATGCTGGCTGGCATGGAGTTCTGAAGGAGAAGCTGTTGGCTGGAGTTAGTTAGTGCACTAACAGAGAAGACACCCTCACTTCTCCCTCCAGCCCCCCCCTTTTTTAAAAAAAGTTTGTTTTAGTTTTTGTAACTTTAATCTATTTTTAGATTTATAAGTTTCAGATATTTATGTGTTTTATCTTGCTATAAGCTGTTCAGAGTCTCTGAATTGTGAAATGGGTAGCATGTAAATTTGATAACAACAATAATAATAGTAAATCATCTCTCTTTCAAAATAATACTATGGAAATTGAGTCAAAGGAACACGGAGCACCTGGAATGAAAAAAATAAAAGAAAAAACTGTATATTTCACCAGTATCCACCATATATAACATTCATCAGATGTATGATATTAACTACGGTCTCTAGCCATCTTCCTATAAAAAGTTTGCAATCAATATGACAATAACATTTCAGCTTGAATACACATTTGAGAGGATCAGAATGGTATTTTGTGATTCAAGGAAGGAGAAAGGTCAGCTTTTGTGATGGTAGCAATCTTGTGGTATTGTGAGTCAGAAAGAAAATATTAGCTTAAACTTTTTCTCTTGTATGTTTCCTTTTTTTCTTATTAGGTTATAACAAAGGTGGCTGTGTTGCTTTGGCCACAGGAAGTGCCATGGGCCTGTGGGAAGTAAAGAACTGCACCACATTCAAGGCCAAGTATATCTGCAGGCAGAATCTGGGAACACCAGTAAATCCTGAACTTCCTTCACCACATCCTACACCCAGCCACACTGGCACTTGTCCTTCAGGTTGGACCACCACCTCCAAGCTGAGATATTGCTATAAAGTAAGTCCTGAGTAAAGGAAGGCAACCAACTACCTTAGTGATTTGCAGTGATGCTTAAAAGTTTGAATTTTCAATATTCCTGCATAAATATGAGCTAACACATCTGTTTTCTACACAAGTTTTAAAATTAGATAGAGAACCCAATTAAACAAGTGAGTCAAAATATTAGACTTCTTATTTATTGAGGAAAATGATCCAAAGATGCAAATTTGTGTGCGGCAAAAATGTGAAACTTTGTTTTCAATAACTGGTGTGCCTTCCTTGTGCAGCAGTGACTGCAACTAAATGTTTCTGATAACTGTTATCTACCCTGCACATTGTCTTAGAGGAACTTTTAGCTAATTTCTTCTTGCAGAACAACTTAAATTTAGGGATGCTGGTGGACTTCCTGAGATAAACTGCTTGCTTCAAGTCCTTCCACATTTTTCGAGGATTAAGGTTAGGAGTTTTACTTGGCTAGTTCAAAGATTTATTTTCTTGTATTTTAAACATTCTTTACTTGTATAACTTGTGTTTTGGGTTGTTATTTTGCTACATGACCCACATTCTTCAGTTTCAGCTTCAGTTAATATACATATATTCTGTTTTTTCCCCTACAGAATTAGCTGGCAGAATTCAGAGTTCATAGTTCTATCAATTATGGCAAGCCATCCTGGTCCAGAGGCAGCAAACTAGCCCCAAACTATGATGCTGCCATCACCATGTTTCACATATGGGATAAGGTTCTTATGCTGGAATATAATGTTTTCCTTTTGTCAAACATAAAGCTTTTAATTCAAGCCAAAAAGTTCTTTTTTGGTCTCATCTGTCCACAGGACATTTTTCTAATAGCCTTCTGGTTTATCCATGTGGTCTTTTGCAACTAAATGACCATCAGTATTCTTTTTGGAGAGTAGTTACTTTCTCCTTTTAACCCTGCTATGCAAACCATTGTTGCCAAATGTTCTTCTGATTGTGGTCTTACAAAAACTAATGTTTGATTATCATCCCATTGATTGAAAAACATGACTCTATCTTCTCCTTCAAATGAGCTGATAATCCTAGAGGTTCATATACTTCCCCCACCCCCACCCCTCGCAGATATGTAGCATTGGATAATTTTCCTCAATAAATAAATGAACGTCAGGGTCAAGAAATCAAGAACCAGGATAGATAGAGTTCAAAAGTACTACAAGTTTATTTCATAGTATCTATTCACAAGAATCTGATCTACTAAGGGTCAAGGCCAGGTAAGAGTTAATGGACTTCAAAGGGGACTGGATTTAAGTTTCTTATGAAGGCATAGAGATTCCAAACCAATGATTCATTTGACTCCACCCTCGGGCTCAGCCTAATCATCTCCTATATGAATAAGTCTAAAGTTTTTAAATCATTTGTTTAACTGAGTTCTCTTTATCTAGTTTTAGAACTTGTGTGGAAAACTGGTCACATCTTAGGTCATAATTATGCAAATATATATTGAACATTCAAAAGGGTTCACAAACTTATAAGCATCACTGTATACTCAAAGGATTAAAGGGAAAGAGAATGATTTTAACTTGAACTGATTTTAATGCAGCAGTTTCATAATTCAACATAAATGCTATGGTTTGAATGTGCTTGTATTTCCTAGCTGGTATGATACAGTAACAGCATATTGGTTTGCAAATCAGAGATCCTCTAGTTTTGCAGAATAGTGTGAAAATATTTGTAATAAAAAGGTGTTTTTGAAGACTGCCTAGAAACTGCAATTAGTGTAAAATATAGTAGCCAACTTGTTAGATAGTTTGAAACAGGAATTGCTATTTATTTATTTATTTTTCAAATTTTTATACCGCCCTTCTCTGAAGACTCAGGGCGGTGTACAGCAAAATAAAACACCAATAATCAAAAAAATTTAAAATACAATATCCAGTTAAAAAACTAATTCAATAGCTGTATGTTAAAAATATTAAATAAAAAATTACAAAATTACAAAATAGATTAAGACCCCTATTAAAAGCCCACTAAAAACCCACAGTGTTAAAATTAATCAATCAATTAGGGACATTACATTAGATGGTGCTGCTTTATACTGCTTTGGGAAGACTTCACTTTGAAGACTTAATCAGTTTTGTTCACCATGATACAAAAAAGATGTTGAACATGCAGAGAAGAGCAACAAAGATGATTAGGGGGCTGGAAACAAACATATGATGAACTGTTACAGGAACTGGGTATATCTACTCTAATGAAAGAAGGACTAGGGATGACATGATAGCAGTCTTCCAAGATCTGAGGGGCTGTTACAGAGAAAAGGGTGGTCAACTTAAAGCACCTGAGGGTAGGACAAGAAAATAACAGAAAATTATCAAGGAGCCATCCAACCTAGGACTAAAGAGACATTTCCTGACCATTGAGAACAATTAATCAGTGGAACTGCTTGCCTCCAGAGGTTGTGAGTGCTCCATTAGGTGGAGGTTTTTAAGAAGAGATTGAATAGCCATTTGTCTGGAATGCTATGGGGTCTCCTGCCGGAACAGGGGGTTGGACTAAAAGACCTCCGAAGTCTCTTCCAACTTTGTTATTCTGTATTGTAACTCTAATATGTTATTCATTGGTTTCTAAGTACAGTTCAAAGTGCTATTTTGCTTGGTTCCTAGGTACCTTCCTGAATATGCTCTCTGAGAAAACAGCATAGGAGTCCTCATTACAGAGAGGTTAAATGGCAAAACTTATAGATAATGCTTTTTCACTGTGGAACATTTCCCACTTTTGGTCTGGTGGCCATCCAGAACCTAGTTCAAACAGTGCTTTTAAAGAAAGTTTTTTTTGGGGGGGGTGGGGGGAGAGATTAATGCATTGTGTTTGTGTCATTGTAATGTACTGTATTGCTGTTCTTGTTTTAGTTCTGTTTGTAAACTACCCATTCAAATTATAATAGTATATAATATCACCAAAAATAAATAAAAATAAAATAAATATAGAAGACTGTGACTTTGAATGTAAGAGCAAAGGATACCTGGGAATAAATTAACAGATGAGATGAAAGACAAGTAAGAAAGAAAGAGAGAGAGAGAGAGAGAAAGAAAGAGAGAAAGAGAAATTGACATGTTTTATGACTATGAACTGAGGAGAAATGTAATGGGTGTAATGAATAGATTTGTAGCTCTATCACACATTACTGTAAATATGGTTTTGGTTAAGTAAGAAAAACAACCAAACCTCAATCAATATTGAAGGCTTTAGATAGAATAAAAAACATGAGATTCACATTATCCCAAATGCCAACCAAGTTATGAGAAAACATGATGCTCCTTTTGCATATTTATCAGATTCTGCCTTTGTTGAGTCTTCAGGAGAAGGGATATTATTCCAATGGAGCATTCTTCTTTAACAGGATAGATTTCATTTTCCAGTGCAGTATTTGTGTGAGACATATCCTGTTATACATTTTTAACAAAAACCAGAGTTAGTCATGCTGGGATAATAACAGGGATAAATTAGTAAAATTACCATTTCTCCTTAATTTTTGGACAGGTATTCAGCTATGATAAGCTGCAGGAAAAGAAAAATTGGATCACATCACATTTGTTCTGTCAGGAATTAAAAGCACAGCTCTTGAGCTTGAGTGATTATGAGGAAGAACATTTTGTAGCCAATACTCTCAACAAGATTTTTGGGTGAGGAATAAAATAAGTACTTAAGTAATTTTGTAACTAATTAGAAAATGTATACTTTGGAGTTACAGGCTTATATACATTTGTGCATTTCTCTGTGCTCCTGAATATATACATGCATTGGCTGAGTATAAGGTAATTTTACCCAGAGTTTCTATATATTTTGTAAAGGCCCAAATTAACCTCAGTAAAAACATAACTTAAATCATGGCAATACTTTTATTTGGGGCAAGTAATTAGGGGAAATGAAGAAGAAGATGAATTGTTCAATTTTTTCTCAGCATCAAAAGCAAAATTAGACTACTTATCTTAATTATATCAAATGGATTTTTTTCGCCTATGCAATCATGTCTTTCTTTCCCCCTTTGCTATGACCCAGGGAGTCGGAACCTGACATTCATGAGCAACATTGGTTCTGGATTGGCTTGAATCGCCGTAGCCCTAGAGCTGGGGGAAGTTGGACCTGGAGTGATGGTGTTGGAGTGAGTAGTGGATTTTATATTTGGAACATACATGGAAAAGTGTAAATATTTAGACAGTATTTATTAGTTTATTTATTTATTGAAACAGCTTTTTTTTAAATTACAAATTGAGCTATGGTTTGTTTAATGTAGCATTAATTCTGTCTGCTTAGACCAATTAGTCAAACAATTTACACTGAAAACAGAAAAACCTATAAGCTTTATAATAAATCAAATAACATTCTCTCTCTTCTGTATTTTGTACTCCAATGCATCAAACAAATTAAATGCCAATATTTATATTTAAAAAATCTGAAAAAGGTTTGGGAAAATATGGGTTTTGCAGCAAGAATATCTTGTCTCTTTTTTCTGACTCTGAATAATTCTCACTATCAGCTGTTTCTACTTTTGATTACCATATTTTTCAGAGTATAAGATGCACCTTTTTCCCCAAAAAAAGAGGGTGAAAATCTTGGTGCATCTTATATGCCAAATGTAGCTCCATCCAGCCTCTCAAATGGATGTTTCAGAGGCTGAAAAAAGTATCAGAAACGAAGCTTCAGAAAAAAAGCCTCCAAACAGAGCTTCAGAAAAAAAAAAGCCTCTGAAAGGAAGTTTCAGAGGCTTTTTTTCTGAAGCTCTGTTTCGGAGGTTTTCAGAGGTAGAAAAAAAAGTTTTTTCTGAAACAGAGTTTCAGAAGTAAAAAAAAAAAAAAAAGCAAGGCACAGAGCTCACAACCAACAAGCCTGTTGCTAAAATTCACCTCTGGAAACAGCTGATTGGGGGTATTCTGATCCACCCACGAATCAGGTTTTTTCTTATTTTCCTCCCCAAAACCTAAGGTGCATCTTATATTCCGAAAAATATGGTAATTATACTGGAATACGATACGCCCATCCTGAGACAAGTTCTGCTTTCATATATAATTGTTTATTTTTGACTTGGTGAATAGTTTCAAAACTAGAGTACTTTAATAATTTAAAGCACAAACAATAGAAAATATTTCATTTTTCTCACCCAAAATGCTCTAACCTTTGAAAAACTAAGCATAACTCAGGAGAGGAGGAAATAAGAGTATGCTGGCAGAGGATCAAGAGCAGCCTATCTGTGTCTCTTGCACCTGCAGTCAAACATGATCTGAGAGTTTTTCTCCAAATCTCTTTGGAACTAACTGCTTCCCGTTTGGTTTTGGCCTTTAGTTTTCTTATCACAACTTTGACCGCAGTAATCATGATAATGATGACATCCGTAACTGTGTGGCCCTGGACTTGGCATCCTTGCAGTGGGTGCCTCTGCAGTGTGAAATTAAACTGGACTGGATCTGCAAATTGCCCAAAGGTGACTGGGATTGTAATGAGGAGGCAGGGAGGGAGCAGAATAAAAGAAGTGATGAGATAGTACAGAGCACAAGGTATTTGAGATAAAGTTTGAACATGGTTTGTATTCTTAATTCCATTCTCTTTTTGGGGAATTGAATACTTACTGGTATGTACTTATGAATACTATTAAGTATCTCTATTTTTTGCTGTTTATTTCTTCATTTCTCTATGTCTTTAAATATGAGACTTTAAAGAGGGTTTATTAACTAATTTCAATGACTACTAGCTGTCAATTACTTTTGAGAATGTCCATCTAAGTAGACCATATGAATAATACAATTACAGCTGTGTACTTCAGCTTGAGACAGTTTTGCCCCATTTGATTTGCAAGATTAACTTTTTTTTATGACTGTCCTGAATTTTTTTTAAAAAATTAGCTTTATCCACTACACTTGCTTTTCTTTTTATTGCTGCATTATTATGGCAGTTATTGTCTAACTCACAAATTTATGTGGATCGCTCATTACTAAGTGCTCTGAGTTTTGACAGTAAAGGAAATAGAAAAATCTATAACTATTTTAATAAAAAGGGAAATAAATTCACTTGCCTTATGGGTGTTTTAAATAAAGACAATTCATTTTACTGCTTTCTTGAAAACAGTTTGATATACTTGATGGGAAAATGATTTATCATTCATTCATTTATTCATTCATTAGGGACTGAGGTGAAAGAACCAGAAACAACCATCCAAGGTGAGTATATCTAGTCTAGTCTATATATCCTAATTCTGCTGCCCCCATTCCTGTAAAGTTATGTCCTTTCTTTGATTTGTATACACAACAGATATTTGTTCTGATGCATGCAAATTAAAGACAACAAAGTTAATATTATGCTTCAGGGATTTTATGAACAATGGACGTCAAGACTTACATATATAGATGTGGTAGTATGCCACATTATCCGTAAACTATTGTAGTTGGCAATAAAGGATTATGTTTCTTAAAAATAAATTATTTTTTTCAGCAGGTGGTTGGTAAGGATTTTTGTTAATCAACTAAAACTAGAAAGGATTTGATATCTAGAAATTGGGTGGACTTGCAGGGGCCTAATATGTATGAATTGGTTTTAAGAGATGAGCTAAGTGCTCTGAGAAAGTGCAGGTCCCTAACTAAGTGCCAAAAGAGGAAGGCAATAATCATTGTCAATAAGGCCCTACTTCTAAAAGACAGATCAGTGTTTGAGGCAGCAGAAGGAAAAGTTGATTAAAATGAAAGGGGGGTGGCTTTTGTGAGTGTACACCTTAGCATATTATGATTATGGTTTCTGGAGGCATATGTGATCTGGAAAAAACTGAAAAAGAAAAATAATTGACTGAAGCTGAACACAGCATTTATTTTTACTGTATAATCTAATCCTCTGGCTCCAATATATTATATTCAGCACAAATTCCATTTAATGTAAATGTTTGTGGGAGGTGCAGCTTTGATGATTCTTAAAACAATAAGAAAGTTAAGTTTGTTGAAACTTCTGTTTTATGGGGCAGGAACTGATTTTCTATCATGCATTTGATTTTGATTGTGTTTATTTAGAAACAAGTTATTGTGTTGTAAATTGACCCAGCATATTTATTTTACTCGGTATGTTCGCTCTTATAGCGCTACTATGCAGGTTATATTTAATAAGTTTTATTGAGTGTGGCTTACTGACCAGACTCAAAGAATTTGATTTGACATTTATTTTATCGTAGGTGAGAAATATATTGCAATTGAAATCAAATTCCAGTCAATCCCATTCACTGTGTGCAATCGTAATGGATGAAGGAGGTTGTAATCTTAACAGTTTCTGGATGGCAAGAAATTTATGGTCAAGATATTGTGTTCATAAATATTAAATGCTCATGAGGATAATGTTCACCTACATTAGTTTATGAGCAGAAATTTGATACAGTTTTGGTGAAACCTGTTCATTCACCAATACTGAAGGATTTTTAACTCTTCTCTTAGGACAGTGATGGCAAATCTTTTTGGCACCGAGTGCCCAAACCAGAACGCGTGTGCATGAGTGTGCATGGGGTGCATGGGAATGCCAGAAATCCAAAGACCAGCTGGCCAAGGTGCATACGCATGCCAATCAGCTGGTCTTTGGGTTTCCAGCACGTGCATGCGTGCCAGCCAGCTGGTCTTTGCATTTGCTGGAGCACCGGAAACCCGAAGACCAGCTGGCTGGTGTGTGCATGCCTCTTTTTTGGCCAGTTTTCAGGCTGTTTTCGAGCTGTTTTGAGACCGTTTTGGGGGCTGTTTTCAGGCCATTTTTCAGAATGTTTTCAGGCTGTTCAAGCTGGTTTTGGCTATTTTTGGGCAGTTTTCAGGCTGGGGTTTGGGCCATTCTTTGGGCCAAAAATGGCCTGGAAAAGGCCAGAAAAATGGCCTGGGTTTTTGCCATTTTTGGGGGCATTTTTTGGCCGTTTTCTGGCGCTCTGGTACCTACAAAGACCAGCTGGCCATATGTGCACCAGAAACCAGAAGAGCAGCTGGTGATGGTGCATGTGCCCACAGAGGGCTCTGTGTGCCACCTCTGGCACACGTACCATTGGTTCGCCATCAAGGTCTTAGGAAAACAAAAAACAAAAAACAAAACAATAAAAGAGTAACTAACTAAGTAAAAGAAATCATTCCTTTGATGATTACATTATTTGCTGTATCGTTGATTTTTGTACCGCTAATAAGCAGTAAGACAGACCAGTTATTTTCTCACTTTCTCTTCAGGGAGTAATGAATGGTTAAAGTTTCAGGATGCTGAATACAAGTTTTTTGATCACCATTCAACTTGGGTGCAGGCTCAACGTATTTGCACATGGTTTCAAGCTGAGTTGGTATCAATTCATAGCCAAACTGAATTGGATTTTCTGGGCCAAAACTTGAAGAAGGTAGGACTATATCTAAAATATGATGATGTGATGAATTCATGTCAAATAAATTTAGTCAAATTGGTATTGTGTTATCTTAGGGATTGTAAGGGTTTCAGGATCACTCAAAAGACATTTCCATATTTCCATCCATCCAAAACAACTCATTTATGGAAAAAACAAAAAGGGAAGAAGTTGTAAGAAACACAAAAGATTTATAAAAAGAAGACAACGTAGTTTTGATTTCCTCTATCAAAAAAAATCTGTGGAGGATGGACTACCTCCCTGATAATCCAGTTGGAAAGCAGCCTATTATAAGAAGAGAGTATTGATGATTGATAGGATGGGAGGGGGGTCTGGAGGAAGACATCAAAAACAAGACTCTATTTATATCATAACTTAATTTTGCAAATTTGTATAGGATATTATATAATTTCTTTGTATTGCTTTTTAATTATTAACAAAAAAAGAAAAACATAAAGATAATAATTTGGAAATGCTTATATTGTGAAAGAGAACAGAAAAAAAGACCATGTAAAAGTGCTTTAACAAAAAAAAAAAGGAAAAAATAGGACAAAGAAACAAATAGTATATCGTTGTAATAGTAAATAGTTGCAACTTCGTATTTGCTAAACTAATGCAAATATTATTCAATGTACTTCTAATATATTTATACAACCATCATTTTTAAGTTATCATATAAATGCATTCTATATAAATGAATCCTATATTTCATTATAGTTATCTATACAAGTCTACATCTATAAGCAATTTGCTTGTAAGTAAGTGTAATCAAGCCTTCAATCTATTGACTAAAAATGGCCATACCTTTATCTTTCCAATGATGCAGTATCAGTCTTAGCCATAATAAGAGCATGGAAAATCCATTTACGTCATCCAAATTCCATGTACTTGAGTTCAAAAGAACATTATACTCCAAAAAATTTAGCTTTTGTTGCACATATTTATACAATCCACCACTTTGTTGCCAAACTTGGTAAATAGAAAATATTGTGGAAACATAATATTTTATGTTTTAAAAAGCATTTTCCCTATTACATCTTCAACAAAGTGCTGCTTTTAACAGTCCTTTTCTATATAAATGTAATGGGAATCCAATAAGATTAAGTGTTCAGAGTGTAGTGTATGCACCTTTTAATTCAAACATGGACAATTGTGATTTTGACTTATTTTAAGTTAAAAAAGAAAGCTATTTTCCATTGATGTGTTATAGAACTTTATATTCCAGTGCAGTTGGTAAATGAGCATATGTTTTTAATATACATATTCTCAGATTCAGTTTCTGGCATTTTCAGGTAAAAGATTAAAGATTAATGTACATAATTATTTTATCTATGTTTAAAAGTACCTACAAAGAACATAGCACTAATGAGACCATGCTGTTGGAATATTAGTAGCATTTTCCTAATGGAAGGGCCAGGTAACTTTTATCCCTAAAGTGATCTTATTACACTGTATAATTTAGACTTCTACATTACTTGCATATTAGATGGCTTTAATGAGAACCCTAGCCAGACCAGTAGGCAAGCTAGCTGAACCGAGTGGAAGTGTTAATTCAAAACATCTGAAGAACGCCAAACTCTGGAAGACTGCTATATGTAATATGGTTTTTTTTAAGGTGATGGTAAACTGGTTTTTTTAACATAAATACTGGGCTAGACAAAACAACATGGTTTGGTATAAGAGAGCTTGCTGTGTGCAGTTATGGTTTCATGTATAGATAAACTATGTGGGGATTGAAGCCTTATTAAGGATGAATCTTGGCAGATTTGTGTGCATTTGCAGGCCGATTTAATGTTGATATTTTATTCTGCCTTTCTTGAAGAATATACAAGGGGGTAAAGTTATATAAAAGCACGTTGTTTGATCCTTGAAAATATAATAGAGAATTAATAACCTTAAAGAGAGATTGGTGGACTTGTGATTGAAGGCTGCTGTGTCAACAGTTATTTAATAGTACTTGAGGCATGTTTCATCAAAAGCTAGAATAATGAAAGGAGGCGGCCCAGAATGGTATTTTTTTTTAGTCACAACAGTTTAGTTTGACATTGGAGAGAAATGATTAGTTCTCTTATTCTCATTCTCCCTCTTATTCTCTATGATATTTCTAATGCCAATATATACAATCCTTGACCAGTTTTCAAGGGGTCAGGAGGAACATTGGTGGATTGGATTAAACACCTATGAGAACGATGGACGGTTTCGGTGAGTTTTCTGTGTTCTTCATTAACACCTGTCACTGCTCTAGAAATGTTTTTATTTCATGACTTCACCTTTGCTTAAAATATGAAAGTCTCCCTCTATGCATTTACTTCCTTCAGGTGGTCTGATGGTTCTCTGTTGAATTTCATCTCATGGGCACCTGATAAACCACGGTTTATCAACAAAGAAAGGAAATGTGTGTACATGACAGCTAGCCGAGGTTAGTAGTAGATATTCATGGTATTGCTTGACATTCCCAAATAATAATTGATTTCTTTCTTGAGTGCCTTTACTGTGTCTATGGCATAACGCAGGTGTCACCAACCCCCAGGCCACAGCGTATTACCAGGCCTTGAGCTGTTTGGAACAGGGTCACAGAACTGGTGGGCGAGCATCCCCACTTGCACAAGCAGCAGGCGAGTGTGTGCTCCATTTGCATGAGCGGTGGGCATGTTTGCCCAGCAGACGCACAAATGGAGCTGCACACTTGCCCACCGCTCTCATGGAACTATCCCCTCCTCCCCCAACCCAGCCAATCTGCAAAGCTGGAAAGGTTGGGAACTATGGCATAACATTTCTTTGCTTTCTTTGTTCTTGATACTTCTCCTGAAGTTGGCGCTTGGTGCAAGCTCACTTAACAAATGTTTCACTTAGCAGCACAAACTTTTGGCTCAGTTATGGTCATAATTCGATTACCTGTACTTGCCCAATTAATCTCCTTGATTTCATGGACTGATGAGTTGGGATGAATGGAAAAAACATCCCCATGGTAGATACAATGAGAGTTGGAGCTCCTCCCCTCCCTCCACATTCTAGATACTTTTGAATTATTTATATAAAGCTTCAATATGGGTGATCTCTTTTGTTACAAACATTTCTGCGGTTCTTGTAGAACAGAAGTTTTCATTACATTCTTTCTAGATTGTTGGGGGCAATAAGTTGACTGTATATATAAATATACAAATAGAATGAAGACTATTGCTAACATAGTGTAAGCCGCCCTGAGTTTTCGGAGAAGGGCGGGATATAAATGCAAATAAAAATAAAAAATAAAAATAAATAGGAGATTTTTTTAAAAGGCAGCGATTTCAACAAATATAAAGAATAAAAATAGATTTTCTTTTTTTTAAAAAATCCCATGATAGAAAGCTAAAATGTTTTTTCTTCCTTTTTTTCCAATTAGCCAAGTGCCAAAATTGGTATCCTTTTTTTTTTAATTGAAAAAGTTTTTAAAAAACAAAAACATTTTCCCCCCTTTTTTTTCCCCTCCCTCCCAGAAAACCCCCTTCCCCCTCCCTTCCCCCCCCCCCCCGGCTTCCCGGGTCAATCACAAGGTATTGTTATACATAAACCAAACATAGAATAAAATTTTCCCTTCCAATCCAATTAACCTCATCCAAAGCTTTTCATCTCCCAACCCCCTCCCCATTACATAAAATAACTTCCTAATTATTCAAAGGCAATCTGATATTTCTTAATCTGATATCTGTTTTGTAGATAATCAATCCATTTTTTCCATTCAATTAAATATCTTTCCTGCGTATTGTCTTTTAAAAAAGCTGAGATTTTAGCCATCTCAGCCAAATTAATGACTTTCAGTATCCATTCTTCTATTGTAGGTACCTCTTCTTTCTTCCAGTATTGCCAGAATTGGTATCCTTATCTGCCATTGAAAAACTTTGTGCTATGCACCAAGCTCATAGAAATGTTTGTAGTAGTAGACTTCTTTCCTGTCTTTGTTCTTATTTCCTTGCTATTAAAGCACTATAGTTTCTTCTCTTCCTCACTTTCCATTCTCTTTTTAACAAGTGGAATGCAATTAACCATTAATATGGAAATGTGTATAAGGTTCCTTTCATTTATATTTTATTTTAGTGGTGTGGGTCTATATGGCTTTTCAGACACAGCAGGTAAGAAAGGAAACACCACAAGTTTCATATTTTGAGGTTTTTTCTGCCAGAATTTTAATACCAAGTCTTGGTACCATTTATTACTACAGCAGTTTTTTTGAGAGGGCCACTGTGCTCTTGCTCATCATCATTTTTCCATCTTCTGCAGAGGATTGGGGTGACCAGAAATGCCTCACTGCTCTGCCTTATATTTGCAAGCGTACCAACATCACCACTGTGCAGCCCTCCTTGCCATCGCTACTTGTACCAACTCCTGGCAGCTGTGCCCAAGACTGGCATGCCTTCATTAATAAGGTACTCAGATCACTCTATTGTAAATCATTAGCGGGGACAATTTGAGAGGCATATCTGTCTGTGCATCCTCTTTGAGCTGAATATGTGAGAAGAAAAATAAAGGTTTGTGGAGAATACTGAAACCATTTCTTCACAAATATTCCTATTCCTGGTATCAGGGCATTTTCCTGAAAGTCTGATGTCATTTTTTTTTTAAATTTTGTCACAACAGTATACACAAGCATCAACATAAAATAACTACATATCATATAAGCATATATATGAGCAAAAGTATGCAATAACTATACTAATTTGATATAATGAAAGGAAACAATAGGACAGGAACGGTAGGTACTTTTGTGCTCTTATGCACGCCCCCTATAGTTCTCCTAGGAATGGGAGGGCGCCAAAAATGTAAGGTTCACTTATTAATATGTCTAAGCTCATAACTGCCAATCAAGAGACATAGACAGAGGCTTGAGTAAAATAGCATTTTAATCTTGATCAGGCTCAAAATGGTTAGTTGTTCCAAACACATAAGATGATACATACATGCAAAGAAGGAACTACAAACTCATGAGAGAAAGCAATGTCCTCTTATACCAAAAAGGTCATAAATCCTCAACTCTGGCATCTGCGTATCCTGGAATCTGGTTTGTGTATCTCCTGAAATAGGATAGTGCCTCTTAATGGGCACCATTAGTCTCTTTTGTTCTCACATTTGGCTATTTGGCCCCCTGAGGATGACACGTTCTCAGCCAGAATGGGGTGGGGAGAGATCTGATCAAATGATATAGTTTGACAATTGCCAGACACTTTCGGAATGATATCCCAATAACAATCCAGGAATATACTCAATGTGACCTCACAACACTCCAGGACACCAGCATGTCTGTCTTACAGTTTCAAAGGCATAATATATATGTCAGTGTCACAGGAAACATATACACAACAGCTAGCAAGTTTCTACTAATTCTAGTATTTCTTGTTTATCTCTTCTCCTTCATTTAATGTTTAACATACAAGAATAAAGAGCCAGTGCAGTAAAATAGTAAATATGGTTGATGAGACTTTTGACTGAAATCCTAGTATGGTTCACTCGATGTCAGTCATTACTGGTTGGTCTATATCAGGGGTCCCCAATCCCTAGTCCTTGGACCTGTACTGTGCCTGGCTTGCCAGAAACTGGACCGCCTAAACAAGTGAAGCCCCACCCGCAGGATGCAGGCAGCACGTAAAACCACACCCACCCCTCCGATCTGCGGAAAAACTTCTATCCACGGAACCAGTCCCTGGTGCCCCAAAGGTTGGGGGACACTGGTTTACACTACCTCACTAGGTTGTTGCAGGAAGAAAAAGTGTTTTTAGAGAGAGGAATAATAAGAGGAGCAATAGTAAATTACTGTAAATAAATTTGCATACAAAAGATTCCTCCACATCCTGTTTTTTATTCTTTCTCTCTGTTGTTAAATACTTTTTATAGTGCTTTAGGATCTATAATCAAGATAAAGTGACATGGCTGGAGGCAAATCGGAAATGTGAATTTCAGGGAGGTATATTGGCTACTGTCTCCAACCTCCTTGAGCAAGGTAGGTTTTATCCAAGGGTGTTTGGATATGCGTACACAGAGAGATGCTTGTTCTGCCTCTGAAAAGTGGACAGGTTTTGGTCCCAGAATATATATGAGAGTTCTTCAAGAGATAAATGATAAGGGAGAATGGTATTTTTCTTAGAAAAATTCACCTAATGAAGTGTAAGTTAGGAGGTGGGGAGACAGATACTGAACCTAATGTGGTGACCTCACAATGCAAACTCTTTTTGTACATTTGTTGAGAGGTTACAGTAAATGTTGTACCTTGATGAACGTATCTTTTCTTTTATGTACACTGAGAGCATATGCACCAAGACAAATTCCTTGTGTGTCCAATCACACTTGGCCAATAAAATTCTATTCTATTCTATTCTATACTAGTACAGGGGTCTCCAACCTTGGCAATTTTCAGACTTGTGGAATTCAATTCCCAGAATTCCTCAGCCAGCAAAGCCCTTCTGAAAGAAATAATATCATGATTGGCTATGGGTTTCAATAATAACTAAAACAAAAGTGCAAGTTTTTCTTGTTGGTAACAGATGTCTCTTTGAAAATGATTTCCGTATGAATTTGAAATTTCCAGAACACTAAAATAAATAATCTTCCAGTTCGCAGGAAGGAAAAAATAGTGGGGGGGTTTTAATCAGTGTGTGATAGCCAGAGATTCATCTGTTTCTTTCTTTGCCTCTCAGCATCATAGTTAGTAGTCTTTGGTAGAGATATCTGTTTTAACCCTAAACTGTTCTGAATTCTGCTTAGAACAGATGTCTTCTCTGATAGAGCAGAATTTATTTTGTAGCGTTCACTCCAGGAATATCTGAAGTAGTACTAAAGAATAGAGGCCCCTGAAAATATAAATACTGCATTTATTTTATCTGTTGAATAACTAAACTAACAGGTTATCTATTCTAAACAAGACAATTGTAGCATAATTGTAGTAGTCTTATTATTACCAAAAGACTGCTCAAGTCTATGCCAAAAAGTGACAGGACGAAGTACCATTTCAGTCCAGGGCAAGCCTTTTTTTATGCTATGGTCTGAGCATAAATTCAGAGATAAGAGGAGATAATATTGAACAATTCTGAGCTGATTTCTTTGGCAGTACCAATGTTAAAATAGTATTCTGACACCATCCAATGAAGCTTATGATGTATAAAATCTGTTAGCTTTTAACTCTCCTTTATCTTGAATGTCGATCAAGGACTGCAGTGAAACCAGAGGTAACAAAGCCAGAGGAGGACAGCAAATTTTATACTATGGACAATTGAAAAACACTAGCAGAGGGAATAGTGGAATTCAACTTTTGAGTTCCTAACTCCATTTAGAAAAACAGCACTATATGCATTGCTTTTTCTCTAATCGAATGCCAAACACTTTCCATTCTTTTGTTTCTTTCTTGCAGCTTTTATAACAACTCTTCTTCCAAATGAGACCTTTGATATATGGATTGGCCTCCATGATTCCAAGAAGGAATTTCTTTGGGTAGAATCTGAGGCTGTCAACTATGTGAACTGGGCCCCTGGAGAACCATCTGGATATGGAACATCCATTGCTAGTGATCAGCCAGTGAGCTGAACTTTTACTGCTAATAGCATAATTAAGGCTCTGGATTAAATAAAATACAGGAAACATATTCAAACAGGATTACAATTTCTATTCAGGCTTCCCTGCCAAAAACTGCAGAAGAAAAGGCTATGCCTTATGTATTTCTAGAATGTGGCTTTTGATTTCTAACTTCTGAATTTTTGAAGTTGGTCAATCATGAAAATGGCCTTTTGTGTATTTTCATAAACAAATGACAATTTGTTTATTTCTCTTCAAGCATTTGGCATGATTTTCAGAGAACATTTTTCTCTACCCTCTTAATAAATATATAATAAAATTGGGGGTTTTTTGTTTTGTTTTAGGTGATTTCTTAAAAATATTAAAACTTGCAATCAGTGTTAAAATTAGTATCTAGGGCAGCATTCTGTTACTTACAAATTAACCAGCCACCTGTTTTTTCAAAGATGCTACCAGCACATCTTGCAACGCAGGCCATCTTCAACCTACAATTGGCCGTTTAATGACTGTTCAAAGTTACGAGAGACTCAGGAAAAAATTACTTCCAATCTGTCCTTGAAATTTTGATTCCCCGATTATTCCCAAGGTCATGTGATCACATTTTAGGCATTTGGCAACCTGTTTGTACTTATGACTGGTTGTCAAGAGTCCTGTAATTACATGATTGCCATTTGCAATCTTCTCTGCTCGTTTCACCAGAAATTCAATGTGGAAACTGGCAGATAAAGCTGCTGCCGCTTGTGGAAGGACTTTCCCTCCCCTCTTTGCAGGGTGGGGGGAGGGAGACTCCTGCAGGAAAAGATGGAGAAACAAAGATCTTTGGGATGCAAACTTTTCTTCAAGCCAATGCCAGAGTTTCTCCTACACACCATGTAGAGGAGAATTTTGGCGCTGGGCTGGAGAAAAGAAGCTTGCATCCAGAAGATCTGAGCTTCTTCCCAACCTTTCCAGCCAAAAAGCTAGCAAACGTGATCTTTCTAAATGCTAGATATTTATTTATTTATTTATTAATCACATTTATATACCGCCCTATCTCCCGAGGGACTCAGGGCGGTTCACAGGCAAGTAGAAGACATATAAATACAGACTAAAACCACAGTTAAAAAACTTATTCTACAAAGCCGAATTAAAAAGCAATATAAATAATAAAAACCATTTAAAACCAATATAAATTTAAAAACTAATCCAGTCCTGCGCAGATGAATAAATGTGTTTTAAGCTCGCGACGGAAGGTTCGGAGGTCCGGAAGTTGACGGAGTCCTGGGGGAAGTTCGTTCCAGAGGGTGGGAGCCCCCACAGAGAAGGCCCTTCCCCTGGGTGTCGCCTAACGACACTGCCTAGCTGACGGCACCCTGAGGAGTCCCTCTCTGTGAGAGCGCACGGGTCGGTGAGAGGTATTCGGTAGCAGCAGGCAGTCCCGTAAGTAGCCCGGCCCTATGCCATGGAGATATGCTTTTTCTAGCTTTCATACTCTTAAGAAAGATTGCACTTGCTAGCTTTCTGCCTGAAAAATGAATAAATGCAAAGTTTCTGAAGAGTAGAAGGTTCTTCAAAGAAGATCCATCAGAGACCTGGGCTTCCTTTTTTCACTGCAGTGTAATGGTTTCCTTCTGCACATGGAAAGGAGCAGATTACCTGTAATGGGCCGAAGAAAACAAAGCTTGAATCTTTGGGATCTGAGTTTTTAAGACTCGGTGCAGGAATTCTCTTTTGCCCTCTTTTGGCAGGCAGCTATTCTTTTTAAGAAGAGATTGGACAACCATTTGTCTGAAGACCCCTTCCACCCCTGTTACTCTATTATTCTCCTTTGTCTACTTACTGGCCTGTGTGGTTACTTAGCATCCACAATTCAGAGTGCTGGGATTGCAGTTATTGAATTAAGTGGTCATATGGACACCTTACTTAACTGCCACAATGACTTGCAACCAAAATTTCAGGCCCACTTGTGGTTTTAAGTTGAGGACTACTGGTAATGAGTTCCAAAGTTTGGTAAAGATGAAGTAGCAGTTTGGTTTGGTTCATGCAGAATGAATTAAAATTGAATAGGATAGTTTGTGGTTTGACATATTGCAGGAGTCAGGTTACTGACATATTGTGTATATTAAGCTATCGGGCTTATTTATTCCACAATAAGATTATTGTTCAGGTATAACGAGTTATGTGAAAACCACAACTTGGTTTAATGTTCAGTGTGTTGCTTGTTTTTGTGTTTTCTGGAACCCATTGTCTATTCTGCTTTGCCTATATACTTGTAATATTTGCCAAGAGCAGTTTCATATATGTCATGTTGCAGTAATCATAAGACAAGAATTGGACAACACAGTGTGGACACACTCAATCCATTAATCAAATCAATATTTATTTGGTCATAAGCCAGCAGACACTCAGACAATTATTGATGTTGTTTGATAGGTACTTTCTCATGATTGCAGGTGTATAATTTTGATTTTCCTGGTTCTGTTTCTCATAGACCAACTGCGCTATAATGTGGCATGGCCTCCCTTCCATGTTTACAGGCCGTTGGGATGATAGGAACTGTCAAGAGGAGAAACATATTTTTATCTGCCAGAAGAGCAAAGGTAAGAGTTAGGAATAATGCTTAAGCCAATAACATTGGCTTAAGTTATGCTTAGCAGAGAGGGCTTGTGATAATTTTGATTCCTTGTGCCAAGAATGTTGGCATTCATTTCTGTTGTGCCCAAGGGAGAAAGAATTATATTAGTCTGTGGCAACAAGACAGATACAAGAATCTGGTAAAAAACTTCAAGACTGGCCAACTTGAAGCATATTATTTCATGGGCAGCAACTCTGTTCTTCAGTTACATGCATGTTCATGAAAACTGCTGCTTCTCATCACAGAATATACCCCAAAAAGGTTGATTAGTCTTAAAAATGCTTCCAGACTCTTAATTTGTTTTTTGTCAAAACCCGTTAGTCTTGAAAATGCTGTTTTTATGAGCACTTATTCAGGATGCTATGGCCTTTGATTTCTCTCTGCAACGTGTATCTGATGCATGAGTTCTATCCACTTTTCCTACTCCGATTAAGTATCAAATAAGATAGAGAGCAGATACATCCTTCCTCATTTTTTATTATTAAGAATTAGAAAACAGTCTTTAACAACAACCAGAAGTAGAATACAGACATTAACATTTTTCTCTCCTTTATCCTCATATGCCTTATCCTGGTCAAACTACATGGAGGAGGAGTGAGGTTTCCTAACTAAAAAATTAAATATAAATGTTTTATATGAGAGGGTATAATAGTATCTATAAATATATCTTGATTCTCTCACCATCATTATACAATGGCTTCCAGAAAGAATTAAAGTTCTATTTCATAGAAATGGTAAGAAAGTAACACAAAAATAGCCATTAAAAATGGAATAAAACACTAAGAAACTATTTGATAATCAGCAAATTGCTACTAATTTTGAATAAAATCAATATTGCTTTGTTCATGACTCTAAGATATATTTGTAAAGTGTGACCAAGCTTTTATTTTCTTTCTCTCAAATTCTTCCTCCACATTCAAGACCCTACTCTAAACCCTTCAACATCCTTCTCTCCTGTTCTCGACTCGACTCTTTCATATCTTAACAACACTTACCGTGTCTTGATGAAGCCGCTCCAGTGGCATGAAGCTGTGTTGTTATGTGAGAGTCTCAATGGAAGTCTAGCGAATGTGATGGAACCATTCACCCAGGCCTTCCTCACTCAGGTAGTCAGCAGCTTACATACCCCACTCTGGATTGGCTTGTCCAATGAAGAGGTGAGTCAACTATATTTAGAAACCATAGCATGTAAATCAAACCTGCCTTGCCTATAGTAATTGCAAAAAATGGAAGCATATCTAGGAGTCTGACATGGTCTTGAGTTTATTTGTTGGCTAAATCATTGTTCTGGAATAACAAATGGTGAAGGTATAAAGAAGTAGTGAATGCTGACTGATTTACATTTCCAAAACCACCTATGGAGAACTATTAGCAGTGTGACTCTGTGGTGCGTGTGTGTGTGTGCGTGTGTGTGTGTGTGTGTATGGTAAATGTATGCCATCAAATATTTTGTAGCCAAATTGATTAATCCAGTGTGGCAAAACTTTATATATATTGACTTTTTTTAGGGGAGACGTAACTATGAATGGTTTATAGATGAGAGTGTCTCCTACACAAACTGGCAAGATGGAGAACCGCAACAAATTGTGGGGTGTGCATTCATGGATATAGACGGAACATGGCGAACTGCCACTTGCAACACAAAGCTTCAAGGGGCCATCTGCAAGTTGAACACAGGTAATTTACCTATATGACAGCTATACAGATAAAGGAGGGAATGCTGAAATAAGGACTCTCTTCTCTCATCCCCTGAATTTTAATGAAGGGGTTAGGGAAAAAATCATTTTTTAATTTGTTTTTAATGACTAAAACCAAATGACTAAATATTTGCTAAGTTTCTTCTAACCAAGTATTCTGCTTCAGGACCCCTTTCTTCACACAAGTGGAGCTACAATGGAAGTTGTCCTAAAACAATAGAAGATTCCTCTTGGGTTCCTTTCCGAAACCATTGCTATGCTTTCCACATGGAAGTTATTCTAGGTCAGAAGGAAGCTGTGAAGAAATGCCAGAAAGGTGAATCTTGCCAGAATTAATGGATTCTTGTCTTGTTTGTTTTGGCTATTACTTGTTGGCAGTGTTGTATATAATTAAAGCATTGGAGGTCCAAATCCAGTGGCTATAACTTCAAACGGTCACTAAATGAACTCAATGAAATGTTGTAAGTCAAGGACTACCTGTACTTGTCTCAGCTATGTCTTTGGTAAAACTTTGAACTGTTTATTAATTTTCTTCAGACATTACATACCTACTAAATCATCTTTTACTGAAATAAAGGATTTCTCCCACTCCAGCTTCAGATCCTAAATAAATTAATGTAATGAACACTTGATATTGTTAAAGATCTCTTTGGGGTGATAGGATATATTGATGGCTGTAGGCAGCAGTTTGTCTTCATCTTCTTC
Source organism: Ahaetulla prasina (assembly GCF_028640845.1). Classification (NCBI taxonomy): domain Eukaryota; kingdom Metazoa; phylum Chordata; class Lepidosauria; order Squamata; family Colubridae; genus Ahaetulla; species Ahaetulla prasina. Next base: position 53,736,376 of record NC_080542.1, on the reverse strand, counting down.
TTTTCAGCTGGTTATTTGTTTTTGTCTCTTTCATGCGAGTTCTGACTCTTTTTGCTTCTTGAGAAGCACCTTTTCTGGACAGTTTGTATTTCTCAGTTGCTTTAGAAGAGAATTCAGTGCGGATAAGCCATTGATAATAGCTAAAAAAATAGCTAAGTTAAGGTACAAGCAGGGCATTCAGCACCACTATCTTCCATAGAAGCTCAGCCACACATCTGACTTTAGCTTTATTTATTTATTATATTTAGGAAATTTATTTGCCGCCCATCTCTTATCCAACAATTCTTTTTGAACCCTTTATCTGCATGAGAGTAGGAGAATCTTAACAAAATTTCAGTACATTAATTCATTACAAATTATCATATTTTTCCACCTATATTCCTGCAAAATAGATATTATGTGTATATTTTATGTAAAGGAAATAAAGTAGGGACTGGTTTTTTGGAATTTTATCACCCGCATCCTGAAATTATCTTTTGTTGCCAAGAAGCAAGCAAAAAACATAAGGTATTAAGAGAAATACAAAGTAATAATAGAAAAGAAACAGAGACATCTTTTTATTCCTATTTTGTCCCTGTTTTAATGCAAAGCGGATACATGAATGATGTGTGGAATCTTTGATGCAGAAATTGTATCTTTTTCGAAGCCAAAGCTCCACACTATTATGTATTAGCCATGAAAGCCAGCTGGATGATTTTGGGCCAGTCGCGCTCTCTCAGCTCAATCCACCTCACAGGATGGTTGTTGTGGGGAATATAGGAGGAGGAAAGTATGTCTGCCGCCTTGAATTATTTGTAAAAATAATAAAGTGGGAAATGAATGAATGAATGAATGAATGAATGAATGAATGAATGAATGAATGAATGAATGAATGAATGAATGGCATATATGCAGTTGCTTGGTGGGATGGAGTGGTAGTGAAAATTGAGGAATCATTTCACCCTGATGAGATTTGCCTATCCATTGATGCTGTTAGAAGAATAATACTATGGACCCTGCAGTTAAGGAATTCTGGCTGGCAAGGTCCCAGAGAAAGGCCATTTCTCTGGAATGCTGTTTCCCTCAGGTGAGATTAGTACTCACTCTTTTAGCCTTCTGAAAGGGCCTGGAGACCTGCCAGTGCCAACTGGCCTGGGACTCCAATAAGTCTCAGTTACTCCCTTCCTTTTCACCTTGGTCAATTTAATTTTAACTGCATTTTAAATGTATGGTCTCTATTTATTTTTTAATATTTTATATGGTATTTTTATTGAATGTTTGTATAATGCTTAGAGTTGGCTTTGATGAGGTAGGTGGCATATAAGTTTGACATTTTTTAAAAAAAAAAAATCAAAATCTGCCAGATGGTGAATGTGGCATCCTGACTGAAATCCTTTCCTTTTGTATTGGCTGTGATGTCAAACACTCAGATAAAAGGGATAGAGCATTGATTATGATTCTGCCATTTTGTAGATTTTGGCACTCCCAGCAGATACCCACGTATGTGAAGTTCTCTTTCTTGTAAACTTCAGTCTTACAGGAAGATTGCATAAAATTAATCAAATGCATTTATTCACCAGTATAAATATGCAATATATTTTAGAATTAAAAATAATTGTAAAATATATTGCATATTTATTCTGGTGAATATCCTTCATATGAGGAAAATGTTCAACAGAATCGTATAATTTTAAGGGCCTCTGAACTATGGCCCTTAAACTATCACAAGGAAGTGTAAACTCTTCTGTAATTTTTTAGGCTGTTGCATCTCTTTTATTCTCCACAGTTGGAGGAACAGTGCTGTCCATCCTAGATGAGATGGAGAATATCTTTGTTTGGCAACATCTACAAGATTATGAAAGCCAAGCCAAAGGAGTATGGCTGGGGATGTCCTTTAATCCCAAAGGTAAATCAAGCAGAATTGAGAGACTCCATTACTGTTTAGCAGTTAGACAACTTTGGTAACTTTGAAATTGATTTGCAGAAATATGCTATGCTTGGAGAGTCATTCTCTGAAAGTATACTTTGACAATGTACTTATTAACTTTATATACTATTGTTTCTTCAAAGGTATTTTACATGAGATCTCTCTTCACCTTTTCTCCCACAAAAATAAACCTGTGAATTTGGCTGGGCTGATAAAGAGAGACTAGGTGTGGCTGGTGGACTTAAATCTGTATCCCCCGCCCCAGTCCTAGTCAAATGGTTTAATGACTATGCTACTGCTTTTTGCTGCTTTCCAACATTTGGTGGTCTGAGGAGATTCTCATGTATTACTCTAGAATGGCTCTTTCACTAATCATGTTTCTCCCTTCTGCACAGGGGGTAGCCTTGTTTGGCATGACAGCACGGCTGTAAATTATTCTAACTGGGGACAACATGATACAGGACCAAGCATGATCAGCCCAAATAGCTGCTATTGGATCCAGAGCAGCAATGGTGTGTGGCGTCTGGGCTCTTGTTCAAATGTAACCATGGGAGTCATCTGTAAGACAACTCGAGGTATGGAAATGAATTAAATTTGTTCAGATAAAATCAGAGTACGCTTTTAATGGCCCTAAATTGAACTACAGTACTGGAGAATGCAAACAGGAGCTGGAAGTTCTTGCCCATCCCTCTATTTTAGGGCAAGGACAAATTATAACAGATACCATTTTATGATTGGAACAACTGTTTTTAATGAGGAAAAAGCAATATTTTCATGAAGACCTGCGGATGAATTTGAGGAGTCAGGGAGAATTTCGACCAGTAGGCTGATGGGTTTAGACAGGAATTATTTGGGTTGCATTGTTCTTTATTTTCCTGTAAACTGTGGTTGGTTTGTGGTAGCCCTGAGTTAGAATTGGGTCTTTGATTGGGCCAACTGAACTGGAAAGAATCTGCAATATTCTGCAGGTTTATGGAATTCTTTAAGAGGCAAAATGACAGTTAAAAGAGAAACCCTTATTAGATAAAGGAAAGACAGTGAGTGGATTGCACACAATCTTTTATATTGTAGGAATCCAGAAAGGTTTACATATGTTCACATTTTTCTAAATTGGATTAATTAAAGTATTACTCTAGTTTGTTTAATATTATGATGGAGGACAAAAATTAAGGGCGCAACTAGATGTAAAACTGATCTACCTCCTTGTTGAGTGTGTGGCTAAATTGGAGATGTATTGTTTGAAATCAAGGCATATTTGATCACAACTCGGGTCCTCCTGTAGCAGGATATGAGTCATTATGGAATAGCTTGAACAGCATTGGAGAAGTAGGTCAAATGATATTGGGACAGGAAGCTGACATTCTTTATTTCTTTGTATTTTCCATGGCAGTGAACGGAAACTCCATCTCCGAATCAGGTATGCTTTATAACTCAGTTCAGTTGCCTAACCCAACACAGCTTTTAACATCACTGTTGAAACTAATAGGGTGAGAGTTGATCTAATTATGCTGTAAACACAAGGCCTTGTATATGAATGCCCAAATTGAATAAAAAACAGAAGGTAAATCAAACTAATAAAAAAATTAATATATTCTGTATGGCAGGTATTTGTTCAACTTAATGATTTCCCCTACTCGAATTATATTAGGAAACAAAGGCAGACAGCATACCAGAAATAGACCTTCTTTAATTCTTCATCCTGCCTCCTACCTCTTCTTTTACCCACTCTACCTCAGATGTGAAAGAAGCATTGACTTGAGAAGTATAATTAAGGTTAGGTAATTTTGAATAGGACTGGAGAGTCCATTGACTTTATCAAAGAGGATGCTTTGGTATCTCTCCAGATTTTTGGGGGACCAAGCGGTGAGACACATATGGTTTGTAATTTTGCTTGTAGTCCCACCATGATGCCTTATATGTAAAAAGTTTGTAGAGCATCATTTACTACTGAAAAGAAAATCCCTTAAATTTTATCTATTATTCTTTGAAAGAAAGTAGTAGAAATAATTGAACAAATTGAATTTAGCACATCTACATATAATTGCAGATTATGGCTATTTTGAGTAGTTTGAGAATCTATGAGTAAACGAAGTATTTAGATGAAATATACACAGTTTATGAATGGGTTGGAATCTCCCAATTTCAGTGATTCATCTCTTAGTGTTCATCAAGTTGTTGTTATTGGTCAGTTTTACATACAAAGTTATTTTGCTCACTCTTTTTTTGAATACTGTTTAGCTACAAAAATGGATCTTTCCTAACTTTTCCCCTTTTACTGCAGCTTTCCTGGAAAACACAAAAACCATTGTTGTAGTCATACTGTCCTCTCTAGCACTCTGTGCACTGGCAGCTGTGGCCTTCTATCTGTATAAGCGCCGGTGGATTTCAGAACAAGGGACATTTGAGAGTGCTCGCTATAGCCGCACCAACGCTAGTCCTACTGAATCTGCTGAGAAGAACATCCTGGTATCTGACATGGAGATGAATGAACAACAAGAATAATGGTGAAACTGTCAAGTGTGGGAGTGGGGTAGGGATGCGGGTGGTGGGAGAACAGGGATGGGAGGGTCACAAGCACCTGTCATGAACAGTCTCAAAACCAAGTCTCTTAGGAGAGGAGAACAGAACTGCTGAGTCAACAGCAGAAGGGTTGGAAGGCAGGGCAGTGACCCACTAAAGAGATGTGGAGATATACTAAAGGGAGCTTTGTAAGAAATCCCAGTTTACTTTTGTCCTACTCAGAGAAATGATGGTTCATCTCTTGGAAGGAAAATGTCATTTTGGAACCTATAATCTCTAAGTAGTTGTATAACTTCTTCACATCTCTTTAGAGACTTAGTATATAAGCATTTTTTTCTCTCCGATAATAATAGCAAAACAAGTATTTTGTTGTATCTTTTCATTTTGCTCTTCCTACCCTGTCTGTTTCTTTCTCTGATATGTCCTTCCATTACTTCTCAGAGCCATGTGAAAGGCCCTTGAATTCTTTTAGTTGGGCCAGATCTTCTATTCCACTGCTGCCCAGGGACTTTTTCTTTTTTAAGCCATGATGCTATCATTGAAACCCATTGCCATAGAAAGCCTTTTCCCGAAACCATTGAAAGCAGTCTCAATGAACTTTCATATTTATGGATGCCAGCTTCATCAGAAATATTTACAGCAGTGCTTAAAGCTGGTGAATCCCTTTGAATGTTCAATATTTCTGCATAATGTTTTGACTCATCTGTTTAATTGGTTCCTCTTTATCTAGTTTTAGGACATATGGAGAACAGATCATGGTTTAGGTCATATTTATGTATAAATATTGAGAGGATTCACAAACTTTAAAGTGCCAGTGTAGTTATATTTATTTTATTAAATTTATGGGTGGCAAATAAATTTAATAAATAAAATAATAAATGAATGCTTTGGGGTGGCAAACAATATAAGGATATTGAAATGTTTTGGCAATTAGAATACTTTATACAATACTGCATAAAAATGGCCAGAGTATTGTGTAATTACTATTCACTGATTAAAAAAATCCTTGTAATTAAGAATATGCAGAAGGTGTGGTGTTTAGATCTTTATATCTCTGAGAGAAGAATAATCAGAATGAGACGGTTGTACTGCAGGATTACATTTCCCCAGATGAAATAATGTTTGAGCACTTAAAATAAATGCAGGCAGCCAAAGGAGTAATTGCCCTATGTAAAATAACACAAATGGGAAACAATAATGCACCTTGTATAAAACCTGATACAGCAGAAAAATATCATCCAGATTTTGGAATCCAGATGTGCTCAGAATCTGAATTTCATCACAATCACAAAATGACCAGCACAACACAAACTTTTGTGTGTCAGGAAGATATTCTGTATGCATGCAGGAGCATAGTTTGTATTATGACATTTGGATTCTGTTCTCAATATTTTATTAATCCCCCTACTTTGGGCAGCCATGTTTTAGGAACAAAAAGCTGGTCTGTGAATTGAAGTTCCATTCCACATGGGTTTAAAATCATTTGAAAAAAGTAAATCCTTTATTTTTATTTAAGAATAGCATATAGGCTGCTGGGCAACTTAAGGTTTGGATACCAGATGCTAAGAACCAATGAAAAAATACTGTACCTGCTTAGAAGTGTGGCTTTTTATTATAATAATTATTATATTTACAGAAATAAAGAATAAAAGGAGCCTCATTTAAAACAGGGACCCTGTGAGAGCCATTCTATTTTACGTTTTCATTTTTAATTAAATATTTCTGAGTGGTAACTGTGACAATGAAGTGGGGATAAATATTTTTACAACTTAGATACTTAAGGAATTTATTTTATATGATAACAGATTTTTCACTTAAGCTGGATATTAAGTGTTTGTAAAAAAGCTATACTTATGACATTTAGACAGCCAAACACATTCCACACCAACAAATAGTAAGGGAAGTTTCAAAAGCAAATCTAACTTTCCCGTTTTCCTTTATTTTCCCTTCATAACTGCCTGTTTCATGGACAACTTTTTGATTTGTGTCTATATATGTTTATTTGGCTATCTTGCTCAATATTTTTCTCCTCAGGGGATAATTTAAATCAAGATAGAGCATTTAGATTTTTCAGAGTCTATTTTTCAGATGGGCAAGTTGCCTTTGAGCATGTGCAATGTTTTTTTCATCTCACTGATGAAACACACTGATGAGACATACAAGCAGTCCTCCTGCATGTTAATAATGCTAGAGCAGAGGTCAAGATTTATAGCATTGGGCACAAAAGATTTGCCATTTTACTGAAGAAGTAGAATCACTTTGCAGTAATATTTAGGACTGGTTTTCTGTGCAAATATCTTGTGGAAACTGACCATGTGTGTTCACTGAAATGGGTATTTTTTATAAGAAGCACAGGTTCTTTCCCCAGGAACCACTGGCATGCTCGTTCAATTTTGTTTAACAGGGGAATTGTCTTGAAAGCATCTCTTGTGCCAGGCAGGCCAGCTAACATGTGTTCAAGGAGTAAGTGCAATAGCAGAGCTGAAAGGATGGGAAGCTTTTCAAGATCAGCCTCTTCATTCTCCCAGCTATTCAAGCTGCTGCTATTCCCTCAGTTTCTCTCTCCATAATGACTATATTGTAGCCATTATGTTTCTTATATTCTTGCTTATTATTTGCTTTCAGAGTAAATCAAGTGTAACTAGAAATGATTAATTCCATAAAGGAGGGGAGAAGTGTCCTGCCATTAATGGAGGCATTTGAATATACTGGAAAAATGTTTCAGATTAAATATTTCCTATTTGTTTTGAATAATGTGAAAAGGTGCTAAATAAACTGGCATATTTTAAAATAAATTGCTATAGCCTTTTTTTTAAATAAGTATTTTGAATAAAGCTTACTTTCCCATCATTTTCAGCAAAATGTTTCCCCCCCCATGATTTCAACAGTTACAAAGAATCGAAACAGTTCTTACCCTTTGTGATTTATTTTATTTTCTCAGGATGTATTACAATGCTGATCTTTGCTTTGATTAATATTGGGAAGATTGTGTTTTATATGACCTAAATAAGCATTGTTAATTTTTTCTCTGCAATGGAACTCAAGTTAGAACTCAAAATCATGAGATAGATAGTCCTTTGTGTTATGTAATGTATGAAGCAGAAGAATTTTAAAAAATGAGTACTATTTAATTCTAGCCTTAGCCAAACTTTACAATTTATCCCAGTTTAATTGCAAACATCTATAATATTATGCAGCATTGCTCCTTTTGAATTATACAGGTAGCTAATTAAGTCCAAATATAGTATATAGAGAAATGAGATAAAGGGAGACTTACTAGAAATAAAGAACTAAAAATAGTCTCTAAAGTTGATTCACAAACTACTCATGTGATCTCCCTTTAGGAGAATAGTCAGAATAGTTAACACTAGGGCATCAACTCTAAAGCAATATGAAAATCAGAATGCCAGTGAAGCTTTAGATTATATCGATGAAATATGCTGACTTAATCTTAGATATGTTTATTTAAATCATCCTGGGGATGCAGTTGCAAAGGTTTTGATAGTTACTATCATATACAAACAAAGGTGAATTAAAAAAGAATTTAAGAAATTGCTATTCAGCACAGCTTTAAAAGTTTTGATCACCGAAGGCATTCACTGTTTATACAGTGTAACAAAGAAATGAAGTTTCTCTGACAAGGATTCATGTATCTGTAACTAATATGGTATGTTTGAACTACAAAAGTACTTTAAGAGCTATCGGTATTCTTGGATTCCCTCCTGTGGGTATAGGGACTCTCCAAAAATACTTCCTGTTTTTTATAAATTACGTTCCTCGATTTTTAATTTATGGCAATGTAACTTTTCAAAAGCTGTCTCTAAGTTTAGAAGATAATAAGTTCTTCAAATATAGCTTTTTGTGGCCGCATGGACATTTTCTAAGGGCTCCAACTGAGGCAAATTATCTGAGCTACAGTTGTTGGTATTATTATAACATTAAATCAACTTATGACATGTGCTGTACTAAATGTGGAAATGAAACAGTCCTCACCAAGGAAAACATTACTAAAATATGTATAGCAAAATAAAATAGGTGAGGTTTAAAGAAAACTCTGTATTTATCTCAAGGTAAAGAAAATTTACATCAAAAATTGTTAAATACTAGAATTAGACAGATAAAAGAAGCACCTATTGGATTTTCATCCTTTTCCTAAAAGGGTGATAGTATAACAGTGGTGTTATATATAACTAAGCAAACTACCTAATCTGCAAAAAGGGTAAATTGGTGATTGGAAAGAGAACAAAATATTGTGTATTTTATTAGGTTCTTGTGCCATGCAAATCATAGGCAAGATGTTCATACAACAGTACATCAATTCATTTACATCTGTGTCTCACAGATTGTTTTATAAGATGGGGCATACAACTTTATTTTAATATACAGATGATTATGGATCTTCAAGAAGCCTCTGATCCATAGCAAAATTATGCTGACTGGCTTCTAAAGAAACGGTAGAAAAACAGATACCTAGCATCAAGAAGATTGTTAAACTTCAGTTAAAAAGTACCCACAAACAAAACTGTAGCCATTGTTGATTACCAGTTGCTAGCTTGTCAGTAGGAGATCATTTTGCAAGTTGCTGTTAATAACCCATGGTATTGAAAAAAGTTAGTAATACAACTTAAGACAAGAACCGAACCACACAAACAACCCTAGACCCTTAGAAGGCTTTAAATTTAAAAAGGTGACACTGAATATGAATGGTGCACATATTCATTTTGGCCTGGTGTTAATCAACGGGTGAAAGTGGAAGGGTGTAGAGGAGAGTGCTGTCAGATTTCTAAAGGGAATTACTTCTTCAGATCCTGCTTGACAGTTCTTAGCCACTGTTGGCAGAATTGGTTGGATCTGCAGTAAATAAATAAATAAATACATTTTAGACTCTTTTGCCTCATAAAACAGCAAAAATGTTAAACTTACTGAATACTGCTGTTGAAGAACGCAGTGAAGTTTTAAACAATGTAATAAATTGTAGCTTAATTCTAAGCATGACATAGTCAATTAAAATGAACTGAATAGGCCAAGTAAAGGTATTTAGTTCCACTGTAACAAACTGGGACCATCCAAAAATAAGTGTCAGAATCACTATTGCATTTGAATTTATTTATATTTGCAAAGGCTTCAATTAGCTAGAATTGCTTAATGTAACTAGTGAAAATATGTAGCTTGTGATATTGACCATACAAAAAATAAGGAATAAAATGACAAATCAGAAAAATTTAAACTAACCATTAATTAAAAAATAATACGCATTAGTATTAACAAAATCTTCTTAAATTAATGATAAAATTGTGTTTATATATTTATAAGCATTTATCACTTCATTATTAGTAATTAAACTAAAATAACCTGGAATCCCAAAATAATAACTAGAATAATATACTGTACTTGTGACATGGCATATATTATACATATATGAATGTCACAGATTCAAATTAATTTGTCAAAGTCAAGAGAATATTCCAAGCACTCAATCTCAGAATATATTGGGTATTTCTCTGAAATGTCATATAATAAAGGATGCTTCTCTTGGCATATACATAGTACATTTCTCCAGATAACGGTTTATTTTATTTATTATCTTCAAGGAGATTATAAAGATAAGTTTATGACAGATGTTGACCATACAAAAATTAATGAACTAGACTATCTCCTAGCTATAAAATAGATACTAAAATTCTGAAAACAGCACAATACATTTCAGTGATTTATGGATTTATACCTGAAAACTTTATTTTAAATATGTGGCCCCAACTTACTACAGGTAATAATCATTATAGATATTATAGGATTCAGTCTGGCTTATCACCAGAACCAGAGGTTACTCTTCTGAGCTTTTGGACTCATGCTGGAGCCGATCCTCACAGAACTTCTCTCTACCAGAATGTGTGCTTTGGACTTCTATGCGTAGTATTTATATGATGCCTAGTTGTGTGTGGCTTTTTATTTGTTGATTGGGATGTTGATGCCAGCTATTAAGTCATTAGCTGTTGTATTGCCAGGTCCTGGTCTCCTGAGTACCTGATAAACTGATGGTTAATCAGCACTCCTGTTGACTGAGAAGTGGCCATTTCCCTGGCTACCTTTTACCTGCTCAGCCAACAATCTTAATAGCTGTGAAATTGAATGTACCTTATTTTTTGGAGTATAAAACGCTCCAGACTATAAGACGCACCTACCTTTTTTGGTGAGGAAAACTAGAAAAAGAAATCTGCCTCTGCCTCCAAGCAATTTTGCCTTGTTGCAGCAAACAGCAAATAGCCTACTTTACTTTCATTTTCATTTTTAAGATAGCTTGATTAGCACAAGAAAAAAGAAATCTGCTTCCAGCAATTTATCTCCTTGCAGAAAGCAGCAGAGGTCCCTGCAGCAATAGGCAGTGGCAATCCCTGCAGCCTGAAACAGCTGAGAGTCAGGAGGCTGATCCAAGGGACAATCAACTTGTCCTAATCAGTCTGTGCTGAAGCTGAAATGGGCTGTTTCTTCTTGCTGCTTGTTGCAAGGAGGTAAATTGCTGGGAGGCAGAGGCCAAAGGGTTGGGGCCAGTGGGTAGGCGGGGCTACATTCGGTGTAAAAGATGCACCTAAATTTTCACCTTCTTTTAGGTGGGAAAAAGGTACGTCTTATATTCTGAAAAATACAGTATATCCTTGTTCATTGCAATGTGAGGCTACCAATGAATTCCTCATCTCCTGCCTCGTCTACTGCTGTTGTGTCCTTGCAGTCTGATGGTTTCTCCCATCTGTCCTATTTAATCACAGGGGCAGTCCATGCAGGGATTCTGGTAGATTATATTAGAAGTATCTCCCACCTCCAAGTGATCTTTGCAATGCATGATGCATTATAAAGATGCACTGCAAAGATCACTTGGAGGCGGGAGATTGTGGGAGAATATCAACTACTAAGATTGTTGGCTGAATAGGTACAAAGATAGCCAGGGAAATGATGGAAGCCCCTTGGCAGTCAACAAGAGGACTGATTTACCACCAGCTTATCAAGTACTTAGGAGCCAAGGATTTGGCAGCACAAGGAAACAGTAGCCAATGATTTAATAGCTGGCCATCAACATTCCAATCAAGAAATAAAAAACCACACACAACCAGGCACCACATAAATACTACACATAGAATAACCCAAAGCACACATTCTGATAGAAGTTCCCTGAAGTTCCCTCCAGCTTGAGTCTGGAAGCTCAGAACACTAAACTTCTGGTCCCGGTGACCAATGCAGATTGGATCCTGCAACATTATTTTAGGACACCTATATTTCTCTTCATTCATGATATAGATATTGTCATGGAAGAGCAATGATTCTAAAAACTAGAAAAAAATGTAACATCTTGCATGAATTGAAACCTAGGGAATCATGTTATTTTCTTCCTAATACTTTTATAGTAAGATTGCCGCCTTAACACAGTAGAATCCATATGTACATAATCACTTAGATAGAAATTAAGTACTTTTCCACAGTAATGGAAAAACCCAGGAAGGATGCATATGAAAAATCATGTCATCAGGAATTCTAATACAATTCTGTAAATAAGCAGGATAATTGCCTAACATATGCCTTCATTTAGAAGTACCCTGTCATCACCAAAAGTAGTGAGCAGTAGCTGAAACTAGTGAATAAAAAACTCTGAACAATGAAGAATGTATTCTGGATAAATGTGCAATAGGTATTGCCAAATGAAAAGGTCTGAAAGAAGCAGCACTGCAACACCTTTATTAAGATGCAGCTAAGTAGCAAGCAAGGTTGAATACTCTGGTTTCTGTGGGCATGGATATGATGTTGGAGTGTGGACAAAACTCCACTTTTATATATCAGGTATATGCATGGTTATCAAACTCTCTTTTAATAGTTCCAGAACCCTTGATTACTGAAACTTGGTGCTATAGTTTCCCACCATTTTGATGCAGGAAGTATTCAGGAAGTATAAAGAGATTGATCTACTTAGAACCATTTGTTTAACAACCATTCAAAGTTACAACAGCATTGAAAAAAGTGATGACCAGCCCTTGCTCTTATGACTCTAGAAGCATCTCCATGATCGTGGGATCAAAATTTGGGCACTTGGCAACTGGTATGTATTTATGATGGTTGCAACATTCCAGGGTCAGAGGTTCGGATCACCATTTGTATTTTTCCCAGCTAGCTTCCAGCAAGATAAGCCAATGGGAGATGACAAATTTGCTTAATGATACGTAATATGACTGAAGGATCTGACTTTCCTTATATTACCTGAAGGACCCTGAACAGTTTGAGGGTTGGAGTGCCTAAATGTAAAATCAATAGGCTCAGGTGGAGGTTCTTAGCAGATAACAACATGCTATGTCAATGTGGAGAGACACAGAGCCCAGCCCATCTGCTGATGGATAGCTACTACCAGAAACATACTGATGACTTATTTCTGGCCAATAAATTTACTTCAAGGCAAGTAACTACAGAAAATTGGGAACTATCATTGTTCTATAAAGAGATTTCTGGCTTTCTAAAACCTTATGGAATACTGTACATAATCATTTTTACGAACTTAAGATTCCATAGCTAATTGATAATGCTTATATATTACTAATAACAGTAAAGCTGAATAACAGGCATTCTAGTTGTTTCAGATTCTGAACTACAGCTTCAATTTATTATTTGGAGAGTTATAGTTTAATTGTACATTGCCCAGAGTAAGATGGGCCGTCTTTAAATTTGATAAATAAATAAGTAAACAAACATTTTATGGAGTTTTCAGAGTAGTAAGACTTAATTCAAGAATCTTTCACTCTTCATTATAACAGCATCTTTGCAAAGATTAAGAATACAATTTTAGAACACACTTTTCTCATTAAGGGATATACTAGCACAACTATGTCTAAGGTCATGTTTATATCCACAAGGTAATGAAACTGATACTGAAAGGAAAAGGGATCTGCACCAATCATGCCAGCTGATGTCCTATGTCCATCATAAAGGAAGGTTTCCTACTTAGATTTCAGTAAAGTATTTGACAAAGCAGACCAAAACCTAGTTCTTAGGAAGTTAGAAAAATGTGGGATAGATGGCATCACCACCAGATTTGATTTTGGATTTGTAACTGGCTGGCAAACCGCACTCAGTGTGTACTCCTTAATCGAACAGCATTTATATGGAGAGAAATAAGCAGTGGGGAACCCCAAGGATTTGTCTTAGACCAAGTATTCTTCAATATCTTCATAAATTATTTAGATGAGGGAATACAAAAGAACGAATTAGATTTGTAGCAGACATCAAGCTAGCAGGAATAGCCAAACACCCCAGAAGATAGAGTCAATATCCAGGAGGATCTTGACAGAGTTCCACATTGGATCCTGCCTAACAAAATGAAATTCAATGGTGAGAAAAGCAAGATTTTGCACTTAGGCAAGAAAAAAACAAAAGGTTTAAGTATATTGCATTATTTTTTCCTGAAAATAAGCCCTAGCCTGATTTTTAAGTGTGCCTAATATAAGCCCTAACCCAAAAATAAGCCCCAGTGAAGGGGTGGGCATGGCCAGGATAGGCGGTAAGCTTGCATGGGCCAACGGTGTCTGGCAGCAGCCACAGCCTGCACAGTGCAGGTGAATTGATTCCCTATCCAAGCAGCAGGCAGAGGCAGGGGGAAGCACACCACACAAGCCACAGGAAAGCCAACAGTTGGTGGACCAGAGTGGACAAGTGACTCTGGGAGGCTCATCACATCTCTCAGCTTGCCTGTGGCCAGCACGGCACATCAGGATTGCATGCCTTCCGCCTTGTGTCTCTGCTGCCGATGCTGCCAAATGAAGATGAGCCTCCCACAGCCGCTTTCCACCCTGGCCCACTGACTCAGCTTTCCCACTGCCTGTGCGGTGCATCTAGACTGCCTGCCTCCCACCCCCAGGCCTATGTCTTCATCTGCTGCTTGGACAGGGAATCAACTCACCTGTGCTACACAGACTGTGCAGTCCCAGAGTGCTCCAACCAAGGGACCAGTTGGCTGCAGCTGCTGTCAGATACTGTTGATCCCCACGTGCTTGCCATCTTGTGTGTGTGCCGGGAAGGCGGGGTCTGATCCCCATGCTTATTTTGGAGCCCCAAAAAATATAAGTCTAGGTCTTATTTTTGGGGAAACAGTAGAATAGGTGGAATCTGGCTCAATAGCAGTAACTGTAGGAGGGATCTTGGATTCCCAGTGGACAATCACTTTGAATAGGAGATAGTGGTATGCTGCAGCTGTCAAAAAAACAATGCAATCCTAGGCTGCATTAATAGAGATAGAATCAAGATCATGGGAAATGTTAGTACCACCTTATAATGCTGTGGTAAGACCACACTTGGAATATTGCATCTAATTTTGGTCGCCAAAATATAAAAAAGATGTTGAGATTCTGGAAGAAATGCAAAGAAGAGCAAAGATGATTAGAGGACTGAAAACAAAAACATGAACAATTGTAGGAATTGGGTGTGTCTTGCCTAGTGAAAAGGACCGGATGATATGATAACAGTGTTCCAATATTTGAGAGGCTGCCACAAAGAAGGGGGGGGGTCAATCTATTTATCAAAACACCACAAGGCCAAACAAGAAGCAATGGATGAAAACTAATCAAGGAGAGAACCAACCTAGGAGAAATTTCCTGACAGAACAATTAACCAGTGGAATGACTTGCCTTCAGAAGTAGTGGGTGCTCTTATCACTGGAGGTTTTTGAAAAGATTGGGCAGCCATTTGTCCAGAATGGCATGCAGTTTCCTGGTTGTGCAGGGAGTTGGACAAAAGATCTTCAAAGTCCCTTCCAACTTTGTTATTCTGAAGTTTAGGGTATAGAGAAATCTCCTTAGATATTTCTTAAACAGTGGACTGCAGTTTTCTTGGCAAGTTTTCTAGAAGTGATTTATCATTGGTTCTTTCCTAGGGCTGAGAGAGAAAGTGACTGGCTCAAGGTCACCCACCTGGCTTTGTGCCTAAAGCAGGACTAGAACTAACAGTCTCATGGTTTCTACCCTAGTGTATTAAGTGCTATGCCATACTGCCTCTCTTAACTGATTATTTGTTCTGTGTTACAAGAATCTGTATAGCTATAAGTCCATCAAATAGTCATTAAACTATTGATTCTTGGCTTCCCAAGCTATGCAAGGTGGGGGACCATCAGAATTCAAGTCTAAACAAACTGAGGAAAGTTGATACATGTGATAATGCATCAGCATTGTTCTTGTGTTACCTAAATACAGTAGGCAAAAGCAGGTCAATTGCTAACCAAAAGAGAAGAAAAACATAAAATGAAACATTCTGACACTAAAGTACATTCAATTCCAATATCATTAATCTTGAACTCCCATTCTTCAAAGACAGAACTTCCAGGGAAGACACAAGCTGAGTCAGAAATAAAGCAGAGCTCTGCCACCCCACAATTAATTAATTACAAGGGACTCAAAATATCCACGTTAATAATTTCTGCTGTTACAAAATATCACTTTGATTATCTTATATACATTTAAGTATCACATAAAATTGTCACTGCTTTAATTTCATTTCTTTGATTTCGCTATACAATATAAAAAGTGGCCAATCATGACTTGCACCTGATAAAGGCTTTAGCTCATTAAACTAATGCAATAAGTTTTATTATTGATTATATTACTACCAAATATCCATATTGGGACTTTCAATATAAATATATATTTGCCTTCAATTCCATCTACGTCATTTGTTGCTGATCCCTTAAACTTGCTGTACTTGACTTTAACTTTCATACTGCAATATTCATCTGACTAATTCTGGAACAGATGAACAAATTGCTAGAAAAACTATGACCTATTGTCTCAAAGTTCTGTTTTAGGACATTCTGTGGGTCAACCTAGTTGTTAACCAATCTTTCTATTGCTGAAAATCAGTGCTGAATAGTGTGGCGGAAAAAGAGTGCCATAATAGTGTATCATTCAACACTTGTTGCTTCAGCAATAATGCAAATTATATCTTGACTTAGATCAGCGGTCTCCAACCTTTCTGGCTTTGTGGGGGGAAAGCGGGGATGGTTCCATGCAAGTGGGGAGCGAGTATGTGTACAGCTCCATTTGCACAAGCAGTGGACATGCACATGCACTCGCTGCTCACACAAATGGAGTAGTGCATGTACAATCACCCATCCACTGTGCGCACAAATGGACCTGCATATGCGTGCTCGCCTGCCTGCTGCTTCCACAGCCCAGTTCTGAACATGTCACAGCCTGGTAATAAGCCACGTCCCAGGAGTTGGGGAGCCCTGACTTAGATTATAAAGAAATAAGAATATGATAACTTTTATTATCGTTGGTTTTGCATTATGACAATTAATACACACATATTTTTAATTATACAGTTTTTAAAACTGATTTATCACACCAATAGTCGTGCTCACTCAGAACTATATTTTTCAAAGTATTTTGTAAAATTGAATATCTGAGAGACTAGGAACTTCATAAAATCAATCTGTATAATTGGTTGTACTTCTAAATGGAAAGAGCTTCAGAATTCCATTGTTTTCTACTCTCAATAGAGAGCTTCAAGAGATTGAAAAAAACTGAAAGTCACATAAGATACAAGGTTTATTTTTGCTATCTGATTTGATGCTAGAAGAAGAATTTATCATATTGATGCCACAGATAAGTAGTAAACAGTTAAGAATTTTTAGGCACTGTAAGGAATAACGTATAAGATGTTTGGAAACTATTAAATAGTATGCATCTTGCTGTAACCCTATATAAACCTACTTTGGTTTTCCTCTGTTCTAGGTTGCCTTGAGAGCTAGAGAAAGAGAAAAAAGATTAATATACATCTCTATTAATAATAAACAGAAACATGATTTTCCAAAGTTTTAATAATGTTATAGAGATAACTTGGAAAAAGTCTTTTAAAAGAAAGTACCAATCTAAAATAAATGGAGAAAGCATAGTACTAAAATTTTAAGTACTGTAACCATTTAAATTAAGATGCTGTAACATTTTATCCAATGTTTACTGGAATTTTTTAAAAAAGTGATTCCTTTGTGACTGAATAAAAGCTTATGTCCTAATACATGTCTAGAGGATACTACATAGTCTTCTAACCTTGGATATTTAATAGCTGATATCACAAATGAGGTATGAATTTCTAATATCTCAATGGATATTGTTGAGGTATTTGAAATATTCATTTCAAATATTCATACAACAGTACTTTGTTGAATGAGTACTGTTGGTCTATGCAAGGTATGTTGGACATTTGTGATACATTAGGTATTAATATTGAATGAAGCTTCATTACATCCACAATTAATTTGCACTATTCTAAAGCAGCAGTGTTTCACAAATGTGTGATAAATTTTCTAATTAAAAACATCTGCATATTACAAAGAGATGTAAATATGTCTGTTATACAAAAAGATAAAATAATTTGCACTATATTAAAGAACATAAGTTGTAAAATAAATACGAGAGCCAGGTTAATGTTGTGAGCAAAACGCTGGACTTGAAACTAGTAGACTATGTTCTAGTTGTCCCTTAGGCATAAAGGCCAGCTGGGTGATTTTGACACTGTCTTGTTTTGTAGTTTTGTAGCATTGTAGTTTTGAAAAAAGAAGAAGACAGGAGCATAATTATTCAATGTGCTGCATGTTCTATACAATTTTTTTTTAAAGTGAGATGTGTTCCTATTTACCTATATTCATTTAAACCAGTAATGACACAGGGGACCCTGGGATTCCTAGGCTGCTGTGAATAGATGTGATAAACACAAAAGAAGTGCTAATCTTCCTATGTAAAAAGAAAGAAAAAATAGATATTATTCTGGCTATTACCCTATCTCTGGAGGCTTGATTGTAGTTTAATCTCATGAGTTCTGCAAACCTTTGCTCATATAGATGAAGCAGCAGTACAAGGTAAAGGCCTGAGTTCATCAGCTCATCCTGGGCCTATATGTTAAATAAGACATTATGAGTTTGCTCCACAAAAGAAACAACAAATACCATATTTTGTGGAATATAAGACACTCCAGAGTATATGACACACAGTTTTTGGGAAGAAAAATAAGAAAAAAAAATCTGCCTCTATCTACCAGCATCCAATGTTATTCATCTGGCTAGCATCCTTAGCAAACAGCCTGGTCAGCTTCAGCACATTAGCCTGATTCAGCACGAGCAACTGATTGGTGGGTGGATCAAATACCCCCAATCAAATGTTCCCAGAGGTGAACTTTAGCAACAGGTTCGCTGGTTGTGAGCGCACATGTGCGCTTACTCACTACACTCACATGCGCTTCGTTGGGGCAGATACGCAGCTTCAAAAATGCAGCTGATCATCACAGGGAGCTCCAGTGAATATAGCAGGGGAAGCGTGGAACCAGTCTGACAAGGTAGCAGCTGTTCTGGGTTGCCATTTTGGCCTCTCTGCCTTGCTTTTTCACCCTCCCAAAGCTCCATTTGAGAGGACATGTGGAGGCCAAAGGGTTGGGGCCGGCAGGTGGGTGGGACTATATACATGTATAAAACACACCCAAATTTTCACCCTCTTTTAGGTGGGGGAAAGTGTGTCTTATACGCTGAAAAATACAGTAATGTTCTCTTAACTGAGCATATTTCTGTTATCTTCTGGCACAAGATGCAGGAATACAAGATAAGTATAAAAACTTTAAATCCTTTCTACTGGATATTTTTTGAATATTTCCCATCACTATGGAAATATTATTTATTTTGTGAGGAAGGAAGAAATGACTTCATGAAAAATAACTATGCAATTAAAACAGGATTTGTAAACAATACTTTCTAACATAAACCATCAGTTTTAAAATTCCAGAGTCCACTATGCTTTTCTAACTGATCTTAATGACATTTTCCAGACAACTGCCCTACAAAGTACATTAAAATGCCTCTAAGATGCCAATTGTGAGTTGCAAACCATCTTACTCAACTAGAATTCATGTTTGCTATCACTAAGCTGGACAAGACCTGAATGCCTCCCTAACTTGAATATATCTACACGTCAATTCCTTGTGTGTCCAATCACACTTGGCCAATAAAAAATTCTATTCTATTCTATTCTATTCTATTCAATGTGTGATAAATTAGTACAAATCCTTTCACCCCGTCTTCCACACAAGGGAAATAGTTTGCTAGCATCAACACTTCCCACAATATTCATCAATCTCCAGCAGCAGTCCAGGCATCACTTAACCCACTTGATCCCCCTCAATCTTTCTATAAATCACAGACAGTGATCAGATCTGTGAGAAAAGAAAGGTTGTATGTGTGTCTTTTCTGCCCTCTTATTCCAGGTGACAATCAAGACCTCAATAGGATCATGCAGCAAACCATCAACAATAGGCAAGAAAATGGTAAATGAGCACCTTACACCCTAGATGAGTTCAACTCACCAGGACCAGATGGATTAAACCCCAAGGTTCTGAAGGAACTGGCAGACATGATCTCAGAACCACTGAACTGTATCTTTCAAAGATCCTAGAGCACCGGGGAACTACCAAAGGACTGGAAAAGAGCTAATGTAGTTCCGATCTTCAAAAAAAGGGAAAAATAGATCCAGGAAACTATAGTCCTGTCAGACTGATCTCAATTCCTGGGAAGATTCTGGGAAAGATAATCAAGCAATGAGTCAGCAAACACCTAGAGGGAAACAAAGTCATACCAAAAGCCAACCTGGGTTTCTCAAAAACAGATCATGCCGAACAAATCTTTTTGCATTCTTTGACAAAGTGACAAAATTAGTGGACCAGAAGAATGCTGTGGATATAATTTCCTTGGGTTTCATTGAGGTATTTGATAAAATAGATCATAACATACTACTTGATAAGATAGAAAAAATGTGAGTTAGACATCATCACTACCAGATGGGTTCATATCTGGCTGACCAACTGCATTCAACATGTAGTCCTCAATGGAACTGCATCTACATGGAGGAAAGTATGCAGAGGGATAGAATCAAGATCACATGAAGCATCAATACCACTTTATAATGCCATGGCAAGACCACACTTGGAATACTGCATCCAGTTTGGTTGCCACGATATAAAAAAAAATTTTGAGACTCCAGAAAGAGTGCAGAAAAGAGCAAAAAAGATGATTAGGGGACTGGAGGCGAAAACATATAAAGAATGATTGTTGGAATTGGGTATGTCTAGTTTAATGAAAAGAACGACAAGAGAAGAAGGACATGATTAACAGTGTTCCAATATCTCATGGGCTGCCACAAAGAAGAGGTATTTAAGCTATTCTCCAAAGCACCTGAAGGCAGGAGAAAGAACCAATGGATGGAAAATAATCAAGGAGAGAAGCAAACTAGAACTAAAGAGAAATTTCTTGATAGTTAGAACAATTAATCAGTGGAACAACTTGCCTCCAAAAGTTGTGCATGCTCCAACACTGGAAGTTTTTAAGAAGAGATTGGACAACTATTTATCTGAAATAGTGTAGGGTTTCCTGCCTGAGCAGGAGGTTGGACTAGAAGACCTCCAAGTTATCTTCCAACTCTGTTATTCTGTTATTCTGAATAAGCCCCAGCTTCCTATGGAATCTATCTGGACCCCTTTATTGCCACTAGTGGACCAATGAAATAGATTCTGTCTCCCTGCAGTGGGGAATAATATACATTAAAAAATCTCTTGGTTATCAGGGCATGATTTGACCATGACATGGGAACCACAGACAGTTCTTCCAATTCCTGATCAATTGCCACTGCTTCAAACTGAAAACAGGTAGTGACCAATGTCTCATACTGCCCTGGGATGACCTGGGTTACACTCATGGCTGTCACGGTGGCAAATAGCCTCAGAACCATCCACAGAGAAGACTTGGGAAACTTCACTGCCCCCCAGAAATGGAGTCAAGGAGTTCAGACAGGGAGATCATCATGCAGCAGAGAGGCTATAACAGTAGCCACAATCTCAACTGATATCTAGAGAGCAATTTTATCTCACATGAAGTAACTTTTGGGACAGCACCTCTGAAAGGTTTGAGGAACACCTCTCCATTACCTCAGAAAGAGCAAAGAAGTAACTAATTCTAACTAAAGTAGAAGAATTGGACAAAGACTAATTGAGCATGTAGAACAGCACAAAACCAATAGAATAAGGTTTTCTGCGTTGAAATTTGTTCCAAAGAAGCAGCATAACCATTGCAAGATGCCACTATTGCAATATCAAATATAAGCACCCACTCACTATAAGAAACAAACCAATAACAAATCACACAGATGCTGTCATAACTGAAAACCAAGGGATGCACCATCAAAATGGAAGATCAGGCTAGAAAATAAGATTAGCAAGCTGAGATTGGTTGCAAATTAGCTAGAACAGATGGAAAAAAAGGTGAAGAACACCAAAGAATGCCTAATCAAGAAATACCATTTAGAAACAAGGAAGATTAAAGAAGCACTGGAAATCATAAAGCAGCAAATAACAGCAATAGCCAAGAAGATAGAAGATACAAACTTTGGATTTCTAAGTATAGGTAGAATCTCCAGTTTCATATAATTTTCATCAAGGAAGATAATCAAAAGATATTTTCTTTCTTCAATAAAGGATGGATTTATCAGAGTAGCTGATTTCTTACCCGAGACTGTTGGTGATTCCTGTAGTAGTCATTCACATTAAAATCATCCAGATCTACAGTGAGAGTCTGCTTACACAGTTCACAGGTTTTCACTGCACCAAGCTCAGCACCTAATGAACACAAATATTTTTTGTTATCTTATTTGCAAGATATATTTACTGATAAAAGTAAAGGTAAGGGTTCCCCTTGCACATACGTGCTAGTTGTTCCCGACTCTAGGGGGCGGTGCTCATCTCCGTTTCAAAGCCGAAGAGCCAGCACTGTCCGAAGACGTCTCTGTGGTCATGTGGCCGGCATGACTCAATGCCAAAGGCGCACGGAACGCTGTTACCTTCCCACCAAAGGTGATCCCTATTTTTCTACTTGCATTTTTTACGTGCTTTCGAACTGCTAGGTTGGCAGAAGCTGGGACAAGTAACGGGAGCTCATCCCGTTACGCGGCACTAGGGATTCGAACCGCTGAACTGCCGACTTTTCAATCAACAAGCTCAGCGTCTTAGCCACTAAACCACCTCATATTTACTGGAGATTAGTTTAATATACTGTCTAATTATACCACGAATTTGATCAGTTGATAGCTGTATATACAATTTTGTAGTCACAATCACATTATAGAATTAGTATTTTGTTTAGTGATGTTAACATATTGATGTCCAGTTTACAGCCTACAAGACATTTATTTATTTATAAAATTTATCTTACCACACAGTAACTCTGGGCAACTGAAACATGCTTGAAATGTACAGATAATATGGGTGTGTGCTTTCAAATATTTGGAGCTATTTGGGCAGGTCCCTCCAGTTTCCTTGGCAAGATTTTGGAACTGATTTGCCATTGCCATTGACTGAGAAAATGACTGATCCCAGGTCACCCAGGTGGCTTTATGCCCAAGGTGGGACTAGAACTCTTGGTCTCCGAATATATTACCTTATCCCACCAGACTTGAAATCCTAGGCTTAGAAAACTTGGAACTCCGTCGCCTACGACAAGACCTAAGTTTAACTCACAGAATCATCTATTGTAATGTCCTTCCTGTTAAAGACTATTTCAGCTTCAATTGCAATAATACTAGAGCAACCAATAGATTTAAACTTAATGTCAACCGCTTTAATCTAGATTGCAGAAAATATGACTTCTGTAACAGAATCATCAGTGCTTGGAATACTTTACCTGACTCTGTGGTCTCTTCCCATAATCCTAAAATCTTCAACCAAAAACTGTCTACTATTGACCTCACCCCATTCCTAAGAGGACCATAAGGGGCGTGCATAAGCGCACAAACGTGCCTACCATTCCTGTCCTATTGTTTTTCTTTTCTTCTTCCTATATACATATTTTTATTATTTATTTATTTATTATTTAAACTTATATACCGCCCTATCTCCCAAAGGACTCAGGGCGGTTATATATATATGCTTATACCTCCTTATATTTACCCATATATGTGTTTATATATTATATAATCTTTTTGTATGATACCTACATATATTGTTATGACAAAATAAATAAATAAAAATAAAATAAATAAATAAAATATCTAGACTAATGCCTTAACCATTACATCAAATTGGATCTTACTTATATTAATAGGGAAATATAATGCTTTTGTGTCAGAGGCAATTTATTGCACATTTTGAGCATATATAAAAAGTTGCTTAGTATGTTCATATCAAAAGTTGCTCATATCCTAATATGGGAAGTCTGAAACCGGTACCTGCAACCTTCAGTTTTCTTTTACTAGTGGTTTCCCAAGAAAACAAAATAAAAACTAAAATAGAAATTTGTTGAAGAACAAAATGACAATGAAATGACCAACAATAAAAAGGTTCCAGTTAGCTGTTCAACTGTGTAAAGAACAATGCAGCTACTGCAGGAGTAAAATAAAACACACACACACACACAAAAGGAGGGAATGGAATATCTAGTCATGCAAAAGTGGAGTTGAGAATCCTATCTAAAGATCACCTCAGATATATAGGTTTCTGGTAATAATTCTGAGCATATGTAAAGTCCATGTATGTGATACACAGACACCACAATGAATAAACTACTATAAAAACCTGAAAGCTTCTATCTTTCCTTAATGTGTTCATATATCTGTGCATTACAAGAAATATATAGACAGAAGAACTACATTATTAGCAAACATCCAGAAAGTAGAGATAATAATAAGTAAATTAGTAAATATTATCAAAAAAGTAGGGATTTCTGCTTCTTTGAGAAGTACTTCCATTCTCTTAGTATCCATGGATTATAGATTTTATTTATTTATATACAAATATCCTTCTTTAACATATATCCCTCTAATTTGAGGGCCATCTATTTATCCATTTCAGGTTTCTTTTCTTTATGGACACACACACATATCACAACTACATAGCAGACGTTGATGTCATAATAATGCCTTATAAAGTTCTAGCACTGCCTCTACATTGTACCGTATCACTGTCACTGGGTGTTGTGCCTTGTGATTCTTGACAAGTGTATCTTGTCTTTTTATGTACACTGAGAGCATACACACCAAAGACAAATTCCTTGTGTGTCCAATCACACTTGGCCAATAAAAAATTCTATTCTATTCTATTCTATTCTATTCTATTCTATTCTATTCTATTCTATTCTATTCTACAAGCCAGTTAGCGTAGCTGCTTTACTTTCTTATTCAAGGACAATACTTTGGCCAAACATTTACAACAGAACGTTGTGAGCTTACTCTTGATTCCTAAGAATGAAAGGAGATCTTCCTAAGAAGATCTCTAGGGTTTCTGGGAAATTGGAGGAATGGATGCAAAGTTCTCTGCTTTGCACTTGTTTATTTTTGCTGTGAAGAAAATAATAATAATATAAAGGAAAAATAATATAAAGGAAGAGAACAATCACATATGATAAGAATATTGCAGAGTGCTGGGAAATTGGGTGAATAAAAGGTAGATTGCAGGTGCCAAAAACTGCAGATATTTAAAAAATATCTTACTGTTATAAGATATAAAATATAAAAAAATAATTACTGTGAATTTAGATCATTTATTTATCAAATGTGATAATGTGAAATTATGCATTATAAGGTCCATTAATTAATTTTGCAGATTGATGTAGGAAATCACAGTGTGGTCTAAAATTTAAAGTATCTTCCTATCAGATAAACACAGTAGATGTGATTAAGCTCAATAATGGAAGTGTGTGGACCAAAAATAATTAGTTGATGTGCTTTAAGCAGATTTACTTAAGCATGCATATTGAACTTAACCTGCAGTCTAAGTTTGGACTAACTAATCAATAAAAAATAAAATCAAAATATCTGTAGCTAATCCATACCTAGTTAAGATTAGCCATGAATTATTATAATTATTACAATATATTGAAAATGCGTATGCGGAATTTTATTATATGTAAGTCTAATACATACCTCACTTGTTCTTGCTTCATTTTTTTCTTTTTATACACATAAAACCCCCCAACACACACACACACACACACACACACACACACATATACATATATATACACTGTATGCACAATTATTAGGGAAGCTGTATTTTGGAGGATTAATTTTATTATTGAGCAACTACAGTGCTCTCAGTCAATCCAAATTATTAATAAACCTCAAACCTGAATACTTAGAAAGTAAAAGTGAGGTTATGGCTTTCGTAGGAGAATATTTATGTGTGCACAATTATTGGGCAACTATTAGTGTGCAGAATTATTATGCAACTAAATGATAAATGAAATTTTCCCATCTCACTCATTTATTTTCATCTGTTAAAGTGAGAATAATAAATAAACAACTCAAAATTTCCAACAAACAATTCTGACATTAAAAAAAATCAGTGACAGTTTCAATGACAAACCTTCCCTTCATGGAGTCTGTCAGTTTCTTGATCTGTTGACTATCAACTTTTTGTGCAGCAGCAACCATAGCCTCCCAGACACTGTTCAGAAAGGTTTCCTTCACCATAAATCTCCCATTTAAGAAGGGCCCATAACTTCTCAATAGTGCCAGGTGAGGAAGGGGACCATCTCATTATTTTTTCATCTTTTAAGGCCTTTACTGGCTAGCCACGCAGTAGAGTACTTTAATGCATGTGATGGAGCTTTGTCCTGCATAAAAATCATGGTCTTCTTGAAAGATGCAGACTTTTTCCTGTACCATTGCTTGAAGAAAGTGTCTTCTAAAAACTGGCAGTAGGTTCGGGAGTTGATTTTGAGTCTATCTTCAGCCCGAAAAGGTCCAATTAGTTCATCTTCAGTAATACCAGCCCGTGCCAGTACATCACTTCCACTCTACTGGCATCTGAGACAAAGTGAAGCTCTGTGCCCATTACTGATCCAGCCACGGATCCATCCATCTGGTTCATCAAGAGTCACTCTCATCTCATCAGTCCATAAAATCTTTGAAAAATCTGACTTCAGATATTTCTTGGCCCAGTCTTGCCATTTCAACTTTTGTGTCTTGTTCAGTGGTGGTCGGATTCAGCCTTCCTCACCTTGGCCATGTCTTTGAGCACTGAACACCTTGTACTTCTGGGCACTCCAGGTAGGTTGCAGTTATGAAATATGACAGCACAGGAGGATAATGGGCTCCTGGTAGCTTCACGTTTGATTCTTCTCAAATCTTTGGCAGTTAAAGTGCATCTTTTTTTCTCAATAAGTTTCTTGCATCCCTGTTGATTATTTGCAACAAAACATTTGATGGTTCTGTGATCACACCCCAATATCTTAGGAATTTCAAGAGTGCTACATCCCTCTGAAAGACTTTGCAATTTTTGACTTTTCAGTCAGTTAAATCTCTTTTTTAGCCCATTTTGCCTGAGGAAAAGAGAAAAGTGCCTAATAATTATGCACACCTTGATATAGGGTATTGATCTCCTTAGGCCACACCCTCTCTCATTACACAAATATAAATCACCTGATATGCTTATATCCAGTAAGCATTTAAGTTTATACAGCTAGGATGTGGAAAATATGCACACATAGGATGATATGGTCAAAATACTCACTTGCCTAATAATTGTGCACATGGTGTATACATACACATACACATACACATACACATACACATACACATACCGTGTTTCCCCAAAAATACTGTAAGACCCTGTCTTATATTTTTTTGAATCCTGAAATAAGCACTAGACCTAATTGACATGTGCTCAAAAGCCTGATTGGGCTTATTATCAGGGGATGTCTTATTTTGGGGAAAACAGGGTATATACACACTTACACACACACACACACACACACACACACACACACACACACACACACACACATGTATACTGTAAATATACACACATACAAACACACATAAAATTTCCATCATACTGTATATATGTGTGTGTTTCATCCTGCAATGGATAGACAATGGCTGAAATGGTGATGATCATACACACACACACACACACACACACACACACACACACACACACACACACTGTATTTTTCGGCATATAGGATGCATTTTTTCCCTCACTAAAAGAGGGTGAAAATTTGGGTGCGTCTTATACACTGAATGTAGCCCTGCCCACCTGCCGGCCCCCACCCTTTAGCCTCTGCCTCTCAGCAATTTACCTCCTTGCATCAAAAAGCAAACAGCCTGTTTCAGCTTCAGCACAGCCTGATTAACACAAGCAGCTGATTGTCGGTTGGATTGGCCTCCCAACCCTCAGGTGTTTCAGGCTGTAGGAATTGCTATTGCCTATTGCTGTGCAGACCTCCGCTGTTTGCTGCAAGGAGGCAAATTGCTAGGAGGCAGAGGCAGATTTTATTTCCTGCCCCCCCCCCCCCAAAAAAAGTAGGTGCATCTTATATATATATGTTTGCTGTTGTTAGTTGTGAAATTGTGTCCGAACCAATGCAACCCCATAGACAACGTTCTTCAAGGCCTTCCTGTCCTCTACTATCCTCTGGAGTTCATTTAAGCTCACACCTACTGCTTCAGTGACTCCATCCAGCCACCTCATTCTCTGTTGTCCCTATCTTCTTTTGCCCTCAATCTTTCCCAGCATTAGGCTCTTCTCCAGTGAGTCCTTCTTTCTCATTAGGTGGCCAAAGTATTTCAGTTTCATCTTCAGGATCTGGCCTTCTAAAGAGCAGTCAGGGTTGATCTCCTCTAGGACTGACTTGTTTGTTTGCCTTGCAGTCTTCTCCAGCACCAGAGTTCAAAGGCCTCAATTCTTTGGCACTCAGCCTTTCTTATGGTCCAACTTTCACAGCCATATATTGCAATTGGGAAACCATAGCCTTGACTACACGCACTTTTGTTGGTAGCATGATGTCTCTGCTTTTTAGTATGCTGTCCAGCTTTGCGTTCCTCCCCAGGAGCAAGCATTTTTTAATTTCTTGGCTGCAGGCCCCCATCTGCGGTGATCTTGGAGCCCAGAAAATTAAAATCTGCCACTACCTCCATTTCTTTCCCATCTATTTGCCAGGAATTGAGAGGGCCAGATGCCATGATCTTAGTTTTCTTAATGTTGAGTTTCAAGCCAACTTTTGCACTCTCCTTCTTCACCCGCATCAAAAGGCTCTTTAGTTCCTCTTCACTTTCTGCCATTAGAGTTGTGTCATCTGCATATCTGAGGTTGTTGATATTTCTCCCGGCAATCTTAATTACGGGCCATGGGTGGCTCAGGCTGTAAGATAGCCTGTTATTAAATACAGCTGCTTGCAATTACTGCAGGCTCGAGTCCCACCAGGCCCAAGGTTGACTCAGCCTTCCATCCTTTATAAGGTAGGTAAAATGAGGACCCAGATTGTTGTTGGGGCAATAAGTTGACTTTGTATATAAATATACAAATAGGATGAAACTATTGCCTTACACAATGTAAGCCACCCTGAGTCTTCAGAGAAGGGCGGGATATAAATGTAAATAAAAAAAATAAATTCCAACTTTTGATTCATCTAGCCCCGCCTTTTTCATGATGTGCTCTGCATATAAGTTAAATAGGCAGGGCAACAGTATACAGCCTTGCCAGACTCCTTTCCCAATTTAGAACCAATCAGTGTTTCCATGTCCAGATCTCACTGTTGCTTCTTGACACGCATATTTATTTATTTATTTATTTATTTAATTAAATTTTTATACCGCCCTTCTCCCGAAGGACTCAGGGCGGTGTACAGCCAAAATAAAATACAGAATATTTACAATTAAAAGAATTTAAAATGAACTATTACTAAACGGCCGATAATTTAAAAAATTTAAAAATTTAAAATATTACTAAAACCCCAATTTAAAATCAAACTATTTATGCCAGTCCTGCTTGAATGAATAAATATGTTTTTAGCTCACCACAAAAGGTCCGAAGATCAGGCACTTGAGGTAAGCCAGGGGGGAGTTCGTTCCAGAGCGTCGGTGCTCCCACAGAGAAGGCCCTACTCCTGGGGGCCGCCAGCCGACATTGTTTGGCGGACGGCACCCTGAGAAGGCCCTCTCTGTGAGAGCGTACGGGTCGATGGGAGGCATAAGGTAACAGCAGGCGGTCTCGTAAGTACCCGGGTCCTAAGCCATGGAGTGCTTTAAAGGTGGTAACCAAGATCTTGAAGCGCACCCGAAAGACTACAGGAAGCCAGTGCAGACTACGGAGCAGTGGTGTTACGTGGGAGCCACGAACGGCTCCCATTACCACTCGCGCAGCTGCATTCTGGACTAACTGCAGCCTCCGGGTGCACCTCAAGGGCAGCCCCATGTAGAGAGCATTGCAATAATCCAGCCGAGACGTAACCAGAGCGTGAGTGACCGTGCATAAGGCATCCCGGTCAAGGAAGGAACGCAACTGGCGAACCAAGCGAACTTGGTAAAAGGCCCTCCTGGTGACGGCCGCCAGATGTTCATCAAAGGACAGCCGACCATCCAGGAGGACGCCCAAGTTGCGAACCACCTCCTTTGGGGCCACTAACTGCTCAACAGTCAGCTGCGGGTGCAGCTGACTGTACCAGGGTGCCGGCATCCACAGCCACTCCGTCTTGGAGGGATTGAGCTTGAGTCTGTTTCTCCCCATCCAGACCCATACGGCTTCCAGGCACCGGGACAGCACTTCGACCGCTTCGTTGGGGTGGTCCGGGGTGGAAAAGTACAGCTGAGTATCATCAGCGTACAGATGATAACTCACCCCGAAACCACTGATGACCTCACCCAGCGGCTTCATGTAGATGTTGAACAGGGTAGGCAAGAGAATCGACCCCTGAGGTACCCCACAAGTGAGGCACCTCGAGGACGACCTCTGCCCCCCTGTCAACACCGTCTGCGACCGGTCGGAGAGATAGGAGGATAACCACCGATAAACGGTGCCTCCCACTCCCAATCCCTCCAACCGGCGCAGCAGGATATCATGGTCGATGGTATCAAAAGCCACTGAGAGATCTAATAGGACCAAGGCAGAGGAACAACCCCTGTCCCTGGCCCTCCAGAGGTCATCCACCAACGCGACCAAAGCCGTCTCCGTGCTGTAACCGGGTCGTGCTGTAACCGGGTCGGAAGCCGGACTGGAACGGGTCTAGATAGACAGCTTCCTCCAGGTGCTTCCTCCAGGTGCCGCATATAGGTTTCTCAAGAGACAAATTAGATGGTCTGGTATTCCTATCTCTTTAAGAACTTGCCACAATTTGTTGTGTTCCACACAATCAAAGGCTTTAGCATTGTCAATGAAGCAGAAGTAGAGATTTTTCTGGAACTCCCTAGCTTTCTCCATGATCCAGCGTATGTTGGCAATTTGATCTTTAGTTCCTGTGCCTCCTCAAAATCCTGCCTGTACTTTTGGTAGTTCTCGATCCACATACTGCTGGAGCCTAGATTGTAGGATTTTGAGCATAACTTTACTAGCATGTGATATGAGTGCAATGGAGCAATAGTTTGAACGTTCTTTGGCATTGCCTTTCTTTGGAATTGGAATGTAAACTGACCTTTTCCAATCCTGTGCCATTGTTGAGTTTTCCATATTTGCTGGCAAATTGAGTATAGCACTTTTACTGCATCGTCTTTTAAGATTTTGAATAGATTGACTAGAATACTATCACCTTCAACTAGCTTTGTTGTTGCTCAGATTTCCTAAGGCCCATTTGGCTTCACATTCTAGGATGTCTAGCTCTAGGTCAGTGACCACCCCATCTTGGTTATCAGGTATGTTAAGTTCGTCCTTGTATAGTTCTTCTGTGTAATTTTGCCACCTCTTCTTAATCTCTTCTGCCTCTGTTAGGTCCCTGCCATTTTGGTCCTTTATCATACCCATCTTTGCATGAAACATTCCCTTCATATCTCCAATTTTCTTAAGGAGATCTCTGTCCTCCCTATTCTATTGTTTCTTTGATTTCTTTCTACTGTTCATTTAAGAAAGCATTCTTATCTCTTTTAGCTATTCTCTGGAATTCTGCATTCAGTTGGATCTACCTTTCTCTTTCTCTCTTGCCTTTCACTTCCCTTCTTTCCTCAGCTATTTGCAAAGCTTCCTCAGACAGCCATTTTGCTTTTTTGCATTTCTTTTTCTTTGGGATGGTTTTAGTGGCTATCTCTTGTACAATGTTGTGAACTTCTGTCCATAGTTCTTCAGGTACTTTGTCTATCAGATCTAATTCCCTAAATCTATTTGTCACCTCAACTATCAGAGTTTTATTTTTATTTATTTATTTTATTTATTTATTTAGTTTTATTTATTTATTTTATTTTATTTATTTATTTAGTTTTATTTATTGAGAACCATCAGAGAAATGATTTAGTTCATATCTGAGTGGCCTAGTGCTTTTCCATACTTTCTTCAATTTAAGCCTAAATTTTGCAACGAGTATCTCATGATCTGAGTCACAGTCAGCGCCTGGTCTTGTTTTTACTTATTGTATAGAGCTTCTCCATCTTTGGCTGCACAGCACATAGTCAATCTGATTTCTGTGTTGACCATCTGGTGATGTCCATATGTAGAGTCATCTCTTCGGTTGTTGGGAAAGAGTGTTTGCTATGACCATCGTATTCGCTTGACAAAATTATATCAACCTGTGCCCTGCTTCATTTTGTACTCCAAGGCCAAAAGAACATTGTACTCACGTGAATGTTTGTTCTGGGTGCACTGTGTGAGAATCCAAGCAATGGGTTTAATCTCATCTGATTGGCCAGAGACTGAGTTAAAATTTGCATAGATATGCCTCCTTCCCTCTTGGAGCTCCAGTTTATTAACGAGGTCTGGATCAGGAGAGGATGAAACCTGTAATGTTAAAGAAGAAAATCGCCTCCAGACCCTGGACCCACCCTCACAGATTGTGAAAAAAGGGAGGGTTTGGACTCTCACGCAGTGCACTCAGAACGAACATTCATGTGAGTACAATGTTCTTTCTCTGGTGCGCTGCTTAGAGAGTCCAAGCAATGGGATATACCCAAGCTAAGTATCCCTAGGGCGGGAAATGGAGGTGTCCAGGGTCCGGTCCGTTGGAAGAACTTGCTGTAGCACTCTCCACCCAAAAGCAGCCTCGGCAGAAGTGAACTTGTCAATCCGGTAGTTGCAGATGAATGGCGAGGGCAATGTCCAGGTAGCCGCTCAACAGATCTCAAATATGGAGGCCTGAGTGGCCCATGCTGCTGAGATGGCTGCGCTTCTCATCGAGTGGGCTGTGATGTGAGATGGCCGAGGCCTGGACTTCTGATCATAGGCCATTGATATGCAGGCTTTGAGCCAGTGACTGATGGTGGAAGGAGACACTTTAGTCCCCAGGGAACTAGGCTGGAAGGAGACGAATAATCATTCAGGTCAATGTAAAGACGCTGTCCGACTGATGTATTTGCACAGAGCCCTGCGGACATCTAAGGAATGCCATTATCATTTCTGGTGATGTTTGGGTTGTGGACAAAAGTCAGGAAGAATAACCCCCTGGGCCCTGTGGAACCAGGAGTTGACTTTTGGGATAAACGTGGGGTCCAGGTGGAGCACCACTCTGTTGGGGTAAAAGGTACACAGATCCTTGCAGATAGATTTTATGAATCAGTTAAAAAATAAACAACTAAATTGGAATTCTATATATTTTCCGAATAACAAAAGTTTAAACAGAAACAGAAACATTTATTTATGAAGGTCTATTCTGTCCTAATTTCATTAAGAAGAAAATCATTATAAAATAATTTATATATTTAAGTAGGTAATCTTATTTTTAAAAAAGACAACCTGATTTATTAAGTTTTAGCAGTTCCTCAAGGTCTTGCTCTACCATAAACCTCCTCTGGTCTATGCGACTGGGAGCCGTGACAGAACCTAGTTGGTTCCATTGGCATTGGATAACATCCATGAAGAGCCTGGGGGATGGGATAGCCTCCTATTCTGTGACCAGTTCAGTAAACAGAAGAGCAGTGGGATCGGGAGGATCTGTGGAACCTTCCCGTTGTCCAATAAGATCTCCCATGTTGGCCGTGGTCTTGGACTTGTACAGTAGGGAATGAAAAAGGTCATGGCGGAAGAGACCCATAGTAGGAGGTCTGTCAGAAGTGACCTTTCGTCATCCGAAAGATTTAGTCCGTCATCTCCTCATCACAGACATATGACATATCAGAATATTGCGAAGACAAGGGAGAATGCCTCTCATATCTGTCCTCTTTGTCCCCTAGGTGGGAGGGTGGAATGGCCCACGAAGGGGGCGGAGCCGCTTGAGGTGGGCCAACAATGCCCCGTTGAGTGAGAGCAGTGTCAATGCTCCTAGCAATTGTCTGTGTGATCAATGCAGACATTTCCTGAGAAAGTGAACAACTTGGCTTCCTCCTGGCGGAGCTCCGCCATGGTGGGTGTATAGGTGGCCTGGAACATCTACGAGAGGCCCTGGTTCAGGAACCTGTTGAGGGCTGGTGTACAAGTGAAACATTAGGGGACCAGCCGGGCTGTGGAGGTAATGGCTGCTAGTTGCTAGGCCCTGCTCTGAATCAATCAGTGGACACCCCGCTTTCTTCAGGGGGAACAGAAATTATGGCTCAAGATGCCCGTTTTTATGCTAGAATAAATTGTTTTTCCAGAGCACATTGTCGTCTTTG
Source organism: Ahaetulla prasina (assembly GCF_028640845.1). Lineage (NCBI taxonomy): Eukaryota > Metazoa > Chordata > Lepidosauria > Squamata > Colubridae > Ahaetulla > Ahaetulla prasina. The sequence goes on along the minus strand of NC_080542.1, from coordinate 53,702,401 downwards.
GGCATCTTTCTCAGATGCTGCTGAGAGGAGGCTGGGACAGATGACTGCGGCCTAGTATGAGCCCTCTTGGTAGTAGATCTGCCGAATCTGTGCGAGAATGCTACAGATGCATGAGATGAAGTACAAGATGGCAAACGACTGTGAGAAGCCATTGCGCAAGCCACAATCAATGTAGAGGATCAAAACAAACTACTGTACAGCAGCAAGGGTAGCAGATGGAATAATTCAGTGAACCAATATACACGTAGAGACCGACACCACAGCTTAGACACATGATAGAAGATCAGGCACCTCAATTAAAAGGCGGAAGTCAAAGGAATTGCTTCAACGCCTAGCAAGGCTGTGCAATGAAAGGGACAAGGTATCAGGCACCATGGATCCTGTCCTGAAGTCAAAGCGCAGAAACCAGCACCACAGTTCTGAATGCGCAGGCTGAACTGAAAGGCCAATGACCACTCAGGGGCAGATAGATGCCAAGCTGACACCACAGCCCGTTGTGCGACACAGGGACTCAGAGTGTGACAGGAAGTCCTGGAGAATAATAAAAGCGATAGGCCAACACCACGGCCAAAATGCGCTGATATTCTGGCGAAATTAAGCGCTAGAATGGCCTGAGGTGCAGAACTGACACCACAGTTCTAAGGCGCCAGAGATAAATTCCTATCCGGCACAGGGCCAACATTACGGTCCCTTCGCGTGCCCTTGGTATCAGATGGCAAGAAAGGCAATCACAAAATGGTGGCGGTCACAAGAGCCCCAGAAATGGCGCCAAAACAACTCCGAAAGTCAAGGAAATGATCCATTGAAAATGGCGCCGAATCAACACCACGATCCATTAAGCAGCTGCAGTTAGACTTAAGGGGCTATTGTGGATGATAAATCATTGGGTCGATGCCATAAAACCTTCACGCATCCCGAAACTAGCTGAGCAAAAATGGCACCTGGCCAATAAACGGCCCGCCGCGCCGCAGCAAAGGGGCTGAAATGGGTTAGCATTCCTGCAAAACGCTGGGCTGCCAGTCCACAATTTCAAAAACCCTGTAAATTTGTCGCTATTAGTAAGCCGACACCACAGCAATTAGCGCTGCAGCCCCGAGTGAAGAAAAGATTCACGGAAGCATGTCTTCAATTCTCTGGGTTGCTAACAGGTTGCAGGATCAAAGAGTCGCCGCTTGAATCCCTGCGGCTCAGCTGAATGGCGCAGGGGCAAAAAAACCCACCCCAAAGCTGCAGTCACCATTGGAAGGTAAATGAAGGTACAGAAATTCAAACTTGATGGAAAAGGTAGCTAACGGTAAAATTAGTTGGTTAGAAAGTCCAAGCAGTGGAGCGAAGAAAAGATCATGCCTCTCTTGGCTGACTGAGTTAATAAACTGGGCCGTGATAGCTCAGGCTGTAAGAAGCCTGTTATTAAAACACAGCAGCCTGCAATTATTGCAGGTTCAAGCCCGGCCCAAGGTTGACTCAGCCTTCCATCCTTTATAAGGTAGGTAAAATGAGGACCCAGATTGTTGGGGGGGCAATAAGTTGACTTTGTAAATATACAAATAGAATGAGACTATTGCCTTATACACTGTAAGCCGCCCTGAGTCTTCGGAGAAAGGCGGGATATAAATGTAAATAAAATAAATAAATAAATAAATAAATAAATAAATAAATAAATTGGAGCTCCAAGAGGGAAGTAGGTGCATCTATACAAATTTTAACTCAGTCTCTGGCCAATCAGACGAGATTAAACCCACTGCTTGGACTCTCTAAGCAGCGCACCAGAGAACTTGCCTATTATTCCAGTTATCTTTTGACTTCCTACTTTAGCATTCCAATCCCCCATGATGAAAAGGACATCATTTTTTGGTGTTAATTCTATATGGTGCTGTAGGGCTTCATAGAACCAGTCAATTTCATCCTCTTCAGCACCAGTGGTTGGGGCATAGACTTGGACTACTGTGATATTGAATGGTTTGCCTTGGATTCGAACTGAGATCATTCTGTAATTTTGGGGATTGTATCCCAGTATTGCTTTTCCTATTATTTTATTGACTATGAAGGCTACTCCATTTCTTCTGAGGGATTCTTGCCCACAGTATTATACCTGATGGTCATCTGAATTAAATTCACCCATTCCTGTCTATTTTAGTTCACTGATTCCTAAGATGTTGATGTTCAGTCTTTTCATCTCTTGTTTGACCACATCCAGCTTGCCTTGATTCACGGATCTTACATTCCAGGTTCCTATGGAGAAAAGATCTTTGCAGCATCGGACTTTCCTTTCACCACCAGATACATCCACAGCTGAGCATCCTTTCGACTTTGGACCAGTTGCTTCATTCTTTCTGGCGCTATTAGTACTAGCCCTCTGCTCTTCCTCAGTAACATATTGGACACCTTCCACACTGAGGGGCTCATCTTTTGGTGTCATAACTTTTTTTCTTTTGGTACAGTCCATGGAGTTTTAATGGCAAAGATATTGGAGTGGGTTGCCATTTCCTTCCTTCTTGGTGGCCCTGCATGGCATAGCTCATAGCTTCATTGAACTATGCAAGCCCCTTCACCACGACAAGACAGTAATCCATAAAGGGGATATATATGTATATATATCTCTGTGTGTGTATATGTCTGTGTCTGTGTCACACATATATATATATAGTTTCTTGATGGTTGAGCTATTCAATAATGCAATGAAATGTCTAAAATGTTTATGGTAATATTTGTTTGTTATTTGAACCTGTAACCATACCTGACTTTATTTTAGCCTTTAGCCATGACTTTAGACATTCCTGATGGACAAATCGAAGACTTCCTCCACATCCACAAGGTTCTAGCAGAGGATTGGTTACAGATCCTCCTGCAATTTGGCATATCCGACACTGATCTCCCTCCTCTTCAGGGTCTTCTGCCAGGAGACTGGAAATACAAGGAATTTTTCAATGTTGCAAAATTTGAATCCAAAGATCTGAAAGAATGGCATTTAAAAGTCCATACCTAAAATAGGTTTGAGAATTATCAAAATAAAGGAGCAGTGGGAAGAAGCAATTAATTCCTTACTTTTCAATTTTCTCTTAAATGCTGAGTATATTCAATTTAATTATAACACAAAATTACAAAAGGAATAATGTCTCTTTTTTCCAGGCTTCAATCAAATTAGCAGACAACTTTGTTTCTCAAAAACTAGAGAACTAAACGGTCAGATATAACAAACTTAATTCTTACTAAACCAAATGCAAAGTATAGAATAGGGCAGTGATGGCTAACCTTTTTGTCATCGCGTGCCAAAATTGGGAGAAGCACGGGGGAGTCATGCGTGTGTGTGCCCACACCCATAATTCAATGCACCGCACACCCCTGCGCATGCATGTGCAACCCCCCTGTGCGACCCCTGCTTTTGGCAAGTGATGGCATGGTGGGCCCAGTAGGCCTGTTTTTTGCCCTCTCCAGTCTCTAGAGACTTTCTTGGAGCCTGGGAAGGGCGAAAATGGCCTTCCCCACCTCCCACAGAGGCCTCCGGAAGCCGGAAACAGCCTGTTTCCTGACTTCCAGTGGGCCCAGAAGGCCTGAAAATCAGCTGCCCAGCACACACATGCGTACTGGAGCTTAGCTAGGGCAACGCTTAAATGCCTACCGATATGGTTCCACGTGCCACCTGTGACACACATGACATAGGTTCACTATCTCAGGAATAGGGGGTATCTGGCTTAACAGTAGTGTCTGTGAGAGAGATCTAGAAGTCCTAGTGGACAACCACTTAAATACGAGGCAGCAATTTTCTGCAGCTTCCAAAACAGCCAAGCCTAAGCTGCATCAACAGAAGGATAATATCAAGATCACATGAAGTGCTAGTACTGCTTTATATTGTACTGATAAGAACCCACTTGGAATACTGCATCCACTTTTGGTTACCACAATACAAAAAAGATGTTGAGACTCTAGAAAGAATGCAGAGAAGAGCAACAAAGATGATTAGGGAGTTGGAGGCTAAAATACAGTATATGATGAACAGTGTATGGAAGAAAAAGACTAGGGATGAGATGATAGCAGTTTTTCAATATTTAAGGGGCTGTTAAAGAGAAAAGGGGATCACATTATTCTTCAAAGCAACTTTATTCTCCGAATACAGAATTAAAAAAAATATGAAACTTATCAAGGAGAAATCCAACCTAGACTTAAGGAGAAATTTCCTGTCAGTGAGAACAATTAATCAATGGAACAGTTTGCCTCCAGAAGTTGTGGGTGCTCCATAAATGGAGGTTTTCAAGAAGCGATTGGACAGCCATTTGTCTGGAACAGTATAGGGTCTGCTGCTTGACCAGGGTTTAGATTACTCCAACTCTGTTATTTAGCATTCTGTAAGTTTTGTTTAATTATGTTTAGAAATTAACTTATCAATAAAAAAGAATATTTGTAGGTAATGGTTGAAATGAGGAGTCCTTGGTGCCCTCTGATAATGACATTGACATCGGTGCTATCACTGATGATGTTACCTAGTTTGGATAATGAAACATCTGCAAAAGAACAATCAAGCTCAAAGAGCACCAAGGATCTCTTGGAAAGTAATCTGATTTTTATTCAAATTCTACTTATTTTTTGAAAGTTATAATATTGGAGCCTCTGAAGACGTTAAAGCCCTGCTAGAGAACAGCAGAATTTTATCTCCTTTATTTCTTCATTAGAGAAAGAGAATATTTCATGCCAAAAGCTAATAAAAATTCTCCCCAACCATTTCAATTTAATATTTGAAAAAAGTTCCATTTAAAACAAAAAAAATTCAAATTTGCCAACATATGCTGTGCTGTGAATGGGAATTCCTTCAGGCTAGTTGCATACTAAGTTCTTTCCAGAAAAGGTAGAACTCTTTACAAAGAGGTCCATCCAACTTGAGGGGCTCATCTTCTGGTGTCATATCTTTTTTTTCTTTTGGTACAATCCATGGGGTTTTCATGGCAAAGATACTGGAGTTGCCATGTCCTTCTCCAGTGGATCATGTTTTGTCAGAACTCTCTACTATGATCTGTCCATCTTGGGTGCCCCTGCATGGCATAGCTCATAGCTACATTGAGCTATGCAATCCCCTTCACCACGACAAGACAGTAATCCATAAAGGTGATTGTGTGTGTGTGTGTGTGTGTGTGTGTGTGTGTGTGTGTGTGTGTGTGTGTGTGAAGGTATGAAGATATGAAGGTATGGGCATCCTACAGGTTAATACATATGCTGTGCTGTGGATGGAAATTCCTTCAGGCTAGTTACATACTAAGCTCTTTCCAGAAAAAGTAGAACTCTTTACAAAGAGGTCCATGACGTAGAGTTTACTTTTTAATAAATCAGGTTGTCTTTTTTAAAATAAGATTACATACCTAAATATTTAAATTATTTTATAATGATTTTCTTCTTAATGAAATTAGGACAGAATAGAGCTCCATAAATAAATGTTTCTGTTTATACTTTTTGTTATTTGGAAAATATATAGAATTCTAATTTAGTTATTTATTTTTTAACTGATTCATAAAATTATCTCCTGATTTTTTAAAATATAAAACTTCTTTGATTTCTTTCTAGTTTTGCTTCTTACCTATAAAAGAACCCTTATATTTTGTGAAAATATCAATCATTTGGATTTATTAGACATGTTAATTGCTAAATAGTTTTCATTAAAAGATTGCATGTTCATAAGAAATTTAAGAACCTTGCTACATTAAGTGAAATGTCCATGTGAGGGACAAATAACGTTCTACTTTACACACATAAGTTTGAAGTGTATATTAGATCAGGAAAACTAGACTGCTAGAGGACCCTGGAGTGGTAGAAGACAGATAACAAAAAACAAGTTGTGAAGGGAAAGAATATATGGGCACAATAGCAGATACTATTTATTTTTAAAGTTTTATTCCATGCATTAGACTTTATATTGTTACTGTAAAGGTCATGTTATAATTTATATTGCTTTTTAAGTCCTATGCATCGTTTTCAGAAAGTATATAATCTTGTGGGCTTTGGAATCCAGTGAGGACTTACCTGGGCATGCTAATCAATAATACTTTGTTGCAACTTTCTCCAAATGTTTGGTTCTTTACTTAAAGAGCCCTTTTCCCACAACAGCCCATCTACTTCAGATCATTATACCATGATCAGCTAGAAGCTTTCAAAAACTTTATTAATATGATCAAAATGTAATAGCTTTCATTATTGCTTCCTAGGAACTGGTTATTCACTGCACCCATCTATGACTATGGAAGGAGGCAGACAGGAATATTACCCATAGATAGTCTAAATTCCTTTTAAAATACCAGTATCTACAATTTTGTTTGTGTTTGTGATAATCAAGGAATGGAAAAAGAATAATGGTGCCACATACAATCCCATTAATAAAATGGGATTGACATGGCTTGAGAACAGACAGAGAAACTAAAAGCAAGACAGACAGACAGCCAATCTACCAACCAAAAAACACAGCTTAGTCAGCTAAATTTGCTATCTTGCCCCTGCTCCTGCTTTGTCATTCTGCTTGAAAAAGAGCTTCTGGAATTCAAATTCTTGCCCACTACTTTATAATCTGGTACTGATAAATTATTAACAGTTAAGCATTCTGGCATTATCCTCAAAAGCAGCATGACTGCAGGATCACTTTCGGTGTTACAAACAAAAATTTTACAAACCCTTGTCAATGGTAAAAAATTATTATGCACTATAAAAGGATTTTACATATGAAGGACTTTAAAATTAAAATTTATTATAATACAGAACAAACAATGCTTGCCAAATTCCAGATTTGTTTATAGCAATAGCACTTATACTTACATACCACTTCACAACGCTTTACAACCCTCTCAAAGCAGTTTACAGAGTCAGCATATTGTCCCCAACAATCTAGGTCAGTGATGCCTAACTTTTTTGCCATCACGTGCCAAGTGGGGGGAAGGCGAGGGGTTGTACAAGCGCATGCCCACACACATAATTCTATGCGCCTCGCCCCTGCGCATGCGCGCGTGACCCCCCCATGCTCCTCCCGTTTTTGGCACGCAATGGCACAGTGGGCCCGGTAGGCCCATTTTTTGCTCTCCCCAGGCTCCAGAGGCTTTCTAGGAGCCTGGGGAGGGCGAAAATGGCCTTCCCCACCCCTCTTTCCCATGTTCCAGAAGGCAGGAAATGGGCCGTTTCTGGCCTCTGGAGGGCCTCGGGGGGGAGGCCATTTTTGCCCTCCCAAGGCTCCTAGAAAGCCTCTGGAGTCTGGGGAGAGCAAAAAATCAGGCCTCCACCCCGCCTGGAGGTCCTCCGGATGTCGGAAACAACATGTTTTCTGACATCCAGTGGGCCCAGAAGGCCCAAAAATCAGCTGGCTGGCATGCACATGCCCACCAGAGCTGAGCTTGTGTGCCCACCAATATGGCTCTGCATGCCACCTATGGCATATGTGCCATAGGTTTGCTATCATGGATCTAGGTTCTCATTTTACTGACCTCGGAAGGATGGAAGGATGAGTCAACGTTGAGTTGGTGAGATTCGAACTGCCAAATTGCAGGCAGCCAGCAGGCAGCAGAAGTAGCCTGCAGTACTGCATTCTAACCGTTGTGCCACCACGGCTCTTAAATTTTGTTATTTACATTAATCATCGAGCTGGTTTAAAAAGTTCCCTCTATTTTAGAATAATTTGTTGCCCACATTTACAGATAGTATGTTGAGAATAGCTTTTAAAGAGCTTCTCATTTAGGATTTGCTTTTTCCCAATTTGTTTTTGAAAATGGATGTTAGGATTACTAATGAAATTCATATGGTTCAGCTCAGTTTTACTTTTAAAAATGAGAGGCAGATGGTCACTTTAGTGACAATGGCAAAGGCATCAATTCATATTGCATGAGAGAAGGCAATAGTAAATCACTTCTGTATTTTTACAAAGAAAGCCATATGGATAGAATATATAAAATGCCTGATGATATAATGCTATGTGATGGGTCCCTCAGATTGGATGGCACTCAACCTGCTACTCAGGAACAGCTGAGGATCTTTCAGAGTACTAATGGTGCTTATTATGTGGTTAGATTAAATCTTTGGGACATCAAGTTTCCATTCAGGAAAAAAAAATCTGTACCTGCAAAGACAGGACTACAGCAGGAACATGGAATCTAAGAAGCACTAACATGGGAAAACTCAACATAGTGAAATATGACTGCGTACAAATTGACATCTTAGGCAGTAATGAATTGAGATGGGATTGGACTTTTTCATTTAGGTTACACTGTTTTATTACTCAAGACATTATTACTTATGAAAATCTTTCTTTCATAATTAGGAAAGATATAGCAAGAGCAGTACTTGATTACAATGCAATCAATGACAGAATAACGTTGATAAGACATTGTGACCAACCCTTCAGTCATTCAAGTTTATGCTCCAACCATCAATGCAGAAAAAGAGGAAGTTGATTAATTTTATGATGTGCCTTTGATTCAGTGGTACATGACAAACTAATTCTAAAACTAAAATCCTATGGCATCTCCGGACCCCTCCATATTTGGATGTTGTTAAACAGACAACAAGTGGTCAAAATAGGGAGCGCCCTATCAAATCCTGCACCTGTTAATAATGGTATTCCCCAAGGCAGCATTCTAGGACCAACACTCTTCATACTATATATATTTATTTATTTATTTTTATTTATTTATTATTCATATTTGTATACCGCCCTATCTCCCGAAGGATTCAGGGCGGTTCACAGGCGTATAAAACATTTATATACAAATTAAAATAATCATTAAAAAACTTATTCTAATGCCCAATTATTAAAAATAGAAATATAAATATTAAAACCAATTTAAAACCCCTATAAATTTAAAATCTAAGCCAGTCTTGCACAGATGAATAAATGTGTCTTGAGCTCGCGACGGAAGGTTCGGAGGTCCGGAAGTTGACGGAGTCCTGGGGGGAGTTCGTTCCAGAGGGTGGGAGCCCCCACAGAGAAGGCCCTTCCCCTGGGCGTCGCCAGACGACACTGCCTAGCTGACGGCACCCTGAGGAGTCCCTCTCTGTGAGAGCGCACGGGTCGGTGAGAGGTATTTGGTAGCAGTAGGCGGTCCCGTAAATAACCCGGCCCTATGCCATGGAGCGCTTTGAAGGTGGTTACCAAAACCTTGAAGCGCACCCGGAAGGCCACAGGTAGCCAGTGCAGCCTGCGCAGGATTGGTGTCATACGGGAGCCACGAGGGGCTCCCTCTATAAAGGTTATAAATAACCTTTGGATCATATTATAAGTAACTACGTTCTCTTCGCCAATGATGTAAAACTATTTAACACCAACAACATTGCTGCTATCCTTCAAAAAGACCTTGACTTTGTGTTGGAATGGTCAAAAAATTGGCAACTCCAAATCTCAACCAACAAATGCTCTGTCTTACACATTGGCAAAAGGAATCAGAACATAAAATACAAACTGAGTGGACATGACCTTGTAAATGACCCTCGCTCTGTCAAGGATCTTGGAGTACTCATATCAAATGATCTAAGTGCCAAAGCCCACTGTAACAACATTGCCAAAAATGCATTAAGGGTTGTAAACCTAATCTTGTGTAGCTTCTTCTCCGATAATATTACATTAATAACCAGAGCATACAAAACATTTGCTAGACCAATTCTCAAATACAACTCGTCTGCCTGGAGCCCGCACTGCATATCAGACACTAATACAATTGAACGCGTCCAGAAATATTTCACAAGAAAAGTCCTCCACTCTCTGCTCGCAACAAAATACCTTATGCCACCAGACTTGAAATTTTGGGCTTAGAAAATTTAGAACTATGCCGCCTTCGGTATGACCTAAGCATAGCTCATAAAATCATCTGCTATAATGTCCTACCTATCAATGACTACTTCAGCTTCAACCACAACAATACACAAGCACACAATAGATTCAAACTTAAGGTAAACCGCACCAAATTTGATTGCAGAAAATATGACTTCAGCAACAGAGTGTCAATGCCTGGAATCCACTACCTCACTCTGTGGTTTCATCCCAAAACCCCCAAAATGTTAACCTTAGACTGGCTACTGTTGACCTCATCCCATTCCTAAGTGGTCTGTAAGGGACATGCATAAGAGCACCAGCATGCCTACTGTCCCTGTCCTAATGTTCCCTTTAATTGTATTCATTTTATGTATTCAATTCATGCTTATACATATATATTATCTAATACATACATAAGAGCACAAAAGTGCCTACCGTTCCTGTCCTATTGCTTGCTTGTTTCTTTCTTTTCTTTTTTTCTTCTTATATATATATATGTTTACACTTCCTTATATTACCTCATATATATGTTTATATACTATATAATATTTTTATGTGATGCTTATATATAATGTTGTGACTATATATATATATATATATATATATATATATATATATAGGTCTTTGGTTGTTCGGGTTTTCTCCCGTGTAAAATTGGAAGTGTCTTGGCGACGTTTCGACGAAGTCTCATTCGTCATCTTCAGGCTTCAGCTTCGTGCTTCTGGGAGCAATGTGTGATCGCAGCTGTTTCTTCCTTTTAACTGCTAGTGGGGGTTTGAACTGATTGGGTGGGAGCTTGGCTGTGCTCTGATTGGATGGGGTTTTCTGTGCTCTGATTGGCTGGGGTGTGTCCTGTGTTGGTGGGGGCTTGGTTGTGCTCAGTCTAATCTGTGCTGCAGGGGGATTTGAGCTGGTGAGCTGCACTGCTGCTGTTTGGCTTCGTGTTCGTGGTCGTGCTACATCTTCGTAGTGGGTGTCAGTCTGCTGCATGTATGGATTGGAGGGGTTTGAAGTGGCTAATGTTGCAGCTGCGGTCTGGCTTCTGGTCCTTGGTCGTGCTTCCTGATCAGTGTGGGTTTGGGTGTGCTTTCTGGGTGGATGTGTGGTGGTGACATCCTGTGTGGACCTCGTGAGTGTGGGTCTGGTGTCATTCCTCGTGTTAGGGACACGCTTGTCAATAAGGGCAGGTTTCCAAAAGGCTGGTAGGCGGGAGGTATCATCTCGTTTGTTCATGCTGTGTGGGCGTTTTTCTATCTCGATGGCTTCTCTGATTATTCTGTTGTTAAAGTGTTCAGTTTTGGCGATAGTTCTGGTCTTTTTAAAGTCAATATCGTGTCCTGTGACTTTAAAGTGTTGGACCAGGGAAGAAGTTGGTTCCTCTTTTTTGAATGAGTTCTTGTGTTCTTCAATGCGTGCACTTATTCTTCTGTTGGTTTGTCCAATGTATGTGGTGGGGCAGGCGGTGCATGGGATTTCATATACTCCTTGATTTTCTAACTCAATTTTGTCTTTGGGGTTTCTTAGGATGGTGGATATTTTTTGGTTTGTGCAGAATGCTGTCTTGATGTTATGTTTGTGGAGGATCTTGCTGATTCTGTCTGTGGTGCCTTTTATATATGGGAGGAGGGCTGTGCCATTTTCTTGCTCTCTGTCTTGGGTTTTAGTGGGGGGTTCTTTTTGGATTAGTTTGGTAATCTTATTTCTCTGGAATCCATTGGATGTTAGTACGTTTGTGAGAGTGTGTAGTTCGGTTTTTAGGTGTTGTTCGTCAGCTAAGCATTTTGTTCTAGAGAATATATGTATATATTCAACTTGAAATCAATAGACGATGCAAGCAAGCAGTTCTGCTTATGATTGGAGACTGGAATGCCAAAGTTGGAAACATGGAAGAGGAAAATTAATTAATTAATTAACTAATTAATTTTGTCACACAGTATATATAAGCATAAGTATGAAATAACTATACAATATAAAAGCATATATATGAGTATGAGTATGTAATAACTATATTAATTGGATATAACAAAAGGAAACAATAGGACAGGTTGAATTGTATGGCATAGAAAACCAGAATGAAACAAGAGACTGACTAATCAATTTTTGCCATACCAACTATTTTTTCATAGATAACATTACCTTCAAACAATCAAAATAAAACATCTATACATGGATATCACCTGATGGAGAAATATAAAGGAGATGGAGGAGTTCAATTATAGTATCAAATATATGATCAGAGGCTGACTGTGGAAATCATGAACTGTTCATAAGTTTCAAGTTAAGCTAACAAAGAAGAAGAAGAAAGCCAGTCATTTTCCACAATATTATCTTGAGCATTTAACCCATCATTTTCAAGCAGATCATCAGGAACTGCTTTGAAGTCCTGAATTTCATTGAAACAGAATTATTACAGAATTAATTTAAAGAAGTTGTTAAGGATAAATGTGAAAAGGAATTGCCAAAAATAAAAACGAAAACGGAAAAGCAAATTGGATGTCAGGACAAACTATGGAAATTGCTAAAAGAAAAGCCAAGGCTAATAAAGACAAAAAATCTTTTCAGGCAGCTGTTAGAAAAGATAAGAAGCAGGACTACATGTATAAAGACACTGACATAAAAAAACAAGGATAATCTTTCAAAAAATCTCTGAACTCAGAAGAAGGTCCAACCTTGAATTGGTATACTAAAGCAGGGTTTACCAACCTTTTGGACCTCAGGGACCACTAAATTCATAATTTAAAATCCCGTGGATCATTAATAAGAATCCAGGACTCCACTCATTGAAGCTTAGTGATGGGATGGGGTCAGTGGTGGGATTCACGTAATTTAACAACCGGTTCTCTGCCCTAATGATTTCTTCCAACAACCAGTTTGCCAAACTGCTCAGAAAGTTAACAACCGATTCTCCCGAAGTGGTGCGAACTGGCTGAATCCCGCTACTGGATGCGGTCTTTCAGGCACTTAGTTTGGCTGCCTGTTTCTGCAACCTTAAACACTCAAAGAGCCATTTGGACCCTTTTCCCGCGGAAAACAAAACACCAGGAGCCACAAAACCTGGATGGGCATGACCAACTCAATATCATTCTCTCCCCCCAGTCACATGACACACACACCCAGTCACCCCTACCCAGGTTTTGTGGCTCCTGGTGTTTTCTTTTCTATGGGAAACAGGTATCTCTCTCTCTCTCTCTCTCTCTCTCTCTCCTTCATATTCTGACACTCCGGCACTCTGTGGGTCTCATGGGCATTTCTTTGGCCTTTGTTGGTACTGTACGCACCTTGGTTGCTCAGGGAGACACACAACCTGCTCTTCGCCCCAAGACACTCGCCCAACCCACATCCTAATAGGCTCCATGAGGAGGAGGGGACGTTGTTTCCCCCATTGTGAAGCATGCTAAATTTAACTGTGCTGCGCAAGATGCTGCAAGAGCAGTGGGCAGGCCATGGGAGGTGCCAACAGCAGCAGCAGAGAGAAACAGCTGTGTCGGGCCAGTGTCTTGAGGTGGAGAGGAAGGTGCGTGTCTCCCCAAGCGACCGAGGTGCATGCAGCACTAACAAGGGCCATAAGAAACGCCCACGAGACCTAGCAAAAGTTGAAGCAAGTACAGGGGTGCTTGGCTCCTGCTCTGGAATATGGAGCAAGTCTCCATCCCCTGCCCTTACCCTCTCAGGCCAGGTGAAGAATGATGGGGAGGGGAGGGGTAGGGGCAGGGGCAGGGCCAGCCACTGGTGGGTTCAGCCAACAGGGAGCTACATCAGGAGGACAAAAGAGCCGTGTGTTGCTGCCACCCATTCCTTTGGCCCGTCTGTGTCGCCACCCCCCTTGCCGCAACAGCATCATTACCTCATTCTGGCTGGTGAGGGCTGCACTACTCCTTGCATGTTGTACCACCCAAAAAGTTACAAATTGCATGTACCACCCTCTATGGTGGAAATTTCCAGTCCCACCATGAGCTGCCTGCCCGGTCCCATATTCCAGAACTCTAGTCACAGGACTGGTCCATTGGTCATCCCGGAGCAGCTCTTCCACCCAGGTGCACTGCGGACCACCAGTTGGTGACCAGACTAAAGAATGTTAATGGACAGATGATAATCAATTTAAGGGAAATACTGAAATACTGTACATCAGAGATGCCAACATCCAAGTTACCTGAAAAGATATTCCTTACTTGCAAGAATCTCTAATACTAGAAGATGAAGTTACAGCAGAACTCCAAGCTTTAACAAGTTGAAAGCTCTAAGAACTACTAGAATACTCACAAACATATGGTAAGCCACAGAAAAAGAATCATAATAGATCCAACAACATCACAGTGGCCAACAGATTGGAAGAGGTGCTACATTCCAGTTCCAAAAGAAAGGCGAGTTAAGAGAGTGTGTAAACTATTGTATAAAATCCTTAATTTTCCATGCTAACGAAACAATGCTTAGGATCATTTAATGCAAATTAAAAGATAAGATAGAAGATCTATAAAAGAGAAAAGAGAAGCCAGATGTTCAAGCTGGCTTTAGAAAAAGTTGAAGAACAAGAGGGGTTATTGCTGATGCATGCTGAATAATTGAGAAAGTCAAAGAATACCAAAAAGAAATTATTACTTCATTGATAATACATAGGCATTTGATTCTGTGATCATGTCAAACTGTGGAATGTATTCACAAAAATTGCCAACATCTCATTATCTTCATGAGAAATTTATATAAAGTCCAGGAAGCCATAGTATGGTTGAAAAAAACTAGCTCCAGGTTGGGAAAGAAGTGTCACTGGACTATATTAGAGGCTCTTATTTGTTCAACCTATATGCAAATGTATATTAAAAGAAACTGGATTGGAAAGTGTGTGTTTTTAAACTGGAAGAATCAATAACTTGCATAAGGGTGATGACACTTCCTCGATAGCTGAAAATGCAAAAGATTTGCATGGTCTAATAATAAACATTAAGAAGCAAAGTGAAAAAATGGAACTAAAATTAAATATAAAGATCAAACTGAAGATAGATAGAACAACCAGTTCTAAACTTAACTGAAATGAAGATATTGAAATGGTTTCTGCCATTTAGGATCAATTATTACATAATTATTAATTATTTATAATAATTATATAATTATATAATAATTATATAATAATAATAATAATTAATTATTACATAATAATTAATACAATTGAGTGTGTCCAGAAATTTTTTACAAGAAGAGTTCTCCACTCCTCTGATTACAACAAAATACCTTATGCCACCAGACTTGAAATCCTGGGTTTAGAAAATTTAGAACTCCGCCGCCTTCGACATGACTTGAGTTTAACTCATAGAACCATCTGTTACAACATCCTTCCTGTTGAAGACTACTTCAGCTTCAATCACAACAATACACAAGCACACAAAAGATTTAAGCTTAATGTGAACTGCTCCAATCTTGATTGCAGAAAATATGACTTCAGTAACAGAGTTGTTAGTGCCTGGAATGCACTACCTGACTCTGTGGTCTCTTCCCAAAATCCCCAAAGTTTCAACCAAAAACTGTCTACTATTGACCTCACCCCTTTCCTAAGAGGTCTATAAGGGGCGTGCATAAAAGCACCAATATGCCTACCGTTCCTGTCCTAATGTTCCCTTGATTGTATCCAATTTCATATAGTTATTACATACTTATATAAGCATATACTTATATATGCTTATATATCATATAGTTATTTCATGCTTATGCTTATATATACTGTTATGACAAATAAATAAAATAAAATAAAATAAATAAATAAAAATTATCAACAGATGTTAGGCCTAAGCTCAAAGACAACAGTGTGATCCAAATGAGCAATTCTTTATTTGCTTACACCTAATAAACAGAATCTTACCAAATTAAAGCTATAACCTTTTAAACTAATAGATTGGACCTTGGCATTTTACAATCTACAGGCCACATCTGACCCACGGTGTTGGTGTATGTATGACAGCATCTCTGGCAGAGGGCATGGTGGTGATGGGGATGTAGCGGTGTCAGCAGCCCTCCACAACAGTCCCAGTTTCTTATGTGGTCCATTGGGAAAATTAATTGCTTATCCCTGTAATAGATATATCCTGGGAGATTTTAAGGTGTGGTTATCCTAACTTTTTCCTAAAACTATAAAGATCAGAATGACAGTATGCAAGCCATGGTATTCATCGTGGCATCCTATGGAAGCAAAAGTTAAACTCTGAAGAAACAGGATACAAAGGGTATTGATGTCTTTGGACTTTGGTGTTGAAGACTCCTGTGAATACCATGGACAGCCAAGACAGCAATTAAATGAATCATCAAATGATTTAGTCCAGTTCTCACTTGAGGTACAAATGCCCAGGCTCAAATTATCCTATTTAGAATATATTATGCCACAACCTAACTCTCTGGAGAACACTCTAATGTGGAGAAAGTTAGAACGAAAGAGGACAACCAGCAGCAACATGGATGGATTCAGTTGCAATGCTCTCATCACCATTGTACCTTGTTGCAATAGTGATGAATGCTTTGTCAGAAGATGTGAAAGATCAAATTAGAGATGGATCATGATGGAGAAAATCTACCCATATAGAAGATCTGAAAACAACCTGTTGACACAATCAATAAATGTTCTTGTAAATAAAAACATTCTATGGATTACACAGTTATGTTAAAATCTCTGTACAAATTGATTCAGTGAAACCTAAAGGAGGTGAAGGAAGAGAATATCCATTATTTCCCAAACTCCAGTAAATTATATAAATTATAATTATATATTATAAATTATATATATACAAGTTGACTTTGTATATAAAATACAAATGGATGAGACTATTGCCTTACACAATGTAAGCCGCCCTGAGTCTTCGGAGAAGGGCGGGATATAAATTCAAATTGAAAAAAAAATTGAAGAATATGCCAGAATGATTATTCCAATATTGCACATTACACCATTTGACTCATTGCATCATTTGTGTAATAATACTCCTATCCAATATTGTATCATTACTAAACAATATTTTGTTGTATGCAAAGTCCAGTGCATCAAGGTCTGGAAAATCTAGAATTTATTATATATGAATCTTTAGAAATGTTTCACCAAATCTGGTCGCTTATGCAGAATATTCTATTTCTCCACATTAGAGTTTATAGTTTAAACTCTGGAATTGAAAAATGATTGTAGCATGAAATAGTTTAAAATAGTTCTAGATCAAAGGTAATAGATTCCTCTTTATACTTTAACTTACACCAAACAAAATACATAAGTGTCAATGTTCCCCCACCCACTAGCTTTTACTCACCTCTCTTGCAACTTTTTTAGCTTCTCAGGGTCTGTTTCAGCTTTATTAATCTCTTTGGGATTTATTGAATTACAAGAAGTAGTATTGCTTATATAGTTGCTTTGATTTCGCAAATCAGATACTGTCAGGAAAATTGGAACTTGATCCGGTAAAGGACCAGTCATGTGAAGATGTGCTGTGAAGTTTGTCTGGAAAAGAGATGGAGGAGAAGAATCTGTGGATGACGAGGAACTGTGGGAATTCAGAAAGTTATCTTCATCATGAGAAGCAATGCTTGGAGATATGCTACTTAGACCATTGCTTATACTGTCCTCAAGCAGATTGCTATCATCAAAGTGGCTGACTGTGGGTGACGAAGATTGGCAACTTTCAGCACCTGAAAAGGAATCCCTGATTCTTATGGGAGATAGTTGTCTGCGAGCAGTTAGTCTTGGGTTTCCATTCAGTTCTGTGATTTGCACAGGACCCGTTGCAACATCCACACTGCCTGCCATGTCACTTCTGTTTGCAGTTTGTATTAAGGTGCCTGGGATATTTAGTGTAGAACGCATAGAAGGCCTTTGCACTGTTGATCTAGCAGAAATAAAACCAGCATAACATCTTTGATTGCTCTCAAAACTCTGTCTTTCTGTGCCATACACATTGCTCCCTTGCCAGTCTTCAGGAGTATTTAAGTTAGCAGGAGCCTCAACAGCTGCTGCATTTCCTCCTTGTGGGATTTTTGTATTAAATTCCAAATGTTCACTTTCATTTTTATGAGCCTCTTCCAAAAGGTTTTCTTCAAGAGAATAAGATTTTTTTTGATCTCTTACTTTTCTTTGTCCTAATGAATGTGGTTCAATAGCCGAGTCCACTATTACATCATGTCGTAAAAATCTATGGGAAAATTCAGCCCTATTTCCATCACTCCCAACTCCAGTTTCACAATTATGTTGTTCCACTTGTGTTAAAGATATCGTACTACCCCTACTTTGATCAAGAAGAGGAGGTTTGTTAAGATCAACTGAAATAAGTTCTTGTTCTAAGTTATCGTTTTTGGTGCCTTCATTTATTCCAACAGATGCTTCCACATTTGAGCATAGTGTTGTGTAAAAATCATCTTCTTTGGACTTCATAAGGGTGTTTCTAATGGGTGGAAGATTTGAATTACTTGATTCATTTGATAAAGAAGAATTATTAGCAGTCTGAACAGAAGAATCCACTGCATTAGCCAAGGGCTGCTGTGCTACTGTAAGAATATTTCCTTTCTTAAGATCCTGGTCTAGGTTTTTACTACTTATGTTTAATTTAGAGGACTGGAATATGTTCTTTTTTTCTTGTGGTTTTTTCTTTGTCTTCTGAATAGGACCATTTTTTTGTCCTGTGATATTTTGTGGTTCTGCATTGAAGAGAAAATTAGCTTTTATAATTTATTTGTCTATAGCCAATTTCCTGAACACTTATTAAATATGATTCAACAATGATGGGAAAAGCATTTTGTTTCTATATAATAAAAATATAGGCTATATAAATTGATGAATAAATAAATAAATATTAAATTTTTGAATCCACAAATTATTTATAGTAAAATTCTTTCAATTGTTGTTTCATGTTTGAGATATTTTGACAAATGCAGTGAGATTTTTATGTCTGAGATAAACTGTTTTATCAGTGGGGTTTTCAGTCAAGTGAGATAAAAGAGTTTCACCCCAGCTCTGAGACAGTCCATTTGAAAACTGCTTAGTTTTTCTATATTACGAAAACTTTTTACATTTAATTTTAATGTATAGGAGAAGTGGTCATACTATTTGATGAAGTATTTAAATTTATATTATTTATATGACAGCAAAATACAATAACTATGGAGGATTGCATGTAAAATAATATATTTGTAATTCTGCCAAATGATACATTGGTCACTAACCAAAATAAAGAAATAACTACTACAGTTCTGCCTCAAATCACCAAAGCAACACAGTCTGCTATATCAGTGCTACAGGAAATGCCAGGGAAATATGAAAAATCATAGACTATGATACAGTACATAATTACACACTGCTGCTTTTCTCTTTATTTTTATAAAATGTCCTTGCACACTGGGACTTTAATACATGGAGCTGCCTCATTTAGAAGCTTAAAGTAACTTTTAACTTTAATCAACTTTGATCATGTTTTGTCCTTTAGCTACAATAACCTGATAATATTGTTATGTATTACTCTTGCTAAAGTAAGCAAAAATCTATCTAAAGAAAAATTCCATACATGCATAAAAAGGAATCATAAAACTAGCACAACTTGCAAAAGGATTTCTCACCAGATCCTCTAGTAATCTTTGCTATACCCTGGAGCATTGGCGTTTTCCTTCCTTTTCCTTCTGCTTTTCTAAAAGTTTCAGAGTCTGGATTTTCCAGAACATTTCTCTGGTTCATTTGTTGTCTTCTTGATAAAATTGGCTTTGGGAAACCTATTAAAAACATTGGTTTATTAATTCACTTGTTTTAGAAAGATGAAGATAGGGACAATCTTAAACCAAAGTTTTATTAATTTAGAAACATATTATCCCCTGCATTGGAATAATAAATGTAGAAGGCTAAAGCAATTCTAATAATAAAGAATGCAAGATCCATTTGGAAGACACTGGGAAAGAAGAATATGTTTGATCTTTTTCCCCTGAGAAATATTTGAAGTTCATAGACAAAAACAGTACCAATTCTTTAGATCTTGTTATTCATCAGCTTTTTATGACATTTAAATTTTCAAGAAGAATTTGGATTGTGCAAACAGATGAATCACAGTAAGTTCAATTAAAAGATCTTTTGAGTGTAGAATTAGTTGTATCAGGACTCCTAAATTATTAGTAATATTGGATGATTTCAAATTTATAGTTCAAACACAGAGTTATTTTTTTATTTTATTTTAAAATGCTGGTAAACCAAAAATCATTTTGTCTTAGATGGAGTTATATTCAACTTTAAAAATGCTGATTTTAAATCTCTGGCTTTGTTGTTCAGATAGCAAATGTGCCCATGACATATTCAACCACAAGGTTTAGTTTAATCAAGACTGGATAATCACAATTTATTCTATATGAAATATCTCTGAATTTAACTAATATTAGAAGAAATACACTCTCCAAAATAAATCCCCATTGATTCAGTTCTACAGAGACATTCTTCTGAACCTACTAGATTTCTGTAGCAGTTTAGCTATAGAGTGAAAGGTTTATTTTGTTTGTTTGTTTATTTATTTATTTGTCACAACAATATATATAAGCATCACACAAAAAGATTATATAGTATATAAACATATATATGAGGAAATTTTAGGAAGTATAAGCATATAAGCACGAAACTGAAGCCTGAAGATGACGAATGAGACTTCGTCGAAACGTTGCCAAGACACTTCCAATTTTACACGGGAGAAAACCCGAACAACCAAAGACCTATATATATATATATATATATATATGAAGAAGAAAAAAGAAAAACAATAGGACAGGAATGGTAGGCACGTTTGTGCTCTTATGCACGCCCCTTATGGTCCTCTTAGGAATGGGGTGAGGTCAATAGTAGAAAGTTTTTGGTTAAAGCTTTTGGGATTATGGGAAGAGACCACAGAGTCAGGTAAAGTGTTCCAAGCACTGATGATTCTGTTACAGAAGTCATATTTTCTGCAATCTAGATTAAAGCGGTTAACATTAAGTTTAAATCTATTGGTTGCTCTTGTATTATTGCAATTAAAGCTGAAGTAGTCTTTAACAGGAAGGACATTACAATAGATGATTCTATGAGTTAAACAGGTCTTGTTGAAGGCAACGGAGTTCTAAGTTTTCTAAGCCTAGGATTTCAAGTCTGGTGGGATAAGGTATTTTGTTGTTTTCAGAGGAGTGAAGAACTCTTCTTTTTTCTTTTTTCTTTTTTTATTCAAAAAGTTTTACCAAAAAATTTCCCCCCCTTTCCCCCCAACCCACCTCCCTTCACTAATCCCCTCCCCCCTCCCCCCCTGACTTCCCGGAAGAAGCACAAGGTATAGTTAAAAATAAAACAAACATATGCTAAGAAAATTTTTCCCCAAAACTATTATACCAATTTTCCCTCTCTAGCTCTGACTTCCTCCTAACATAACCAAAATCCTTCAAAAAAAATTAACAATTAACAGTAATAAGATATGTAAAGCAATAGAACAAATTAATCCTAAAGTATTTAAAACCAGCTAAAGCATAAAAATCCAATCCCATTCAGAGAATATCTCCCTTATAGCTTCTATAACCATATAATTTTTCCCCCAGGTCTTTCTTACATAAGATCTTTCGAGAATATTCTATTTAAAATTCAGTACAACACATTATAAAATTTCAATACAGAAAATTACAATATCTATTCAACTTTAGTCCTTCCTCGTCAAAATCCAGTATAAATCCAAATATCTAGTCTTTTATGATAGATATAAAACATATAATCAACCCATTTCTTCCAGATCTTCCTCACATATTGTCTTTCAGGGACACTAATATTTTTGTCTGTTAATATTTCAAAACAACCTTGTTTCAAGGATAATACTTTTGTCTCTTGCCATTTTTTTTGATGCATTAATCTCTGTCTTTCCTTCATTACTCCTTTTGAAAAGTCAATCACAATATTTCCTAGTAGTTCCTTATGTCCAAGAATCCACAAATTACTGCCGTATATTTCATCAGTCCAAAAAGAGAACTCTTGGAAAGCATTAACCCTGTGAGTTTTTTCGGTTCGGGAGACAGCCTCCTATAGCACAAATCCAGGCATTTCATCCAAACTATTTAAAGAAAACTTCTTTACATCAACTTGTTTATTCACGATCATATCTTCATATTTATCCACTTTTGTTTGTATCTTCTCCATTCCATTTTCCAAGTCCTGATTACACTGGTTAATTTCCTCCAAGCTCTCATCCAAAACGTCCCCATTTTTTATCAATTCGTATTTTTGAATAATTAAATACATTCTTTCTGTGTAATCCTGTATAAAGTCACGAATCCATTCTTCTGAAAGAACCTTCATGGCAAAGTTCTTGCTGAGAATCCCCTTATGAAATACTTAAACAATGTAATATAATCCAACAATCCACAGTCCAACACAATAAGATAAAATCTCCATTCAGTTTCGATTTCGCAGCAAGGCTCCTTTCCTTTCCCTTCCCTTTATCGCTCTACTTTCAGTTGCTCTCAAATGCCATTTTAAACAATTAAAGGAAGGGGGGGGAAATTTCTCTTTTTAAAGAAGGTGGAAGTCAGAAAGTCAAAAATACTTGCAAACCAATAATTGTTCACTCATGCTTCTTCCGTCTGCTTATAGAAATCCACAAAAAGAAATCAATTGTTAGCAGAAGTGGACACCTTCCTCTTTTCCTGCTTTTGCAGAAGCGCACTGAATACTGGAGATTAAAGGAGGATTCAATGGGATTCGACCTTTCGGGACTTTGCATAACAAAAACAAAGCCCCTAGGGGAATCTACCACTCTCCCCCCCCCCCGCTCTTTCTCTCTCTTTCAACCAGAGAGGGAAATTGAAGCCAGGAACAGCTGTTGGTTGCTGTTTTCACTGGCTTTTACCATATCCAGTGCGGAGTGCCATAAATTAGCACCCAGCGAGAAAGGTGGCGCCAAGTGGAACTCTTCTTGTAAAATATTTCTGGACACATTCAATTGTATTGATGTCAGAAATGTGGTGAGAGTTCCAGACAGGCAAGCTGTATTCTAGAATTGGTCTAGCAAATGTTTTATATGCTCTGGTTAGTAGTGTAGTGTTTTTGGAAAAGAAGCTACGGTTCTTTTCCAAAAACACTACACTACATTAAGGTTCTTTTCCAAGAGGTTGGGGATTTCAAATCTCTCCTCCCAGAAGCCTTCTGAGTTTCCTCAACATAGCTCCACTTCCTACTTTGGTGTAGTAGCTTGATAAATTTCTGCTATTTTCCAGAGAAAAATCGCAACTGACATTTGCTCCTTAAATCAAGAAATAAAAGAAAGATATGCCAAATATCTTTTCTGGCATATTAAAATTAAAAAATATCCTTCTGCCTTCATCTCTTTTTGGGAGATAGACTAATCCACAAAATAAAATCAACAAAATTAAACTATGAAAAATGGGAAAATAGAAAAAGTGTTTTTTAATATTAAATGGTAACTTGCAAGCATCAACTGCATTAGAAATAAAATAGAGAATTGTTAAAATCACAAAGAGAAAAACAGCAGAGGGAAAACATTAATGTGACAAACTATTCTGGCAGAATCCAACTCTACTGTAAAGAAAATTCAAGGTGCATAAAAATGCAGCATTACTAATCTAGTGCAGAGAAAACAAATTCAAGACAGAAAATATTAAATATAAACATGTAAAAGAAAATAACAATCTCCATTAATTTTCTGGGTAAAATTCTTTGCTTATCAGTTATCACAAAAACAATAGCCTTTTGCTTGCTTCCTCTATACTTTCTCTCCAGAAATTCTTAAAGGTTTTTATTTTCCTCTTAATCTTAAAAAAAGATGAAGAAATTCCTCTCCTTGTCAACTTGGCCCACATCTTCTTACAACTCTTGTTCCCAATGACATCTCCCTGCAGTCTCCCAAAAACCAACCAACCCACAACTTCTTCCTAAGATGGGAGCAGTTGGGGGATTTAAGAAGTCCTGATGGTGCAGTGGTTAAACTGCAATATTGTAGGCAAACTGCCCACAGCCTATAGTTTGATCCTGACCAGGGTCATGGTTGACTAAGCCTTCCATCCTTACAAGGTCAGTAAAATGATGACCCAGATTGTTGAGGGCCATATGCAAATAATGCTTATTTTGTAAACTGCCCAGAGTGTATTGTAAAGTACTAAGGGGAGAAATATAAGTCTAAATGTTGTTACTATTGCTGTTGACTCTGTCCTTTACAAACTTCCTGTCACCTTAGTGTGAAGATTGATTACTGTCCTATAAAGCTTTTCAGAACAGCCTTCTATTTTGTCATGCCTAGACTAGGGCCTCTGGAAGATACATCTTTCTAGTTTTGACTGTTCACCATCTTCTGAATGCCTTATTTCACCTTATTTTAGTGTCGTACTGAATTTGAGGTATTCATGAATAGTCCCTGCAGAATGAAATGTATTGTTTTTCCATCAGCTCTGATTTTATAGTTATATTTATTATTGTTGTTGTTATTTGCATAGTCACCAGATGTTAGACTGAGTTTGGCATTTTTGTCTACCTATCCTTACCAAGGACCTGGATATTTGGTGGTGTTACAGATATCGTTTTAGGATGAAAGCTGTTCCCAGTGAAAGTCATCTTTTGCAACTTACTGATGGTGAATTTGTCAATGCCAATGGTGTTCAAGTAGTGCTCCAGTTGTTTTGGGATTGTATCCAAAGCACCTATTTCTATTGGTACTATTTTTGCTCACCTTTGCCACAGTCATTCTATTTCTATTTGTATGTGTTTGCGTTTTATTATCTTCTCCAGTTTTTTCTCTTCTAATCTGCTGTCTCCAGGCACCACCACTATCCCGACTTTTTGGTTTTTCTTATCGACAATTGTTAAGTCCAAGGTATTATGTGATGGGTGCTTGTCTATTTGAATTCTAAAATCCCAGAGCAATTTAACTTCTTCATTTTCTATGAATTTCTCTATTTTATGGTACCGCCATTTCTTTCTTGCAGGCAAATGATATTTCTTGCGGATCTTCCAATGCATCATTGTTGCTATTTTGTCATGCTGTTGTTTGTAGTCAGTCTGGGCAATCTTCTTGTAGCAGTTACCAAGTGGTCCACTGTTTCTTCAGCTTCTTTGCATAGGCAGCACTTACTATCGGTTGCTGTCTTCTCAATTCTGGCTTTGTATGCCTTTGTCCTTAAGGCTTGGTCATTTGAAGCCAGAATTAGTCTCTTGGTCTCTTTCTTCAACTTTCCTGCTCTTAGCCATTGCCAGGTCTCATTATTATATGTTTTCCCTGCTATTTTTTTAATGCAGTGGTCATGTAATGCTTTGTCTTACCATGTCTCCATTCTGTTCTTCATTTGGTTTTTTTGTAGGCTAGTTTTGATCTCTCCAGTAGTCAGTAAGTCTTCCTGGTATACTAACTTCAGTGCATCTTGTTCATTGTCCTTCAGATATTCTTCCAAAGCCCCCTTTTTTCTTCTATTGTCCTTTCAACATTCCACACCCACCTATTTGCCTTGGTAGGTAGAGTTAATGTCTGTTAATGTTGCTGCGAGGACATGAAGGACATGATTCATTGTCATTATTTTTTCCTGTTTTCCTATCAATTGCTTTTAGTTCTGCTTAAGTCCAATCCTCTGTGGCTCAGACTGCTAAGACAGTCTGTTATTAACACAGCTGCTTGCAATTACTGCAGGTTCTAGTCCCACCAGGCCCAAGGTTGACTCAGCCTTCCATCCTTTATAAGGAAGGTAAAATGAGGACCCAGATTGTTGGGGGAAATAAGTTGACTTTGTATATAAATATACAAATAGGATGAAGACTATTGCTAACATAGTGTAAGCCGCCCTAAGTCTTCGGAGAAGGGTGGGATATAATTATTGTAATGCTCTCTACATGGGGCTCCCCTTGAGGTGCACTCGGAGGCTTCAGTTAGTCCAGAATGCAGCTGCGCGGGTGATAGAGGGAGCTACGCGTAGCTCCCACGTAACACCGCTCCTGCGCAGACTGCACTGGCTACCTGTGGCCTTTCGAGTGCACTTTAAGGTTTTGGTTACGACCTTTAAAGCGCTCCATGGCTTAGGGCCTGGGTACTTACGGGACCACCTGCTGTTACCGCATGCCTCCTACCGACCCGTATGCTCTCACAGAGAGGGACTTCTCAGGGTGCCGTCCGCCAAGCAATGTCGGCTGGCGGCCCCCAGGGGAAGGTCCTTCTCTGTGGGGGCTCCCACACTCTGGAACGAGCTTCCCCCGGGTTTACGCCAAATACCTGACCTTCGGACCTTCCGTCGCGAACTGAAGACACATCTTTTCATTCGCGCGGGGCTGGCTTAAATTTTATCGATTTTAAATTTTTTATTAATAATTTTAAATGGGGTTTTAGTTTATTATATATTTTAAACTTTTTAGGCTAATTATAAAATAAGTTTTTTAATTTGCATTTTAAATTGTACATTGTATTGCCTGTTTTATTTTTGCCTGTACACCGCCCTGAGTCCTTCGGGAGAAGGGCAGTATAAAAATCAAAATAATAAATAAATAAATAAATAAATAAATAAATAAATAAATAAATAAATAAATAAATGCAAATTTTAAAAAAATCCTCTATTCCAGTTGTTGTATCTAATGATTGAAATTTCCTAGGTGTTGATTGCCTTGATGGTATTTCTCCATTGAGTTTGGACATTAAGATCCTTCACTCTCTTTATGTATTCACCTCTAATCTTTTTTCTTAATTTCAGTATGTTTGATGTTGTCAACTTGAAGGATATCCAGGTATTTGTAGACTCTTCATTCAGACTCTTAATGTAATTTTCAGGGGGCATCTTAACCTTCAGTTTTCACTATTTTTCCTTGTTTGTTAGTGAGTGTGGCACATTTTTCCAATTCAAATTCTATTTCAACATCTTGGCTATATATAAGGACAGTGTTGAGCAGCAATTCTATTTAGATGGTGTTTCTCCATACAACTTCAAATTGTCCATGTAAAGGAAGTGGGATAGTCTGGCAGATGTTTTTGATGTTTGATAGCCATGGAATAACTCATGGCCTGAGTTTTTCAATATTGTTGACAGAGGAAACAGTGCAATGACAAATAGTAGTGGTGATAGTGAATCTCCTTGAAATAATAATAATAATAATAATAATAATAATAATAATAATAATAATAATAATAATAATAATAATAATAATAAATTTTATACCGCCCTTCTCCCGAAGGACTCAGGGCGGTGAACAGGCAAATAAAATAATACAATATATTACAATAAAACACATTTTAAAAAACTTATTCAAAATAGCCTAAATTTAAAATACCACACAAAATATAAAAAATAAACCCCAATAAAATCCATATTTAAAAAAATATTCCTCTCTTGATATTAATCTCTCCTAGTCTCTCACCATTGTCCTACAAATGTGTCTTTCATTGTGCCATTGATCTTTGCATAAAGCTCCTCATGTTTCTATTGATTCCTATTATTTCTAGGCATTTGATTATTGAATTGAATGCCTTTTTGTAGTCAATTGGGGGGGGTGTATGTTTTATTTGCAGTTTTTCTTTAACAACCAACATTTTTTGTGGACAGTGTAATGAATGAGAACATATTTTTCACACAATGCTCACACTGTGTATAATTATATTGTATAATGTACACATTGTATACATTTTATATGTAATAATACAATTACATATACAGAATTTTTATCTTCCTTCAGTATATTCTTCTATGCATCAATCTATATGATACTATTTTCCCAATTTATACTTATTTCTTTATTTTTGCCATTTGTTGGGGTTCTTACCTCCTTATCTTTAAACAATACTATTCTCTCTTTATGATTTTTATCACTTTCTCCAAAAGTATATGTAAGCATCAATATCATTTCTTTATATAATATACTTATTAACCCCTAATATTTTAATTTTATAAATATCACTGTGTTCCACCAGATTTTCAATATCTCAATTTTTTATAAACACCAATAAAATCAGTTATCAATAAGATTTAATCAGTCCCAAGATTATATCTCTAAGTCCCCTGAATTTATAGTCCTTGAAAACTATATTTTCCAATATAAGTTTTACATCATCTTAATTATAATAATACCTTTAGATATACAGTACCTTGTCTAGTCTTCCACCTCCTAATCTTAATATATTTATGTTTATAATAAATTCTATTATACATCTATATGTGTGCTATTTTCCCAATTATAACTTTCCACTTATTTCTATTGGTTTTCAATATTGTTACTATATTGCAAAATATTATATTGCTATCCATCATCTTTCAGCCTTTTTAGAATTTCATCATTTATTGATTTTTTTTGGTGATTCTTTTATGTTTCTCTCTTGGAATCCTATGTCTTTCTATCATTTTTACACAGACTGATTGTTCCCTCTGCTTTACTCTTTATCTCCTTCTGCTGCATCTTTTGAATATCCATTATTTTTGAAAGATCTTCCTTTTTTCTCTCTAAGCTATTATAAGCTCTTAAGGGATTGTCTATTTGATTTTTAGTAATTATTATTGCTGCCTTTTACTATTTTTATCTGTTTTTAACTTATTCTTATCTTTTTGTAATTTGTTCTGCTTTGTCCCCTTCACCATTCCTTCTAATTTCTCAGCTGTCTTCTATGTCTTATATTAATCTTTTCCCACCATTTGTTGAGAGCCTTCTACTTTCACATCTTTATCTTTAAATATTCCCATCAACTTCTCATAATTCTTTGTCGCTATTTCTAACCTTTCTTCATAAAACTTTATTGTCTCCTTCTGGGTCATTTTGTAACACATTAATATACCTCTAATATCTCAGTATCCCAATATCTGAAAATTCCAAAAAAAAAATCAATTGTTAATAAGATTTGGTCAATTCCCAAGTTATTCCTCCAAGTCCCCTAAATTTCTAATCCTTAGATGCTACATATTTATGCTTTTCAATCTTTATAATTTCCAATTTACACCTTCCCAATTGTCCAGATTTTAAAGTCTTATTTATTTTTTCTTATTTTTCATTTTTCCCCTGTGATGTTGATAACCCAAATCCAACTTAGCCAATCAAGTTTCTTCAAATGTTTTAAATCCAGTTTTTGCTGTACAGTTCCAATAAAGTTCTAGTGTTTAATTTAATTTGCCTTATGAATCTTCAAAAAGCTCAGTAAATATTACCTAGCATCCAAATCATCTACTAAGATAAAGTCAAGGTCAGGTAGCTCTCCAGATGTTGTTTACTTTCTCTCATCACTTTCCTTTGAATTTTATATATTGCAGTATTCTTCTTCCTCCAGTAGATGGCTCCCCTGCTCCCAATTCCAGCTCAACAGAGTGTAAAAGTCAAAAACAGCTGATTGCTATCCAGTCAGGGGAGTTAAAGATAGAGTTTAGAAAAGCAATTTCTCCCAATAGTCATTTTCACAATGTTGTTTGGCTTTTCCAGATTTTCTGTTTTAAATCATCCTTTAGGTTTTTCTTTTACGTCTAAATCTTTAATCTTCCTCTTAATTCTTAGTCTTTAATCTTTCTCCATAAATACAATTGCTGCTTTTTTAACATTTGGGGATCATTTTTTGGAACTTTTAACTTAAGTTAAATCTCTAAGATAACAGTTGGAAATTTTCTCACCCAGTTTCACTGCTCTGTCCATACACCACTTCAGCACAAGATCTTAGTGTTCTGGTTGTCCCAGCTTGTGACTGACCAAAAATGGCCATCGTCCCTGCTGCTATTTAGGAGAGCTTTCTTTGGATCAACAAGGAAATTGCAGTTTCCTCACGATTGACAAAGCACCTCTCCTTTCTTCACCACCCTTCTAGGCAGGCTTAACCCTGTGGGGTCTCCCAGCAACCAGTTACCGGCTGCATATCATGGAGCCCGGCGGAGCTCTGCCATTTTCCAACCATTCTCACCATGACATCAACCGGAAGTGTTCTCCTTTTTGTAGTCAATCTGTGCTACATTCAGTTGGTCTTCCTTCTCCTGCCGTTTTCCAAAACCATCTTGTCTATTAGGAATTGATCTTTTGTTCCTCTGCTATTGGGGCAGTTTCCTTTCTGTACAGGTGAAAGAGATTGTTTTCAACTAGATGCTCTTGGACTGCATCAGCTATCACATCAGTTAGCAATTTGAAAGTTGTTGGTAAACAAGTAATTGACCTGCAGTTGCCTGGTACTGCCCCTTTTGCTGGATGTTTCATTATCAGGTAGCTTTTCCCAGATGTTAGGCATTCTTCATTTTCACCTCCTTGTAGTATGTTGTTAAACTGCTTGGCAACACCTGGATTTAGACTAGTTAGGTGTTTCAATCAAAACCCATGCAGTTCATCTTCACCTAGTGCTGACCAATTCTTCCTTGCTTTTTTTCTCTGCTGTTATTATTAGTTCTTTCATTTCAACTTCTGCAACTTGTTTTATTTCTTTGGGTTATCACCTATCTGCACTCAGAACTGCACCGTTTCTTCCTTGTCAGGTACTGACTGATTTATTTATTTATTTATTTATTTATTTTGTCACACAGTATATATAAGCATAAGCATGAAATAACTATACAATATATAAGCATATATATAAGTATGAGTATGTAATAACTATATTAATTGGATATAATGAAAGGAAACAATAGGATAGGAATGGTAGGCGGGCTTGTGCTCTTATGCATGCCCCTTACAGACCTCTTAGGAATGAGATGAGGTCAATAGTAGACAGTTTTTGCAATTTGTCCACTGATGGATTGGCAGAAGTGTTTCTGATTGGATTGAAATTGTAGGTTCTGCCTATAATTTGCAATTAGAGTTTCATATCTGCTTATATTTTTGGCCATAGCTGCTTTATTATTTCCAGTGCTTCCTTGATCTTCCTTGTTTCTAAGTGGTATTTCTTAATTAGGTACTCTTTGGTCTTCTTGTTCTTCAGTTTCTTTTCTTTCATCTGTTCTAGCTTGCTTGTGTCTGATCTCAACTTGCTGATCTTATTTTCCAGTGTAATCTTTCTTAACTTGTTGAGACTAAACATTACAGATGTTTAATGAATCTATATTAATTACCAAGCAAGGTAATATTTGAGGTTAATAATAAACCCTATAAACATTCAAGCACTTTAACAAAGACTAATGGCATACAAGGAAACACATAAAAAGCTGTATTTGCGAATTTGGTATATTATTCAATTCCTTGAGAGAAAGATAAAGCAAAACTTCAAGGTGGGGAATGTAGATAGTGGCAATTGTGATGAGGAGAATTTAAATGAACTGATTGACTTTACAGTGCATAGTTATAGAAGGAAATGGCAGAAAAATACAAATCCTTGCTCTGAAAAACTTAGAATCTTTGAACTTTTTGCCATAAAAAGAGGAAGATAGATTTACAAGATGTAACATACACACACTAAAAAGCAGCAGCTTTTACACAAAAACTGGCTTATTTGAGACCGGAGAATCAAATGCAGAGAATATTTTTTGTTTAAAAACTGAGTGTGGTAGAGAGAGAAAAAATAAGAATAACCTTTATTACAATTTGGACTGAATTTTTGATGTGTGTCCTAAGAAGACATGGCTTTCTCTCATCTTTTGCCCATTGGATTATAATTTAATATCTTCACAAATGATTTTCTTTTTCAATCCATTAAATTGCACCTTCGTACCAATAAATTATGCCCCTTATATCTTTTCAACCTGTCTTCCAGTTGTTCCTCTTTAATTCCAGTCTTCTGAGGAAGAAATGGTGGACATTTTCTCGAATAAATTTCGTTTATTTATGTATTAATACTACAAGTTACAAAAATACAAAAGAAAACAGTAGGAAAGATAGGGGAGGGGAAAGACAAGGTAAAAGTGTGGGGGGAAAAGAGAAAAAGAAAGAAAAGGCATTGACTTCTGACTCCCTCTGGTGCAGTAGAATAACATAATAACATTAAACCTCAATTTTTTACTTTTACATAATAACATATACTAGGAAGAAATGGTGAATTGAGGACCATGAAAAGCAAAGCCAATGACTGCAGGAGAATGAAGTAGTGTAGTTCTTTAATCATTTATCTTTATCTTTATTTATTTATTTATTTTGTCACAATAGTATATATAAGCATAAGCATGAAAATAACTATATAATATATAATATAATATCTCAGGAGAAACAGAGGACAGATCACCCACAATTTCTCCAGACAGCTGCTTCTTGTGAGGATACTGCAAGACCGCAGTTTCCAATGAATTTATAACTCTGGGAGATGATGGAACACCCTTCTTGCTCAAACCATAGTCTATGTGTTTGAAAAGACATATTTGCGTATATCTTTTTATAATCACTTTCAGAAATGGCTTATTAACTGCTTTTCAGTTGTTATTATTATTCTTTAGATCAACAAGTTCTATTGCACCAGGTGAATTTTCTTCAATCCTTTGCAAAATAAATTTTAACTACAGTACAGAACTTTTCAAAAATGGGGCAGGAAACAAGCAGCAAAAAAAAACAAACAGTAATTAAAACTTTGATTTTAGAAAGTCACAAGCAGACTAAAGGTTCAGATAAATTTTAAAAAGATCTGGAATTACTTATAAATAATTCTTCCATGTAAAATTGCTCTTATTTTGAATTTTTTAAAAACAATAATAAAAATTTAAAAATTGTATACTAGGGGGAACCAGAAGGAACTGAAGATTATAACTAAAGGAGAACACTTAAATTTGATTTACAATTGCAGAATGAAACAAAATAGCCAGTTGCATATAAGACTATGTATCATATTAGTTCAGAAGTGCATTATGTCTAAGTCTCAGTAGGGTGCTGTGAGTACAGATCTTCTGGCTGAAGGTCACGTGATGGTAGTGGTGGTGGTCAGTCTCTCCCAGCACGCGGATCACGTGATGAGATTCAGGTGTCTGGTTGTCTCTCTTGCACTGCCTGCTGGGTTCTCCTTCCACAGCCTCTGCTCCTTTGTTGATTCCTCTGCTTGCTTCTCTTTCACTCAAACCCTTCTGTCCCTCAGGCTTGCCCCACAGAAGCCTTTTCTATATTCCCTTATCTCCCTCAGGTTTGGCCACAGAAGCCTCTCCTATATTCCCTTATCTCCCACAGGTTTGGCCACAGAAGCCTCTCCTCCCTATCGTCTTCTCTCTCTCTCCCTCTCTCTCCTCTCCTTTTCCCACTAATCTCCCTCCTTTTATCTCCTTTCCTCTCTCCTTGCCTCCTCTTTTTCTCTCTTTCAGGTGCGTCAGTCTCAGGGGCTCAGGCAGAGCTCTGGCATCAGCCCCTGTTCCAGCCTCACCCCCCCCCACATGTGGGCACCCATTGCCCAGCTGGTCTTTGCATGCACATTCATCAACTGGAGCTGCGTGCACTGATTCTGGGGTTTCCCCTGAGCCCTGGGAGCACCACAGCTCCAAATGTCCCCTAGGCTGCATGCTGCTGCTTGGGACAGTGAGACTACTGGAAGTGCCCATCAGCTAGGGCTGCGTGCGCTGATCCCAGGGCCTCAACAGAGCCCCATCAACACTGCAACTCCAGCTGACTCTCCCCCAGACCTGTGTGGCACTGCTGCTGCTTCAGCTCACTCCTCCACTACACACATACAACCTGATCATCTTCCATCCTTTCTCTTTCCTTCCTCCCTTTCCTTCCCTCACCAGCCACTTGCTCTTAGGTAGAGGGCACTGCTGCCACTAATAAGATACCCAAAGAAGCGAGGAGGTAACTATTCAATCACTTTGTCCTACTAGTTTGCTTGCGGGCTAGATCTAAACACATTACAGGCTGGATCTGGCCCATGGGCCTTGAGTTTGACATGTCTGATCTAGAACCCACACAAGAAATTGATGTCATGGAATAATCCACGTTTAAAGATAGCAGAAAACATCTGGGATGACTATGTCAAATACAAGATACTTTGCAATATCTACTTCACAATAGATACATACAACTAAAGCAGATATTTACAAACAACATGGCACAAATGCTTTAGAAAATTAAGAGAAATCTGGAAGAGAGATATCTGAAATCTTAGAATCCTTCAGAGATACAATACTTTAAATAAAATCAACAATTCAATTTTATATAGAATTGTGGAGAGAGAGAGAATATTAGCATTTGTTATATACCTGACTAATGAAATACTACAAATATCAGAAAAATTTACTTATGATTTAAGAATGATATTATCAGAAACAGAATTGTGTATCTAGTGAACTCCTCAAAAGGTTTTTTCAAAAGGTTGGGCATCAATTTTCTCCCATTTTGGACATTCATATGTTCCATGCACTGGTTCAAGATGTCATCAATACATTGGCCTCAAGTATCAAATCACTATTGATGATCAAAGTGACAATCTTTGTCAATCAAAGAATCATTCCTAGTGGTTTCACAAAAATATGTTAAATAGATGACTTCTGTCTGGCAGGAAAATGATAAGATTTAGAGTATTTTACAATGAATAAAATATGGAAAGTTTGAATCTTATAACTTTTAAATTTACTGGGCTCAATAATGGGATTGGCCTCACTAGAAAAAAGTCTGTTCTTTTTGTATGAACTTACTGTATCATTTCTTGCATAATGTACAAAGTGGAAATATGGTATGGAATTTATTCAAGTATCTTGATAAACTATAGATAAGATATAAAGAGGAAGAGAAACAATATTACAAGATTTTCCGACCAGCAGAATCTGAAAAGCAGACCAACACATAAGACTTCTATCCCAGTTGTGTAACCTATCTGTATCATCCTTGAGATGAATGAGTTGCCTAACTGTAGATGTCCTCCAACTGAAGATGTTCCTGAACATGTGGATCTGTAAATGAGCCTCAAGGAAATAAAAATACTGCGATTTGAAGCCTAAGTCACAGGACTTTTAAAGTATCAATTTCTACCAACTTGTGTCTATTTGTATCATGCTCCTTTAATTAGCTAGCTATAGGATATCAACTGAGTTGGCCAAATAGTCTTTTCTATACCTATAACCTTTAGTAAGTTTTGAAATAGCATTTTGCTTCTAACTGGATGATGATGATAGCCATTATTACTACCTTTAATACCAATTAACAACATCTTCCTTCTTCGGTGGACTCAGAAGATGAAAAAAATGCCACATCCATTCTAAACATCTGGATGACTGTGCAACCAACCATAATAGCTATTCTGAGATTCTCCCTAACATACTTCATCCCTACAGCCAATCTTTATCACCTAAGTCTTTTCTCAGTTTTTTTATTATATCCAAGTGTCCTTTACAAGGGTGAGACCCTTGAAGTTCTTCAGTTTAATTTTATTAGTGTTATTCTTGCAGTTACGAAATATATTAAAAATACTTCTTTATATTTAGAGATGAGCTGGCTCTCTGTGGATGCCAGAGCTTGGTATGTTTCTTTAACCTACAGTTAAAGTTAGAATTTCTTTCAATGGGTTTTGATCCAGTGTAAAAACCAGACAACTTTAAGTCAGCCTGTCTAAACATCTATTAACAAAGTCTACTCCCCAGGATTCTGTTCAGAGACCTTCTACCCACTAAGCTATGAAAACATCAAATGTCTTTAGGTAACATATCTGTGACTTTGATGTTTAAATCAGCTTAAATCTGGTTCTAAGCATTACAGCTCATGGGATTTTTTTCAAAAGAGTCAGCCAGCTTCTACTCCATCACATTTCTGAAATTTCATCAGATCTTTGGGCATGTTTGATATACTGCCCTCTGCCACTTCACTAGAATAGTACAAAAATACTATGCCAGTGCATATATCCCCAAGCCTTATGATTCTTTTTATTCTCTCTATAGGGAATCTTGGATAAGTTTCATCTTCTATGCTGAAGAAATTTTCTAGTAGAAAACATGGCTTCTATTTGTTGCTTCTTTTGTCTCACCAGGATCCATATATATCCTCCTGGACTGTTCAATTTTGTGCTTCCATATGTATCATTCATCATTCCTTGTGATTTAAGAACCATGTTATTTTTTAAATTTAAATTTTATTATTTAACACTTATAGTTACATATGTAATGTGTGTATATTTGTGTATGCATGTGTACAGATGTGCATAGTTGTATTTCACTTCTGGTTTCATGGCTGTAGTAAAGACAAAGGAAAGATATTTGTTTCAACATAAACTATTCTCTTTTCTTAAGGTTTCTTGTCAAAGATCAACTTAAGAGAAAGGAAAAGCTCTGGTATATCTTGATGGCCATAAAGCCAGGCAGTCCAGTTTTCTGCATTACACTGTGATCAAATGTATTTAGGAAACATAGAGATCTAGACAGGAGAGGGTAATCTTATTTTACTGTCAAATGTCAGGAAATCATATTAAAAAGGCATTTTACATTAGCCACAACTAGGTAGCACCTTTGCTGGAATCAGTGTTGCCTATGGTTGTGCCTGTTTTCAACAAAGAACTTTATTTTTTATAATTAGATAAGAACCTCTAGGAGAAAACAAGACCTCTGAAACCATTTTGGAAACCATCCAGGTACAGGGCATTTTCACCCTATCTTCTCCTGTAGACCTGGCTAATGACATTTGTCAATTAATGCTCACTAAGGCATAAAGACACAACCATGCATAAACACAGAAGGAAAAAAAGCACACACAGAAAAGCAGGACAGCTGCTGTTGTGCTTACTTGGCTAAAATGAAATGCATATTGGTATGGGATTAAGTTGAAATTTAAAGACTTAGAATTTGTACACAGCATTGTTATATAACTTGCTAATCACTATTTTGTATATGATTTCAATATTTTTTTCCTTTTGGGGAGTATGTTTTATTCTTTTTGCTAGGTTCTGACTGAAGCTTAAATGAATTTTGACTGAGGACTTTTCTTTAGTGTAGACATTAACTAACCCACATACTGGAAAAATGTTGCAATAAAGCCCATTGGACTTCATAGCAAACTTCTCACATGAAATTGTTTAGCGTGTGGCTAATGCACAAAATGTTCTGGCCACCAAAGAATAAAGTGGACTTTTAGGGAAGAGGAGAACTGTCTACCTACCTCAACCTGACATTGCTTTCCAGCAACTACCGGAAGTATGTAAGAGATAGAGAGACAAGAGGGAGAAAGAGGAAGATGCCATTCATACCATTAAAGTCCTCATTGTGTGCCCACCCCATTTATGGTTTATGTTTTGTAAGCAGTTGATTAGTTATGAAAGCACCCAATTATCCTGTGGTAGATGATTTTGGTCAGGAACTTTTGGTGAAAGATGATGTCAAAGACTTGGTTCCAGAGCCACTTGCTTCTAAAGTCTTAGGTGCAGTTGTGATAAAATTCTCATTGTTGTTACCAGATTGTAATGAATATGATATAAGGATAAAATATCAAATGTATGCACAGTAATCATAGTAACCATATTTACATTTACATTTCGTTTGAAAATAAGGCTATATAATCAAAGACCCCTTTGACTCAAACAAAAACTCTCCAATATTATTATCAGATTAAACTTGTTACAGTGACAAAATTATTAAATGCATACCCTACAGTAAGTAGGGTAATATTTTATATATTTGTCACAGTTCAATTTTTAAGGTAGGAGTCCCAACCCCCCAGTCTGTGGACCAGCACTGGCTGCACAAACAAGCAAAGCCTCATCTGCAGGATTCAGGCAGTACACAATACTATGGCCCCCTTTGGTCCACGGAAAAAACTCTCGTTATGGAACCAGTCCCTGGTGCCCAAAAGGTTTAAATGGATTTTGTACATGACTGTTTTCTCCAGGATAATAGACTATATGATTGCTTTTTATCAGAAGACTCTTTTATGCACATATATAACTCACAGTTTCTAATTCAGCCTTATTATAATTTCCTGTTTTGCTTATTTTTACACTTATTGCCTATTGCCCTATTGGCAATAGTCTATTAAAACTATTGATTTTGAGAATAAATGTTTCTTTTGCTGAATCAATGCTTTTGGCCATTGAATGTATTCTTTGCAAACCATCTTTTCTATCATTCCTTAATTTAAAAATATCTTTAGTTCCAATCATGTGCATTACAATTTATTTTCCTGAATATTTTTCCATACATACCTTGCAAATCTTTCTTGGGGCCAGACCCACTTTTTTCATTTTTTTTCATACTTGAGCTTGATTTTTGCTTCTGTTTAACAGATGTTTTGTCAATGGCAGGAAATTTAGCTTCTGATTTATTCCCATGAGATTTTACATTGGATTTTGGATCACTTCCAGAAATTTCATCAGATGGGGTCTGGTAATTTGAAAAGAAATACTTAAATATTAACAATAACATTAATTTTAACAGCCCATATACCAGCATTAGGAGAATTACTTTCTCTTTAGAGGAATTTCTTCCTCTGTTTAATTTCCATTGTGGCAAATGTAATTCTTTCAATCAGGATTATAGCTGGAAAAATTAAGCTTCTTTTCCTCAAATGAAGAAATGTCCTGCCTCTGCCTCTGCAACAGATATTAGTAGCATTAGAAATAGTTTGGCTAAAAAAATTTTTTAATCCTTGTTTATGAAACTACTATAAGTTGGTACATCAGCTGCAGCTCAAGTGCCCAGTCTCCAATGTGGCATCCAAATGCACTGTCTACTAATATTGTCACTGATGTTCATGAGATTAAACCCTGCTATTTTTTAAGACTCTTTGAAGCCAAAATATTAAATTTGAATGTAGCATGCTACAATAATACAGCATCAATTTAATTTCCAAGAATGTCGTTAGAACCCATTTAGATATAAGAAGGATTCTTAAAAAATAAATAAAGTGGCAGTTGCAACCTATTACTGGTATTTATTTAGAAGTGTGTCCACATGTCCAGAAATAAAGGTATGGTAAAATGATAGACAGCATGCCAAGCACTTTTAAGATGTTGAACAGCCTAATAATATTTGCCTTCTATTAAATAACTCTTTTATAACTAATCACATATATATATTTGTTTTCATAGGTTTTCACGGGTATAGGTATGTAGGACTTGGCATTTTCGGGTCTTTTCCCATGTAAGGTTGAGAGTATCTTGGTGACGTTTCGATGAGGTCTCACTCATCATCTTCAGGCTGGTGTCTTCAGCTTCGTGCTTCTCGAGCAAAGAGTGATCGGAGCTGCCATCTCTCTATAAATACTGGTGGGGAGGTGGGGAGTGTTGCTCTGAGCGGATTGGTTGGCTGTGTGGTTACATCTTGA
Organism: Ahaetulla prasina; assembly: GCF_028640845.1. NCBI lineage: Eukaryota > Metazoa > Chordata > Lepidosauria > Squamata > Colubridae > Ahaetulla > Ahaetulla prasina. The sequence goes on along the minus strand of NC_080542.1, from coordinate 53,663,576 downwards.
TTGGTAGATGGAGTGGGTGTTTGCAGATTGGTCGAGGTGGGGAGTGTTGCTGTGAGCGGGTTGTTTGGCTCTGTGGTTGCATCCTGATTGGTAGATGGAGTGGGTGTTTGCAGATTGGTCGGCTGTTTTGTAGCATCCTGTGTGGGTGTGGTCCTGGTCAGAAGCCAGACCATGCTGACACCACTGGCTGCTGTGCCCGCCTCTGATCCCCACACAAATATGCTTAAAAAGTAGAGAGAAGCCTCTACTCAAATTCAAAAGATATCCAAGTATGTTGCAACAAAAATTACAGTGTTTTTAAAAAAATACTCTTATAAATATTACTATTCAAATTTCCTGTTCTAGAAAATTCATTCCAAAAGAACTGTCCTGGAGCTGCCTTGGTGCTCATATCCTTTGACTCTTACTCTCTCAAACAGGGCCACTTGGAAAAAGCTTGGAGGACATATGCACCTCCATATTACCATGTTTCCTCGAAAATAAGACCCTGTCTTATATTTTTTTAACCCTGAAAAAGGCACTTGACCTTATTGCCATGCGTTTAAAAGCCCGATTGGGTTTATTATCAGGGGATGTCTGATGTCCCTTGTTGGGGGAAACAAGGTATTAAATCTGTGCATCAGAACAAGACAGTAAGGATCAGAATGAGCAAAACAAGTTCTCCTACCATAATATATTAGAATGAAAGAAACCAGTAAAAACCATTCAAAGGAGGATCTCTCTTCGGAAAGGCTTTGGACCCTATCCTGGTAGAACGAAGGGACAAAAAGAAGATGCTTCCGCAAGTCTACCGATGGACAGATAGACAATCCTACTTTCCCTCTCACAGGCAGTCCTTTCGAGCTCCTGCATCTGGATTCCAGAATCCAGGTTACCAAAGATCCTTTCCTCAGTCCACGGATAGATCTCTGGACAGGCAGTCATTCAGGGACCGATTTCATATATCGCAAACCAGACATCCTTTTCGAGATACTGGACACTGTCCTTACTGCCGAACCACGTGATGGTTCCGAAGGAAACACCCTTGGCGGTCGTCTGCTCAGGTTTGCCTCAGCCTGGCAAGAAACAACCACAGACGCCTGGGCTTTACAGACCGTGTCTCTCAGTCTTACCTTGGAGTTCATTTCCGAACCTCCAAGAAGATTCATACAATGTTCAGTACCCAGAGACGCCACCTAAAGATCTCTAATCCAGCACTTACTGTCAATTCAAGCAATCAAACCAGTGCCCCTTCAACATCAAGGGTTCAGCTTCTATTCGATTCTTTTTCTGGTACAAAAGAAGTCGGGAGGCAGCAGGGCCATACTTGATTTAAAGAAGCTCAACCTGCATGTCAAATACAAGCGCTTCAAAATGCTCTCCCTGCATACAATTCTAGGCTGCATACGACAGGAGATCTATTAACATCTATAGATCTCCATGGGGACTTCTGGTGGCACTGCTTCATTGATGGCGGTCTTTTTTAGACCGCCAGCCCTGTGATGCCAGACAGTGCAAATCAGCTGTCTGGCAGCTCGAAAACCTTTCCCTCGGGTGAAGAGGGAAAGGTGAGCAATCGAGCTAAGGTAGAGCCCCCCAGAAAGCCCCAGGATGATACTGGAGGCTTGAGGGTGAGGGCTCCCTCCTAAGCTTGTCAAGCTCCGGATCCGGGATGCCTCTGCAGGAAAGCAGAGCAAAACGCTGCAACCCACATCTGCGATCAATATTGAATCTGGAATGGATTTTTAAGCAGACAGAGCAAAATTAGGAGTACCGGCAGTTGCAACTATCAAATTTTAACTCCTCAGTCATAGTATATTTTTAAAAAAATGATCTAAGAAGAAGACAGGAAATGGCGTCTTTGTTGTAACAAGGCGTGAAAATAAAAGTTAAAGGAAGTGCTAGTTAAAGCTGTCAGCGCTGAAGTTACGCGAAGAGATTAAGCCATGGAATGATTTTAATTAATTTGATTAATTTAATTACAATGCTTAAGAGAAGATCTGAAGATTTCCTCTTTTTTTTCTTTTTCTTTTTGTAGAGTTTAAAGTTTAACAGAAAATGGCTTTTAAACAAACAAAGTTAAATGTTTCTAAGGACGCTGAAGCTTTGCCAGTTCAAATACACAAGCTAAAAGAAGATATGAAAGAATATCTAAAGGGTTTAATAGATCAAAAATTTAGTGAAATAGAAAAAGAAATATTGGAACTTAAAAACATAGTGGAATCCCAAAATAAGGATATGAGTGAAAGTGTGTTGGTAGTATCTCAATGTTTTTCAAAAAGTATGATTCAGTTGGATGAAAGAATGGAAGAAACTGATCAAGTTAATTTGAATTTGGAAAAGAAAATAGAGGAGATTCAGAATAATTAAATTAATTTGAATCTGGAAAATAAAATAGAGGAAACTGAAAAAACAATATTGGAACTTAAAAGTACGGTGGCAGCTTGGAATAAGGATATGAGTGAAACTGGCAGCTTTTCAATGTTTTTCAAAATACGTGATTCAGTTGGATGAAAGAATGGAAGAAATTAATCAAGCTAATTTGAATTTGGAAATGAAAATACAGGAGGTTCAGAGTAATCAAGTTAATTTGAATTTGGAAAATAAAATAGAGGAAGCTCAGAGTAAAATGGATAGGGCGGATGAAGAAATTGTTATATTGCAATATAGATTGATGGCGTATGCCTTGAGAGTTAGAGGATTAAAGGAAAATAAGCAGGAGAATTTAAAAGAGATTTTTATACAGGCTTTTACACATATAATTGGAGAATACCCAGTAGATTTTGAAGCCCATACTGAAAAAATTTACCAAGTTAATTCTTGGATTGCTAGACAAAGGCAGCTACCAAGAGATGTTGTGGTTTATTTCAAACCAAGAAGATTAGGAATGGAATTTTACAAGCATTTTATAAAAATAAAATGAAAATATTAGGACAAGATGTATTAGTGATGAAAGAAATTCCTCCTAAAATGTTAAGAAATAGAAAGGAGTTTTACCTTTTTGGTGGATGAACTTAGAAAACATCAGATACAGTATAGATGGGATGTTCCAGCTGGACTAATAGTGAATTATAAAGGAAGAAAGTTTCGTCTTAGTACAGTTTTCAAAGCAAGAGATTTTTACAATAAAGTATTAAAGGCTGGAAATCTTTTATTGCTAGAAGCTAAGATGAGAACAGAAGTGGAGATGGCAAAAAGCTGGGAGAAAGAAGTAAAACAAACACAAGATAAAGTTGGGCTTGTAGTTACTGAAGAAGAAATAGTGGGAAAAGTAGGGAGGTATAAAGAGGAAACAAGAAACAGTTTTAAGCGAAAAGAGTTTTTTTCTTATGGGAAAGGATAAATTATAATTGACATTGAATATAATATAAGAAGAAAGGTTAATTTATATAATGGTTTTTGTAAGAATAGTTATTTGGAATTTGTAAAAAATTTAGTATTTGTTTGAATTTATAATTTCAATGTTGGAGATATGATTGTAATGATATTATTTGTTTATATATGGTTGAATTATTAACAACTGAATTATTTGATTTGGGAGTGCCTTGATAAAAACAGAACAAGAAATGGATTCAATTAGGGAATGTATGAAAAATGGTTATAAAATATTTGGTAATTTATAGTGACGGAAATATGGGGAACAATTAGGACTAAATGTAAATGGTACTGTTTGAATTTATAATCTGAAGGTTTGGTAATTTTATAGTGATGGAAATATGGGGAAGAATCTGGATTAAAGTTACATGGTATTGTTTGAATTTATAATTTAAATGCTTGAGTGATTGTAGTATTGTAAATCATTTTAGATAAAAATAGATTTGGGGTTAAATAAGGTAATGATAATAATAGAATAAGAAATGGAGTATTAAGGATTGAAAAATGATATTATTTGTTATTATGTATGGTAGATTTATAAACTTGGTGAATTATATTTATTTATTTATTTATTTTGTCACAACAATATACATAAACTTCACACAAAATGGTTATATAGTATATAAACATATATATGAGGAAATATGAGGAAGTATAAGCATATATGTAAAAGAATAAAAAACAATAGGACAGGAACGGTAGGCACGTTTGTGCTATTATGTATGCTCCTTATAGTCCTTTTAGGAATGGAGTGAGGTCAATAGTAGAAAGTTTTTGGTTAAAACTTTTGGGATTATGAGAAGAGACCACAAAGTCAGGTAATGTGTTCCAAGCACTGATAATTCTGTTATAGAAGTCATATTTTCTGCAATCTAGGTTGAAGCGGTTAACATTAAGTTTAAATCTATTGGTTGCTCTTGTATTATTGTAATTGAAGCTGAAGTAGTCTTTAACAGGAAGGACATTACAATAGATGATTCTATGAGTGAAACTTAGGTCTTGTCGAAGGCGACGGAGTTCTAAGTTTTCTAAACCTAGGATTTCAAGTCTGGTGGCATAAGGTATTTTGTTGTTTTCAGAGGAGTGGAGAACTCTTCTTGTAAAATATTTCTGGACATGTTCAATTGTATTGATGTCAGAAATGTGGTGTGGGTTCCAGACAGGTGAGCTGTATTCAAGGATTGGCCTAGCAAATGTTTTATATGCTCTGGTTAGTAGTGTAGTGTTTTTGGAAAAGAAGCTACGCAAGATTAGGTTTACAACTCTTAGAGCCTTTTTTGCTATGTAGTTGCAGTGGGCTTTGGCACTTAGATCATTTGATATGAAAAATCCAAGGTCTTTAACAGGGTGGGGGTCATCTGTAAGGTAATGTCCATCAAGCATGTACTTAGTGTTTGGGTTCTTTTTACCAATATGTAAGATAAGATATTATGAAGAATAATGAGGAGTAAATTGACTCTAAATCTAATATCGGCAGTTGGGCTTTCGTTACTGAAACATTGGAAGATGGAATACTATTTATTGTTGAAGGTTCAACTAATTTTAATGGATTTAAGAGAGAAAGTAGAAACTTTAGCGTACTCAAAAGAATGTCTACGAAAGAATATTCTCAGTATATTTGAAGACTACTGGAAATATACTCAGCATATTTGAAGACTACTGGAATGGAAAAACTGGATTGATTATATTCAAATCAAATATTAACTGAAGTATCAAATAGTTTATGAGTGATTGTAAGAATTGTATTGTATTAATGTATTTGTTTATATGGGAAATGGGAGTTAAGGTTTCAAAGGGGAGAGGAGAGATTATGGATTATGGTTTATTGAAGTAATTTAGTTTATGATTGTTAGATGCAATACCCTGTATTTTGCTCTGGGAAGTCTCGGGGGGGGGGGAAGGGTGTAGGGAAGAGGTAAAGGGAGAGGGAGGAGGGTGGGGGGAATGGGGGGAATTAATTGGTAAAAAAGTTTTGTAAAACTTTTTCAATAAAAAAAAAACATCTATAGATCTCCGGGAGGCATGTGCCCATCAGACCATCAAACCGAAGATATCTCCGGTTTTGTTATGTGGGGAATCATTTTCAATACCGTGCAACGCTTTTCGGACTGTCTTCTGCCCCAGAGACGTTCACGAAACTTCTAGATGTGGTGGCGGCACATCTGAGGGCAAGACCCATTCATCTCTTGTGCTATCTCAACGACATCTTGATAATGTCGTCCTCCCATCATCAAGCATTTCTGGATCTCCAAATCATGATTCGATCTCTTCAAGATCACAGGTTCACAGAGAATTGGAAGAAAAGTCATCCGACTCCCTCCACCTCCCTAGTACATCTGGGTGCTCAGATCAACACTCAGATCTGTTTTGTATTTCTCTCCAGGAAGCGTCTATCCAGCATCCGTACCACTGTACAACAAGTCAGATCTTGTTCATGTGTCCCCTTGTTGCTACTATCTCAACTGTTGGGAAAAATGATATCTTGCATAGCCATTGTACCTTGGCAAGACTTCACTTCTGTCCTCTCCAGTGGCTTCTCTTACCCAGCCAAAGGAAAGGCCTCAGCAGCTCCACCAAACGGATCCGGATTACTCCAATGGTTCACAAGTCCTTGGAGTGGTGGACATTACGAACCATAGAGAAGGAAAATTCTTTCAGGGAACATCCCTGTCTCATTTTGACCATGGACACCAGTCCCTTCGGCTGGGTGCCCACCTACAATCCCAGGTAACCCAGGGTCATTGATCATCAACCGATCTCCTCAACGACATCAACTGGCTAGAATTGAGAGCTGCTCACCTGGCGTTATGTCATTTCAAACCACAGGTGTCAGGTCATCATGTGCTGTTTTTGACGGACAACATTACAACAAAGACACACGTAAACCACCAGGGAGGGACATGCTCAAAGGCGCTGATGAAGGAAGCACAGGCATTGGGATTGTGTGCAGAGAAACACCTCCTATCACTGCAGGTGAGTCACATCTCCAGGATGATCAGCACTCATTTTTTTATTATTTATTTTTATTTATTTATTTATTTACATTTATATCCCGCCCTTCTCCGAAGACTCAGGGCGGCTTACAGTGTATAAGGCAATAGTCTCATTCTATTTGTATATTTTACAAAGTCAACTTATTGCCCCCCCCAACAATCTGGGTCCTCATTTTACCTACCTTATAAAGGATGGAAGGCTGAGTCAACCTTGGGCCGGGCTTGAACCTGCAGTAATTGTAGGCTGCTGTGTTCTAATAACAGGCTTCTTACCAGCCTGAGCTATCACGGCCCTTCAGTCAGGCAGACTGGTTGAGCTGGAAAACCATCAATCACGCAGAATGGCAGCTTTACCCACATCTCTTTCAACAAATCATGGACAGATTCGATATCCCGGTAATGGATCTTTTTGCAAGCCCAGTCAATGCGCATCTTCCATGGTTCTATACCAGGTTCCAGACACCAGGAGCCAAAGGCACTGATGCCCTCAGATGCCACTGGCCATAGGGCCTATTATATGCCTTCCCACTGACCCCGCTCTTACCCAGAGTCATTAGGAAGGTTCTAGACACGGGGGCAAAAGTCCTTCTTGTGGCACCTCACTGGCCCCGGCGATCTTGGTTCGCGGATCTCATGGAATCTATCTGTTTCCCCACCATGGAGGATTCCAACCGACAGGATGTCACTGTGCCAGGAAGCCATAATACATTCAGATCCGCAATGGCTCCAATTAGCTGTATGACATTTGAACGGGAGATATTGCAGCAGGAATGTTTCTCTGGAGATGTAATCAACACCATTTTGGCATCTTGTCATCCATCGACGTCATGTATCTATGATGCAACGTAGGCCGCATTCTGTCGTTGGGGTCTCCAACAACACATCGACCTGATATCAGCAACCATACCACACACTCTGCAATTTCTATAGGATGGGTTAACCTCTGGTTTAGCGGTTAACACCCTCCGAAGACAAATTGCTGCCCTGGCAACGGTTATACCTGGGAAAGGAGGTGACTCTCTTGCTCACCATTCAAGGGTACATAGCTTCCTGAAGGGAGCATCCAATATATGACCTCCTCCAGTACATAGATATCCCTCCTGGGATTTGTCACTTGTATTACAGGCTCTCACATCTCCTCCATTCGAGCCTATGGACACTACTAGCTTTAAGCTGATGACATTTAAGGTAGCTTTTCTCATAGCTATCACATCGGCTCGACTGAATTATCTGACTGAATTATCTGACTGAAACTGACTGAATTATCCATCTGCAAGGAACTCTGTATTTTTTATCCTGATAGAATGGTGCTCCGTCTGGATCCCACGTTTGTACCTAAAATCAACTCCTGGTACCATAGGGCCCCGGAGGTCATTCTTCCGGATTTTTGTCCACATCCGACAGATCCTAGAGAATGACTCTGGCATTCCCTAGATGTATGCAGAGCTCTGCACAAATACATTGACTGTACCACATCTTTTCAATGAATGGAATCATTATTTGTATCTTTCAAGCCTAGTTCCTTGGACACTAGAGTGTCTCCTTCTACCATCAGTCACTGGATAAAAACCTGCATATCTATGGTTTACAACCAAAAGGTCAGGCCCCGACCACCTGGCATCACAGCCCATTCAACAAGAAGGGTGGGACTTCGGCAGCTTGTGCCACTCACGCTTCAATACTTGAAATATGTAAGGCAGCTACCTGGACTTCGCCCTCTCCCTTCATACAAAATTATAAGATTGACAAATTTGCCTCAGCTTAGGTGGCCTTTAGACGGAGAGTGTTACAGCAGGTTCTTCAGACCGAGAGGACCCTGGACTCTACCACTTCCCACCCCGGAGATACTTAGTTTGGGTATATCCCACTGCTTGGACTCTCTAAGCAGAGCACCAGAGAAGGAACCTTGTGCTTACCTGAAGGTTCTTTCTGGATGCGCTGCGTGAGAGTCCAAACCCTCCCTCCTTTAAGTTCAACAGGTCCAGGGTCTGGGAGTGAGTGTGTTTTTCTCATTATAGGTGTCATCTTCTCCAGATCCAGACCTTGTTAACAAACTGAAGCTCCAAAGGAGGATGGAGGAGTGTTTATGCAAATTTAACTCAGTCTCTGGCCAATCGGATGAGATTAAACCCACTGCTTGGACTCTCACGCAGCGCACCCAGAACGAGCCTTTAGGTAAGCACAAGGTTCCATCTGTATGAAACCGATGAATGCATGAAGGGAAAGAATTATGTAATTTTAATTACAATTCAGAGGCTAAAATGTATGTCATTAAGTGTAGGTCAGTACCACTTGGTTGGCTAGGTAAATCTCAAAGGAATCTATAGGAAATTATATTTGAATATTACAGATAGTTTTTATTTAGTAACTGATTTGTTTAGCAACTTCAGTTTCCACAGCAATGAAAAAGAAACTCCTCACATTTATAACTGTCACAGATTTGTAAAGCAGAGTAAAACTGAATTAAAATCATAAACAGAGTTGTGGTTTTACATAGAAACTTCACTTAATGATCAAGTTGCAGTCTCAATTGCAGTCACTAAATGAGAACTACCTATATGTTCCAATGAATGGTGATAATGAATAAACTGGATATGATTTTGGGGGGAAATTTCACCATGTTATGAACAAATATGATCAAAGGACTTTACATGAATGGATATGTGACAATAAGAGAAAAAACTACAGCAAAGGCAATTTGGAGACCTAAGAATTAAACTACTAGATTGTGCTTTACATGGGACTGCCTTTAAATAATTCTCTGAGATTATTCCAGAATGAAACAGGCCATTTAGCACTTGGCATTGTGATTATGTTATACCTGCGTTATGGAGATTGGACTGATTACCATTTGGTTTCCAATTCAAAGTGTTGCTTTTGATCCATAAAATCTGTTATGTATTTATTTATTTTGATTTTATTTATTTATTTTGTTACAACAATATATATAAGTATCATACAAAAAGATTATATAGTATATAAACATATATATGAGTTAATATTAGGAGGTATAAGCATATATATAAGGGCCGGATAGCTCAGGCTGGTAAGGCCTGTTATTAAGAACACAAAGCCTGCAATTACTGCAGGTTCAAGCCCGGCCCAAGGTTGACTCAGCCTTCCATCCTTTATAAGGTAGGTAAAATGAGGACCCAGATTGTTGGGTGGGGGGGCAATAAGTTGACTTTGTAAAAATATACAAATAGAATGAGACTATTGCCTTATACACTGTAAGCCGCCCTGAGTCTTCGGAGAAGGGCGGGGTATAAATGTAAACAATATATATATATATATATGTAGATCTTTGGTTATTCGGGTTTTCTCCCGCGTAAAATTGGAAGTGTCTTGGCGACGTTTCGACGAAGTCTCATTCGTCATCTTCAGGCTTCAGCTTCGTACTTCTGGGAGCAATGTGTGACTGCAGCTGTTTCTTCCTTTTTAACTGCTAGTGGGGGTTTGAACTGATTGGGTGGGAGCTTGGCTGTACTCTGATTGGATGGGGTTTTTTTGGTGCTCTGGTTGGCTGGGGGTGTGTCCTCTTTGGGTGGGGGCTTGGGAATCCTTTGTTGTTAGATGCTAAGTTAACTGGTTTGGAAATGATGGAAAATAGAATGGGAGAGGGGAGGAATGTTTAAGATGTGAATAGGATGATTATGGTTAATTTTTGGAATTGATCTGTTTAGGATATAAATTATAGGATTTGTGTTATTTGCTATTTGTATGGTATAAATCTATAGGATGATATTACTCAATTGTGAAGGTTGGAAAGTGAAATTTATGAATTCAGATAATGTGGATGTAATGATTTTAATTGTTTACTGTTATATTGTGGATGTAGTCTAAATGATTATTTGCTTGATATTTGATTGATGGAGTAGTATTGGAAGATTGAATATTAAATCTTGAAAACCTGAATTTGAGAAGCTGGATTGTAATTTAAGAAATGGATTTATGAAATCTGAAGGAATATACAAGTGGGCGGGGGGAAAAAATTTGAACTTTAGAAGATGGACTAATTTTTAAAATGGACTATAAGACTATAAGAAGAATGGACATTAAATGTTATGGCAATTGAAGAAATATATAAGTGATAAAAATTTGAGTTCGAGAAGATGGACTGTAATGTGAGAAATGGACTTATGAAATTTGAAGGAATATACAAGTGGGAAAAGAAAAAAATTGAATTTGAGAAGATGGATTAATTTTAAAAAATGGACTGTAAGAAGTTGGTATTGTTTCTTTTCCTTTTTTTATTATTCTTTCCTATCTTTTTTATTTTTATTGTGAGGGGATCTATAGTTTTAAATTTTTTTAAGGTGGGAGGTTATGTATATTTTGTATACTTTAGCTTGTGATTGTTGGTTATAATACCCGGTATTTGCTCTGGGAAGTCTGGGGGGGGGAAAGGGGAGGGGGGAGGGGGGAAAATGAATCAACAAGTGATATATGGACTGATTATTAATGTACAGTAATTTTTGAAGATATGAAATTAAAAAATTTAAAATGATATTGGGGATGCTCGACTGCCATTTCGGGAAGAAAAGGAGAGAGGAGTAGAAGGAGGGAAGAAAGTAGATAGGAAAGTGTAGAGAAGGAGAAGGGGAATAAGAGGGTTAGATAGGGTGGAAGAAGGGAGGAGTGGAGAAGGAGGAGAGGAAGTAGTAAAGTGAAGGGGATGAAGGATAAGGGAAAGTAGTAGAGGGTAGAGAGGGATTTTGAAATTTGCTACATAGCCTTTTTTGTTTCTTTTCCAGAGGGATTTTTGTTTATAAGGTTGTAGTTGGCCTTTTTTGAAGTTGTAGTTAGGAATACTATTGTTATGACGATTTAAGCAAGGACGTATATTGAGACGAAAGTCAATCATGCAGTGGTCACTGTTGGAAAAAGGTTCTTTAATTTGTAGTCCATAAATTGAGTTTGAGTTGTTGCAGAAGATGAGGTCAAGGCAGTTGTTGAGTCTTGTATTGTTAGTTACATGTTGTTCAAGACCTAGGTTTGTAACAGCATTGTATAGTGTAATATGGATTGGATCAGTTGTACATTCAATAGTTATCCAGTTAATGAGAGATAGATTTAGGTCACCCAGGAAGATGAGAGGATATGGGCAAGAGATAGCCCATGTTAGCAGTGAGATTAACATATTTGCATGAGTAATGTCATAGTCAGGGGCTCTGTAGCATAGTAAGAATCGAAGAATGGTGTTAAGGGATAGGATGCATACAATAGTTTCAGAAAAAGAAAGTTTATGTGCAACTTGGATATTTTTTAGATTCAGTGACTTTTTGTAAAAGATAGCCACTCCACCACCTCTTCGGTTTTCTCGATCTGATCAATAAACTTGATATTCTTTGTTTGAGACAATGGAATCAGGAAGGGATGAGTTCAGCCATGTTTCACAAACAAATATGATATCAAATGTACCACTGTTTAACAAGAGGATAAATTCAGGTAATTTGTTAACAATGCTTCTTGCATTTATCAATTTGCATTTGAGATCTGTAGTGATTGGTGTTGAAGAGGTAAGGGGCGTGCATACCTAGTTTTGGATGTTAGTTGGTTGGGGGTTGTGTACAACAGGTGGTTGTATAGGTGGTTGGATGGGTGGATGGATGTTTTGGGAGGTGAGTGTTTGGATGTTGGGTACTTGACTGTTTGTTGAGATGTTTGGTTGAATGGTTGGTTGGGTGGCTGGTTGGATGGTAGTTTGGCTGGTTGGTTGGATGGCTGGTTGGATGGTTGGTTGGATGGATTGTTGGATGGCTGTTTGGATGGTTGGTTGGATGGATGGTAGGGTGATGGGTACTTGATTGAATATTGGGATGGCTGGTTGATTGTTTTGGGTGATAGGGGGTTTGGAGGTGATTTTTGTGATATTTTGTGATATTTGCACATGTGTACCTAAAAATTGCTTACTCTAATTTGAATTGGTCTAAGCCAGTGGTTCTCAACCTTTATAGTGCTGCGACCCCTTTAATACAATTCCCCACGATGTGGCGACCCCTTTAATACAATTCCCCATGATGTGGCGACCCCAACCATAAAATTATTTTCGTTTTAAATTTATCGCGCCTGAAGCTGTACTGGCTAGTGATTGGGAGTGATTGCAGCTGGCTTGAGAGGAAGACATCAGAGCAAAGATTTCTCTCTTTTTTTAATTCATTGCGCCTGAAGCCGAATTCGGCTAGTGATTTGAAGAGCCGGCAGCTGGCTTGTGGAGTCAACCATTGGAGCGCGATTCTTCGACTCGCAAGTATACTTCCCATATTTCCAATGGTCTTAGGCGACCCCTGGCAAATCGTCATTCGACCCCCAAGGGGGTCCCGACCCACAGGTTGAGAACCGCTGGTCTAAGCTCTCATCTAGAAAGAAATTGCTCTTATTTCTCCACTTGTAAGAAGTAAACAGAGCTGAAGTCAGGAGATGCATCTATTCAGTTTTGTGCAAATATGAACTTGAGGGTTGATGGCTGAATATGATAAAAAACATGGAAGTAAACTATGCATGAAAATAAGTGAAATGCTTAACAAATGGTTCACAGTGCCAAGCAGGGATATACTATCTAGATTGTTAAATATGTTTATAGATAAATGTACATGAATACTTCTGGTGATGAAGTTAGAGATAGGTTTCCTGGGAATGTGAATGAACGTGCATTTCTGTAAGCAGAAGATGCAGTATTCTGATTTGAAGCATATGTTAGATTGTGTGTTAATTAGAAATTTGAAAATTAACATATACAAGACAAAGACTGCATGATGTAATAAGAAATTTAGCGTATGAGTGACCAAGGTAGTTTATTTTATTTAATTTTATTTATTTATTTTTGTCACAACATTATATACAAGCACATATAATGAAAGAAAACAACAGGACAGGAACGGTAGGCACTTTTGTGCACTTATGCATGCCCCTTATAGTCCTCTTAGGAATGGGGTGAAGTCAATGGTAGACAGCTTTTGGTTAAAGCTTTTGGGAGTTTGAGAAGAGACCACAGAGTCAGGTAGTGTGTTCCAAGCATTAACAACTCTGTTACAAAAATCATATTTTCTGCAATCAAGATTGATTGCAGAAAATATGTTGTTTTTCATTGAAAAATTAAGTAAATAATTGCAAGTTATATATAAAGATGAAAAATTAGATCACACAAATGAATTTGTATAACATGAGGAAATAGAGATAAAAACGTTGTGTGCAAATGCTGATAGAAAGGTAGGAAATAGTGTTTTATCTGTTATAAAGAATAAATTTTAGTTGAAAGAAACAAAATATATCTTTTTACAAAAGTTTGTTTTTATCTACTTTATAATGAAGAATTTCAAGTTGTGTATGTCAAGGGAACCTTAAAGTAAGTTGAATGAAGTCAGATTGGAGCTCTTCAGTAATGTGCATGATAATCAAGAAGAGATAAGGTCAATAATTAATAATTGCTTAATACAAAAAATTAGTTATCAGTATGAAGGAAGTATATTGAGGAAATTTGGTCATGCAAGGAGAATGAATTAAATATATATATGAAAAGTGATTGGGTTGGATTGAGAGGAAGAGCAAGTCTAAAAAATGTGATTTGATAGAGTTGATAAGAGCCTCCAAAACAGACCAAGGAGAGATGACTGAGGAGTTAAAGGCTATGCATGAAGCAGTATACAAATGTGATGAAAGCAATATTATGGAGAGGTATAGTGAATTGTGGATTTAACTGTATTTTCTTTTTCAATAACAATAACAGTAGATTTTCGGTTGGCTCTGCTTCGTTGATGGTGGTCCTTTTTAGACTGCTAACCCTGTGAGTCTGTACAGCTGCCAGGACAGCGTAAATCAGCTGTCCGGCGGCTTGAAAATCTCTCCCTCGGGCAAAGAGGGAGAGATGAGCATTCGGGCTGAAGTTTGAGTCCCCCGGAGAAACCCCAGAAAAGTTTCTGGAGGCTTGAGGGGAGTGCTCCTTCTAAAGCCTGAAAGAAGCTCCGGACCTGGAGGGTATCTGCCTTTTGGCAGAAAAAAATGTAGCGTCCAATCTCCGTGGCAGAAATGGATTTGTGATGGATTGTAACGCGGATAGAGCAGAAATTGGAGTTCTAGCATTTGTTTGCAAGAAGACTGTAAGCTCCTAATAGAAGATACATTTGTTGCAAAGATAGGAGAGAAGAAAGCAAATGGCGTTTTGTGGAATACAAGCAAATGGTGATTTGTGTATTGGAAACGAAAGTTAAGGAAATGCTTATTAACGGCCAGTGTGGAACCAAGAGGTATACAAGAAGATACTGACTAAATGGAAGAAATGAGAATTTTATGATTTATATTTTTTCTTCTTCTTTGGGATTATAGTGATTTAGAAGAAAAGCCTTTTGAATTTTTCCTGTTTAACACCTTTTTGTCGTTTTTTTTTTACTGGGTAGGTCATATATTTTAAAAATGGCTTTCAAGCAAATAGTACCAAAAGCCACTAAAAACTTTGAAATTTCTTCAATTCAGATATGAAAATTAAAAGAAGATATTAAAGAGGAACTAAGGAATTTTTTACAGGAGTTCCTGGAGGCTCATCTTTCAGAAATAGATCAAAAATTTGATGAAATGGAGAAAGAGATGTTGGATTTTAAGGAAGTGGTGGAATAGAATAGAATAGAATAGAATTTTATTGGCCAAGTGTGATTGGACACACAAGGAATTTGTCTTGGTGCATATGCTCTCAGTGTACATAAAAGAAAAGATACGTTCATCAAGGTACAACATTTACAACACAATTGATGATCAATATAGCAATATAAATCATAAGGATTGCCAGCAACAAGTTATAGTCATACAGTCATAAGTGGAAAGAGATTGGTGATGGGAACTATGAGAAGATTAATAGTAGTGCAGATTCAGTAAATAGTCTGACAGTGTTGAGGGAATTATTTGTTTAGCAGAGTGATGGCCTTCGGGAAAAAACTGTTCTTGTGTCTAGTTGTTCTGGTGTGCAGTGCTCTATAGCGTCGTTTTGAGGGTAGGAGTTGAAACAGTTTATGTCCAGGATGCGAGGGATCTGCAAATATTTTCACGGCCCTCTTCTTGCTTCGTGCAGTATACAGGTCCTCAATGGAAGGCAGGTTGGTAGCACTTATTTTTTCTGCAGTTCTAATTATCCTCTGAAGTCTGTGTTTTTCTTGTTGGGTTGCAGAACCGAACCAGACAGTTATAGAGGTGCAAATGACAGACTCAATAATTCCTCTGTAGAATTGGATCAGCAGCTCCTTGGGCAGTTTGAGCTTACTGAGTTGGCGCAGAAAGAACATTCTTTGTTGTCCTTTTTTAATGATGTTTTTGATGTTAGCTGTCCATTTGAGATCTTGCGATATGATAGAACCCAGAAATTTGAAGGTCTCTACTGTTGATACTGTGTTGTCAAGGATTGTGAGAGGTGGAAGTATGGAAGGGTGTTTCCTAAAGTCTACCACCATTTCTACGGTTTTGAGTGTGTTCAGTTCCAGATTGTTTTGGTTGCACCACAAGGCTAGTCGTTCGACCTCTCGTCTATATGCGGATTCGTCATTGTCTCGAATGAGACCAATCACTGTTGTGTCATCTGCGAACTTCAGTAGCTTAACTGATGGATCATTGGAGATGCAGTCATTGGTATACAGAGAGAAGAGAAGTGGGGAGAGCACACAGCCTTGGGGGGCCCCTGTGCTAATTGTACAGGTATTTGATGTGATCTTGCTTAGCTTCACCTGCTGCTTCCTGTTTGTTAGGAAGCTTGTGATCCACTTACAAGTCTGTTCCGGTACCTGTAGCTGGTTTAGCTTAGTTAGAAGAATGTCTGGAATGATGGTATTGAATGCTGAACTAAAGTCTACAAAAAGGACCCTTGCATAGGTCTTTGGAGACTCAAGATGTTGTAGGATGTAGTGCAGAGCCAGAAGAGCAGAAGAGGGAAATGAAAATGGTAAAGGATGCAATTTCGCAAATATTAAGGTCTTGTATTCAGATGGAGGATAGTTTGGAAGAACTTAATAAAGTTAATTTAGAGTTGCAAAGGAAAATAGAGGAAATTCAAAAGAATCAAAATAATTGGAACTTAGATAATAAGATAGAAGATATACAGGCTAAGGTAGATAGGGCAGATGAAGAAAATGTAATATTACAATATAGATTAATGGAATATGCTATAAGGGTGAGGGGGTTGAAGGAAGGTGGGAAGGAAAAATTAAGAGAGATTTTTACGCAAGCCTTTGCTCAGATAAAGTGTGTGGAGCCAGAAGACTTTGAGATTAATATTGAAAGAATTTATCGTGTTAATTCTTGGTGGGCAAGACAAAATAGATTACCGAGGGATGTGGTTATTTATTTTACAACTAAAAAGGTTAGGTATGAAATCTTGCAAGTCTTTTATAAAAATAAATTTCAAATATTGGGACAAGATATAAAAATGATGAAGGAAATTCCTCCTAAAATGTTAAGAAAGAGAAGAGAATTTGCTTTTTTAGTGGATGAGTTTAAGAAACATCAGATATATTTTAGATGGGAAGTTCCAATGGGTTTGTCAGTGAATTTTAAAGGTAGAAAGTATTTTCTCAGCACAGTTATGAAAGCAAAAGATTTTTACACTAATGTTTTAAAGAGTGGGAATCCTTTGTTGTTAGATGCTAAATTAACTGGTCTGCAGATGATGGAAAATAGAATAGGAGAGGGGAGGATTAAGATGTGAATATGATGATTATGGTTAATTTTTAGAATTGATTTGTTTAGGATATAAATTATAGGATTTTTGTTATTTGTTATTTGTAAGGTATAAACCTATGGGATGATACTATTTAATTTTGAAGGATGGAAAGTAAAATTTATGAATTTAGATAATGTTGTGGATGTAATGATGTTAATTGTTTATTGTTATATTTTGAATGTAACTTAAATGATTATTTGTTTTAATTCATATGCCTTGGGTATAAGTTTATAGATAGTAAAAGTTACGAAGTTAAGTTGGAAATATCGTATCTGAGAGACTTTATTGGTAATGATATTTGATTGATGGAGTAATATTGGAAGACTGGACAGTAAACATTATGACAATTTAAGAAATATATAAATGATGAAAATTTGAGCTCTAGAAGATGGACTGTAATTAAAGAAATGGACTTATGAAATTGGAAGAAATATACAAGTGGACAAAATCTGAAGTTGAGAAGATGGATTAATTTTAAAAATGGACTGTAAGAAGAAGTAATTTATGAAGCGAAGATTGTATTTGTATTGTTCTTTTTTTTATTCTTTCTTATCTCTTTATTTTTATTGTAAGGGGATTTAAAGTTTTAGAGAGGGGTGGGAGTGTATGTATATTTAGTATATCTTAGCTTGTGATTGTTGGTTATAATACCTGGTATTTGCTCTGGGAAGTCTGGGGGGGTGGGTAGAAGGGGGGAGGAGGGCAGGAGGGCGGGAGGGGGAGAGGGGTGGAAAATGATACATGGATTAGTTATCAATGTACAGTAATGATTGAAGATATGAAATTAAAATTTGAAATGAAATTGGGGCTGTTCGACTGCCATTTCAGAAGGAAAGGGAGAGAGGAGTAGAAGGAGGGAAGAAAGTAGGTAGGAAAGAGGTGAGAAGGAGGAGGGGAATAAGAAGGTTAGAAAGGGTGGAAGAAGGGAGGAGTGGAGAAGGAGGAGAGGAAGTAGTAAAGGAGATGAAGGAGGGGAAAGTAGTAGAAGGTAGAGGGAGGTTGTGAAGAAAGGAAGTGGCAGTTGGGCAGGCCTGAATCAGCAATAAATAAAAAATATGATTAATGATGGATAATAGATTGTACATAAATATGATGTTGGAAAATGGAAATAAAAAACTTTTTTTTTATAAAAAAACAATAACAGTAATAGAATTGGAAGGGACCTGAGAGGTCATCTAGTCCAATCCTCATGTTCACTTAGGAGACCTGTAGTATTTCTGACAAATGGTTGTCCTTTTCTTTCCTTATCCTATAATTTCTTTGCCTTATTATTTATTTCTTTTTTATAACTTCCCTAACTTTGTTTACCATGAATGGCAACAGAGTGATTAATATGCGTGTTAATATTTGTTCCTTATTTGAAAGGTTAAACTTATGAGAGATATATTATAATTGTTAACTTTACTTAATTCTCTATTAAACAAGCAATCTCCTTTTCAGAACACAGAAGAAAGATCTTCTAACAATATCTTAGAAAACGGAATGGTCTATACTTTAGCAAATTTCACAAAGAAAAATTTCCAAAAAGTTTTTGTTATTGTTATTCCTCTTCATTTTCCTCTGATGCTACCTCTCAGCTCCAATTCTCAGTAAGAATGTTACAAGACCTAAAGGGAATGAAATGTTTCTTGAATTGAAAAAAAAACCCTGATTGTCTAAGAATTATGGTCTTCAGCCTTCACAATAATTCTAAGATGTACAGTAATGTGAACTACTATGCTCCAGAATTAAAAAATACATTGACAGCTGATCCACCAGGATTATCAATTTTAAAAAGCTGCTTGAGTCTTTATCAGAACGTTTTTCTTTTCTACTTCACATCTAAAGTTAGCAAATACTTGCCTGTCTATTAACAGGAAGTCTTGAAATCCATGGCCTTTCATATCTACGCACTGGAGAGATAGAAGATAAACTTCTCTGCCTCAGTTCTTGTCTGCTTTGTTCTCGTTTTTTATCAGACTGGTCTTTAATGTGCTCTTGTTTTCTCAGGCAAGCCTAATAAATAAACCATATATCTATTTTAAATGAGTTGTATGTGGAGACTTACGTTCAAACAATAGCTAATGGAATCTGGCCACACATCCATAACACCCTCTGCCAATTTTTCCCAATCAGAAGCTCTCCGGATTTCTTGAAGCATGCGTCATCCTAGTATCCCCAGATAACAATGTTTAATTTGGGGAGGACTACTTCTGGTTCATGTTCTTTGTAAAAAAATCAAGATACTGAAATATAATTTATTACCTGATACTCTGAATCCATCTTGTGCTGCATCTCTCTTAGGTACTGAGCATCACTGATAAACTTCTGTCTTTCCTTTGCTTCATACATGGCAATACTTCAGGAAAACCTATAAAAATATATTCAAATTACATCTTTATTGCAGTCACAAACCTGCATAAGAAAGGTAGGATACATTCATTTTAAAAGGATAATGGATTTATCAAAAATATAAATAGAATAGAATAGAATAGAATTTTTTATTGGCCAAGTGTGATTGGACACACAAGGATTTTTTCTTGGTGCATACGCTCTCAGTGTAGATAAAAGAAAAGATACCTTCATCAAGATACAACACTTACAACACTTAATAATAGTCATAGGGAACAAATTTAACACGTAATGATACAACACTTAATGATAGTCATAGGCTATAATTAAGCAATCAGGAAACAATCAATTACAGTATAAATCGTAAGGATATAAGTAACAAAGTTACAATCGTAAGTGGAAGTAGATGGATGATGGGAACGATGAGAAGATTAACAGTGCAGATTTAGTAAACAGTTTGTCAGTGTTGAGGGAATTATTTGTTTAGCAGATGGCGTTCGGGAAAAAACTGTTCTTGTGCCTAGTTGTTCTGGTGTGCAGTGGTCTATAGCATTGTTTTGAGGGTAGGAGTTGAAACAGTTTATGTCCAGGATGTGAGAGATCTGTAAATATTTTCACAGCCCTCTTTTTGATTCGTGCAGTTTACAGGTCGTCAATGGAAGGTAGGTTGGTAGCAATTGTTTTTTTGCAGTTCTAATTATCCTCTGAAGTCTGTGTCTGTCTTGTTGGGTTGCAGAACCAAACCAGGCAGTTATGGAGGTGCAGATGACAGACTCAATAATTCCTCTGTAGAACTGGATAAGCAACTCCTTGGGCAGTTTGAGCTTTCTGAGTTGGCGCAGAAAGAACATTTTTTGTTGTCCTTTTTGATGACGTTTTTGATATCCATTTTAGATCTTGCGATATGATAAAATCTAGAAATTTGAAGGTTTCTACTGTTGATACTGTGTTGTCTAGTATTGTGAGAGGTGGAAGTATGGAAGAGTTTCTCCTAAAGTCCACCACCATTTCTACAGTTTTCAGTGTGTTCAGTTCAAGATTATTCTGGTTGCACCACAAGGCTAGTCATTCAACCTCCCATCTGTATGTGGATTCATCATTGTCTCGAATAAGACCGATCACTGTTGTGTCATCTGCGAACTTCAGTAGCTTAACAGATGGATCATTGGAGATGCAGTCATTGGTATACAGAGAGAAGAGAAGTAGGGAAAGCACACAGCCTTGGGGGGCCCTTGTGCTAATTTTACAGGTGTCTGATAAGATTCTGCTTAGCTTCACCTGCTGCTTCCTGTTCGTTAGAAACCTTGTGATCCACTTACAAGTCTGTTCAGGTACCTGTAGCTGGTTTAGCTTAGTTAGAAGAGTGTCTGGAATGATGGTTTTGAATGCTGAGCTAAAGTCTACAACTTTAGAACTAGAACTAGAAGATATAAAAGATATAAGATTAAAACTAAATGTATTTATGAAAAGCAGAATCCAAAAGAAGGGAAAGGAGCAATGGAGGGTATGAGGGGCATAAAAGGTTTATGTGGAAGATTGTATCAAGTTACAAAGCACTCTAATATGATGAAGTAGGTGCATGTATATGCACATACATATATATATATATATATATGTATGTATGTATGTATATATATATATATATATATATATATATATATATATATATATACATACATACATACATACATACATACATACATACATACATTGGACAAACCAACAGAAGAATAAATGCACGCATTGAAGAACACAAGAACTCAGTCAAAAAAGAGGAACCAACTTCTTCCCTGCTCCAACACCTTAAAGCAACAGGACACGATATTGATTTTAAAAAGACCAGAACTATCGCCAAAACTGAACACTTTAACAACAGAATAATCAGAGAAGCCATCGAGATAGAAAAACGCCCACACAGCATGAACAAACGAGATGATACCTCCCGCCTACCAGCCATTTGTACCTTCTGGTGTATTCAAGATGGTAAATGAGGTTACAGATGATAAATGGCAAGTGCTTACTGAACCAGGTTAAGAATAGGTGGTGCTATTGCAGACAATACTGACTTATTACTTGCTGGATCGAAATGGGACACCTTGCTATGGCCAACTCGTTGCAGGACAACTCGCTGCAGGGACAACTCACCATGGAAACAACTCACCGTGAGCCTAAGGCCTTCCACTCTGATTCTAAAACTGTCCCTGCTTGCCCCTCTCCCTGCCCGGGAGCTGTCAGGGTCCAGCATAGCATGCCGAATGAGAGGTCCTTCTCCCCAAGCCCAGGCACAATTGGCAGCTTGACAGCTTGGATGTGAGTAAAAGTCCCCAAGCTCGGAATAGTGTGTGTGTCTGTGAATGTACAAGACAATGACTCCCACTTAACCTGCCTTTTGCAGGGGGGGGCACTATTTATTTTTATTTATTTATTTTATTAAATTTTTATACCGCCCTTCTCCCGAAGGACTCAGGGCGGTGTACAGCCGGAATAAAATACAAAATATATACAATTAAAAAAAATTAAAATAAACTATTACTAAACGGCCGCTAATTTAAAAGATTTAAAAATTTAAAATATTACTAAAACCCCAATTTAAAATCAACTATTTATGCCAGTCCTGCTTGAATGAATAAATATGTTTTTAGCTCACGACAAAAGGTCCGAAGATCAGGCACTTGACGTAAGCCAGGGGGGAGTTCGTTCCAGAGCGTCGGTACTCCCACAGAGAAGGCCCTACTCCTGGGGGCCGCCAGCCGACATTGTTTGGTGGACGGCACCCTGAGAAGGCCCTCTCTGTGAGAGCGTACGGGTCGATGGGAGGCATAAGGTAACAGCAGGCGGTCTCGTAAGTACCCGGGTCCTAAGCCATGGAGCGCTTTAAAGGTGGTAACCAGGATCTTGAAGCGCACCCGAAAGACTACAGGAAGCCAGTGCAGACTACGGAGCAGTGGTGTTACATGGGAGCCACGAGCTGCTCCCATTACCACTCGCGCAGCTGCATTCTGGACTAACTGCAGCCTCCGGGTGCACCTCAAGGGCAGCCCCATGCAGAGAGCATTGCAATAATCCAGCCGAGACGTAACCAGAGCGTGAGTGACTGTGCATAAGGCCTCCCGGTCAAGGAAGGGACGCAACTGGCGAACCAAGCGAACTTGGTAAAAGGCCCTCCTGATGACGGCCGCCAGATGTTCATCAAAGGACAGCCGACCATCCAGGAGGACGCCCAAGTTGCAAACCACCTCCTTTGGGGCCACTAACTCGCCCCCAACAGTCAGCTGCAGGAGCAGCTGACTGTACCGGGGTGCCGGCATCCACAGCCACTCCGTCTTGGAGGGATTGAGCTTGAGTCTGTTTCTCCCCATCCAGACCCGTACGGCTTCCAGGCACCGGAACAGCACTTCGACCGCTTCATTGGGGTGGTCCGGGGTGGAAAAGTACAGCTGAGTATCATCAGCGTACAGATGATAACTCACCCCGAAACCACTGATGACCTCACCCAGCGGCTTCATGTAGATGTTGAACAGGGTAGGCGAGAGAATCAACCCCTGAGGTACCCCACAAGTGAGGCCCCTCGAGGACGACCTCTGCCCCCCTGTCAACACCGTCTGCGACCGGTCGGAGAGATAGAAGGAGAACCACCGGTAAACGGTGCCTCCCACTCCCAATCCCTCCAACCGGCGCAGCAGGATACCATGGTCGATGGTATCAAAAGCCGCTGAGAGATCTAATAGGACCAAGGCAGAGGAACAACCCCTGTCTCTGGCCCTTCAGAGGTCATCCACCAACGCGACCAAAGCCGTCTCCGTGCTGTAACCGGGTCGGAAGCCGGATTGGAACGGGTCTAGATAGACAGCTTCCTCCAGGTGCCGGGGAAGCTGCCATGCAACCACACTCTCTACAACCTTCACTAAAAAGCGAAGGTTGGAGACTGGACGATAATTTCCCAAAATAGCTGGGTCCAGGGAAGGCTTCTTCAGGAGAGGTCTCACCACCGTCTCCTTCAAGGCGGCGGGGAAGACCCCTACAACCAAAGAAGCATTTATAATCCCCTGGAGCCAGCCTCGTGTCACTTCCTGAGCAGCCAGTACTAACCAGGAAGGACACGGGTCCAGTAAACACGTAGTTGCATGCAATCTCCCCAGCAACCTGTCCACGTCCTCGAGAGCCACAGACTCAAACTCATCCCAAATAACCTCAACAAGACGAGTCTCTGCCACCTCGGCTGAATCATCGCAATCATGGTCCAAGCCATCACGAAGCTGAACAATTTTATCATATAGATAACCGTTAAACTCCTCGGCTCGCCCCTGTAAGGGGTCATCCCGTCCCTCCTGTTGAAGGAGGGAATGGGTCACCCGAAACAGGGCGGCCGGGCGGTTATCTGCCGATGCAATGAGGGTGGAAACATAGGAACGCTTCGCCTCCCTCATTGCCACTAGGTAGGTCCTAGTAAAGGACCTCACTAGTGTCCGATCAGCCTCGGAACGGCTGGACCTCCAAACACTCTCTAGGCGTCTTCTCCGGCGTTTCATCTCTCTCAGCTCCCCGGAGAACCAGGGAGCCAATTGAGATCTACGCCGGGTCAGAGGCCGCAAAGGCACGACATGGTCCAAAGCCCCAGCTGCGGCCCGTTCCCAAGCCGCAACCAGTTCTTCAGTCGTGCCGTGGGTAAGATCCTCAGGAAACGGCCCAAGCTGTCCGTCAGGAACCTCTCCGGGTCCATCAGGCGCCTGGGACGGAACCAACGCATCGGCTCCGTCTCCCTGTGGTGGTGAGCAGTGGTTCGAAAGTCTAGGCGAAGGAGAAAATGATCTGACCATGACAATGGTTCTTTCACTATATCTCCTAAATCCAGATCATTTACCCACTGACCAGAGATAAAAATCAAGTCTAGCGCGCTGCCCCCGATGTGTGTAGGGCCATCAGTTACTTGAATCAGGTCCAAGGCCGTCATGGAGGCCTGGAACTCCTGAACCACTGTTGATGACAAGCCGGCCGATGGCAAGTTGAAATCTCCCAAGACCAAAAGTCTGGGAATCTCAACCGCCACGCCAGCAAGTACCTCCAGTAGTTCAGGAAGGGCTGTAGTCACGCAGCAAGGAGCCAGGTACGTGATCAACAACCCCATCTGATTTCGATGGCCCACTTCACAAGGAGGGATTCACAGCCAGCTATCTGAGGAACAGTGGACTCCCTTGGCTCCAGACTTTCTCTAATCACAACCGCCACCCCCCCACCTCTACCCTGGGCCCTCGGCTGATGGAATGCACGGAAACCCGGAGGGCACAGTTCAACCAGGGGTATGCCCCCTTCTGTGCCCAGCCAGGTCTCCGTAATGCCCATAAGGTCCGCGGATTCCCTCTGAATCAGATCGTAAATCAGGGGAGCCTTATTAACCACAGACCGGGCATTGCAGAGCATCAGCCGTAGACCCAAGCTCTGAGGATCCTGACCATCCGGGGAACGAGTGAGGACTGGGGGGCCGGAGCACGTGATCGCCTTTAAACATCGGCCACGTGCTCCCAAAGAACGATACGGCCCCCTGCCTCCGCCATATCTGCCCCTCCCACTTACCGTACAGATGGAATGATACTCTTTGCTAGAAAGTGAGGCAGGAAGCCTTTAGAGAAGAAGGGTGAGCTAGTGGGAATTTTTGTTTCCCTTAAGCAGGGCCAGCTTTGGAAACTAGAGTGGAAGGCCCCAGGCTTGTGGCAAGTTGTCCCAATAGTGAATTGACCAGAAAGACATGCCCATGGTGATATGGTGGCGGTAAGGTGGCTGCAATGAGTAGTCCTACACCTTGCTGGATAGCCTAAGTCCCAAATAGCCATCAGGCTCAGAATCTGCAGTTAGCTGTGCAACCTGTGAGGTAGGGAATCAAGTAGCAAAGGCAGTAACCCACAGGTTTTATGTTTTAAAATACCTATATATTCCATATATATTCATGTATAAGCCCAACTGTACATAAGCTGGCCTTTGAATTTTGAAAGAAATATCCATGAAAAATGCACCACCTATGAATAAGCCCATTGTGAAAATGGAAACATATGAAAAGCTAATTCATGGGTGGTGCAGTTGCTACGTATGTGCCTATAATGTGTTCATACCTATAGTATGTCTTGTGGTTATCTTGGGTAATACCATTCACTGTTGGGGTCTCCTGTTAATGATTAATGACTCACACTAATCTGCTAGATTTGGAAAATAAAATGATTATGTGTATCTTCTCCAAGATTGTGATATTTCTTGGGTGAATTTTCCATCACAAATCTTTGTATGTGCGTGTATTTCTGATCTTTCATGTTGTGTTTTTGCATTTGAATATATATATATATATAAAATATATTGGAAAGCATAGGAGTGCTGCATATCCTACAGCCTAGATCACATGAAGAATGAAGAGAGAAAGAGAAAAGGGAGCTGGTGTTAGAATGGAGTATCAGGCTACAATTCTGCACAAGGTCATCCTGGCAAACAGAGTCTCAAATGTCTTTACATAATGTTTTAGAGAAGAAATCTGTCTGGAAAGAATAAAAAGTTTAATTAATTAATTAATTCAATCAATCAATCAGTTGGTTAATCAATCTGGCAGCTTACTCACTAAACTACAAGAAGGACTGAAAACAATATAATGTATATAATTTAAAAACAAACACAGTCGTAGGGAACTACAACTCAGATATTGTAGCACAGAGTAGGCACAGTTACAGAGAAAGCATGTCCCCTGGATCCCATAAAATGACATAACACACTGAAAATTTAATCAGTTTCAGCAAAGAAAGTAAATATTTTATAATAAACAAAATAAAAAAACACAAGAGAATTCTTGTCATCTGTCAACTGCACATCTATAACTGTCTGGTTTGGTTCTGCAACCCAACAAGACAGACACAGACTTCAGAGGATAATTAGAACACAGAAAAAACAATTGCTACCAACCTGCCTTCCATTGAGGACCTGTATACTGCACAAGGGCTGTGAAAATATTTACAGACCCCTCGCATCCTGGACATAAACTGTTTCAACTCCTCCTCAAAACGATATTATAGAGCACTGCATACCAGAACTAGGCACAAGAACAGTTTTTCCCCGAATGCCATCACTCTGCTAAACAAATAATTCCCTCAACACAGTCAAACTATGTACTAAATCTGCACTACTATTAATCATTCCCATCACCCATCTCCTTCCACTTATAACTGTATGGCTGTAACTTTGTTGCTTGTATCCTTATGATTTATATTGATATTGATTGTTTCCTGATTGCTTATTTGTAACCTATGACTATAGGTGTTGTACCTTATGATTCTTGATGAACATATCTTTTCTTTTATGTACACTGAAAGCATATGCACCAAGACAAATTCCTTGTGTGTCCAATCACACTTGACCAATAAAAAAAAATTATATTCTAAAAAAACCAAGAGAATTCTTAGCAACATGGCACTGATAAATAAGCCATTAACAGAAACACTGAGATAAACCTCATTTACAAACTATTTTAAAAAAAAGAAACAACCAAAAATCAAAACAGAACTAAACATGTTCTTTATGACATACCTATTAACCAATACCCCAGATAAACAAGAATCAACACCAGATAAACAAAAACAATAAAGAAAGAAACAATACCCTGTAATTAAGGAACAAACAATACCCCAACTGAGGCTGTAAGAAAAGCTACTACATATAAACCACATTTTCCCCAGGAGCTAAAATGCTACCTAGCTTGATAATGAATTTCTCTGTGAAGAGAAGCAAACTCAGAGAACATCAAAAACCCAAGAGTAATTGTACGGCATAAAAGTAAATTGAATGTAGTAAGAATATTTAGTTTACTATGTCTGGTAAATCTAGAGGAAATAAAGTCAGTAATTAATGAATATTGAATAAATGTGGCTACAAAATGTGTATTAGCAATACAGAAGAAACACACTGAAGAGTTTTAATCATATAGACAGACTGAATGAAGACTGAATTGCAAAACAAATATATGAAAAAACAATGCATGGGTCAAGAATTAGGGGAAGACCAAAAATATTGTGCTGGGATGGAGTTAACAGTTTCAAATATACAGTTTCAAACATACAGAAGTAACAAGGAAAAACATTCAGTAATTGCAATGTATGAAGCAGTTAAATTTAAGAAAACAATAAGCAATGCTGAGAAAAGTTTGTTTGAAAAGGTATTGTTTGAAGCATTTAGATTGCTTTATTAATCTGTTCTATTTTACTGCATTCCTGAATGTTCTAGGATTAAAAGCAATGAATTATTGTCAAGGAAGTTCTTGGGAATTTTAAATTTAAATCTAAGCTAAAATGATAACAATGATAAGAAAATCAGAACAAATTAATTCACTGAGCTCTTTAACCAATAGTTTAATTATTATCTGGGCAGGGAAACTTGGATCAGCTAAGAATACTGATATTCAGGCTTGTCTGATTCAATTTGAGGATTGAATCCATAGCTTTGCATGCAATTCAGTCTGCAAAAGTGTTTGTTTAATCTGACTATGACTGTAGAGTTAGAAAAAACAGCATCTGAATTACCATATTGAATAAAATGCCATTTCTCCCCCTCTTTTCTACGACAGTGTTTCTATTTGCTGGGGAGTTTAGTAGACTGGAATATAGTAGATTTATACAGGTAGTCCTCAATTTACAACCACAATTGAGCCCAAAATTTCTGTTGCTAAGTGAAATATTTGTTACATTTTACAACTCTTCTTGCCACAGTTAAGTGAATCAATGCAGTTGGTAAATTTGTAACATGGATGTTAACTGAATCTGTCTTCCCTGTTGACTTTGCCTCTCAGAAGCTTGCAAAGAGGGCTCACATGACCCCTGGACACTGCAACCGTCATAAATATGAATCAGTTGCCAAGCATCTGAATTTTGATTATGTGACCATGTTGCAAGGTCGTAAGTGTGAAAAATGGTCATAACTTTTTTCAGTGATGTTGTAACTCTGAATACTCACTAAATGAACTATTGTACATCGAGGACTACATGTACTTTGCAGACAGAAATCTGATCATCCATTCTACCTCAGTTAAATGGCAGTCTAATATTAGTTATGTAGGTCCAGTGATGAAATAATTTTTTTTCTGAATCTATAATACAGTCCTGATTAAGCGGCATATATGTGATCTCTTGTTTCTAAAACTATTAGAGGGATTCTATCAGAATGCAATGCTCTTCTAATTTCTGTATTTTCTACTAATCACTATCATATGTGATCTTAAACATCTTCTTGCATCTTTTTTATCAAAATTAAAGGGATTCAACATATAGTTCACTTTGAATTCAAATGGGATAGTGAATTGAAACTTTGGATACCATGCTGCATGCAAACTGTTATAACTGCTATCATATAAGCACTATTTAATATTTTTCCTGCAGCAAGGCTACTGATAGCTTCCTTTTGCTTTTCTGTATTAGTAGTTCTATTAATTCTAAATGCTCTTACGTTCAGGATCACTGCAGTTTTTGTTGCCCTCTCATTGCTGTGCTCTGTTGTGCAGAATTGATCCTCTAGAGGCAGGCTTGTCACTCTATGTAAAGTAGAAGGAAAGGCAGAAGGGAAAAGGAAAGGTAATTAAAGAAGGGAGGAAAGGACATGAGAAAAATGGAAGATTATATTATAGACAAGGCAGAGAGAAACACAGTTGCAACTAAATACTTGGTTCTTTGAAATCCAAACATTCTGTTTCCTGGGCATATGTAATGACTTAACAATATACTGAGAACTATGATACGTCATAGGTGAGACCATTTGCCCTAACACAGAGATGGGTAACTAATTTTTTTAAAATCTGACTTGGCTATATTTTTCCCTAACTAGTTTTTTCTTTGAGAGCTCCAAAGGATATGCACTACAATTTCATTGAATCAGCAGACCCAACTATTTTTTCTCATTGTAGGATGAGGGGCAGCACTTTTAAAATAGAAAATTGATAGAGAAACCTCACATTTTGGTCTTTAATTAAAAAAACCTTAAAAATAAAAACCATAATTTTGAAATTCAACCATTCTGTCAATAAATTTTAATTGTATAACTTTGTAGAATTCTGAAAATCTGGAGACTAGATTTACCAATCCCACCTCATAAAAAATGCCTATTCAGGCATTTTGAACTCAGCAAGAAGTAATTTTGAATGTGTATACAAGTCAAATAAGTGGATTGAGGCTTGTTTTTTGCAGAGAGAGGAGCTTTAAGTTAGTGATTCCTGTTGACTGCCTAGAAAAATTCCTATAGCTTGTTTTCATACTGATAACTTAATATCTTTCACTGAAAGCATTTCCATGAATAATATTAAAAAATATTGGCTCATTAGATATGTGTTTCCAGACACATTGTGATTGGGTTCATATATATGAAATCATGGCCTCTTTAAAAATGATTTATTGAATACAAAATTGTTTAGTTTATACAATTCATAAACTATAATTTATAAATCAGAATAGTGTGTTCACATAACATGATTTATTCATTTATTCATTTATTTATTTTTCATATTTTTATACCGCCCTATCTCCCTAGGGACTCAGGGCGGTTCACAACCAGATAAAAAATATACATATAAATACAAATAAAACATCCATTAAACCATGACTATGATAAACCAAAGCTAATATGAACTGTAGTTAGTATGTGAATCAAGCCTACAACTTTTAAAATAAATAATTTATTGGCAAATTGCAAATAAATTATTTCAAAAATAGAATTCCAGGTAAACAGAAATTCAGAAGAAAATGGATGTTCAATGCAGGCATCAACACATTTATTTATTTATAAAATTTATTGGCTGCCCATCTTGCCACAGGGTACTTCTGAGTGGCTTACTATCTTAAAAAGGTAAAAACTATTCAAAACGTAAAAGACATAAATAAAATACTGTAAAGATTCAATTACTGAGCCCCAGTTAAAAGATGGGGGGGGGGAGAGAGAGTAATCTATCAATCACCTTCCATGTGAAACCCCTCCATTGGAGTCCCAAACCAACTGGCAGAGCCAGCTCTTTAAGCTCTTGCAGAAGGTTAGGAAGGTTGGAGCCGACCATACTCTGGGAGCAAGATGTTCCAAAGGACAAATGCAATGGCAGAGAAGGCTTTTCTCCTAGACCCTGCCAACTGGAAGACCCTGGTTGATGGAGTCCACAGCAGGCCTCCTCTGCTGGCATGAGTGGGGCAAACTAATCCCAGTGGGATAAGATGGTCCCTCAAGTAACCTGGACCCATGCTATGAAGGGCTTTAAGGGTGATTACCAACATCTTGAATTGCAAGGACAGGGTAAACCAGGACTTCCTTAAGCGGCTCTCAAAATGTCCCCTCCTATAATGATGTATTAATCATTGCCTGAATCCACATTGCCTGAATTGTCCTGGAGGCTTTCACCATCCAGGAGGAAAAAGGATTTAACTGACAGGTAGTGTGCTGACAGCATTAAGGATCCTGTCCACTTCTTCAGGTCCAATGCGTCAAACTGTTCCCAGATGATTGTGGAAGACCTTGTCACAAGTATCTCACATGGAATTGCTTCATGCATGAGATCTAACTGGGAACGAATCCAACTGAGTTTGTTTGTCAGTTGTTGAACAAATTCCTCTTCATGGCCCTGAAGATGATTACCCAACATTCACACACACACATACACACACCCCGTTCCAATAAAGAACAGATGATCTGGAACAGGCTCACTATGTAATACTGTGAAAATACAATAAGGGCAGAGAAATAATGCTGTTTGCTGCTCTTACTGACATGAGGTTGGCCTTTATAGCTCTAAAGCATGTCCAGTCGAGTCATTCTTCGTCTTCCTCCAGTGGTACTCTAGGCTTATCTTAACCCTTTTAAAATCTGCAACTCTTCCATGAACCACAGGGAGTATCAGGAACAATGGGTCAAGAAAGGCAGCACAACCACAATCCTATCCAAGGCCCTAGATGCCGTTAGATTCCAGGCCGTTACCAAGGCTTGGCAGGGCTATGCAGCAACACCTCTAAGATATCCCCCAATTGCTCTGGAATCTATTAGGGTCCATCAGCTGGCATAAGAGGATCTCAGGGATACCAGGACATGATCTGACTATGATAAGGGAGATAATCTTAAATCCCTCACCAGGCCATGTTGCCATTGCTCCAACAATAAAATCAGATTTGGTGTGTGAACACTAGCCTGATCTGGGATAGGCTCATTGCCACCATGGTGGTCATGAATTCCTTGACTGCTTTCAAGGACTGAAGTCTCCCAGAATCATAAATCTGGGAAACTCCTCCGCCAGCCCCAAGATAGCCCCCAGCAGTTCAGGCAGGGAAGTTGTCACACAACAGGAAAGCTAGTATACTAAGAACAATCCCAACTCAGCTTCAGAAACAGGGTCTCACAACCAGAAACTTTCAGAGAAAGGCCTCTGAAGTCCAAAAGAGACTCTTTAATAACCACTGTCACCCCACTTTCCCTCCACTAGGGTCTCAGCTGTTGCCAAACCCAAAACCAACTGGACATATCTCTCAGAGGGGAATCCCCCCTTTCCACTCAGTTTCCAGGTCGGCTCGCTTTTCCTCAAAATGTCAATACATTGTTTATTTCCAGACATCCTCTACTTCAGCTTGTTTAAAAGCTATGTATAAAAACATTCCAAAATATTGTATAGAAACATGATGTGAAATCCCTGGTCACTTTAGGGTGAAAAAAGTGATGGAGTAACTGCCAGTGATACATAATATACTACCAGGACTAAAAGGAAAGAGTCTCTTCTGCTGTCTATGAGGGAGACTTAAATAAGTGAGGAAATCTTTTCCTATGTCCATATTGACAAAATGGATATCCCTATGTTGTGAAAAAGATAAAATGATAACTTAAATGTTTTTTAAGTTGTGAGTTGTGAGTGAAAACTGAATTATTTTAGTTAAATGAAAATAGATTTCCATTTTTATCTATGGATCAACAATCCATAGATAAATTAATTTGTACTTGTACTAAACAAAATAATCAAATGGAATAACCATCATCTGCATTATTAGATTAAATCTATGTAGAGCATGTAGATATTTCATGGCCTTTTGTATTATCTAGCTTGATGTCATATTTGGGTGACTTTTATTATGACACTTTGGATGGTCCTAATAAAAAGATATTATTATTTGATGGAATGATTAAAGGCTGGACCAGACTAGAAACTGGGAGATCATTAGTCTTGCTAGTCCACATTCAGTCCTAAGAAGAAGACAGTGGCAAACCACTTTTTAAAATGATGCCAAGTATACAGGGACTTACCTGACTGATTCCTAAAAGTCAAAACTGACTGAAGGGCCAACACAAAATGAAACAGGTTAAACTGCCTAGTCAAAGACTGCGATTTTTTACCCCTGGCAGGATCATCAGGTGATAGTTTCCAGTAGCTGCAGTTCCCTTAATATAGATACAAATATTACAGAGAAGGTAACAAGTGTCAAAAATGTCTATGTTTTCTTCGTAGACATTTAGTTAATGTCCCATTTTAACTAGGGATACATGTACCTGTGTGTCTCGGTCTTTAAGTCTGTTATTGTGAAATAAAACCGTAAAAATTCGCCCATGATACTGGGAACAGAATGTAGGGGGAAAAAAAGAGATATCCTTCACAAGCGAGCCATAAGGATATAAAAACCGCCGCGGCCATCGCCAGAAATGGAATTGCGCCCATAATAGTAAACAAACTGCGTGTGTAAAAGTTAATATTGCAATCAAAAAAGGGGAAGGGCATATAACCCTTTCGCATTTGAACAACCATGAGCTGAGAACGACGTTTCGCCAAGAAATCTCTCACCTTCCTATTTTTGGTCTGCCTGCCTCGGGCGCGTTCGCGCTTTCTTTCTCTCCAAGCCGTCGGGTAGCGTCTACCCGTTTCCGTAGCAACCCCATAGTTCCGGTTTAGGGAATAGAGAACGAGCGAGCGAGCGTGCGCACTATGCCGTGATGGTAAAGCACCACAGAGATAGGAAATGATAGATACCCTTAAACGAACTAAAAAAAAAAAAAAGCTAGTTTTTCTTTAGAGAAGCCATCTTTAATTCGCCTCGCAGACAAAACGTGTTGACTCCCTTGAAGGAAAATTTCAGCGAGGAATTTATTTCACTGACTCCGATTACTGTGAATTAGGGTTTAAAATTTTAAAATGAGCCAATAAACATTCATATCAATAAAGGAGAATATTTGCAGCTCGGGACTGGCATGAGGGGGTCCTTGGCGCTCCTTGAACTTCGTTCTTTTGTTGCAGACGTTTCATTACCCAAACTGGGGTAACCTCATCAGGGACAGAAGGGAGTGCAGTTTGCTGTTTGCATTCGTGTTTTTCGTAGAGGCTATTGTGTGCGCGCCTACTGTATTTGAGATCGGCTGTGACAGCAGGGATGGATTTCTTCGATTATTATTACTGTACCGAGGGAGGGGCCCGTCACTCTCATGTATTGAATGTATGAGTCGACAACAAGCGTTATGCGCCAATCGAAGAGATGCCCAAGATGCTCGAAAGAGGCGCTTGAGGACCCGCGCCTCGCAGGGAGGAGGAGGGCGGGACCCAGGCTTATTTAACTGTCCGCAGTTCACGCGTTGATACTAGAGCAGCTGTTGTCTTCGTCATCGGTTGGTCTCGTCATCATGCGCAAAACGGCCCCTTCCCCCGCCTACCCGCAGGCGGAGTGGGTGGCAGCGGAGGCGATTCCTTGGGTGGGTGTTCGTACTTGTCGGCCCGTAAATTGGTCAGCCTTTGTGCGGGAACTCATAAACGCCTTAGTTAAAAATAAATAAATAAATAAATAAATAAATAGCGCGGAGGCGAAAGAGAACCCGAGGTCTCTTACAGAAATACCTCGTAATTTTGCTTTGCCTACAGGTGATTGATTGATATGCATGTATATAAATAAATGTCTACTCTTGTCAGCTGACATTCACGAACGATCCAAAGGTAGAAAACTGGCCAAGGTATTTTCTTTGGTGGAGAAATTAATACTGACCTGAAACGGTGAAAATTTGAATTTCGTGCCTTCCAAATTACTGATATTGCAATGATCAACTAGCTTGCAAACTGCCAAGTTTTCACACCAAATTTGTCCACTGTATGTATAGATATATTAATGAACACAATGCAAATAAAAATCAAAGCATCTTTCCAATTCCTCATTCTATTATCTATTCTATTCCAAATGAGAATTTATTTATTTTGCGTATGCCATTTCATACATGGATTAGCAATATATATTAACATTTCATCTAAATTATAGAATCCAATAAAATACAAATGTTAAAAAGACCTATGTTCAAATATATCTAGGCCATCTAACCATTGAAGCCCAGTTTTGTTTATATTTAAAAAAATAGATTCTGGATTGGTATATGCCCTCAGTTTACAGTCGGTCAGAATGTGATCTACATTTTGATGTGGGACCCTGCAGTCACACTGAAGGAAGGATACTATAACATTTATACAGAGTCCTGGCAGATGCTGTGTGAGCTGTCAATTCTATTCAGGATTGTCCATTGCTGAGATGGTTGTGGCATCATTTTTGTGGGATCATTTATATGTCTTTCTATGTCTGGGTGTTCAGCAACCCATTTCATTTTCCATTGGTAATCAGTGTTAAAAGTTGAGCAGATGTTGTGCAAGTGCCAGTGGGGGGTCTCTTGGATTTGAGTCTTCTTGTTGATAAATGAGGAAGGTCGGCAGGCACCGGTAGGAGTGAGCTGTTCATAATTTTTCTGTATTCCCTCACTAGTGCATCTTGCCTTCATAAAGCTGGAACAGGAATCCAGCAAGGCAGAATGGTTTTAATAAATCTGCTTATCATACTCATGGTGTCATTGAGTCTGTCATCTCAACTTCCTAGTATGGCAGAGCTGTTAAGCCATACCAGGGGCACAGTATTCTGCTGCAGAGTAGACCAACCCTAGTGCTAATGACCTGAAGGTGGCAGCTGAGGCTTCTCATTTACGCATAGTTTCTGGAGTATGCTGTTCCTAGTATTGATTTTTGCCACTGTATTCTTTAGTCCAATGTTATTCCAAGATACTTTTTAATGGGGTTAATAGGAGGGTTAATAGGATGGGGAATTATGGCCCTTTTATGTCTTGTGGCCTTCAAGTCCCAAAATTCTTAAGCCAGTCATGCTGAGGAATTCTGGAGTTTAAGTCTACAAGTCATAAAAGGACCATCGTTCCCCACCTATGAAGTAGACCTTGGGTAGGGGCTTCATTTGCTAGTTCTTTGCTAAGGTGGAAGCACATAGTTAACGTTTTGCTGGTGCTAAGACTGAGCCTCCAGAAAAGAATTTTACCAAGATTTTAAGGTCTTTGGATAGGAGGCTGTCAGCTACCTCCATGTGTTTTTCTTGTACTGCTTTGGCCAAATCATCAGTGTGTCCAAATTTGTTTCCCCTTGTCACCAGCATTATCTAAGTTGAATGGTGTATGTGCCATTCCGGGTGTTGGTTACGACCTTTAAAGCGCTCCATGGCTTAGGACCTGGGTACTTACGGGACCGCCTGCTGTTACCACATGCCTCCCACCGACCCATACGCTCCCATAGAGAGGGACTTCTCAGGGTGCCGTCCGCCAAACAATGTCGGCTGGCGGCCCCCAGGGGAAGGGCCTTCTCTGTGGGGGCTCCCACACTCTGGAACGAGCTTTCCCCGGGTTTACGTCAAATACCTGACCTTCGGACATTCCGTCGCGAACTGAAGACACATCTTTTTATTCGCGCGGGGCTGGCTTAAATTGGATTTTTAATGCGAAATTTTATTAATTTTTAAACGGGGTTTTTAGTTTACGGTAATTTTAATTTCAGGCTAATTTAAATAAGTTTTTTAAATGGTATTTTAACTTGTATATTTGTATTGTTGGTTTTATCTTGCCTGTACACCGCCCTGAGTCCTTTGGGAGAAGGGCGGTATAAAAATCAAATAAATAAATAAATAAATAAATAAATAAATTACAGAGCTGTGGGGGGAAAGTATTGTTTAATCTTACTTTATTTTTCTTTTCCCATTATCACTCAGCATGTTATCAACGTATCTTTTCTTTTATGTACACTGAGAGCATATGCACCAAGACAAATTCCTTGTGTGTCCAATCACACTTGGCCAATAAAAAAAAAAAAATTCTAATTCTAAAATGAGTCAATAGAATTTTTTTCAGGGGATAATATGGCAGTTTTCCCATCCTTCCAAACTGTTTCAGCCGCAGTTAGGTCTATGAACAAATCTCTGGTTTTGAGGCCTCGTTGGAATCCTGCTTCAATATAGCCTGTTAGGCTTAGAACCTGGTCTACACAGCTTCCATCTTGTCAGAATCTGGCTTGTTCCATGGGAAGATCTTCATTATTATGGGACTTACTCTGTTTATAATTTTTTTTTCCAGAAATTGTAGCAGAAGCTCAAAAGGGCAATTGGGCAGTAGCTTTCAACTCTGTCTAGTGGTTTGCCAGTGGTATGAGGTGATATTATTTTAGCTTTTTTGAATTCTGGTGGGAAACTATTGGAAATTACTTCTGAGTGGAATTTACCAATTCAGTTCCATGCACCACCCAGGGTTTATCAGGAATTTTGGATGAATGCCATCAAAGCCTGATGCTTTACCACATTTCAGATTACCAATGATGATGTCAATTTCCTTTATAGAGAAGGAACAAGAGTGCTCAGAAAGTGTTCTGCTTGACCACCAAAAAGTTGGAAGTGATTTCTTGATGAGAATGGAGTGTCCTTTCACTGTTGGAGCTTTGAAGAGAGATATAACTCAAGAGTCTGTTTGGTCAGGAGTTTACATTGGGCATTTTGTTGTCGGTTGTCTAATTCCTTAAAAGGTTCAAAGCTGTCTTGCTGGATTTGCTGAAATTTAGTGTTCTGTGTTCCTACTTCTTACACTGAGCTGCATCTCTGGATCACTGCTCTGTAGGAGATAAGAGTCCATTATTTCTCCAAATGAGAAATAAGGGTAAAAACAACTGGCAACTGTTTCTGTGTTTTAAATATATTAAAAACGGCCAGTATAGATTTTTTGCTTAATGCCTTGATCGTGTTTAATAAAATGTAATGTGTATTTCTCTTTTAAACCTTGCAAGTCAGCCAGAAAATTCCCAATACAGCTTAGAAAGCCTTTCAACTTCAACAAGCCTTTGAATTTTCAGCAATTTTTATTTCCAACTTCTATTCTAATCCATCATTTCTCATTATGTATTTAATATTTCATATACACATGCAGTTTTGTTGCTAGTAATATTTTCCATGCCCTCTACAGGCATATGGCCTGTTTGATTTTTGGCTTATCCTCCTAGCAATGTCTTATAAAATATTTTGAATCTTTCCCTTATTATTAAAATAAATTTGGTTGACAAAAGATTAATTGTTTTAAAAAATTCACAAATCTCTTTCTTCCCACATGTCTCTGTAATAATTCTTGGAAAATCATAATTTATGAAATCTATGCTCCACATAGTTTTGGCTTGGAAAGAGTCAATAATAAAGGTATCAGCTATTTCTGATCCCATGATACATCCCATTGTTGTTTGCAATGGCTTTATTTAGAAAAGGGATGTTCTGTCTGCTGTTATCTGTTTCTACTTTTTTTAAAATTTCTTTTTGTCACAACAGTATACACAAACAATTGTCATAGATAAAACAACATATTTTGAAGAAAATATACATATATGTATAAAAATATGCATCAACTATATCAATTTGATATGATGAAGGGAACAATAGGACAGGAACGGTAGGCACGTTTGTGCACTTATGCATGCCCCTTATGCAGCCTTATGCCCCTTATGCAGCCTTGAGATGCTATTCACCCTACTTTAAATCTCATGTAAATCCAGGTTTAATCATTTCTATCAATCCACTGCATCTCAGCTGACTGTAGTGTGATACCCATACCACATTTCTGACATCAATACAATCGAACGTGTCCAGAAATATTTTACAAGAAGAGTTCTCCACTCCTCTGAAAACAACAAAATACCTTATGTCACCAGACTTGAAATCCTAGGTTTAGAAAACCTTGTTGCCTTTGACAAGACCTAAGTTTAACTCATAGAATCATCTATTGTAATGTCCTTCCTGTTAAAGACTATTTCAGTTTCAATTGCAATAATACAAGAGCACCCAATAGATTTAATGTTAACCGCTTCAATCTAGATTGCAGAAAATATGACTTCTGTAACAGAATTATCAGTGCTTGGAACACATTACCTGACTCTGTGGTCTCTTCTCATAATCCCAAAAGCTTTAACCAAAAACTTTCTACTATTGACCTCACCCCATTCCTAAAAGGACTATAAGGGGCATGCATAAGAGCACAAACGTGCTTACCGTTCCTGTCCTGTTGTTTTCTTTTTTCTTATATGTATACTTATACTTCCTTATATTTCCTCATATATATGTTTATATACTATATAATCATTTTGTGTGATGCTTATGTATATTGTTGTGACAAAAATAAATAAATAAATAAATAAATAAATAGTAAAATAATCTTGCATCAAGGCAAAGCATACACATAGCTTTGAAAATAGAAAGTTCTTTAAAATTTTGAAATGTGGAATATAGAGATTAATCATTATGCTTTCTGGAATATCAGCCATTAGTATCATTTTGGTTTCTTCTTTATATTTTAGGAGTAAATGTAGCAAAAACTTCTTAAGGCCATGGATATCTTAATTTTCCCAGGTAACCACTAAAGGAATCATAACTTTCTTGATCGGGGTTTTTCAAACTGTGTTCCATGGCATCCTAGATTCTGTGAGAACTTTTTTTAATAGTAATTTTGATTTTTCTTCAGAAAATTAAAATACAAACTCCCAAAGATTTTTTTTTGCAAAAACAAGACAAAAATACTCAACATTTTAAAAACTATATTAAAAAGCAAGAGAAAAAAACATGTACATATATTACTGCCCCATGAATATTGATAAATATATTGCAACAATATTATCCCGCTTGTGAAGAAGGCCTAAAATTTAAAAACTTCTATCTATTGCATTATTTGACCTGTCATCTATCAATAAAGCAACAGAATTAAATTTTAAAATCTTCCATTATCAATCTATTATTGTGTTTAACTTATAGAAAGTCTACTACAGCTAATAATGTGGAATCCTTACCACATATCGGACATTAATACAATCAGGCGAGTTCAGAAGTACTTCACAAGAAAAGTCTAGCACTTTTCTGTCCATAATAGAATACCTTCTGCTACTAGCCTTGAAATAATAGCCCCCCGTCACCCAAAACATCCAACCATCCGTCGTACAAAACTTTCAATCAGCCGTCATCCAAAACTAGGTACGCACGCCCTTTATTTCCTCTATACCAACCACTACAGAACTTAAATGCAAACTGATAAATGCAAGAAGCATTGTAAACAAAATGCCTGAATTTCTCCTCTTGTTAAATACTGGTACATTCGTCATTATATTTGTATGCGAAACATGGCTGAACTAGGACTTCCAGGTGGCACCGTTTGTGATGGAGATGGTCTTTTAGACCGCCAGCCTTGGGATCTTGTAAGAATCACTAAGACAGTGTCGATCAGCTGTCAAGTGATTTGGAAAACCGAATCGGGAGAAGAGGGGAAAGTGAGTTAATGGGCAGAGGTAGAGTGCCCCAAGAATCCCTGGAACGACTCCAGGGGTTCGGATGGGAGGGCTCCCTAGGAAGCCCCGGGAAAACTCCGGATCCAAGGCTTTTCTGCAGGCTAGCAGAACAAATCACAACATCCACTCCTGGGACCAATATTGGATTATAAATTGAATCATTACCAGCGGAGCAGAAGCAGGAGGGCAAGCGGTGGCAAATAACAAAACCTTACCTTCCCGATACCTTGTTTTCTTATGCTAAAGACAAGAACGGAACGCAGCCATTGAAGTAATAGGCTGAAAGTGAAAGTGAGAACGCTCTTATTGTTTCAGTGCTGAGTCACTAGAGACTGTTGTAGTACTTTTTGAAAGGAAAAAGGAGACTTTGAAAGCGGTGGAAGATTGAAGAAGTTTTAATGACTTTTATTGACTTTGATTAAAATATAAGTTTAGAATGGCAGCTAAACAAATTAAAGCAAGTTCTACTAAAGGAGCTGGGGCATCCCCAGCTCATACATCTGAAACTAAAGTATTAAATTTAGTGACATTACAAGATAATTTGAAGGACTGTCAAAGAGTCTCTAGGCTTACAAGCCTCCCTTATTGAGGAGAAATTTAAAGAGATGGTGGGGGAAGTTTCTGAAATTAAAGAGGAAGTTTCAGAAATTAAGGAAGGAAATAAGGAAATAAGAGAAGGAATTAATATAGCAATCCAAAGTTTGGTATCAAATATGATACAGTTAGAGGAAAGTGTGGAAGAAATTAAGCAAGTTAATTTAAAACTGGAAAGTAAAATCGAGGAAATTCAAAATAAGGTGGAGAAGACAGATGATGAGGTTGTTTTGATACAACACAGGGCAATGGAATTTGCTTTAAGAATAAGGGGGGTTAGAGAGAATAAACAAGAAGATTTAAATCAGATATTTTCAGAGGCTTTTGCAGAGATTTTGGGGGAGCAACCAGAAGATTTTGTTCTTCAAATTGATAAAATTTACCGGGTTAATTCGTGGATTACGAGACAAAAACAACTGCCAAGAGATATGGTTATATATTTTACTATCAGGCGAGTCAGAAACTAAATTTTACGGCATCTTATAAAGGGAAAATACAAGTAGCTGGTTAAGAAATTTTAATACTGAAGGAAATTCCTCCTAAAATGTTGAGAAGTAGAAAGGATTTTGCCTTTCTCGTAGATGAACTGAGAAAAAGACAGCTAGAATATAGAAGGGATATTCCAACTAGTATAATAGTTTTTCAAGCAGGAAAAGTACATCGTCTCAATACAGTTTTGAAAGTGAGAGACTGTTACATTAATGTCCTAAAAGCTGGAAACCCGCCATCACCAGAAAGATGAAGCAGAAGGGATTCTGATGAGATAAAGAAGGGGAAAGAGAAGGCACGTGATGACTGTGGTGATAGTTATGGAGGAGGATTTGCTCCCCTGATTAGCGATCTTATTCAGAGGGAGGCCGTGGACCTTATGGGCATTACGGAGACCTGGTTGGGCACAGAAGGGGGTGTACCCCTAGTCGAACTGTGCCCTCCGGGTTTCCGTGCATTTCATCAACCGAGGGCCCAAGGTAGGGGTGGGGGGGTGGCGGTTGTGATTAGTGAAGGTCTGGAGCCGAGGGAGTCCACTGTTCCTCAGATAGCGGGCTGTGAATCCCTCCTTGTGAAGTGGGGCCATCGTAATCAGATGGGGCTGTTGATCACGTACCTGGCTCCTTGCTGCGTGACTACAGCCCTACCCGAACTGCTAGAGGTGCTTGCCGGCGTAGTGGTTGAGATTCCCAGACTTATGGTCTTGGGAGATTTCAACCTGCCATCAGCCGGCTTGTCGTCAACGGTGGTTCGAGAGTTCCAGGCCTCCATGACGGCCTTGGATCTGATTCAAGTAACTGATGGCCCTACACACATTGGGGGAGGCACGCTTGACTTGATTTTTATCTCTGGTCAGTGGGCTAATGATCTGGTTTTAGGAGATATAGTGAAAGAATCGGTGTCATGGTCAGATCATTTTCTCCTTCGCCTAGACTTTCGGACTGCCGCTCCACACCGCAGGGAGACGGAGCCAGTGCGTTGGTTCCGTCCCAGGCGCCTGATGGACCCGGAGAGGTTCCTGACGGAGCTTGGGCCGCTTCCTGAGGATCTTACCCACGGCACGACTGAAGAACTGGTCGCGGCTTGGGAACGGGCCGCGGCTGGGGCTCTGGACCGTGTCGTGCCTTTGCGGC
This sequence comes from Ahaetulla prasina, assembly GCF_028640845.1. Classification (NCBI taxonomy): domain Eukaryota; kingdom Metazoa; phylum Chordata; class Lepidosauria; order Squamata; family Colubridae; genus Ahaetulla; species Ahaetulla prasina. The sequence continues at coordinate 53,621,366 of NC_080542.1, read as the reverse complement.
CTCTGACCCGGCGCCGATCTCAATTAGCTCCCTGGTTTTCCGAGGAGCTGAGAGAGATGAAGCGCCGGCGAAGACGCCTAGAGAGTATTTGGAGGTCCAGCCGTGCCGAGGCTGATCGGACACTAGTGAGGTCTTTTACGAAGACCTACCTAGTGGCAATGAGGGATGCGAAGCGTTCCTACGTTTCCACCCTCGTTGCATCGGCAGATAACCGCCCGGCCGCCCTGTTTCGGGTGACCCATTCCCTCCTTCAACATGAGGGGCGGGATGACCCTCTGCAGGGACGAGCTGAGGAGTTTAACGGTTATCTATACAATAAAATCGTTCAGCTTCGTGACGGCTTGGACCATGGTTGCGACGATTCGGCTGAGATGACAGAGACTCGTCTTGTTGAGGTTATTTGGGATGAATTTGAGTCTGTGGCTCTCGAGGACGTGGACAGGTTGTTGGGGAGGGTGCATGCAACTACGTGTTTATTGGACCCGTGTCCTTCTTGGTTAGTGCTGGCTGCCCAAGATGTGACACAAGGCTGGCTCCAGGGGATTATAAATGCTTCTTTGGTTGAAGGGGTTTTCCCCGCCGCCTTGAAAGAGGCGGTGGTGAGACCCCTCCTGAAGAAGCCTTCCCTGGACCCGGCTATTTTGGGAAACTACCGTCCAGTCTCCAACCTTCGCTTCCTGGCGAAGGTTGTAGAGAGTGTGGTTGCATGGCAGCTCCCCCGGCACCTGGATGAAACTGTCTATCTAGACCCGTTCCAGTCCGACTTCCGACCCGGTTACAGCACGGAAACGGCTTTGGTCGCGTTGGTGGATGACCTCTGGAGGGCCAGGGACAGGGGTTGTTCCTCTGCCTTGGTCCTACTAGATCTCTCAGCGGCTTTCGATACCATCGACCATGGTATCCTGCTGCGCCGGTTGGAGGGATTGGGAGTGGGAGGCACCGTTTATCGGTGGTTCTCCTCCTATCTCTCCGATCGCAGTCGGTGTTGACGGGGGGGCAGAGGTCGTCCTCGAGGTGCCTCACTTGTGGGGTGCCTCAGGGGTCGATTCTCTCGCCTACCCTGCTCAACATCTATATGAAGCCGCTGGGTGAGGTCATCAGTGGTTTCGGGGTGAGTTACCATCTGTACGCTGATGATACTCAGCTGTACTTTTCCACCCCGGGCCACCCCAACGAAGCGGTCGAAGTGCTGTCCCGGTGTTTGGAAGCTGTACGGGTCTGGATGGGGAGAAACAGACTCAAGCTCAATCCCTCCAAGACGGAGTGGCTGTGGATGCCGGCATCCCGGTACAGCCAGCTGCTCCTGCAGCTGACTGTTGGGGGCGAGTTAGTGGCCCCAAAGGAGGTGGTTCGCAACTTGGGTGTCCTCCTGGATGGACGGCTGTCTTTTGATGAACATCTAGCGACCGTCTCCAGGAGGGCCTTCCACCAGGTTCGCTTGGTGCGCCAGTTGCGTCCCTTCCTTGACCGGGATGCCCTATGCACAGTCACTCACGCTCTGGTTACGTCTCGGCTGGATTATTGCAATGCTCTCTACATGGGGCTGCCCTTGAGGTGCACCCGGAGGCTGCAGTTGGTCCAGAATGCAGCTGCGCGAGTAGTAATGGGAGCCACCCGAGGCTCCCGCGTAACACCTCTGCTCCGCAGTCTGCACTGGCTTCCTGTGGTCTTTCGGGTGCGCTTCAAGATTTTGGTTACCACCTTTAAAGCGCTTCATGGCTTAGGACCCGGGTACTTACGAGACCGCCTGCTGTTACCTTATGCCTCCCACCGACCCGTACGCTCTCACAGAGAGGGTCTCCTCAGGGTGCCGTCCGCGAAACAATGTCGGCTGGCTCCCCTCTGTGGGAGCTCCGACGCTCTAGAATGAACTTCCCCCTGGCATATGTCAGGTGCCTGATCTTTGGACCTTCCGTCGTGAACTAAAAACATATCTATTTACTCAAGCGGGACTGGCATGAATTGGTTGATTTTATTGGGGGTTTTAATCTATATTTTAAATTTTAAATTTTAAATTTATTTTAATTTGTCAGCCGTCTACTAATTTGGTCCATTTTAAATATGTTTTAATTGTATATATTTTGTATTTTACTTTGGCTGTACACCGCCCTGAGTCCTTCGGGAGAAGGGCGGTATAAAAATTCAATAAATAAATAAATAAAGTTACAGAAAGCCCGAAAGACCAAAGGCAGACTAGAGCTGCTATCAAGCAGATGCAACAAGAAGCAAAAGTTCAACAAACTTCAAAGGCAGTACAAGATACCAAAACAGAAGCAGAGGGAGGAGCTAGACCGAAGATCCGAGAGGATTGGCAACTGATGCTTCAAAAGCTTCCGTTTGCCAAAAATGGCAAATAGGTTTCTATCCTGGAATGTTAATGGTTTAAATTCATCATGCAAGAGACAGAAGATATTTCATTATTTGAAACAGTTTAAGTATGATGTAATATGTTTACAGGAAACCCATATTAGAAGTTCGGACCGAAAGTACTTGATAAACTCCAGGCTTGGTACACATTTTGTTGCAGCAGTTCCAGAGAAAAAAAAATGGTATAGTTGTGTATTTTAAGAAGGGATTATTAGTAAAACTAATTGAAGCAGATGTTCAAGGAAGATATATTGCTATTGAACTTTTACAAGAAGGAGAAAAGATACTTATAATTGGAGTTTATGCTCCTAACCAACAGCAAGAACCTTTTTTTAAATTTTTACACAATAGAATTATACATTGGGATTATAAATCGCATATATTAATGGGAGATTGGAATGGAGTTTTGGATACTTGGAAAGACAAAAAGGGCTTACTTTACAATATTTCAAGTTGTGCAAAGTTACCTAAAGCCTTTTTTGATATGATGGATGACTTAGAACTAATAGATGTTTGGCGAAAATTGAATAAGGAAGAGAAAAAAAATTTTTTTTTCAGATAGACATCAATCTTTTTCAAGGATTGATTTTATATTAATTACTAATGATTTGCTTTTTAGGGTGAAGAAAACTAAGATATGTCCAAGGATTTTGACGGATCATAGCCCTGTGTGGATAGAATCTGATTAGGGGAAGGGTGTTAGGAGATCATGGAAGTTGAATGAAAATTTGTTTAGATATGAAGAAAATGTAAAAAAATGTAAAAAAAAAAGAAATAATTTTTTGACATGAATATGAATAAGGGTACTTCTGTGGAGATCGTTTGGGACGCGAACAAGGCTTAATGAGAGGAGTTTTAATATATATGAACAATAAATATAGATGTAAATTACAGAAAAAGAGAAAAGAATTAGAGGAGGAAATGAAAAAAAGAGAACAGTTACTTATAAAGAGTCCTGGAGATAAGAAAATAAAGGAGTCAATAAATATATTACGAGGGCAATTTAATATGATGGTGGCAGACCAGGTGGCAACAAATTTACAATATGCTAAACTTAATACATTTAATAATACTAATAAATCGGGTAGGTGGTTAGCTTATATATTAAGGAAAAAACAGAAATTACGTACTATTGGTAAGGTAGAATATAGGGGTAAAGAAGTATATCAACAGAATTTGATTCAAAAAGCCTTTTTGGAATTTTATACAAAGTTATACCATAGAGATTTAATCAAAGAAATAGATATAGATAGATGTTTACAAGAGGAAGGTATTCAAGAAATTACATTAGAGCAAAGGGAGGAATTGAACCAACTTATAACAATAGAAGAAATAATTTTTGCAATTAAATAGTTGAAAATGGGTAAAGCCCCAGGTACAGATGGTTTAACAGCTGTTTATTATAAAAACTTACAAGAGGAAATGTTAGAGCCGCTTAAGGTGTTATTTAATAAAATTCAATCTGGAGGAGGAGTGCCTCCATCATGGAGAACGGCTTTTATCTCGCTGATTCTGAAGGAAGAGCAAGATTGTAGTAAACCTGAAAATTATAGGCCAATATCGTTTTTAAATACTGATTATAAGATTTTTGCTAAGATATTAGCCAATAGATTAATGTCATTAATGAGTTATACGATTCATAGTGATCAATCAGGGTTTATTAAAGGGAGACAAATGAGATATAATATGAGACAGATTGTAGATCTATTGGAATATTTAGAAAGGAATAACCAAGTCCCAACAGCGTTCTTTTTTTTGGATGCTGAAAAAGCCTTTGATAGACTGAACTGGCAATTTTTATTTAAAGTTATAGAAAGGATGCAGTTTGGAGACTATTTTATACAAGCAATTAAAGGAATATATCAGAAACAGACAGCACAAATAATAATTAATGGTAGTTTAACAGAATCTTTTAGAATTGAAAAAGGTACAAGGCAAGGATGTCCCTTGCCCCCATTATTGTTTATTTTAACTTTAGAAATGTTATTTATTTATTTATTTTATTTGCATTTATATCCTGCCCTTCTCCGAAGACTCAGGGCGACTTACATATGTCAAGCAATAGTCTTCATCCATTTGTATATTATATACAAAGTCAACTTATTGCCCCCAACAGTCTGGGTCCTCATTTTACCTACCTTATAAAGGATGGAAGGCTGAGTCAACCTTGGGCCTTATTACCTGCAATAATTGCAAGCAACTGCTGTTAATAATAGACTGTCTTAGCAGTCTGAGCCACTCAAGGATACATGGCTCAAATCAAATAACGGGAATAAAAATTAGACAGCAGGATTATAGATTAAAAGCATTTGCGGATGACTTGGTTGTTACTTTAACTCAACCTATTCAGTCAGCTATATACTTAAAAGAGATAATTAATCAATATGGTAAGGTATCTGGTTTTAAAGTTAATCAACAGAAGACAAAGATGATAACTAAAAATATGAACATACATCAAAAAGAAGAATTAGAAAGAGTTACAGGATATGAAATTGTTAAAAAAGTTAAATACTTAGGAGTATATATTACAGCTTCAAATATGAAATTATATAAAAATAATTAAGAGGTGTTGTGGCAGAAGGTACAGAAGGAAATGGAGAATTGGAAGAAATTACAATTATCTTTGTTGGGAAGAATAGCAGCAATTAAAATGAATATTTTGCCTAGGTTTTTATTTTTATTTCAAATGTAGGGATTGTATTGTATTTGGGTATTAGTTTAAAAGGGGAATGGGGAGTTAAGGGATCAATGAGGGAGAAGGGATTATGGGGTATGGTTTTTGTAGCATGTTTGTTAGATGTTATACCCTGTATTTTGCTCTGGGAAGTTGAGGGGGGAGGGGGAGGGGGAGGGTGAAGGGGGATTTTTAAAAAAAAAAATATGTTTGTTGTAAAACTTTTTCAATAAAAAAGAAAGAAAGAAACATGGCTGAACTCATCCCTCCCAGACTCGATCATTTCAGACAGAGAACATCATGTTTTCCGTTCTGATCGCGAAACCTGCAGAGATGGTGGAGTGGCTATCTTTTACAAAAAGTCACTGAATCTAAAAAATATTCAAGTTACACATAAACTCGCTCTTCCAGAAACTATTGTCTATGAACTGTCCCTTAACATCACACTTCGCTTCTTGCTATGCTACAGAGCCCCCGACTACGACATTGCACATGCAAACATGTTAACACTACTAACATGGGCTACCTCTTGCCTTATCCTCTCATCTTCCTGGGTGACCTCAACCTATCTCTTATCAATTGGATAACAAACGAATGTACAACTTAACTCATCGATACTACCCTGTACAAATCTAGGTCTTGATCAACTAGTAACTAAATACAAGATTCAGCAACTACCTTGATCTCATCTTCTGCAACAACACAAACACAATTTATGGACTACAAATAAAAGAACCCTTTCCCAACAGTGATCACAGCATGATAGACTTTTGTCTCAATATACGTCCTTACAATAATCTCCATAATAATGGTATACCAAACTACAATTTCAAAAAAGCCAGCTATGATCTTATAGACACCGACCTCTCTTCTCTTGACTGACAAATTCTATTCCCTAACTGTATCACTGCTGAAGACCACTATAGCGTTTTCCTACTTGAAGTCAATAGAGTCATTAAACTATACGTACCACAAGCCACCATCATAATCAGGAAAAACAAATTATCCATTTCAATAAAAAAGCTCCAATCCAAAAAAAAATCCCTATGGCGAAAAAACAAAACTGGCTATGTAGCCAACTTTAAAAACCGGTACAAAAATATATGCCACCAAATAAAGACTGAATGCACCAATTACCACATCAAACAAGAAGATCTGCGCACAAAATCCAATTGCGCTTTCTATAATTTTGTAAACAACAAACTTAAAGACTCGAGATCCATCCCACCCCTAAAAGGATCTAACGGTAAAGAATGTAATTATGAAACAGTTAAAGCAAACCTCTTTAACACATTCTTTGGCTCAGTCTTTGTTAACAGTAATGGCTCATACCCAAAATTCCCCAGTTGTACCAACAATGATTACAACGATCTAACACAAATAGATTTCACAGAAGATAATATTGAAAAGGCCCTGCGCAGACTGAAAACCATCTCTATCTATTGGACCTGATGGTCTATGTGCATACTTCTTAAAAAAGCTTTCCACTGTTATAGCAAAACTCCTAAGCATAATCTTTGAAAAATCTTTCAAGACCAGCTCCCTTCCCAAACTATGGTCACTAGCCACGGTCATCCCTGTCTTCAAAAAAGGAGACCCCAGCCTGGTTGAAAATTACAGACCAATTTCTTTATGCTGCATCACCTGCAAAGTAATGGAATCAATCATCAACCAATCTATTATCCTCCACCTAGAAACAAACAACCTACTCTCTAATAAACAATTTGGTTTAGAAAAAAAAAAATTATCATATAATTTACAACTTCTTCACTGCAAAAACATATGGACTACAAATCTTGATCAGGACAAAGCAATAGATGCAATCTACATAGATTTCTGTAAAGCTTTTGACTCAGTGGTACATGACAAACTTCTCCTAAAACTAAAATCCTATGGCATCTCTGGACTCCTCCATAATTGGATAACAGTATTCCTGTCAAACGGACAACAAGTGGTCAAAATAGGTAGTGTCCTATCAAATCCTGCTCCTGTCAATAGTGGTGTCCCCCAAGGCAGCATTCTAGGACCAACACTCTTTATATTATACATTAATGATCTCTGTGACCATATTAAAAATAATTGTGTTCTTTTCACTGATGATGTCAAACTATTTAACACTACCAACAATGTGGCTACCTTTCAAAAAGACCTTGACTTTGTGTCGGAATAGTCAAAAATTTGGCAACTCCAAATCTCAACCAGCAAATGCTCTGTCTTACACATTGGAAAAAAGAATCTAAACACTAAATACAAACTCGATGGACATTACCTTGTAGATGACCCTCACCCCATCAAAGACCTTGGAGTTTTCATATCAAATGATCTAAGTGCCAAAGCCCACTGCAACTACATCGCAAAAAAGGCTTTAAGAGTTGTAAACTTAATCTTGCATAGCTTCTTCTCCAGAAACACTACACTACTAACCAGAACTTATAAAACATTTGCTAGACCAATTCTTGAATACAGCTCGCCTGTCTGGAATCCACACCACATTTCAGACATCAATACAATTGAACGTGTCCAGAAACATTTTACAAGAAGAGTACTCCAGTCCTCTGAATACAACAAAATACCTTATGCCACCAGACTTAAAATCTTGGGTTTAGAAAACTTAGAACTCCGCCGCCTTCAACAGGACCTGTGTTTAACTCATAGAATAATCTATTGCAATGTCCTTCCTGTTAAAGACTACTTCAGCTTCAATCACAACAATATAAGAGCAAACAATAGATTTAAACTTAATATTAACCGCTTCAATCTTGATTGCAGAAAATATGACTACAGTAACAGAGTTGTTAATGCCTGGAATGCACTACCTGACTCTGTGGTCTCTTCCCAAAATCACCAAAGCTTTAACAAAAGACTATCAACTATTGACCTCACCCCATTCTCTTATGCACCCCAGGTGCAAAAGAGCACCCGCATGCCTACTGTTCCTGTCCTAATGTTCCCTTTGATTGTATCCAATTCGTATGGTTATTTCATGCTTATACTTACATATACTGTTGTGTTTGAAAAATAAATAAATAAATAAATAAATAAATAAATAAATAAATAAATAAATAAATAGTCTTGGTTTGGATAGTTTACAACCGCAACTCTTGTGGTCAGATTTAGGTACTGCATACACAATTGGACATAGTATCTTACCTGTAAATGATTTTTTAATTTTAATCATAATGTAACACATGCAAACAACTTCTTTAAACTTAATGTAAACTACTTTAAACTTGATTTTAAAAAAATTCAATTTTTGTAACAGAGTTGTCAAAGTCTGGAATATCTTACCTGATTTAGTTGTCTCAGCTACTAACTTTCATAGTTTTAATTCTAACTTAATTTCTGTGGACTTCATCACATATTTAAGAGGTTCTTAAGGCTGTGTGTATAAGTGCACTTATGTGTCTATTGTCACTATCACATCTTCATTTTTTCATTTCGTTTGTTCAAATTTGTAATTTTTGTTTCTTGAATAAATACAGTATTTGTTATACACAAACTTACTTTGTAGTACACTAACTACAAAAGTTACAATACAATCCTATGCTCATGTGATAGAAAGCTTTAAGTCCCAACATTGATTACTAAGTCTAAAGTAACTGTGTCTGTAGTTCCATATATTTACCTGGAAGTAACCCACTTAAATCAGGGAGATTTATTTCTGAATAAATATCAGTAAAACTATAACTTGCCTGAGACAATATACTATATTTATTCAAAATGTGATTTGCTTATTTGAAATTTAACATGCTATTTGAAAACTGTTATTAAATTGTAAAGTACAATTTTATGAGAACACACCCTATGCTTTTAGTGGTAAACCAAACCAAGTCTTAGTTATGTGTTTCAGATAAGCCAACAGCACACTTAATGATAATATTAGGAGACTGTCATCCTATGCTATAATAGTTACTTGGGTTGGCTTAACTTTGTATTTTGCATCTGTTGATGTCAGGCAGGAATTTGGGCAACAACATATAGAATTAACTTGAATCAACATTCTTTTAAGAGGAAAATAATACTTAATGAATTCTTTATAATATATACCCCGATTTCCTTATGTTTGCTAGTTTCTTAAGCTGTATTTATAGAACATGCCAACCATGCTTTAATTTAAAAGGTATATTTGGTGGATATACATCATAGAATGAAGGCTAACAAATCATATTTGTTAGATTTAGGTCATGTCTTATGACCGACATAGGTTAAAATATAAATGAACAAACAAGCAAGCAAACCATGTTTTGGCTTAGTATATTGGGTAAAGCCAACCCTAGTTGGTTGGTATAGTTTTCTTGGTTGTTGCATGTATCTGAATTTGATTGCATTCCATTTGGTGAATGTATCTGAATTTGACCGCATTTTATTTTTATTTTTCAGTAACACAACCCTAAACAGTTATATACCGTAGTTAAATCCAAGTTTATTTGATATTACACAAGGTGAAATTCATATTTTGAACTGTCATGATTTAATTGTTTGTGATTTATTGCATAAATCACCATTGACTAAGTTAGTATGTGTTAAATTGTAACATAATTCTCTCTCTCTGCAAGAGAGATGGGTAGTTTCAAAATTTGATAAACAAAATATAATTTCGAAATCTCAGTTTCTAGGTTTGCAAGTTACATTATAATTATTAGTATCTCAGCTTTCGTTTTGTGAAATGCAGAGCTATCTCAGATCCACTGAAAATTGGTGGTAAAATGGCTGGTTTGATGGACAAGAAATTGCTTTTTAATTTTTTTTAAAAGGTGGACATGTATGCAATAAGCTTTTTGTAAGACAAATCCTTTCTATCCTCAGCCCTGATAAGAAAATATACATGAAAAGTTTAGTAGCCATTTACACCAGTTTCATCAGGCATGCTTCCTGTGGTCCTTGACAATCCATATATGAGGTAAAGATATATGTTTATGTCCATGATTCTTAAAGATTATACAAAGATTTTCCTTCAAAGAGCTTTACAAGAGCAACTCTTAAAATAGGATGGAGAGGGCAGATCTGTACATTCTGCTTGCCTTTACCAGTATGAGCCATTAATTTATTTTTTAAAATTTTTTTTATTTATTTTGTCACAACAGTATATATAAGCATAAGCATGAAAATAACTATATAATATATAAGCATATATATAAGCATATGTATGTAATAACTATATTAATTGAATATAATGAAAGGAAACAATAGGACAGGAACGGTAAGCACATTTGTGCTCTTATGCACGCCCCTTACAGACCTCTTAGGATTGGGGTGAGGTCAACAGTAGACAGTTTTTGGTTAAAGCTTTGGGGATTTTGAGAAGAGAACTCAGAGTCAGGTAGTATGTTCCAAGTATTAATAACTCTGTTACTGTAGTCATATTTTCTGCAATCAAGATTGAAGCGGTTAATATTAAGTTTAAATCTATTGTTTGTTCTTGTATTGTTGTGATTGAAGCTGAAGTAGTCTTTAACAGGAAGGACATTGCAATAGATGATTCTATGAGTTAAACACAGGTCCTGTTGAAGGTGGTGGAGTTCTAAGTTTTCTAAACCCAAGATTTCAAGTCTGGTGGCATAAGGTATTTTGTTGTATTCAGAGGACTGGAGAACTCTTCTTGTAAAATGTTTCTGGACACGTTCAATTGTATTGGTGTCTGAAATGTGGTATGAGTTCCAGACAGGCGAGCTGTATTCAATAATTGGTCTAGCAAATGTTTTATAAGCTCTGTTTAGTAGTGTAGTGTTTCTGGAGAAGAAGCTACGTAAGATTAGGTTCACAACTCTTAAAGCCTTTTTTGCGATGTAGTTGCAGTGGGCTTTGGCACTTAGATCATTTGATATGAAAACTCCAAGGTCCTTAATAGGGTAGGGGTCATCTATAAGGTAATGTCCATCGAGTTTGTATTTAGTGTTTAGATTCTTTTTTCCAATGTGTAAGACAGAGCATTTTCTGGCTGAGATTTGGAGTTGCCAAGTTTTTGACTATTCTGACACAAAGTCAAGGTCTTTTTGAAGGGTAGCCGCATTGTTGGTAGTGTTAAATAGTTTGACATCATCAGTGAAAAGAACACAATTATTTTTAATATGGTCACAGAGATCATTAATGTATAATATGAAGAACGTTGGTCCAAGAACACTGGCTTGGGAAACGCCGCTATTGACAGGAGCAGGATTTGATAGGGCACTGCCTATTTTGACCACTTGTCTGTTTGACAGGAACGCTGTTATCCAGTTGTGGAGGGATCCAAAGATGCCGTAGGATTTTAGTTTTAGGAGAAGTTTGTCATGTACCACTGAGTCAAAAGCTTTACAGAAGTCTATGTAAATTGCAAATCTTGATCAAGATTTGTAGTCCATATGTTTTTGCAGTGAAGAAGTTGTAAGTTACATGATAATTTTTTTCTGAAACCAAATTGTTTATTAGAGAGTAGATTGTTTGTTTCTAGGTGGAGGATAATGGATTGGTTGATGATAGATTTCATAACTTTACAGGTGATGCAGAGAGATTGGTCTGTAATTTTCAACTAAGCTGAGGTCTCCTTTTTTGAAGACAGGGATGATCGTGGCTAGTGACCAAAGTTTGGGAAGGGAACTGGTCGTGAAGGCTTTTCCAAAGATTATGCTTAGGGGTTCCGCTATATTAGTGGAAAGCTTTTTCAAGAAGTATGTACATAGTCCATTAGGTCCTATAGATAGGGATGGTTTCAGTTTGCACAGACCTTTTTCAACATTTTCTTCAGTGAAATCTATGTGTGTTTGGTCGTTGTTGGTATGATTGGAGAATATCGGATATGAGCCTTTACTGTTAACAAAGACTGAACCGAAAAATGTGTTAAAGAGGTTTGCTTTAACTGTTTCATCATTATTTTCTTTGTCATTAGATTCTTTTAGTGGTGGGATGGATCTCGAGTCATTAAGTCGTTGTTCACAAAATTATAAAAAGCACGATTGGAATTTGTGCGCAGAAGGTCTTCTTCTTGTTTGATGTGGTAATTGGTGCATTCAATTTTTATTTGGTTGCATATATCTCTGTAGCGGTTTTTGAAATTAGCTACGTGTCCCTTTTTGTTTTTTCTCCAAAGGGACTTTTTTTGGATTGATGCTTTTTTATTGATATGGGTAATTTGTTTTTCTTGATTTTTGTGGTGGTTTGTGGTACGCAGAGTTTAATGACTCTTAAATCACTACTACTGAGTTGTAGGAATAGATCTTGTTTCTCCAAAGTTGGGTTAAGCCCTTCTACGTGGTTGGTTTGCAGCAACTGCAATTAAGTTCTGCAGTGGCCATACTAGTCTGGATGATTGCCAATTCAATTCTACAGTCAATCCACTGCAATCCATACTGGGATTCTGAAAGTTCTGAGATGCTGGAAGTAGTTAAAGAAACCAGGATCTTTTAATATCAAATTACCCAGAATGGATCAAAGTCACCCAATGAGTGGATTTGAGGATGGATTTGAACACAAGTCTCTCAAGTCCTAGGTCAGAATCTTAATTATTATATCACACAGGGCTCTCAGTATATACATATACACACAAATGCTGTGCTTAAACAGAATATGGATTATCTTATTTTGCATCTCCATCTCAGTTGACCTCCTAAGGCTATAAAAGATTGTTTACTTTTGATTCAGCAAGATAATGCAAACTATTCTGTGCTAATCTTAGATTTGATTAACTAGATATGCTTTAGAAATCTTTTCATATCTCTAAATCTTGAAGACCAAACAGTTTTGAGAATTAATCTATTAATATGGATTCCCATAGGCAACTTTTTAAAGATGAGAGGCAAGCTGTTTCTAATGTGACGATCTGGATTCATATATTATGCTAAGATGGAATATTAAAAACAGTGGTTTCCTGTAAAAGCCACAATGCTTTGTGGTACACCATGTAAACATAATATGGATAGTCCATACATCGTATTAAGCCCAAGACACTGAACAGACTGTGGTGTACAGTTGTTTCTGTATACATTTGTTTGTCATGCAAAAGGAAAGTTAAAGGTAATCTCTTTGCAATAGGTGGCAGGGTCGACACTGATGAATAAATGAAGATCAGTCATATTTCTTTCCTTGCTTCACTCTTTCCATAAGCAACAGGAGTAGAAGAGATAGATTCATTTCTATGGATCTGTGATCTTTTATAACATGATCATGGTACAAACACCTTGTGATATAAGCAAATTTTATATAAGTCTCTGAAACTACTTCATTGGTTGTTTATAAATAACCTTCATTTTCATCAAATGGTGCTCATTGTGATGGAGCAAAAGATATTCAGCACTTGGCTGTCTTTAAAGTAGCAAGGGCAAACATATTAATTGCCTAATCAACAAACTTGAGAATGGCCAACTTCACTGTTTCCTGTGGGTCTTGCACAAATAGTGGATCAGACTCCATCTAGCAAAAGACAAAAAGGAGACAAAAGATCATCCAGGAAAATGCATGTTATGCCCCAAAAATGAATATTCCATGGATCCAATGAACTACATTCAAATGTTTATTGGCTGTTGTTCCATGATATGCTGAATTCTTGGTAGTGATTTTGATAATCCCAATATTTTTCTAATTTAGTACATTTACATTTTTTCAAGTAATCCGTATAATGCACATAAAGAAAAACATAGCACTGAGTTTCTGTCTAGTGTTGTTTAGTCCTGTCAGTACGGTTTTTGAAAATAATCTTATTCAGTAGAGGGATAAAAAACCTAGTATGTGCAGACTTCCTGGTTAAATATCTAGGAATTATAGGCAAAAAAGTAGTAAAGGAAAATATGTTTAAATCATGTTTCTTAACTTGGGATCCATTGCTTATATATAATCTCCATGGTAACCAGGAAATTGAAATAGGGAGCCGACCTTTTATAGCTGATTTCTAGATTCTGTGTGGCCAGCCCTGTTGCCTGCATATCCCCCAGGTTACTTAGCAACCTGTTTCTTTCTGCAGTCGCTAGGAAACACTGTCTATTGCAAAATGTGGAAGCTTCCACCCTCTTCTTTTTCAGGAAACCTGATATCATCATCATGTGTTTGCTTCTGCTTACTTTATTATCTCTCTCCCTCTCTTTTAGCATGAAGAACTGCTAAACAAATCTATGTTCCATCTTTTTTTTCCTTTTTTTTTACTGCTGATGCTATCCTCCTCTGTCTCTGATCAGATTATTTAGCACTTTCCAAAAAGAAAAATACACCTTGCCTTTTTAAAATTTTTCCCTTCCCTTACTGATAATATTGATATTTTCTATGTTCTGTAAAATTGCCATACTTTATTAATGTAGCTTTGCATATTTAGGACTCATCTTTGTATTAATCCATCTAATACTATACTAATGTATAACACAGTCTGTTTGTTAAGGGCAGATTTTTGTATTCAGTATGCTAGCTGAGAAGGGATGCTTAGGTGAGGGAAACAAATTTATACTGAATGTTGAATATCCTTTCAGCAGTAGAGAAACCATCAATACAACTCCATTTCAGTCTATCTGTAATATGAATGCAACCCAGCAGTAATGGCTCCACGATGGGATAGGAATAAGAATGGCTTGAGAATATTTCAGAAAAGGTTTAGACAAATATTAAAATTCTCCCCAAAGAGCTTGATACAGTGCAACATTACATTAATTGCAAGGGGTATATAAATAAAAAGCTATTAATCTTAAAGGAGAGAAAAATTGAAGTCCTTTAACACAGGTAGTATTGTAACAGTTTATTTCAGAAACCAATCATAGTATATCTATGTCCATATATAGCTATATCTTTCTGGCCCTTTTTTACAGGGAAAAATAAATAAATAAAATAAGTCACAGAACTTTGGGGAAGAGAATTTTGAACATAAAGGAGAACTGTTTGGACAAATAATTTGTCCTCAAAACATTTTAATAAAAATCTATGTTTATGTGCAGAACCTTTATACTTCCATGTTCAAACACTGCCAAACACATACTATTCTTTTTCTAGAGTAAGAATATTTACTATACAGAATATATAGAGTGAAAATATTTTTGTGGAAAAAGTATACTAGATTACTAGGAGTACTAATAGGTTTTCTCATTCACTCAGTGAATATAGATCTCAAGAATACTGGAAGAACAAATTCGTTCTTTTTTATTTTTATGGCTCTGTTTACACATTTGGCCAAAGCCACACAGTTCAGCTAAAGTACATACACCATTTTCCCCCCACAGCTCAATGCTGCTCTTTAATCAAAGTTTTAGGCTTACTCTCCCATCCTATATTGGAGCAGACACCATTTGGGGGGGGCGAGTTTGCACAGATTGGAAGTTAAAACTTATAATAAGCCTTGCTTATGAATTTGAGTTTCCATAAATCTCCAGTGATTTTTATTTATTTTTTTATTTTATTTATCAAACTTATATACCGCACCATCTCCTGTAGGACTCAGGGCGGTTCACAGGCATATTAAAACAATATAAAAACAATATAATAAATAAACCTTAAAACCCAGATTAAAACTAAATATTATCATAGCCTGATCACTAAAACAGTAAAAACCAATAAAACCCCCATTAAAATTTAACTAAAACATTTTGTTTTTAGGCTAGTCCCGCACGCTGAAATAATAGAGTCTTCAGTTCACGTCTGAAGGTCCGGAGGTCAGGGAGTTGTCGTAATCCTGGAGGAAGCTCATTCCACAGGGCTGGTGCCGCCACAGAGAAGGCCTCCCCTGGGGTCGCCAACCTACATTGTTTGGTCGACGGCACTGAGGAGGCCCACTCTGTGGGAGCGCACGGTCGCTGGGAGGCAATCGGCGGCAGAAGGCGGTCTCAAGGTATCCTGGTCCTAAGCCATGGAGCGCTTTAAAGATGGTAACAAAACCTTGAATTGCACCGGAAGACTACGGTAGCCAGTGCAGGCCGCGAGGATAGGTGTTATATGGGAGCAACGTGGTGCTCCTCTATCACCAGCGGCCGCATTCTGACTAACTGGAGCCTCGGGTGCTCTTCAAGGAGCCCCATGTAGACAGCATTGCAATAGTCCAGGCGGAAGTGACGAGGGCATGAGTGACCGTGCGTGGCGTCCCGGTCAAGGAAGGCGCAACTGGCGAATCAGATGGACCTGATAAAGCTCCTGGCGACGGCTGTCAAATGATCCTCTAAGGACAGCCGGTCATCCAGGAGAACACCTAAGTTGCGCACTCCTCCTGGGGTCAGTACTTCCTCCCCCACAGTCAGCGATGGTGTAAGCTGACTGTACCGGGACGCCGGCACCCACAGCCACTCTGTCTTGGAAGGGTTGAGTCGGAGCCTGTTCCTCCCCATCCAGACCCGTACGGCCTCAAGCCACCGGCCCATCACCTCAATGGCTTCATTGGGGTGGTTCGGGGTGGAAATGTACAGCTGGATGTCATCAGCGTACAGATGATAATCCACCCCGAAACCACGGATAACCTCACCCAGCAGCTTCATATAGATGTTGAACAGGAGAGGCGAGAGAACAGACCCCTGAGGCACCCCACAAGTGAGGTGCCTTGGGGTCGACCTCTGCCCCCCTGCCAACACCGTCTGCGAACGGTCAGAGAGATAGGAGGAGAACCACCGATACACGGTGCCTCCCACTCCCGATCCCCCCAACCATCGCAGCAGGATACCATGGTCGATGGTATCAAAAGCCGCCAAGAGATCTAATAGAACCAGGACAGAGGAACAACCCCTGTCCCGGGCTCTCCAGAGGTCATCCACCAACGCGACCAAAGCCGTCTCGGTGCTGTAACCGGGTCTGAAGCCGGACTGGAACGGGTCCAGATAGACAGTTTCCTCCAGGTGTTGAGGAAGCTGATTTGCCACTACACTCTCAACAACCTTCGCTAAAAAGCGAAGGTTGGAGACTGGACGATATTTCGCTAAAACAGCCGGGTCCAGGGAGGGCTTCTTGAGGAGGGGCCTCACCACCGCCTCTTTCGAAGCGGCGGGGAAGACACCCTCCAACAAAGAAGCGTTGGTAACTTCCTGGAGCCAGCCTCGTGTAACTTCCCGAGTGGCCAGCACCATCCAGGAGGGACACGGGTCCAATAAACATGTGGTGGAGTTCAACCTGCCCAACAACCTGTCCATGTCCTCAGGAGTCACAGGATCGAACTCAGCCCAGATAACATTCTCAAGACCTGTCTCCGCCATCCCACCTGAATCTATCCAATCAATGTCCAAGCCGTCCCGAATCTGAGTGATTTTATCAGACAGATACTGAACAAAATCCTCAGCGTGTCCCAGCGTGGCTACTCTAATCTCAAAGGCCTATTAAGCTTAAAACCTTAGCTTAAGCAACATTCTTAGTTGACAAGAAGATGACCTGCACTTTTTTTAAATAAACTGGACTTTTTGACTTAAAGTGAGGTGCAAACACTGGCTATGATATTGTGTTATTTTTATCTCCCATTCTGATGAGCAGCTTTCACATGTTTATATTTCCAGATAAAATAGTTTTCTAAAGAGAACATTTGAATGGAATCTTTTCCATTCACATGACAAAAAATGGGTTTTGAAAGAGTAGAAGAATAATGAAGATTGTAAATTAAATCCTAAAAAGAAAGGACTGGGAATATTTAGCCTTGAGAAAAATAGGATGGAAAAAATAGCACACATCAAATTTACCAGAAAGGTATTACATAGTAGAAGTTCAAAACCTATTCATTATTCCAAAGTGCAAGATACATTTTCCTGAGTCATTGTAAATAAGATGCTAGCAAGAAAGTTTTGTATGGAAGGCAAATTTCAATTCAATTGTTTAAAAATGTTTCCCTACAGCAGACCTAGTAACCCAAAGTGGTAAAATCCTCTTTGCTGGATGTGTTGGAACTATTTTGAGAACTATTTTATTTGAGACCACTTTATTTGGATTTCTGCACTTAGCTATGAATTTGACTTAATGACCTAAACAGTGTCTCCTAATTCTTTGTTTTGTGATACTCAAATATACCAAAATCCAAGGAAATGACATTCTCTCTCATGAACAACATCAATGCACATTTCATTATTTGCATTATCTGTTTTTTCAGATGTACTGGATATATAGCATAATCTATATATAAATCCTTATATAGAGAGAACACATATGGCACAATTTTGTTTTTGTAAATCCCATTAATTTTAACAATGACTAAAGAATCTAGATATCCTGCCATAGATTTAGTCAATCCAGTAACCACTCATACATAATTTAATTTTATTCATAATTTTATTCATCACTTGCATTGTGTTTTTAAAATAACTCAATGCTCTGGTATTTTTTATTTTGATACACAATTTATATATAGTTTCTGTGAATTTTATGTGCTATGCTGAATTTTGCTATGCCATAAGAAATACATTTTAATAATTATTATTTCCAAGGAAACTGATTCACATTGCTAATCAAGCAAGTATATTTTCTTAGTCTTTTGGAAACAAAATTCTATTATCTCTCCCTTCAAATCACAGTGAAAACATAGCTCAAACTTAATTGGTTTGTTTGTTGTATAATATTTTTAGTTTCTGAGAAATCAGAAATTTAGGGCCATCGAGTGGACACACTGAATATAGGCATTTATCAATACTTCTCCTATAAATTAATAGCTGATGTAATCAGGTTCACTTTCAAGTATGCTTGCTGCCAAACAGAACAAGTGATTTTTCAGATTGCAATTAAATGTAGTTCTAGCTTTCCTCTTTTACTTAATATCCTAGCTTTTCTTACTTGAATTTTGAAAACAAAATAAATATGAAGTGTTTAAAAATGTAGTCTAAAAAGAAGTGGCTGTTAACACTTGCATAAAATACTTCCATAAGTTTTGGCTGTCTAGATTCAAAACAAAAATTTTAAACTTCTTCCTGCAATGCAATTCAATCTTAATGAAATGTACCCCTCCTCAATATATAAAAGCGCATTCTAACACAATACCAATGAAGAAGAAAAATAATAGCTCTCAAAAGAAACCAGCATGGATGCATAAAGAACTATCTGACAAATTGAAAGACAAAAAGGACAAATATAAAAAGTGGAAAGAGGGGCAAATAACTAAGGCAGAATATCAGCAAATAGCCCGAGCCTGTAAAGATGAAGTGAGGAAAGCTAAGGTTCACAATGAACAAAGGCTAGCGACAAAACTAAAAAATAACAAAAAAGCTTCTTCCAACATAAAACAAGAAAAAAGTAAAGGAAACAATTGGCCCATTGCTGGGAGAAAGTGGCAAGAAGATGACAAGCAACAGGGAGAAAGCAGATCTACTTAACTCATTTTTTGCATCTGTCTTTACACAAAAGGAAAAAACAATCCAACCTATCAAAAACAGCATTACAAAAAACAGATTAGAAACACAAGTTAAAATAGGGAAGAAAATGGTAAGTGAACACCTGTCTACCCTAGACGAGTTCAAATCACCAGGACCGGATGGATTAGGTTCTGAAGGAACTGGCAGACGTGATCTCAGAGCCACTGAACTATATCTTTCAAAGATCCTGGAGCACAGGGGAGCTGCCAGAGGACTGGAAAAGAGCTGATGTAGTTCCCATCTTCAAAAAAGGAAAAAAAAAACAGATCCAGGAAACTACAGACCTATCAGCCTGACCTCAATACCAGGGAAGATTCTGGAAAAGATAATCAAGCAATGAATCACCAAACACCCAGAAGCAAACAAAGTAATAACCAAAAGCCAACATGGGTTTGTCAAAAACAGATCATGCCAGACTAATCTTATTGCATTCTTTGACAAAATGACAACATTAGTAGACCAGAGGAATGCTGTCGATATAATTTACTTGGACTTCAGTAAAGCATTTGATAAAGTAGACCATAACCTACTACTAGATAAAGTAGAAAAATGTGGGTTAGACAGCACCACCACCAGATGGATTCGTAACTGGCTGACCAATCGCACTCAACGTGTAGTCCTCAACGGAACTACATCCACATGGAGGGAAGTATGCAGCAGAGTACCTCAAGGCTCTGTTTTACTCTTCAACATCTTCATCAATGACTTGGACTAGGGGATAGATGGGGAACTCATCAAATTTGCAGATGACACCAAGCTGGCAGGAATAGCCAACACTCCTGAAGATAGGCTCAAGTTACAGAAAGATCTTGACAGACTTGAACATTGGGCGCTATCTAACAAAATGAAATTCAACAGTGAAAAAAGTAAGGTTCTACATTTAGGTAAAAAAAAAATGCACAGGTACGGTATATGTGGTACCTTGCTCAATAGTAGTACCTGTGAGAGGGATCTTGGAGTCCTAGTGGATAACCATTTAGATATGAGCCAGCATTGTGCAGCAGCTGCTAAAAAAGCCAACACAGTTCTGGGCTGTATAAACAGACGGATAGAATTAAGATCATGTGAAGTGTTAATACCACTTTATAATGCCTTGGTAAGGCCACACTTGGAATATTGCATCCAGTTTTGGTCGCCACGATGTAAAAAAGATGTTGAGACTCTAGAAAGAGTGCAGAGAAGAGCAACAAAGATGATTAGGGGACTGGAGGCTAAAACATATATAATCTGCATCTTTCATGCAGGAACTGGATGAAACTAGTTTAATAAAAAGAAGGACTAGGGGAGGCATGATAGCAGTGTTCCAATATCTCAGGGGTTGACACAAAGAAGAGGGAGTCGGGCTGTTCTCCAAAGCACCTGAGGGTAGAACAAGAAGCAATGGGTGGAAACTGATCAAAGAAAGAAGCAACTTAGAACTAAGGAGAAATTTCCTGACAGTTAGAACAATTAATAAGTGGAACGACTTGCCTGCAGAAGTTGTGAATGCTCCAACACTGGAAATTTTTAAGAAAATGTTGGATAACCATCTGACTGAGATGGTGTAGGGTTTCCTGCCTGGGCAGGGGGTTGGACTAGAAGGCCTCCAAGGTCCCTTCCAACTCTGTTGTTATATTATATTTTATTTATTTATTATTTATTTATTATTTAAATTTTTATACCGCCCTTCTCCCGAAGGACTCAGGGCGGTTCACAGCCAATTAAAATACACAATGATACAATAAATACAATTAAAATACAGTTAAAAAACTTATTGAATTGGCCAAGATTAAAATTTAGAATAAAAACCCATTAAAAAACCCATAAATTTAAAACTAACCCAGTCCAGCGCAGATGAATAAGTGAGTTTTAAGCTCGCGACGAAAGGTTCGGAGGTCCGGAAGTTGACGGAGTCCTGGGGGGAGTTCGTTCCAGAGGGCGGGAGCCCCCACAGAGAAGGCCCTTCCCCTGGGCGTCGCCAGACGACACTGTCGCGCCGACGGCACCCTGAGGAGTCCCTCTCTGTGAGAGCGCACGGGTCGGTGAGAGGTATTCGATAGCAGCAGGCGGTCCCGTAAATAGCCCGGCCCTATGCCATGGAGCGCTTTAAAGACGTTCACCAACACCTTGAAGCGCACCCGGAAGGCCACAGGTAGCCAGTGCAGCCTGCGCAGGATAGGTGTCACACGGGAGCCACGAGGGGCTCCCTCTATCACCCGCGCAGCTGCATTCTGGACTAACTGAAGCCTCCGGATGCCCCTCAAGGGAGCCCCATGTAGAGAGCATTGCAGTAATCCAGACGAGACGTCACAAGGGCGTGAGTGACTGTGCACAAAGCATCCCGGTCTAGAAAGGGGCGCAACTGGCGCACCAGGCGAACCTGGTGGAAAGCTCTCCTGGAGACGGCCGTCAGGTGGTCCTCAAAAGACAGCCGTACATCCAGGAGAACGCCCAAGTTGCGCACCCTCTCCATCGGGGCCAATGACTCGCTCCCAACAGTCAGCCGTGGACTCAGCTGACTGTACCGGGATGCCGGCATCCACAGCCACTCCGTCTTGGAGGGATTGAGCTTGAGCCTGTTTCTCCCCATCCAGACCCGTACGGCTTCCAAGCACCGGGATAGCACTTCGATAGCTTCATTGGGGTGGCCCGGTGTGGAAAAGTACAGCTGGGTGTCATCAGCGTACAGCTGGTACCTCACACCGAAGCCACTGATGATCTCACCCAGCGGCTTCATATAGATGTTGAACAGAAGGGGCGAGAGAATCGACCCCTGCGGGACCCACAAGTGAGGCGCCGGGTCGACCTCTGCCCGCCAACACCGTCTGCGACGGTCGGAGAGATAGGAGGAGAACCACCGATAAACGGTGCCTCCACTCCCAATCCTCCAACCGGCGCAGCAGGATACCATAGTCGATGGTATCAAAGCCGCTGAGAGGTCTAATAGGACCAGGGCAGAGGAACAACCCCTATCCTGGCCTCAGAGATCATCCACCAACGCGACCAAAGCCGTCTCAGTGCTGTAACCGGGCGGAAGCCGGACTGGAGCAGGTCTAGATAGACAGTTTCCTCCAGGTGCAGAAACTGATATGCCACCATACTCTCTACAACCTTCGCCGCGGGTTGGAGACAGACGATAATTACCTAAAACAGCCGGGTCCAGGAAGGCTTCTTGAGGAGGGCCTCACCACCGCCTCTTTCAAGGCGGCGGAAGACTCCTCCAACAAGGAAGCGCTCGTAATCCCTGGAGCCAGCCTCGTCACCTCCTGAGTGGCCAGCACCAGCCAGGAGGGCAGGTCCAGTAAACACGTGGTGGCATTCAATCTACCCAGCAACCTGTCCATGTCCTCGGAGCCACAGGGTCAAATTCATCCCAGACAATATCACCAAGACCGCCTCAGCCGTCCCGTCCGAATCGCCACAATTTTGGTCCAGACCGTCTCGAAGCTGAACGATTTTATCGTATAGATAACGTTAAACTCCTCAGCACGTCCCTGCAGCGGGTCATCCCGCTCCCCTGGTGAAGGAGGAGCGGGTCACCAAACAGGGCAGCTGGGCGGTTATCTGCCGGCGCAATGAGGAGGAGGCGTAGCGCCTCGCTTCCCTCAGTGCCACTAGGTAGGTCCTAGTATAGGATCTAACTAGTGTCCGATCAACCTCTGAGCGGCTGGACCTCCAAGAACTCTCTAGGCGTCTTCTCCGGCGTTTCATCCCCTCAGCTCCTCGGAGAACCAAGGGCGGTTGGGATCTGCGCCGGGTCAGAGGTCGCAGAGGCACGACACGGTCTAAAGCCCCAGCCGCAGCCCGTTCCCAGGCTGCGGCTAGTTCCTCTGCCGTGCCGTGAGCCAGATCCTCAGGGAATGGCCCAAGCTCCGTCCGAAACCTCTCTGGGTCCATCAGGCGCCTGGGGCGGTACCAACGTAGTGGTTCCGTCTCCCTGCGGTGTTGGGTAGCGGTCAGAAAGTCCAGGCGAAGGAGGGAGTGATCTGACCATGACAAAGGTTCTGTGACTATATCTCTCAAGTCCAGATCCTTCAACCACTGACCAGAGATGAAAATCAGGTCCAGTGTGCCTCCCCCAATGTGAGTAGGGCCATCAACTACTTGAGTCAGGTCCAGGGCTGTCATGGAGGCCATGAACTCCCGAGCTACTGTCGATGACGAGCCAGCAGATGGCAAGTTAAAGTCCCCCATGACTAAAAGTCTGGGGGTCTCCACTGCCACCCCGCAAGCACCTCCAGAAGCTCGGGCAGGCGGCTGTCACGCAGCAAGGAGCCAGGTACGCCACCAGCAAGCCCATCTGACATCTATGACCCCACCTCACAAAGAGGGATTCACACCCGCAATCTGAGGTACAGTGGCCTCCTTCGGCTCTAGACTCTCTTTAATAACAACCGCCACCCCCACCTACCCTGGGCCTCGGCTGATGGAATGCACGGAAACCCGGTGGGCACATCTCAACCAGGGGACACCTTCAGTGCCCAACCAGGTCTCCGTAACGCCTATAATATCCGTGGCACCCCCCTGAACCAGGTCATGTATTAGGGGGGCCTTATTGGCCACGGACCGTGCGTTGCATAACATCAGACGAAGGCCCAGGCTCTGAGGATCTTGACCATCCGGGGAACGGGAGAAGTCAGGGGGATCGGGCACGCGATCGCCTGTATACATCGAACGCGTGACCCCTAAACCGATGCGATCCCCCTTCCGCCATATCTGCCCTCCCACTTACCGTGCAAATGGACTCACCTCATACAAAGGAACACACTCCCCTTAACCTCCGAACCCATTTGATAGTCGCCACGAGCATGCGCTGGAACTGGTTTCCCCGACGGGCTACCCCATCACCCGCCTATCCCTCCCCTTAAAATTCCCTTAAAATCCCTCCCCTTAAAATTCCCCTTAAAATCCCCCAATAAAAAACGACTAAAAGAGTTCATTAAAAATCCCCTAAGCCTCCTAGATTTCGCATGCCATCTCTCGGGGTTCCAAAACCCGTCCTCAAGATGTGCCCTCGATAATGTGGAGGGCCAGACCTGCGAGAGAGGGGAGTCTCGCAGGGCAAGAAGGTCCGCGGTTGAAAATCTTCGCATAAGTAAATAAAGTACAAAACGGTCAGTAGTTCATCCACGCCGGTCAAAATGTCAAGGTGTTATTGTAGCGCAGTTATTATAGCAAGGTTAGGCTTATATATTATATATGTACCTTACATTGGATATAGAAATCTACCCCACCCTGTTAAAATGCCAGGGTTTTTGAGAGGTAAAAAATTAGATCAAGATACTATAAAATCACTTTAGAATTTTTCCACCCTTTTCCAATATTTTTTTTTATTTAGGAACATTTATATGGTTACCCAACTCACTCTCAGTAGCACAGTGAGAAAGAATATATAAGCTGTACAATCCAACTAAAAACACAAATCTTTTAGGGGTGAGAAATAAAAACCTTTTTATTTACCATAAGTTGATTGCATAAGTGCGGACACCTTAAACTTTGTTGAAACACAGTTTAATGTTATGAGCATTCGGTGTTTTGGGATAGAAACCTATCAATATGGTACATTTTGCCTTGGGAATCTTTGCCAACACTTCCTTTTGAAATTGCTCTAAAATTATCAGAGGTGGGAAGCTTTTCCTGTGTACCACCCTTTTCAGGTCACTCCACAGAATTTCAATTGGATACAGGTCCAGGCTCTGACTGGGGCATTCCAAAATATTGATCTTCTTCTGGTGAAGTCATTCTTTTGTTGATTTAGAAGTGTGCTTTGGATTGTTGGCATATTGAACAATCCGCTTCAGATATTCCGCTTCAGCATTTTAGCAGAGGCCTGAAGATTTTGTGTGGTATAACTGACTGATATTTGGAGATATTCAAAATTCCCTCCACCTTCATTAAAGGCCCAGTTCCAGCTGAAGAATAGCAGCTGCAAAACATAATGCTGCTATCACCATGCTTCACTTTGAGCATAGCATACTTTTGGTGATACACAGTGTTGTTTTTGTACCAAACATACTTTTTGGGATTATAGCCAAAAAGTTCAATCTCAGTCTCATCAAACCATAACACATTTCCCCACTTGCTTTGTCAGACTTTATATAGGTTTTTGCAAAATGTAGTGGTGCTTGGATTTTTTTTTTTTTTTGGTAAATCTTGCCACCCTACCCCACAGTCTAGATATATGAAGAATATGGGGTACTGTTGTCACATTCACATCTACTGTGTTTCCCCGAAACTAAGACACTGTCTGATATTTTTTTGAACCCTGAAATAAGTGCTTGGCCTTATTGCCATGTGCTCAAAAGCCCAATTGGGCTTATTATCAGAGGATGTCTTATTTTGGGGGAAACGGAGCATACAACCAATACTTTCCAGAAATTCCTATGGTCCCTTTAATGTTGCTGTAGGCTTCTTGGCTGGCTGTCAGATCAATTTTCTTCTTGTTTTTTCATCAATTTTGAAGGACATCCAGTTTTTGATAATGTCACTTTGTGCCATATTTTCTCTAGTTGTTGTTGTCTATCTGCACAGTGTTCCATTGTATATCCAATACCTTGGAAACTTTTTTGTATCCTTTTCCTGACCGATACCTTCCAACAATGAGATCCCTTTGTTGACCATGGCTTTTGGTGTAGGAGCATTGAGTAGATGTCAGAAAAATCCTACTAGCACAACTGAACTTTGTATGGGTTTAATCAGTATCACTTTAATTAATGGCAGGTATATCCTATTATTTAGCATCAATTTGGATGTGATTGGTTAATTCTGAACACAGACACATCCCTACTTATAAGAGAGTCTGCACTCTTATGTAATTGCGAAAAATAGGAGGCTTAGGGGTTTTTTAGTCAGTTGTTTTAATAGATTTTTTAAGGGGAGTTTTAAAGGGGATTTTAAGGGGGGGGGAGGGAAACCGACGGGTTTGGGTTGGGGGTGGGGGTGGGAGGGTTGGTGGTAGCCCGTCGGGAGGGAGACCAGTTCCTGTGCGTGCTCACGGCGATTATTTAATGGGTTTGGAGGTTAAGGGGGGAGAACGCCTTCCTCTCTGTGAGGGTGGTTCCATTTGCCCGGTAAGTGGGAGGGGCAGGTATGGCGGAAGGGGGGGATCGTATCGGTTTAGGGGGGCACGCGCCCGATGTTTGCAGGCGATCGCGTGCCCCGATCCCTCTGACTTTTCCCGTTACCCGGATGGTCAGGACCCTCAGAGCCTGGGCCTTCGGCTTATGTTATGCAACGCACGGTCCGTGGCAAATAAGGCCCCCCTAATACATGATCTTATTCAGGGGGGCGCCGCGGATCTTATAGGCGTTACGGAGACCTGGTTGGGCACTGAAGGGGGTGTGCCCCTGGTCGAGATGTGCCCGCCGGGCTTCCGTGCATTTCATCAGCCGAGGGCCCAGGGTAGGGGTGGTGGGGTGGCGGTTGTTATTAAAGAGAGTTTAGAGCCGAGGGAGACCACTGTAGATTGCTGGGTGTGAATCCCTCTTTGTGAGATGGGGTCATAGGTGTCAGATGGGCTTGCTGGTCGCGTACCTGGCTCCTTGCTGCGTGACAGCTGCCCTGCCCGAGCTCCTGGAGGTGCTTGCTGGGGTGGCAGTGGAGACCCCCAGACTTTTAGTCATGGGGGACTTTAACTTGCCATCTGCCGGCTCGTCATCAACAGTGGCTCGGGAGTTCATGGCTTCCATGCCGGCCTTGGACCTGACTCAAGTAGTGGATGGCTCCACTCACATCGGGGGAGGCACACTGGACCTGATTTTCATCTCTGGTCAGTGGTTGAAGGATCTGGACTTGAGAGATATAGTCACAGAACCTTTGTCATGGTCAGATCACTCTCTCCTTCGCCTAGACTTTCTGACCGCTACCCAACACCGCAGGGAGACGGAACCACTACATTGGTACCGTCCCAGGCGCCTGATGGACCCGGAGAGGTTCCGGACGGAGCTTGGGCCATTTCCTGAGGGTCTGGCTCACGGCACGGCAGAGGAACTAGCCGCAGCCTGGGAACGGGCTGCGGCTGGGGCCTTAGACCGTGTCGTGCCTCTGCGGCCTCTGACCCCTGCGGCCTCTGCGGCCTCTGACCCCGTGTCGTGCCTCTGGCCTCTGATCCCAACCGGCTCCTTGGTTCTCCGAGGAGCTGAGGGGGATGAAACGCCGGAGAAGACGCCTAGAGAGCTCTTGGAGGTCCAGCCGTTCAGAGGCTGATCGGACACTAGTTAGATCCTATACTAGGACCTACCTAGTGGCACTGAGGAAGCGAGGCGTTGCTACGCCTCCTCCCTCATTGCGTCGGCAGATAACCGCCCAGCTGCCCTGTTTCGGGTGACCCACTCCCTCCTTCACCAGGGGGAGCAGGATGACCCGTTGCAGGGACGTGCTGAGGAGTTTAACGGTTATCTATACGATAAAATCATTCAGCTTCGGGATGGTCTGGACCAAAATTGTGGCGATTCGGACGGGGCGTCTGAGGGCGGTCTTGGTGATATTGTCTGGGATGAGTTTGACCCTGTGGCTCCCGAGGACATGGACAGGTTGCTGGGTAGATTGAATGCCACCAGGTGTTTACTGGACCCGTGCCCCTCCTGGCTGGTGCTGGCCACTCAGGAGGTGACACGAGGCTGGCTCCAGGCGATTACGAGCGCTTCCTTGCTGGAGGGAGTCTTTCCGGCCGCCTTGAAAGAGGCGGTGGTGAGGCCCCTCCTCAAGAAGCCTTCCTGACCCGCTGTTTTAGGTAATTATCGTCCGGTCTCCAACCCGCCGCGCTAAGGTTGTAGAGAGTATGGTGGCATATCAGTTCCCCTGCACCTGGAGGAAACTGTCTATCTGGACCTGTTCCAGTCCGCTTCCGACCCGGTTACAGCACTGAGACGGTTGGTGGATGATCTCTGGAGGGCCAGGGATAGGGGTTATTCCTCTGCCCTGGTCCTATTAGACCTCTCAGCGGCTTTGATACCATCGACCATGGTATCCTGCTGCGCTGGTTGGAGGATTGGGAGTGGAGGCACCGTTTATCGGTGGTCCTCCTCCTATCTCTCCGACCGGTCGCAGACGGTGTTGGCGGGGGGGCAGAGGTCACGCGGTGCCTCACTTGTGGGGTGCCGCAGGGGTCGATTCTCTCCCCCCTTCTGTTCAACATCTATATGAAGCCGCTGGGTGAGATCATCAGTGGCTTCGGTGTGAGGTACCAGCTGTACGCTGATGACACCCAGCTGTACTTTTCCACACCGGGCCACCCCAATGAAGCTATCGAAGTGCTGTCCCGGTGTTTGGAAGCCGTACGGGTCTGGATGGGGAGAAACAGGCTCAAGCTCAATCCCTCCAAGACGGAGTGGCTGTGGATGCCGGCATCCCGGTACAGTCAGCTGAGTCCGCGGGTGACTGTTGGGAGGTATGAAGGGCGGTATAAAAATTTAAATAATAAATAAATAAATAAATAAATAAATAAATAATTACATTATTTTACATTATTTATTTTTAATTTTCCCATAAAAAGATTTTAGTTGTTTTTTCAATGGAATTGTAAAGCTTATATATTAAAGAAGGATTATCTTGGTCTAATTTTTTTACATTTTAAAAACCTGGCATTTTAAGAGGAGTATGTAGACTTTTTAAACCCATGGTATTTTGGCCAACAAATTTTCCACCCATTACTGTAAATTCTTCCTATCTTCTAGATTAATCCATGCTTTTTGAACCATCTACAATAGCTTACTTGAATAATGGAGAGTATCTGCTGCTTCTGTTGAGGCAAAGTAAGCACTGTTTTAGCAGTGCAGATAACCATCAGTGTAAATAAGAGATTTGGGACAATAGGAAAAGCAATGCTTGAAAAGAGAGGCAAAGTTGGTAAGTTTGAAGATGTTCATGGGGCACAAAAAGGAAAGCAAATGAAGAACAAGAATCAATTTGAAAGAAAAAAATAGACTAGCTTTTGAAGGAATAAATGGAAAACTGAAACTGCAGTGAGGAAAGAAAAGTGTAGGGAGACTTTGTGTGTCCTCATTGGAATCCTTACATTATCTCCAGGGAACAATTCCACAGAGTTCCACTCTTATATTCAAAGAGAATAAAGGCAAGGCAAGGCAAGGCAAGATAATCTTTATTGTCACTTTTTCTGTGAACTCAGTGGCATACACTAAAAAATGAAATTCTGATGCCTGCTCTCAAAAGAAAATATGTACACACGTACACACATATATGTGTATGTATGTATGTATGTATGTATGTATGTATGTATAGATAGATAGATAGATAGATAGATAGATAGATAGATAGATAGATAGATGATAGATATATTAATCACAGATCATTTAGAATACAAAGTGGAAAAAAGAGACTTGAGAGTTAACAAGGTTGATAGCATATGGTAGAAAACTATTATAGAATCTAGTTGGTCTGCTTGGGATACTGTGAAGACTCTTCCCAAAAAGTAACAAAGAAAACCAGTCATAGAGAGGATGAGAGAGTCATAGAGAGCATCTGAGACAACAGTGAATATCCTGGTCAAACATTGCTTATATGCTATGATAGAAGGAAGTGAACTTCCAATAATCTTTTCTGCCATCCTCACTACTCTCTGCACAGCCTTCCTGTCTGAAACAGTAATACCTCGAAACCACACAGTAATGGTTTCACAATATGATGCTTTTCATCGTCCCATTATAGAAAGTGGTAAGCATAGTGGAAGGAAGGTGTGCTCTTCTCATATGATGCAGAAATTGCAGGTGCTGCTGCATCCAGTTCACCACTGTCTCATTGATTGAATGACCAAGCTAATCTGCTTGTCATCTGCACACACAGAAACTTGATACTACTAACCACCTCCATAATTGAATTGTTAATACACAGGTATATGACTGTGCCTGCCTTTTCTGAATAACAATGATCCCTTTTGTTTTTCCTATATTTAAAACTAGGCTGTTTTTATTACACCATCAAACCCCTTACGTCATTGTCCACATTATCACCCTGAATAAGGCCCACCACTGTTATCCTCTGCATATTTCACAATATGGTTGGTAGCAAACCTTGCACAACAATCATGAGTCAACAAGGTGAACAATAGCGAACTTAGGACCTAGTCCTGAGGAAAACCTGTATTCAAGTACATGATGTTAAAAATATTAATCGCAACTTGCACATACTGGTGCCTAATAATGAGAAAATCAAGAACCCAGTTGCACTAAAGCGTGGTTAACCCCCCCCCCCAAATCTAGTTTATCTACTAAATGCTGAGGGATGATTACATTAAATGCCAAACTAAAGTCAACAAACAGCATTCACACATGAGTATTTCTTTCCTCTAAGTGCACCAAACTCATTTGGAGAACAGGGGAAATAGCATCCCCTGTGGAATGATTTGGACAGTAAGCAAAGAATCAAGCATGTCCCGGTGTCTGGAAGCCGTACGGGTCTGGATGGGGAGAAACAGGCTCAAGCTCAATCCCTCCAAGACAGAGTGGCTGTGGATGCCGGCACCCCGGTACAGTCAGCCGCAGCTGCAGCTGACTGTTGGGGGCGAGTCATTGGCCCCAATGGAGAGGGTGCACAACTTGGGCATTCTCCTGGATGGACGGCTGTCTTTTGAAGACCACTTGACGGCTGTCTCCAGGACAGCTTTTTACCAGGTTCGCCTGGTCTGCCAGTTGCGCCCCTTTCTAGACCGGGATGCCCTATGCACGGTCACTCATGCCCTTGTGACATCTCGTCTGGATTACTGCAATGCTCTCTACATGGGGCTCCCCTTGAAGAGCACCCGGAGGCTCCAGTTGGTCCAGAATGTGGCTGTGGGGGTCATAGAGGGAGCCCCTCGTGGCTCCCATGTGACACCTCTCCTGCGCAGACTGCACTGGCTACCTGTGGCCTTTCGGGTGCGCTTCAAGGTTTTGGTAATTATCTTTAAAGCGCTCCATGGCATTGGGCCAGGATACTTACGGGACCGTCTACTGCCACCGATTGCCTCCCACCGACCCGTACGCTCTCACAGGGAGGGACTCCTCAGGGTGCCGTCAGCCAGGCAGTGCCGGCTGGCGACGCCCAGGGGAAAGGCCTTTTCTGTGGGGACTCCCACCCTCTGGAACGAACTTCCCCCAGGACTTCGCCAACTTCCTGACCTTCGAACCTTTCGCTGCGAGCTTAAGACACATCTTTTTATCTGCGCAGGACTGGACTAGAATTTTAAATTTTAAATTGGGTTTTAATGGGGTTTTTACTATTCTATTGGGGTTTTAATATTCGGCCGTATTTAATAAGCTTTTTAATTGGGGTTTTAACTTGTATTTATGTATATTTTTTACTTGGCTGTTAACCGCCCTGAGTCCCTTGGCAGATAGGGCGATATACAAATATGATTAAATAAATAAAATAAACAAATAAGCATCACTAATAAGCGAAATTGTTTACCTGCTTAAGGGAGCAGGAGTCTTTGACATCAACTCCACTATATCCATCAGCTGAGTCAAATACTGGAGGGAGGCTGGATAAATAGTAAAATATTAATAATAAAATCATTTTATCAGCTTTTCAAAACATTTCATAATGATGTGATCATCATTTCTAATTTTCTCAGCTGGTTACTGACAAACAATCAATGGGGGAAGCCAGATTCACTTAATAACCACACGATTCACTTAACAACTGCAGTGATTTGATTAACAACTGTGGCAAAAAGGTCATAAAGTGACCTTTAAACAACATACTTAATTGTTTTCTTTAAAAGGTAAAGGTTCCCCTCGCACATACGTGCTAGTCATTGCTGACTCTAGGGGGCTCATCCCCGTTTCAAAGCCGAAGAGCCAGCGCTGTCCGAAGACATCTCCGTGGTTATGTGGCCGGCATGACTCAACGCCAAAGGTGCACGGAACACTGTTACTTTCCCACCAAGGTGGTCCCTATTTTTTCTACTTGCATTTTTACGTGCTTTCGAAACTGCTAGGTTGGCAGAAGCTGGGACAAGTAACGGGAGCTCACCCTGTTACATGGCAGCACTAGGGATTCGAACCGCCAAGCTGCCGATCTTTCGATCGACAAGCTCAACGTCCTAGCCCCTGACCACCACATCCCTTATATATAATGTCTTCCTTAGCAACAAAAATTAGGGGTTCCATTGGGTTGTAAGTCAATGAATACTTATACTTCTCTCTTCTCACATCTCTTTAGTTCTGTCTAGAATATCTTGCTTGTCTACTGGCCAGTGTACAGGAAAATCATAGGTTCTGCAGCTTGTGGAATTTATAATCTGCATCTTTCATGCAATTACCCCTTAGCCGTCAGTTACCACCTTTGAAACCAAGCAGTTAATTGAGCATAGCCAGGGAAAGCTCTGGGGATGACTTTATCCCAGCAGAGTTATTAAGTTGAAGATAGATAGAAGGGCTCCAGGCTTTGCTTTGCTTTTTACCTTCCTGCTTCTGCTTATGTTGACTCCAAGTATAGGGCTCCTCACTATTCTGTTTTATAGTTTCAAGCATGGAAAGATGTTACAATATGGCATCCCATAATATTGGTAAGATCAAGCAACATCAATTTCAATCATCTGATTTCTGATTTATTATTTTTGCTGCCCTCTGAATTAATCAGCAGATCTCCAGGAATCTGGCATTTCATACACCTCTTATATATATGAGAAACCTTTGATACCTGGAATATGTTTTAAGTTTTATGATAATTTTGCTACCCTTTTCTTTGCCTGTTCAAGGTGGCACCAAGCTGGTATGTTACAGTAATATGGGATGATATCTGGGGGCCATAGACATGAATACTGATTCCTGAGCCTTGGCATTTGTCAATTCTTGTATGGACCTGACTTAGTTTTTATTATTCACAGCTGCAGTTCACAGTTTTCTTGAGATATTCTAAACTTTTTCTTCAGTGACTAAAAGTTTCCATTAACACTTTTGCTCACAAATTAAAACAGGTCCTATAGTTGAATATCATGGTCTACTGATGAAGACTGTTGCCTCCCATACTTCCGGTATGGCTCCGCTTCGTGGAGAGCAGCTATGATTTAGCTGCTAACTCCCTAGTCAGTAAGAGCTGTCAGGACATCGTAAATCTGGGTCCGACAGCTTGGAATTCTTTCCTTCGGGCAAAGAAGGAAAGATGAGCATTCAGGTTTGAAGTTGAGACACCTAATAAGCTTCAAAGGCTTACGGGGAGATCTCCTTCCATAGCCTGATAAGCTCCTGGCTGGACGAGGCTTCTGCCTTTATGGCGGACAAACGAAGCGTCCAATTTCCACGGCTGGAGTTGATTTATGATTGACTGTAACGTGGACGGAGCAGAAACTGGAGTTTTAACATTTGTTTGTAAGAAGACTGCAAGCCCCTGAGGATATATTTGCTGCGAAGATAGGAGAGAAGAAAGTAAATGGCGGTTTTGTGGAATGTGTATATTGAAAACGAAAGTTAAAGAAATGCTTACTAACAGCTAGTGTCGAAATAGAAGATATATAGGAATGATTAAATGGAAGAAACGAGAATCTTATGATTTATATTTTTTCTTCTTCTTTGGGATTATAGTGATTTAGAAGAAAAGTTTTTTGAATTTTTCTTTTTTAATTTTTTTCTTCTTCTTCTTGGTCCATTATCAAGCTATTTTTTTTAAAAAAATGGATTTTAAGCAAATAGTGCCAAAAGTCATTAAAAACTTTGACATTTCTTCAGGTCAGATTCAAAAATTAAAAGAAGAAATTAAAAAGGAATTAAGAAATTTTTTACAGGAGTTTTTGGAGAGTCATTTTTTAGAAATAGATCAAAAATTTGATGAAATAGAGAAAGAGATGTTGGATTTTAAGGAAGTGGTGGAAGAGCAGAAGAGGGAAATGAAAATGGTAAAGGATGCAATTGCGTAAATATTGAGCTCTTGTATTCAGATGGAGGATGATTTTGCAGAAATTAATAAAGCTAATTTAGAGTTGCAAAGGAAAATAGAAGAAACTCAAAAAAAATCAAAACAATTGGAACTTAGATAATAAGATGGAAGATATACAGGCAAAGGTAGATAGGGCAGATGAAGAAAGAGTAATATTACAATATAGATTAATGGAATATGCTATAAGGGTGAGGGGTTGAAACAAAATAGGAAGGAAAATTTAAAGGAGATTTTTACGCAAGCCTTTGCTCAGATAAAGGGTGTGGAGCCGGAAGATTTTGAGACTAATATTGAAAGAATTTATCGTGTTAATTCTTGGTGGGCAAGACAAAATAGAGTACCGAGGGATGTGGTTATTTATTTTACAACTAAAAAGGTTAGGTATGAAATTTTGCAAGCCTTTTATAAAAATAAATTCCAAATATTGGGACAAGATATAAAAATGATGAAGGAAATTCCTCCTAAAATGTTAAGAAAGAGAAGAGAATTTGCTTTTTTAGTGGATGAGTTTAAGAAACATCAGATATATTTTAGATGGGAAGTCCCAATGGGTTTGTCAGTGAATTTTAGAGGCAGAAAGTATTTTCTTAATTCAGTTATGAAAGCGAGACATTTTTATATTAATGTTTTAAATAGTGGGAATCCTTTGTTGTTAGATGCTAAGTTAATTGGTTTGGAAATGATGGAAAATAGAATGGAAGAGGGGAGGAATGTTTAAGATGTGAATAGGATGATTATGGTTAATTTTTGGAATTGATTTGTTTAGGATATAAATTATAGGATTTTTGTTATTTGCTATTCGTATGGTATAAATTTATGGGATGATATTATTCAATTGTGAAGGATGGAAAGTGAAATTTATGAATTTAGATAATGCAGATGTAATGATTTTAACTGCTTACTGTTATATTGTGGATGAATACTATATTTGAGAGATTTTATTTGAAATGATATTTGATTGATGGGGTAGTATTGGAAGATTGGATATTAAATCTTATGACAATTGAAGAAATATATAAGTGATGAAAATTTGAATTTGAGAAGCTGGATTGTAAATTAAGAAATGGAATATACAAGTGGCTGGAAAAAAAAATTGAACTTTAGAAGATGGACTAATTTTTAAAATGGACTGTAAGAAGAACGGACATTAAATGTTATGGCAATTGAAGAAATATATAAGTGATAAAAATTTGAGTTCGAGAAGATGGACAGTAATTTGAGAAATGGACTTATGAAATTTGAAGGAATATACAAGTGGGAAAAAAAATGAATTTGAGAAGATGGATTAATTTTAAGATTGGACTGTAAGAAGTAGTAATATGTGAAGTTGGTATTGCTTCTCTTCTTTTCCTTTTTTTATTATTCTTTCCTATCTTTTTATTTTTATTGTGAGGGGATCTAAAGTTTTAAATTTTTAAAGGTGGGAGGTTATGTATATTTTGTATACGTTAGATTGTGATTGTTGGTCATAATACCTGGTATTTGCTCTGGGAAGTCTGGGGGTGGGGGATGGGGGAAATGATACATGGATTGATTATTAATGTACAGTAATTTTTGAAGATATGAAATTAAAAATTTTTAAATGATATTGGGGATGCTCGACTGCCATTTCAGGAAGAAAAGGAGAGGAGTAGAAGGAGGAAGAAAGTAGGTAGGAATGAGTAGAGAAGGAGGAGGGGAATAAGAAGGTTAGATAGGGTGGAAGAAGGGAGGAGTGGAGAAGGAAGAGAGGAAGTAGTAAAGTGAAGGAGATGAGGATGGATGGGAAAGTAGTAGAGGGTAGAGAGGGAGGTTGTGAAGAAAGGAAGTGGCAATCGGGCAGGCCTGAATCAGTAATAAATAAAAATTAATGATTAATGATGGATAATAGTTTGTACATAAATATGATGTTTGAAAATGGAAATAAAAATTATTTATTAAAAAAAAAAAAAAGAAGACTGTTGCCTCCCATTTAGAAGGTTGAGAGTTCAATCCTAAGTAATGGCAGATGTTTCTCTCTCACGGTAGAAAGCAAAAATATCTGCTGCAAACTTCACATATGCATCAGGAAGGGCATCTAGCCAGTAAACTCTCAGCCCCATTCAGTTATCCCGACTCTACCTTGAATTAAAGGATTACAAGATTTAAAAAAAACCCATAAGGTACATAAGGATTGGATGATGGGATCAAACTGCAGGCAGGCAAAAAAGAGCAGCAGTGGCTGCTGTGATTACAAAGAAAATTTTAAAAAGGGCACAGTAGAAAAAGTGGGGATGATAAAGATCTGTCTTCAAGGAGGAAAAGAAGAGAAAAGGAGTAGCACATTATAGGGGAAGTACAAGGCATAATTATGTCCTAAGTTGTAATCATGACTCTGCAAGGGTTGAAACTGGTGAAATAGGAATTTCTGATTCTCATGCCAGAGAAAGCTGTTTTATAAACAAGACAAGGGACAGATGGTAGAGGCCTTCAAGACTGGGAAATGAGTAAGACATTGATTCAAAAAGGCAGCAGGAAGGCACTAAAGAGCCAAAGCTTGGAAGTAAACATGAATAAAGGGCATGATTTCTGAATGTAATATGAAAGTCTTGAGTCTGCTTGGTGAAGTTTAATTCCAGTACTTTTTATGAGGCCTCGACAGATTTCAAATGAGGACAAAAACTAACACAGCTTTCCACTCTTCCAAAAGTTCTTTTTTCTTCCATTTGTTACTAAATGTCTACATTTGTTTTACAATGGACTCATCCCTGTCCAAACTGTCCTGCATGAAAGGAGGAGAAAGAAGATTTTTCTCAATTTGTAGCACTATCCTATTTTACCCTGCTAATTACAGGGTAAAGTTTCTGTTGTAATTAATCCATGTTTGATTTTTCCCAAAGCAAATGACATAGAATTCTATTTTTAAAACAGTTTTAATTAATAAATGCATATTTCCCCTAAAAAGCATTACTTTCTCTAAGATGCATCACTAAGTTTTAAATTTCTAAAATAGATGGATAATCTGAATTCTTGATGGATATCCTCTACTGTACTTCATGAAACTAATATATGCAATTTCACTTTTGTGAAGAATAGAATGGCAAAATTCCATCCTGATCACATAGAGAAAGTATGTTTCTTCTAATTCTCTTCTTTAACAAAGCAAATAACCATATTTGGGAAGAAAGTTCCATGTGAGATTATTTATTTCATATGATTGGTGTTAAGTTGTATTTACACTCTTCCTGTGAATTCTTTCACATTTTTTTTCCACCAAGAAAAGAAAGAATGTAACTTTTTAAACTGATAGTGCTAGGAGCCTCCCCCTCCCAAATCAACTTGTTATTAGAAGAGATAGTTTCCCACAGAAAAATAATCTCAGAAATACGTAAACAATACGCATCCTGGACATAAACTGTTTCAACTCCTACCCTCAAAACGACGCTATAGAGCACTGCACACCAGAACAACTAGACACAAGAACAGTTTTTTCCCGAAGGCCATCACTCTGCTAAACAAATAATTCCCTCAATACTGTCAGACTATTTACTGAATCTGCACTACTATTAATCGTTTCATAGTTCCCATCACCAATCTCTTTCCACTTATGACTGTATGACTATAACTTGTTGCTGGCAATCTTTATGATTTATATTGATAATCAATTGTGTTGTAAATGTTGTACCTTGATGAACGTATCTTTTCTTTTATGTATACTGAGAGCATATGCACCAAGACAAATTCCTTGTGTGTCCAATCACACTTGGCCAATAAAATTCTATTCTATTCTATTCTATTCTATTCTATTCTATTCTATTCTATTCTATTCTATTTTATTCTAAACAATAGATTATTGTTCTATTTTCAACAATAGAAGATAATTAAGATATACAAATGATAAAACATAAAGATATCTATGATGCTCCATGAGAGAAAAAATATTCCAAGATACATGTCTCTTGTCCAAGGACATGTCTGAGTCCTTCAGGAGAAGGGCGGTATAAAAATTAAATTATTATTATTATTATTATACCATGGTATCCTGCTGCACCGGTTGGAGGGATTGGGAGTGGGAGGCACCGTTTATCGGTGGTTCTCCTCCTATCTCTCCGGCCGGTCGCAGTCAGTGTTGACAGGGGGGCAGAGGTCGGCTCCGAGGTGCCTCACTTGTGGGGTGCCGCAAGGGTCGATCCTCTCGCCCCTTCTGTTTAACATCTACATGAAGCCGCTGGGTGAGATCATCAGTGGTTTCGGCGTGAGGTATCAGCTGTATGCGGATGACACCCAGCTGTACCTTTCCACGCCGGACCACCCCAACGAAGCTATCGAAGTGCTGTCCCGGTGTCTGGAGGCCGTACGGGTCTGGATGGGGAGAAACAGGCTCAAGCTCAATCCCTCCAAGACAGAGTGGCTGTGGATGCGGCATCCCCGTACAGTCAGCTAAATCCGCGGCTGACCATCGGTGGCGAGTCATTGGCCCCGATGGAGGGGGTGCGCAACATAGGCGTCCTCCTGGATGAACGGCTGTCTTTAGAAGACCATTTGACGGCCGTCTCCAGGAGAGCGTTTACCAGGTTCGCCTGGTACGCCAGTTGCGCCTTTCTGGACCGGGATGCCCTGTGCACGGTCACCACGCACTCGTGACGCCTCGCCTGGATTACTGCAATGCTCTCTACATGGGGCTCCCTTGAAGGGCATCCGGAGGCTACAGTTAGTCCAGAATGCAGCTGCGCGGATGATAGAGGAGCCCTCGTGGCTCCACATAACACCATCCTGCGCAGGCTGCACTGGCTACCTGTGGCCTTCGGGTGCGCTTCAAGGTGTTGGTGACCACCTTTAAAGCGCTCCATGGCATAGGGCGGGTTATTTACGGGACCGCCTACTGCTACCGAATACCTCTCATCGACCGTGCGCCTCACAGGAGGGACTCCTCAGGGTGCCGCCAGCGAGGCAATGTCGCCTGGTGGCGCCCAGGGGAGGGCCTTCTCTGTGGGGCTCCCACCCTCTGAACGAACTGCCCCGGGACTTCGTCAACTTCCGGACCTTCGGACCTTCCGCCGTGAGCTCAAAACATACTTATTTCATTGCGCAGGACTGAGTTAGGTTTTAATTAATGGGTTTTAAGTGGGGTTTTATTTTTTATATTTTTAATTATTTTAATTGTTAGGCTTTATAATAAGTTTTTTAATTGTTTTTTAGATTGTATTTATCTGTTTTTTAAATGCCTGTAAACCGCCCTGAGTCCTGTGGGAGATAGGGCGGTATATAAATTTGAACAATAAATAAATAAATAAATAAATTATTATTATTATTATTATTATTATTATTATTATTATTATTATTATTATTATTATTATTAGAATCTTTACTATAATTACCACATTTTTCGGTATATAAGACGCACTCCCCCCCAAGTGGGTGGAAATGCCAGTGTGTCTTATACAATGAATGTTACCGAAGCCCTGCCCTCCCGCTGGCCCCCACTCTTTGGCTCTGCCTCCCAGCAATTTGCCTCCTTGCAGCAAATAGCCTGGTCAGCTTCAGCACAGCTTGATTTAGCACAAGAAGCTGATTGGTGGTTGGATCTGCCTCCCAGAATACTACCTATCAGGTGTTCCAGGCTGCGGGGATCGCCACCGCCCATCGCTGCTGTTGCCTATCACTGCCTCTGTGTGTCCCATTTTCGGTCTGTTCCAAGTGGCAGGGATCACCACCGCTTAACTTGGCTGCCTGGGACGGGCCAAAAATGGGATGCGCTGAGGCCAAAAATGGGATGCTCGAAGGCTAAAAATGGGGTGCGTGGAGGCATCAGTGGCGATGGGCGGTGACGGGTGGTAGCAATCCCTGCAGCCTGGTATACTAGGAGGCAGATCCAATCGCCAATCAGCTGTTCATGCTAAATCAGGCTGTGCTGAAGCTAATCAGGCTGTTTGCTGCAAGGAGGCAAAATCCTGGAAGACAGAGGCAGATTTTTTTTTCTTATTTTCC
Organism: Ahaetulla prasina; assembly: GCF_028640845.1. Lineage (NCBI taxonomy): Eukaryota > Metazoa > Chordata > Lepidosauria > Squamata > Colubridae > Ahaetulla > Ahaetulla prasina. Next base: position 53,581,280 of record NC_080542.1, on the reverse strand, counting down.
TCCCCGAAATCTAGGTGCGTCTTATAGTCCGGAGTGTCTTATAGTCCAAAAAATACGGTATACAAAATGTTTTAAAAGTTGATCTAAACTATCCAGTTTTTCAAAACTACTCATCATAAACAAGCAGATAATGAAGAGACAGAACAATTTAAAACAATTAAGCAAGATTGTAAAAAGGTCTATAGTTTGGAGTTAGCCTTCACATGGAAATTGCAGATTGAATGTTTTTGTTATAAGTTAATATTTTGAAATTCAGTGGTACTTTGGACTCAAGAAACCATGGCTGACCACCACTATGAATCATTGTACATACGTATTACAATGATAATATATATCTCAAATCTATCTTCCTCAAGCAAATTGGGGGGTCAGCGATGTGGAGAAAAAAGAAACATGACACTCTTTATGGCTGTAAAGTAATTTTAGTTGTTGCACTAGAGTGAAATTGATTGAAATAAAACTAAGTATAATAATATTACATAGAAGTTAGATTTCATTACCATTAGGAATGTACGTACTTCATTCTGGATCCACAGTTAGAAATATAGTTCAGAGTGGGTATCGGCACTCATACTATACCTATCATTGTCTCCTCAGAATAGCTGCATCTTTTCCTGGGATTACAAATAGCTGCAAGACCACAGGAAAACATGATTTGAGTTAAGAAACTTCTGACAAGGCATTTTTAAAAAATACTTTCTTTAGGGAGGTGCCAACAGATGCAACATGCACACTCATGCACAGCTTGAAACACCCTTTTGGCTGTGGATTCAAAGCATAGCATATCTGTAATTACCAAATATAATATTCATCTCCCAAATTGCTGGAGTTTCACATTTGCACATACAAATCACAAACCTGTCCTGACAACATCTTTTATTCTATTGTGTTCTCATGGTGTTCCCTTTGCTTTGTTTCTAACCAATGAGTAAGATGGCTTTAAGTTACTTTATTTATTTATTTATATCCTGCCTTTATTTTTTTTAAATAAACAACTCAAGGTGACGAACATAGCTAATATTCCTTCCTCCTCCTATTAGTCCCACAACTTTGTAGGAGATGACCAGGTGGAGCCAAAGGCAGGATCAAATACATCATCAGTTTGGAATTGCTCCACTCCCACAAGAGACCTAAGTCGGACCTCCGTGAATTCTGTTGATTCTTATCTAGCACCAATTTACCTTGATTTTTAGTAGATCAGTTTCTTGTGTATAGGTTGCACATAATAAACTTCTGTTCCTGTTATTTGTGCCTGACAAACTTAGTTTTACTGATGCTAGTTTTCTTCCTTATTCCAGAGTAATTCAAGGACAAATCAAAACAAAAGAGGGCTATCAATTACAGTCCTAGCAATGACTAATACTGCATTCATATTGTTGCAGGATGGTATTTTTTGGAAATAGTTTTCTTTTAATCTTGCCTTGTCTTTCCTGATATATATATAAAAAAACAGGTTTCTCGTCTATCTGTAATCAAGTAGTAACATGTCTGTCCAAATATTAAACACTGCTTTAGGGTATGAATAGCTTGTTAGAACTTCTAAAATAATTATTCTTTGTCACCTTTATCACTATACGGTAAGACTTTTACCTGAGTTCAGTCAGCCCTGCTCTTTGTCTTGCTCCAGTGATGCTCTAGGTGTCTTTTAAGTTACCTAGTTAGCTGCTGCAAGATCACACAGGCTGATGATAAACAACAGCAGGACAAAGCAGAAACAATGGTAACTGGAAGATCTGCAAGAAATACCATTTACCTGCAAGCAAGAATTCATTGACCCCTAAAATAGACAGAGTAATAGAAAATGAAGACGCTTCAGTTCTCTAGGACTTTAGAATCACAAGCATCTGCCATATGGTACCACAGACTTAACAATTGGTTGATAAGAAAGAAAATAATAATAATAATAATAATAATAATAATAATATTTTAATTTGTATACCGCCCTTCTCCCGAAGGACTCAGGGCGGTGAACAGGCAGATAAAATATACATACACACAATAATTAAAAACATCCCTTAAAAAACTAATTTAAATGCCCAAAATATTAAAAAACGTACTTCCCCGTAAAATCACAGAATTTTAAAAACCCATCCAATAAAAATAAGAATCAGGCTAGTCCAGCATACGGAATAAATAAGTTTTAAGTTCGCGGCGAAAGGTCCTAAGGTCAGGTAATTGTCGAAGTCCGAGGGGAAGTTCGTTCCACAGGGTCGGAGCCCCCACAGAGAAGGCCCTCCCCCTGGGGGCAGCCAGTCGACACTGTTTGGCTGACGGCACCCTGAGGAGTCCCTCTCTGTGGGAATCCAGAAAAAAGTCTGGATTGTGGACAATACCTAGAGACAGGAGAATAGAAGAGAAAGAACTGAAGATGATAACAAAACACAAAGACTTGCAAAGAGAAATAAAATTACTGTGGTTAAAAAAACTAAATACAATACTAATAGTAATAGATGCCTTGGGTGCAATTCCAAAATATCTGGCGCACCATTTGAACACTACTAATATTGACAAAATCTCCATCAGTCAATTGCAAAAGACAGCTCTACTTGAAGCAACTTACATTATGCGACAATATATGCAACACAAACAAAAACATACATATCTGCCTATCTCAGGTCCTTGAGAAGGATAAATGATAAAAATGCCAAGTCCCATCTAAAATCTGGCTATGTGACAAACCATAATAAATTAATATTACTAATATATAAATATCTGACTGACTGTACAACTATCCATAAATAATAAAGTAAAACAGTAAGTATGGATAATTGATATGGCAATACAGGGATAATAGAATTGAACACAAAGAATTGGAGAAGATCCTACTGAAAATCCTACCCAACACTGGAAGTTTTTAGGAAGATGTTGGATAACCATTTGTCTTACATCGTGTAGGGTCTCCTGCCTAAGCAGGGGTTGGACTAGAAGACCTCCAAGGTTCCTTCCAACTCTGTTATTCTGTTCTGTTCTATTCTAAATCTGAAAATCGAAGATTATGGCATAAAATGGCTGTAGGGATCTCAGTAGTTATTGGCATACTGGATATCAAAAAATCTTTGATGACACTTAGAAAATCTGCACATTGACATTTTATCTGTCCATTACAAAAAGCCACACTGCTTAGCTACACATATACTACAATGATACAATACGACATACCTATGAAGCCTACACCAAGCTAAAGAACTGGGACTGTGTTTTCCCGAAAATAAGACCTGGTATTATATTTTGGGGGGCTCCAAACAAGCACTAGAGCTTATTTTTGGGGAAACACGATTTCAGGGTGATTAGCCCGGCTGGGTGCCCTGGCCCCAGCATGCACATAAGAGGCGGCAATTCTGCGAGGACTGATGGTATCCAGCAGCAGCTGCAGCCCGCTATTTCCAAAGTTGGCTCAATCTGGGGCTGTGCAGCCCAGCAAGTGGTGATTCCCTATCCAAGCAGACAGAGGTGTGCTGGGAGGTGCCACATGGACTGCAGGAAAGCTGAGACTCAGTGGGCTATGTAGTTGCCGCAAGAGGCTTGTCTTCATGTGGCAGCACTGGCAGCAGATGAAGGCAGACGAATGGGACGGAAGGCAGGAAATCCCAACATGCCATGCAGGCTGCAGTCAACTCAAGAGATGTGAAGACGAGCATTCCACAGCTGCCAACCAGCCCCGACCCGACTTTCAGCTTTCCTGTGGTTCGCAAGGTATGTCCAGATTGCCTGCCTTCCCCATAACATCTATGCCTTTGTCTGCTGCCGGAGTTGCCACATGAAGACAAGCCTCCTACGGCCATCTGCTGCTCCAGCCCAGCTCTTGGCTTTCCCGCAGGCACATGGCATGTCCAGATTGTATGCCTCCGCTAGCCATTGACTCCACCTGCTGTTTGGACAAGGAATCAGTTCACCTGCGCTGTGTGGCTGCTGCCGGACACTGTCACCTCCTCTGCTGCTCACACCTACCCCTTCACTAGGACCTATTTTGGGGGTAGGGCTTATATTAAGTGCACACTTAAAATCAGGCTAGGGCTTATTTTTGGGTTAATACGGTAGTTGTTACTTCACATTGCTGTGTATATAATAATAATAGTCAGGCACTATCTTGAAGATGAGAGCTATGCCAAAGATTCAATCACTGTAAATACCAAATGCGAATTCAGTCCAAACATCTGGCTGACCTGGCAACCTACCATAAGGAAGGAGGAAAGGAAGAGAGGCAGGGAAGTGCAACCCAACTGGGTGGCTGTTCCACAGAATCTCTGAGTATATAGAGTATCTTTTAATAAGAAGTGCAGCTCAGTATCTATTTCAAAGCAGTTCTCATAATGTGTTCATATTTTGAAAAGTTTAATTATCACTTAATTTACCCAGTCAACCCATCCTCAAATGGAATCTTATTAATCAGAGAGGGGAATGACTAAAATTGTCTATCTCCTACAAATATATTCTACTCCTCTTCAAGCTGCAACATATTGCGGTGTAAATAGAAGCAAACAACTTTATTATCATTATGTTACACTGAGTGGTCTGAACCTGGTACTTAATTAGTAATAGATGACTTACTGTTGTTAATCTCTTAATGTTGCAAAGTTTCTGATCCTTAACACTTTGACTATCGTAAATTGTCAAGCAGTCCAAGGATTTCAGTAACGGGAGGCAAAACACAATAGCTTCATTCTTTGTGGTTGACTTTCTTTGTTGAGAATTGTTGTATGTCATGATAATGAACCTTCATTTATACTTCATAGCATGAAACCTTAAAGGAAAATACATTAGCATCAAATACAAGGAAGAATTTGGACCGTATATTTCAGATTATATAAACAATATCTTCAAATAGATACAGGATTGATTTTGTCCTTCATGGTAGTCATTAATCATTGATAATTCCTTTTATATTAAAAAAAGTTTGATCTTCTGAGTTATTGTGTTTTAATAAAGCTACAAGGAAGGAAAGAGAAATGGACCTTCTTTCTCTTTAGTGCTGTTTGCCCCTTTCTGGATTTTTTTATAAATATACTAGCTGATAACCCAGCATTGCCAGGATATTTATTTATCCGAAACCTGTATTAGACAGGAAAAGTCATTGCTCACTGTGGTGAGAATTAGAGATCTAATTGCCCTGGCCAACAGCCTGGGAACAATTCTACAGAGAATAGCCTTTGAGGTGATTATCTGCATTAGCAGGCATCTCCCCCGACAACCAGCCCTCTTTGCTTGAAGCTGAGGATCTAGGGGGTTTATTGTTAATTTGTTTGTTAGTTTAAGAACCAATCCCCCTTACCAGAGGGAGCTCCCTTATGGAGTACTGTGAAGCCGTTACCATGAGAAATCCATTGTGACATACATTAGAAGCCATTTTAAGGCACAACAGGCTGTATCTTAACAGAACTTGAATATAAAATGCACATGATCAAGTCAAAAGTACTGTGATTTGACACTATGGATATAATTCAATCGTTTTCATTTCAGCAGCCCAAGCGTTTGAGTTATGCTGGAACACAGAGAGAAAGAGGGGGGGGAGGGAGAGAGACAGACAGACAGACACCCCCCCAAGGGGTGTTAGGGGTGTCTTTACCTCCACAGCATTTTTTTCCAGAGAGTAAGTCATCTGTGTAGCAAGTTTGGTTAAATTTACTTGAGGCATTCCAGAGTTATGCTGGAACACACACACACACACACACACACACACACACACACACCCTGAGGGGTGTAGTTTGGTTAAAATTGCTCGAGGCCTTCCAGAGTTATGCTGGAACACAAACACACACACATGCACCCCGAGGGGTGTTAGGGGTATGTTACCCCCACAGCATTTTTTTCCACAGAGTAAGTCATCTGTGTAGCAAGTTTGGTTAAAATTGCTTGAGGCATTCCAGAGTTCTGCTGGAACACACTCACTCACTCACTCTCTCACTCTCACCCCCCCCCCACACCCCTTAGGGATGTCTTACCCCCACAGTTTTGTTTCCAGAGAGTAAGTCATCTGTGTACCAAGTTTGGTTGAAATTGCTTGAGCCATTCCAGAGTTATGCTGGGTTTCTTTTTATACATATAGATAAATGGAGCCCAGTGGACATACTTTGTTTACATACTTCCTTTAAATAGTGTTTACCTGCAATCCCATTATTTGAAATCTAGTAAGTATCACTAGATTTCCATGTGGCTATGGTTCCAAACTATATATTTAGTATCCCATCTTAGTCTGTGGACTTATTATCTTCTTTTCATGTGTCCATTGCTTGGGTCAGATTACTTGTGGAACCTTCTCTTCCCAGTTATTTCTGCCCATTTCATCCAGTTCAGCAGAATGGGTATGCTCTGAGTCTCAGAAGTCAAGCCTTTTTTTGCCACATCTGCTTTTGGGAACATTGCCTTCCTGGAGATTAGGTTGGCCCTGGAGCTACTGGTCTTTGGTAAGGCCCCTGAAGTCCTGGCTTTGTATCTGGCCTGGATTCCTGAATATGTGGACCTGCTATGTGGATATTGGTTTGGTTCTACGTATTTTAATTTTTGCATATATACTTGTTAAATGTTTATTATTCCTCACTACCCAGTCACTGTTGAGATGGGAGGCTAAATAAATTGACTGATTGAGTAAGATTTAAACTTAATATTAACCGCTTCAATCTTGATTGCAGAAAATATGACTTCTGTAACAGAGTTGTTAATGCTTGGAACACATTACCTGACTCTGTGGTCTCTTCTCAAAATCCCCAAAGCTTTAACCAAAAACTGTCTACTGTTGACCTCACCTCATTCCTAAGAGGTCTGTAAGGGGCGTGCATAAGAGCACAAACGTGCCTGCCGTTCCTGTCCTATTGTTTCCTTTCATTATATCCAATTAATATAGTTATTGCATGCTTATGCTTATATATATATGCTTATATGTTATATAGTTACTTTCATGCTTATGCTTATATATACAGTTGTGACAAAATAAATAAATAAAGTCAATAAATTACATCTTTAATTAATATTACATTATTCAAGAGTGGGAATCTAGTGACAGCATTCTCAAATAAAATGTTATAATTGTTGGACTATATTTGGAGTGAGGGATCCTCAGGACTCTTTGAAATTGCTTGTTTTCTTGCAGACATTTAATTAGTAGCATCAGCAGTGCTAGCATTGATGATGTTACCTAGTTTGGGTAATGAAATGTCTGCAAGAAAACAAACAAGCAAGCTCAGAGAGCACCAAGGACCCCTCATTTCAACCCTGAGGCCCAGGTATTCTCCTTTATTGGTATATCTGTGGTGACTATATTTTAGAAAAAAAAATAAAGGCAAATCTGAAAGATGTTTATAAAGATAAAATATTTTAATTGATTATTTTTATAAGTTTGTTTCGCAAAAGAAAATTCAAAAGTAAAACAAAAAAAAACTTTATAAAAAGATTCTAATAAAAATATCTAAAACAATATATGTAAATTTATTTTTAAAAGACAATTCAAATTTTCTATTTTTCACATGAATGTGAAAGATTGTGCATTAAACGGTACCATTTGTATAGTAGAAATTAAATGATCAAAATAAAGGGCAAAACTGACTTTTTGAAACATCTAAAGAAATAACTTTTTGAAATAAAAGATTATCTTCATAATAAATGATATATGATCACTGTAGCTATATCCAACCAGTTGGTTTAACTGATATCTCAGTTTTGTTTGTATTAATGTTTTATTCCTGATTTTATTCATTGCCTTGTTCTCTTAGAATTATCTATTGTAAGCATTTATATTAATTCACTTTACAAGTAGAAATGGTTTTTCCTCTTTTCTACTAATTTGATTCTCCAACGAGAAGAAAGGGCTTTCCAAAATATTAAAGCACATTCATTAATACTATTCTGCAAGAAATATATATAAAATCAAGTAAGTATTTTGAAATTTACATCCTCATGGTTTGAGCCTCTGCATATTAGTAGGTACCCCTAAAAGCAATGGGCTCGCTAATCATTCTAGAAGCAAATATTAATTTTCTGGCTACTAAGACTGTGATAGAGATGTGATATGTGTTTCTTACAAGACACAAACAGATTTAAAAACTAATTAGTGTGCAATGTTGGATGTGCATAGAAGAGGTACTGATTTGGTCATCACTCTGCAAAAATACATGACTAAACTTACCTAGCTAACTGAAACATAATGTTGATTGTGATGCTGCTGCCATTTTTATCTTGATTAAACAACAGGAAGACCCAAAATCCAATGATTCAATCGTAATGATGTTAAAATTACAATTCTTATACAAGTAGACATTGCTATATTGGGATAGTATACAGAAATTCCCCTCTATGTGAATGCCCCAGGTTTTTGTATGATTTTTAAAAATAAACTGTTTACAATTTTTAAAAATTGGTACTCTATACAAAGCACCGAAAAAGAATGAGTTAAAAAGCAAAACAAAATATAGACAAAGAAAAAGAAATCTAATGAAATCTAGTTTATATTAATAACATGTATATATCTTCACACCATTGTACCCTTGCAAACCATTCTTACCTCTATCATACACATATGACAGAAGCAAGATTGAAAAAAGCCTTTTGTTCTTTTAGCTTGTCATTTCTTTCTCTTTGTGGGTCCCAGTTCTATTCAATTATAACTTTTTCAACATTTCGCTTCTTTTCAACCCATTTAAACCTTGTTTCTGTCATTTCTTTTATATTACTGATCTTAATTAATTCTCTCTACATCATAAATTCACCCCAACGTACCTTTTTTGTGTTTTGAAGTCAATATGCATTCATTCAGCAACCTTTCATGCTTTCTCTTCTTGTTTTGCAATGCCACTTCTGGATTAATCCACAGCTATTAGGCTTATTTTATTACTATGCTCTCCTGAAGTATTCAGCCCTCACTTCCATATAACAAACTTGTCACACTATTATCTTAGGATAGGGATCAAGAGAGTACAGAGTGGCATGATCACTCACTTACATGCAACCTATTGGACTGCATGGATCTTGTAGTCCCCCATGCTCTTTTAGCCCCCGCCTGGGTTTTTCAGATAGGTGCAGCTACAGAATACAAAATTCCACACCACACTAGTCAAGAGCTGAGAAATAATTAGAAACATAGGCAAATAACTTTAAACAGAACTCTGTGGCACGTAAGATTCTGAGAGAATAAATAGACCTACTGAATTCAAAGTCGCAGCAAACTTTGTTATAAATTTCCTGTCTCGCACCTACCTGATCATCCCCATTTACCCAACTTCTTCTCAGCTAGAGACTCGTTAGAGGGACAGAAACTGCTACGCTGGGATCTAGAATGACTCAAAGAATGGGTAGGATTTACAAGCCTTATTTATCCCTAAAAATCATTGCTTTACAGATTGTTTGACAATTGTTCAGATTTATGATGGATTCGAAAAACATTATTACCTGGTCCTCAAAGTTACTGCCACACTACTTGCATGGACATGTGATTGTAATTTGGGCACTTGGCAACTGAATAGCATTTATGATTGGTTGCAACATCCTGACTAAAATTTCCAGCTCAATTGTGGTTGTAAGTCAAGGACCATCTGTACTGATTTATAAATCTGTAGCTGTCAATGAGACTAAAGGATTTCCTGCATGTTCAGTGCCCAGCATCCTTTGGCTATCTTCTGATATTTCATCCTTAATGACTTGGTTCCTTCTTATCTACCTCCTGAAGGGATATTTTAACAAGATTCCTGACTTTTCTCTTATGCATGTCTGGTCCATTTTTGGTTTATGCCAACCTCAGCCTACTCTCATATTCCGATATGCAGCAAGTAATCAATCAATCAATCAATCAATCAAACAAACAAACAAACAAACAAACAAACAAACAAACAAACAGTATGTGTATCAATTAATACTATTGTATTTTGAATCCCATTTCACCCACAACTATTTTTTTCCTAAGCTCAGTATCCAATGTTTCTTTGTTTATGTTTACTCTTGTACATGGATGCATTTGTAATACCTCTATTACAGTAACTCCTGAAACCAAGCAAGTGTTTTCCTGGGTTCCTATGTTTCAAGTATAGAGGGCACAACAATCATATTACCCTTCTGTAATGTTTGCCTTTATTTATTATCCTGCAATCAGGTTGCCTTTATGCAAACCCAAGAAAAGACATGGGTACTTTACATGGTACTGATAGGTGAAGTGGCATCATGTCTACTCTAAAAAACATTTTTAGTTTTGAAACGGAAGCATTGTTACTTCTTCCGTGTATAGCATTCTTCAAATTAAAAGATACAGATGCACTCTTGACTTATACATTAAACAAGTTGCAAATATTCTAAAAAAACCCACAACCATATTTTAACATTACTCTAGTTACACTATCTGTATTTGCAGTTTTTCCATTTTTTAACATTTCCATAAGATTTGTAATTTCCTTTTCTTTTAGACACTAGCATTTACAGCATTCATTTCAATTCCATTCTTTTATGCATTGAATAATTCCTCTATCTGCCATTATCCATCCATTCATCCATCCATCCATCCATTTTCTTTCAGGATTCAGTTTCATCCCAAACATTGCATTTTTTTTATACTTTCTCTTTTCAAGATATTCTACTTCCATTTAATCTTCAAAAAGCTCTTTTGCTTTTTCTCAAGATTTCACTTGAGCAAAATAAGTGCACATACTTTGTAGAAAAGTTCTTAGTAATTTATATCTTCTATAGCTCATAAAGAGAAAGCATATACATGTACAAATAAACTATGCTGAATGACATTAGAAATGGTTCATGATGTTACTTCTTTTCATGGGCTCAGTCTCAACTGACTTCATGTATTTATTTGCTTCCATTAGACACGTAGTCAGGCTCTTCATAAAATAAAGCAGGATGAATTTATTTCAAAATAATATATATATTTTCATCCCACAATCATATCATAATGTAAGATGAATGAAATAATTATTGGGGGAGAGGCCAGAGCAAAATCAACTCTGATACCTTTGATGTTGGAATCTGCAAAATATTATCATGTGGGAGCCCTGTGCAATTCCATGTGTGAAGCTCATATATATTAAATCAGCATTATGGTATGAAAATTAATTCTAGTTCATGATTTTTAGAATGGAATGGATTTTTAGAATGGAATAAGGAGGTGAAAATAATCTGATAATTTGGAATGTACATCCTCTCAAATATGTCTACTCACCTATCAAATTTAAACTTTTTTTGGAATTGTTGCAGTCTAAATTCTACTCTGCGCATGCGCGAGGATGGCGGTTTTCTAGAGGAGCTCGGATCGGCGTGGGGTACTTTTTCCCGAATGGAGGACTCCGGATGACCTACCAGGCTGCTCTTGTCCCTCGGCACGCTGTACCATCTGCTTGGCGGCCGCAGGAGAGGTCTTCTGGCCTTCTCGGATGTGCGGCAGCCGAGAACGGGCCGAGGGAAGAGCGGCAGACCGGTTGGTGGCGGCCATCTTGGGGACGCGAGGGAGGCGAGGGAGGCCTGCTGTTGCCTGTATGGATTGCAGGCCTCGATTTTCGGCCTTGATTTCGGCCCGGCTCCAGCCGATTCCAGCGGCGATAAGACTTCGGCCCGTTTCTATCTGGGGTATGGATTCCGGCCCGTTCGCCTGCCTGTGGGCCCGCCTGCTCCATCGGCGCTTTGTTGCGCCTGGCGGGGCCTTGTGGGCCGTGGGGCGGCTGTGCAGCGGCGTCAGTGTTCTGCGGCCCCTTCGGCGGCGGGCGTGGTGAGGCCGCGGTCGGAGATGAGGCCGGAGGCAAGGCTATGGTTTGTCTCCCTCTTCTGGCACTTCTGGCACTTTACATCGTGCTTTGTTCATTTGCCTCTTGTTGTATGGCTTGCCTTCCCCCCCCCCCCCCCCGGACTTTTGACCATCGAAGTTGGGTCGCCAGGTATTTTTACCCACGGGTTTCTGGACTGGACTGGACTGGACTGGATTGGACTTTGGACTATGAACAGACTGACAGACTGACAGTCATTTCTACCTTTATTAAGACCTTTCGTAGAAACGTTTTCCATAGGTTTACCATGGAGGCTGCCGGTCTGTTTGCTTAGGCTTATCATCTTCATCTGGTTCCAGCTTTATTTGTCCTCTTTGACATCTGGACATCCGTTGGAGGATCCATCTTTTAATGTCTTACCATCTGGGATGTTACCATCTTAGCACCCTCACCGATTCGTACTTTTCTATGCGTTACGCTGCACAGGAACTCTTGCGCCTGCGAGGTGCCCCCGCCTCGCAGGAATGGCCCGCCTCATTACCAAGGGCCGGCCTCAATGACGGGTCTTGGGACCCACAGAGGTGGCATGCGAAGAAAGAGCCTTTGGGGTTTTTTAGACAGGGCATTTTTAAGGGGTGGGAGGGTTAGGGCGGGCGATGGGGGTAGCCCGGCGGGAGGGAAACCAGTTCCAGCGCATGCTCGTGGCGACTATCAAATGGGTTCGGAGGTTATGGGGGGGGAGTGTGTTCCTTTGTGTGAGGGTGAGTCTATTTGCACGGTAAGTGGGAGGGGCAGATATGGCGGAAGGGGGGGATCGTATCGACATAGGGGGTCACGCGTTCGATGTATGCAGGCGATCGCGTGCCCCGATCCCCCTGACTTTACCCGTTCCCCGGATGGTCAAGACCCTCAGAGCCTGGGCCTTCGTTTGATGTTATGCAACGCACGGTCCGTGGCCAATAAGGCCCCCCTAATACATGATCTGATTCAGGGGGGTGCCGCGGATATTATAGGCGTTACGGAGACCTGGTTGGGCACTGAAGGGGGTGTGCCCCTGGTTGAGATGTGCCCACCGGGTTTCCGTGCATTCCATCAGCCGAGGGCCCAGGGTAGGGGTGGAGGGGTGGCGGTTGCTATCAAAGAGAGTCTAGAGCCGAGGGAGACCACTGTACCTCAGATTGCCGGGTGTGAATCCCTCTTTGTGAGGTGGGGTCATAGATGTCAGATGGGCTTGCTGGTCGCGTACCTGGCTCCTTGCTGCGTGACAGCTGCCCTGCCCGAGCTCCTAGAGGTGCTTGCCGGGGTGGCAGTGGAGACCCCCAGACTTTTAGTCATGGGGGACTTTAACCTGCCATCTGCCGGCTCGTCATCGACGGTAGCTCGGGAGTTCTTGGCTTCCATGATGGCCTTGGACCTGACTCAAGTAGTGGATGGCCCCACTCACATTGGGGGAGGCACACTGGACCTGATTTTTGTCTCTGGTCAGTGGTTGAGAGATCTGGACTTAAAGGAAATAGTCATTGAACCTTTGTCATGGTCAGATCACTCTCTCCTTCGCCTGGACTTTCTGACCGCTACCCAACACCGCAGGGAGACGGAACCATTACGTTGGTACCGTCCCAGGCGCCTGATGGACCCAGAGAGGTTCCGGACGGAGCTTGGGCCACTTCCTGAGGGTCTGGCTCACGGCACGGCAGAGGAACTAGCTGCAGCCTGGGAACGGGCTGCGGCTGGGGCTTTAGACCGTGTCGTGCCTTTGCGGCCTCTGACCCGGCGCAGATCCCAACCGGCTCCTTGGTTCTCCGAGGAGCTGAGGGGGATGAAACGCCAGAGAAGACGCCTAGAGAGTTCCTGGAGGTCCAGCCGTTCAGAGGCTGATCGGACACTAGTTAGATCCTATACTAGACCTACCTAGTGGCACTGAGGAAGCGAGGCGTTGCTCGCCTCCTCCCTCATTGCGCCGGCAGATAACCGCCCAGCTGCCCTGTTTGGTGACCCGCTCCTCCTTCGCCAGGGGAGCGGATGACCGTGCAGGGACGTGCTGAGGAGTTTAACGGTTATCTATACGATAAAATCGTTCAGCTTAGGGACGGTCTGGACCAAAATTGTGGCGATTCGGACGGGGCATCTGAGGGCGGTCTTGGTGATGTTGTTTGGGATGAGTTTGACCCTGTGACTCCCGAGGACATGGACAGGTTGCTGGGTAGATTGAATGCCACCACGTGTTTACTGGACCCGTGCCCCTCCTGGCTGGTGCTGGCCACTCAGGAGGTGACACGAGGCTGGCTCCAGGGGATTACGAGTGCTTCCTTGTTGGAGGGAGTCTTTCCGGCCGCCTTGAAAGAGGCGGTGGTGAGGCCCCTCCTCAAGAAGCCTTCCTTGGACCCGGCTGTTTTAGGTAATTATCGTCCGGTCTCCAACCTTCGCTTCGCGGCGAAGGTTGTAGAGAGTATGGTGGCATATCAGTTCCCCCTGCACCTGGAGGAAACTGTCTATCTGGACCCGTTCCAGTCCGGCTTCCGACCCGGTTACAGCACTGAGACGGCTTTGGTCGCGTTGGTGGATGATCTCTGGAGGGCCAGGGATAGGGGTTATTCCTCTGCCCTGGTCCTATTAGACCTCTCAGCGGCTTTCGATACCATCGACCATGGTATCCTGCTGCGCTGGTTGGAGGGATTGGGAGTGGGAGGCACCGTTTATCGGTGGTTCTCCTCCTATCTCTCCGACCGGTCGCAGACGGTGTTGGCGGGGGGGCAGAGGTCGACCCCGCGGTGCCTCACTTGTGGGGTGCCGCAGGGGTCGATTCTCTCCCCCCTTCTGTTCAACATCTATATGAAGCCGCTGGGTGAGATCATCAGTGGCTTCGGTGTGAGGTACCAGCTGTACGCTGATGACACCCAGCTGTACTTTTCCACACCGGGCCACCCCAATGAAGCTATCGAAGTGCTGTCCCGGTGTTTGGAAGCCGTACGGGTCTGGATGGGGAGAAACAGGCTCAAGCTCAATCCCTCCAAGACGGAGTGGCTGTGGATGCCGGCATCCCGGTACAGTCAGCTGAGTCCGCGGCTGACTGTCGGGAGCGAGTCATTGGCCCCGATGGAGAGGGTGCGCAATTTGGGCGTCCCCCGGAATGACGGGCTGTCTTTTGAAGACCATTTGACGGCCGTCTCCAGGAGAGCTTTCCACCAGGTTCGCCTGGTGCGCCCCTTTCTAGACCGGGATGCCTTGTGCACAGTCACTCACGCCCTTGTGACGTCTCGTCTGGACTACTGCAATGCTCTCTACATGGGGCTCCCCTTGAGGGGCATCCGGAGGCTGCAGTTAGTCCAGAATGCAGCTGCGCGGATGATAGAGGGAGCCCCTCGTGGCTCCCGAGTGACACCTATCCTGCGCAGGCTGCACTGGCTACCTGTGGCCTTCCGGTGCGCTTCAAGGTGTTGGTGAGCGTCTTTAAAGCGCTCCATGGCATAGGGCCGGGTTACTTACGGGACCGCCTGCTGCTACGAATACCTCTCACCGACCGTGCGCTCTCACAGAGGGACTCCTCAGGGTGCCGTCGGCGCGACAGTGTCGTCTGGCGACACCCAGGGGAAGGGCCTTCTCTGTGGGGGCTCCCGCCCTCTGGAACGAACTCCCCCCAGGACTTCGTCAACTTCCGGACCTCCGAACCTTTCGCCGCGAGCTTAAAACCCACTTATTCATCTGCGCTGGACTGGGTTAGTTTTTAAGTTTATGGGTTTTTTAATGGGTTTTAGTCCTAAATTTTAATTGAGGCCAATTTAATAAGTTTTTTAATTGTATTTTAATTGTATTTATAGTGTATTGTGTATTTTTTTTACTTGGCTGTGAACCGCCCTGAGTCCTTCGGGAGAAGGGCGGTATACAAATTTAAATAATAAATAAATAAAATAAATAAATAAATAAATGGGATCCATTCAAAGTTCAGAATGGCTAAAACACATGGTAAGATATGTAACTATGCTACTGCTTCTATTTAGGAATGCTCTTTTTTGTTATCGAAACAATATAATTACGTAGCTTGTTTTTTTCCCTTTTAGCAAGCTATATATATTCATCTTCATGTTCTAGCAAGTTATTTACAGAGAACGTGTAGAAATTTTGAAGAGCAGGTACTAGAGAAGAAAGATATATTAATAGATATTACTGGACATGTTTATAGCAGTATTCTTCAGCTTGGTACCATCCATGATGTATTACAATTTTGACAATTCTTAACCAGCATTAGTCTTTAGCAATATTGTCTGGAACTGGTAACACAGCTGTAACTAGCATTTTTGATCCCTGGAGCAGATCAGACCTGAGCAGAAGGATTCAGGCTGGCCTAATCAAACAAGCATCACTTTGCACCATCTCCCTTGCTCTATCACTTTGCCAAAGAGCAGATTGGCATGCCAAGAGCAGCAACCTGATTCTATACCTGGCACCAAGCTTCCAGATAGCTTCCACAGACAATGTTCAAGCTTACTGTTTGTAACTAGGTGGGGCATTCCTGCTGTCCCATCTTTGGTATGTCCCTGGCTGAGAACAATGAAAATTGTCCTCTTGAGGCTATCAAATGAGGACAACTACTATTCACTAATAGAATTTGTGGATTTCTACATAGTTCATGTTGATTTTTCTGTATGTATTCATTGCATCGTACCGTAATGGTCTTTCAGATCTCTGCTGACTAGCATAAACTACAATAACAAAAAACCCTTGCCACCACTTCTAATTACATGCCTTTGAGGTTCTGTTTTGAGAAAGGTTATTGTCAGAGACTGGGAGGCTGAGAAAAGAATGACTGAGATACAGACACAAATGACCAAGAGATAGTAGGCAAACTATACTGCAGCTTTTTTGAAAGCATTCAAAGGGACTTAAAACATTATAGAAAATTCCTATAAATGAGCTAGAAAATTTCTATTAGGTTCCACTTGAGATTTGTCCAGCTAATACTAAAGATATTTTATTAAAATCTGTGTAATTCTTGCCCATTATGTGACACGACAGTTACATGTATATACAAAGATATATTCAGGTAGAAAACCTTATCTCCTAAATTGAGGTCAAAGTTTCTTATGCTATATGCGCCAAACTATTACTTGAAATGAATCATTTTGTTAAAGGTTACCTGAGTCAATTCTTTTTCTCATTTGTTATTTTTTTCTTTCCAAACATCAATTGACTATAGTAGTCCTTGACTTATAACCATAATTGAACCCAAAATTTCTGTTGCTAAGTAAGACAATTGTTAAGTGAGTTTTGCCCCATTTTACGGTCTTTCTTGCCACAGCTGTTAAGTAAATCACTGCAGTTGTTAAGTTAGTTACATGGTTGTTAAATGAATGCAGCGTCCCTATTGACTTTGCTTGTCAGGTTACAAAAGGTGATCACATGACCCTGGGCACCGCAATTGTCAGTTGCCAAGTGTCTGAATTTATTTATTTTTTAGTAAAAAAGTTTTATTTCCATTTTCCAACAACCTATTCAATATACAGTCTCTTATTCAACATTAGTCATTAACTTTCATTTGTTACTTATTCGGACCTGCCCAGCTACCACTTCCTTCCCTAACAAACCTTTCCTCCTCCCTTCTCTACTTTCTTCTACTTTCTTCATCCTTCCTCTCCTTCGCTTTTCTACATCCTCTCCTCCTTCCCTACTCTTCTCTTCCACCCTTTCTAACCCTCTCCCTTTCCCCTTTCTTCTTCCTCTCCTTTCCCCCTTTTCTACTTCTGTCTTTCCTATCTACTTTCTTCCTTCACTCTCTCCTCTCCCTTTCCATTCCCTTCTGAAATGGCAGCTGAGCAGCCCCGATTTCATTTCAAATTATTTCTATTTCTTAATTACATATCTTCAATCATTCCTTTACATTGATCCTTCATCTCCCCCTTCCCCTCCCTCTCCCCTCCCACCCCCCCGAGACTTCCCAGAACAAAGTACAGGGTATAAGATTAACAATCATAAATTAAAATACAACATAAGTCATAATCCATAGTCACTCCTCTCTCTAAGACCTTAACTCCCCTTCCAGAAACAAAAAAGTACATTCTTCTTCCAGTCCATTATATATCAGTCCATTCCACTCCTAAAATCTTCAGAATCTTCCAATTAAATTAGTATTTCCAGTTCATCAATAAAATACATAGTTTTTAATATCCAATCTTCATCAATTAACACCAAATATATATCAATCCATTCCACTCCTGAAGTCTTCAGAATCTTATAGTTTTTAATATCCAATCTTCATCGATCAAGACCAAGACGATATTCCATCTTCCAGTATTCATCAGAAATTCTTTTATAATATACCTTTCTTCCTTAAACAGTCTCCCAAATATAATTCATATTTCCAGCTTAAATTCTTAAATTTTTATCCATTCTCCAAAAATAAAAAATATTCTATCTTCTCATATCTTTAATATCACTTACATAAATCAAATAACATTGCTAATATTAATATTTCTTCAATTTACCTTATATCTGCCAAATAACATTATTAAAATTATAACTTATATCCAAAATATATCAATTATAACAATTAAACTCTATTTAACCAAATACCAACATTACATCCATAAGTTTTTCTATCTGTCCTCCAAAAGTTAAACAATATTCCATCTTCCCATTCCTTTATACCTCACATATATCAAATAGTAACACCTTATACCCAAAATAAGTCAGTTGTAAAAATTAAACCCTATATATATATATATATATATTAAAAAAAATACCATCAAAATCACATCTTAAGCATTCTCCTTCCCCTTGTCTTCTATCTTACACATTTTCCACCATCTGCTCACCAATCAGCTTAACATCTAACAATAAAGAATTTCCAATCTTTAATATATTGGTGTAAAAATCTTTTTTAAAAACTTATTAAGAAGTGTCTGAATTTTGATCACATGACCATGGGGATTCTGCAAGGGTCCTAAGTGTGAAAAAAGATCATAAGTCACTTTTTTTCAGCACTGTATAACTTTGAATGGTCACCGTAAATTGTTGTAAGTCAAAGACTACCTGTACTTACATAAAACAGTCTGCATTATATTCTACACAGTTGATGAAATGAAATCAACAAAAATGTCCATGACAATATTTCTGGAACATTAGCAATAATCACCCACTATATTTGATGGAATTTTAGGGCATTTCTAAAAAAAAAACAATGGCAAAATTAATGGAAAGCATTTTATAATTTACACAAGATTGGGGAATCATGGCTTTATTTGATCATTAAGGGCCACACTGCCTGAGACCGCTGGGAGTTAACAATTTATGTGTATCTGATGGGCTCCGTGTCCTCACCACCTACCTCTCTTGAATTAGCTTTACATATATGTTCCTTTTTTCTGACTGAAATTAATCCAATCTAGAATTTAAAAAATTGTACTGACAATGTTCTGGAAAATTGATTTTGGAAAAGCTCTTAAGTTTAAGAATCAAAATGGCATTTACAAAAAACAAGATATTGAGACTCAAAGTTAACAATAAATGAAAATGTCACCTTTTCCCTTGTAACAAACCCATAATTTTGTAACAGACATGAATTTGCAAAACATGTACATTATGTCCTTTGTTGTTTTAAAAATTGTTTCTATAGTGAGCAACGTTTTTATATAAATGAAAAAATAATTAGGAGATGGAATTATGGATGCAGACAGTTAACGGTGGATGGAAGCACCTCTTTTCTATTTCTGCTACTCTAGTTTTCTCTATATAATCAAAAAGGCACTTGACATCAATGTTAATTAAAATATAACATACAAATAATTTGGTTTGAAGCAGGCATTTAATAGTTGTTTATGTTGCCTTAAGAATTTGGTTTTTTATAATGCTCTCATGCAGCTAAATAAATACATAGAAATGGACACAAACACTTTTGAATACATTAGCCTGAAAAATAGAAATTATTTCGTTTAAATCAAATTTCTCATACTCAGTATGACTTCAGTTTGGAAAAGATTTCGTTCATGTTTTTATAAAATGTCATTCTATTCATTTTGTACACACAAAAGTAAAGGAAAATCTACTCATGGCAACTGTTTTCTTGCTGCTCTCTTTTTATCTCTTTCCTTTTTTCTACTACAGTTAACTTTCATCCTCCTCTTCCACCATCTTCCAGAATATGCTGAGGTTTGTATTTCATATAACTACTGCAGAAAATAAACTACAGACAAACGCTGGCCAAAATACAGGCCTTTCTTAATTATCATATTTGCACAACTGTAACAAGTCTAAATGCATTACCTACAACAATTCCAATGTTACACCAGGAAGTCTGTAGAGATTCTCAGTCATCCAGGTCATGGTTGTCCCAAAGGTGCTTTTCCAGGAGGCAGATGGTCTTTGTTTTTTCTTTTGAAGACGTTTCGCTTCTCATCCAAGAAGCTTCTTCAGCTCTGACAGAATAGTGGGGAATGGAAGGATTTATATTCCTTGTAGACAGCTGGTAATTTGCATCCTTTTAGAGGGTTGTTGAAGCACTTGGAAGTTTATCTGTGTCTCCAGAATCACCTGAGTACACAGGAGCACAGGAGCCAGAAGCACTACTCAGGTGACCCTGAGGACACAGATAAACCTACAAGTGCTTCAAGGACCCTCTAAAAGGATGCAAATTACCAGCTATCTGCAAGGAATATAAATCCTTCCATTCCCCACTATCCTGTCAGAACTGAAGAAGCTTCTTGGATGAGAAGTGAAACATCTTCAAAAGAAAAAACAAGAAAGTCCAGTTGCTTTCTGAAAAAGCACCCTTGGGTTATACCAGGAAGCTTTCAACTAGCTATGGAATATTATTCGTAAAAGTCCAGCCAAGTGCCATACAAAATTAAGCAATGTGTGATTTGTTTGTACGAAAATTCAAAGAAGAATTGCCCTAGATTTTTCCTAAGGCACCTCCACAGAATTCCAAAATCAGGGCTATATCTGTATAACCCAAGTAATTTGTTTATATCAAAATTGTGCTTATAATAAAATAATAATAAATTAAGATGCGCATGTTGACTTTGCCTTTCTCCAGAAATCTGAGGATGTATGCATTGTAACGTCCCCATACATTTTAACAATTGAAAACCACAACACTGATTAAAAGATATTCTGCAGACAAACATGCTTATGCCAACTTTTGGAGTTTTAAGTTCTCAGAGTGTGTAATTTAAAATCCAGATGGAAATATACAGTATTATATTTTTTTTGTGTTATATAGAACATAGAACTGTATATAGATCTCAACTTCTTCTACAGCCAGGTTTACATAATAATGGAAGATCAGATCTATCATAGATAAGAGGTTGGGTAGATGCTATTGAGTCAGGTGACTCCTGTTTACTGACTGAATAAATGCTAACCATTTGATCAGTCTTTAATATTAACCTATACCTCTCTCAAAGACAGTCCTGAAAGTTCTTTGATCCTACCCATTCACCTTATTGATTTTACACCTCCCCCTTTCTACTTCCCTCAACTTTGCCAGGCAAAGGTCTTCTTCTAGTCCTCCAGTTCATTTCTAGTCCTTTTTTGGGGGGGCTGTCAGTTGTTTTCATCACATGTCCCAAAGGCGAGAATTTCTTCTTCTTTAAGGGAGCAAAAATTACAATGATTTAGTTCAGGACTGACTGATTTAATCTCGCCTCCATGGTATTCTTCGTAACTGTATCTTCAGATCCATAACTGGAAGGTTTCTATCTACCTTCTCCATGTCCATCTTTCACAGCAGTACATACAGACAGACAAGAGGTACAGTCCAAAGTACTTGTCTATTTTCTCTTTAAATTTTGGCATCACTGCATCTTTCTTACAAATGGACGTTGCATTTTAGACCGTATTTCGCTATATTTAATAATATCAGATTCTATATTGGAAAAAACGAACGTGTGAGCAACATACATCTTTAAATATTGCATAACCTCACCTTGCTATTAATAGTTATCTTTTCCCTTTCCTTGTGGAAATTCGGTTTTTATAACTCTTCTTCCAAACCCGCAGAAACCCAAACCTTGAGAGAGAGAGAGAGAGAGAGAGGGGCGTGCCGCGAACAGGGGGAAACGTGTGAAAGAAGCAGAGCCAGCTCTGGAAGCTCCCCCGCGCGCCCCCTGTTGTTCACGGGTAGAACGTGAAGTGGGGAGGAAGAAACGTTGTCGGTGCTAGCCCAACCCACCACCTGTGTGCGGGCTACAACTCCCCCTCCTTCTTAAAAGAGAGAGAGAGAGAGAGAGAGAGAAGCGCGCCACCCTTCGTAGGACATACAGTCTGACTTGGCAAACGCGTGACGCGTGCGCAACCGTGCCTGCGCGCGCAGATCTAAAGAAGCGCGAGGCGGTGCCACCCCCACCTCCCCCCCCACCACACCATCACTTCGTTCATCAGGGAGCCGCGCGTGCAAGCGGGTGGCGTGCGGCGCGCGCTCGCTCTTTCGCTCGCTCGTTCGCTCGCTCGCCCTTTGCTTCTCTGGTTCCTCCTGCTGTGTTGGTTGTTTTGTGAGGAGCAGCAGCGGCTCAATGACTGAAGGCGAGTGGGGAGCGCCTAGCCGCCGCCATCACCGCCGCCGTCCCATCAGCAGAGCCCCCCCAGTTGGCTTGCATCTGAGGAAGACGTAGTGAGCCGCTCCTTATCGAGATGTGGTGAGGCAGGCAGGAAAGACCCTCCCCCACACACACCTCTGCTTCGCAACCCCTCCCCCAAACTTCGGGACAGAGGACGGGAAGAAGGAGGATTCGAAGTTGCCGCGCCCCGAAAGGGTGCTTGGACAGAGCCCGACACCGGAGTAGGTGAGTGAGGAGGAAATCAACAATTCATTTCGGCTGACGCCCTGCCTAGGTAGGTAGGTAGGAAGGAAAGGAAGGAAGGAAGGAAGGAAATTGAACGCTGAATGGGTGTGCCATACTGACCTATGCGAGGTTGAGGGGAAAGAGATTCTGTCATCGTCCTTGATTCTTCTTGTTCCCCCTCCCACCATTTCCATATCGTTGGTACATTGATGTGGAAGCAAGAAATAAGGTTCCAGAATATGTATAAATGAACTTCTATCTATTGGTGTGAGCTTATAACATATGTATACGGTATTCTGAATCGATACTTTAATCTGCTACATAAAACTATTTCTAGAAAAGAACACACACACACATCTTTAAAACACTGCTTCTTTATGAAGCTGATCCATGTTCTTATTTTAAAGTGAACTGAAATTGAGGATACTTATTATGTTATTGGAATGAAAAACCGATAATACATTGATGGGAATAGTGACATTGCCATGCCATGGGAAACGTATTTTGTAAACAGGAATCCTGTCCTTCCAACCTGTTCCAATACCAATTTGTCATTGCTGAAGGCATAGCAAAACTTACAGAAGAAAAGAACCCCAGTGCTATGTTAGTGTGTTGTCCGTGCACTGGAAGTCTGATATTATAGGAGACACAGGGAGTGAATCTTTTGGTGGTGACTTACTGGGTGGGGAAGTGGGTTTCATTTGTAAAACTGTTAGGACAGGAAATGGTAATTTGTAGTTTACTGGTATCAATGCCAGAAAATTGGATAAAACAATAATGTGTGAGAAAACATTTTAATTCAGTATTCATGTATAAGAGATGAAGCATATCAGCCAGAATGAGGGGTTGCAATGCATTACTAGTTCAGTAGATTATCATAGGCACTTTTTACTGTAAGTATAACATTTTATAGATTAAAATGTCAGTGTCAGCTGTGTATGGAGAATACTAGATATTTTCAAATAAAGAACATGATATGTATTGGAATGTAAAGGGCTATCTGAGCTATATAGATATGACTTCATTGGAATTGTTAAACTGCCTGTGGGCCATTTCAAGACTTGTTGATATTCATGTATTTAAAATATATTTATTAGGCATTTTATAGTGTCATTTATAATAAATATCTTAAAAGTACCAGTAAAATTAAAACATTAAAAATTTAATCAGTCAGCAATTTAAGCCAGTTTAAAAATTTATGTTTTAAGGCCTTTTAAAAGATGTGACAGTATCAGTTCATCAGAATAACAGAGTTATTTTGGGATCTCTGGGGCTACAAAGAAGGTTTAATTACTTGTCATCATCTGATGAGCCAGTGGAAACTATAGGTAGAAGCCTTCAGGTCACCTCAATGAACCATGGAAGGAGCCGGATTAAAAAGACAAAGTGTTCTCTGAGGTAATATTGAACTTAACTGTATGCAACAATTTATATTTAGCAATAATTTTGCAGTTAATGTAATGATTTTATCAAAGATACTGTATAATTGTCTTTTTGAGTACCATTGTTATTTGGAGGTAGTTTCACTTAGAACACATTTAAAAAGTGCAAACATTTAAAAAGTATGTTTTACATAAAGTATGTTAGTGGAAACAAAACATTCCAACTCAAAAGGCTTACGTACATGCCTTCTATGAAGGGTTGTGCAAGTGCCATCTGTGCATGCATATATAAAGACAACTAGGGCAGTCTTTGACATACAGTAGCTGTGCAAGCCTTTCAAAGGATATGCATTAAATCAGTGCATTAAAACAGTGATTAACTTGTGTTAACACAGTTTGCAAAATGTGTTTATTTTGTATATAGTTAAAGAGCATATTGTGTAGCCTGGATTTTACCAGCATGATTTTTCTAAAAATGATGCAGTTGATGTAGCAAAGTGATAGTATATGCTCCTATTCCTCACTGAGAAATTGGAAACAAATCTGGATCCAGAAGCTCCTCCAAATTATGATCCAATCCAGAATTAGGAGATCTACTTTCACCTACACAATGGGCCCTTTCATTTTATTTAGATTTACTGTTATTAACTTTCATTTCACAAACCTTACAGACTTAGGTGGCTATTCAGAAGAAATTTTATTGAAATATTATGGAGAAATAGATTTGAGTGGTAGCACCTTATTCTTGAAATTACTCATGTGATCATTCACTGGTTTATAGTGAAGGGTCACCTGTATGTTAATGATACCAAATTGCGTTGCTATATCCTGAGCTGAGCAGGAGATTGTGTGCCACTGTTAGTCTGGTAACTCTGAATAATTAGACGAGATGAAACACCACAATGAAAGTTATGGATTTACCAGAACTCATCTGGCTCTATGTTACTTCCATCTGTAACTCTAAAGAAGCACATGTAAATTTGAGGTTCCTCCTGAGCTTACAGTTCCTGCAGGAACAACAGGTGGAAGACATGGCTAGGAGACTCTTGTGAACTGCTTTGGAATGCAACTTGGATAATTGCATTTAAAATTACAGTTTGCTAATAACCTTTGGAATTGTTTTAAGTTGTGTTTAAGATACAGGTAGCCTTCTCATAAACAACTGCCCTGTAAAGTGACCATTCAAGGTTATGTCGGCATGCTGAAAAAGTAACTACAACTGGTCCTTGCATTTATTGCAACATATCGGCAGTCACGTGATTGAGATTCAGACACTTTACAATTGTTGCAGCATCCAATAGTCACATGATTGCTATTTCCTTGCGTCACAGCCAGCTTCTGACTATGAATGGATAAGCTTGTAGTAAAATTGCAACTTCTAGTTATGTGATATCTTGCTTAGCAACCATGATGGAAATGAGGTCACGTCTCTCATGGACACATGATATTTTGCTTAATGACTCCATTGCTTAGTGACAGAATTGCTGATCTTAATTGTGCTCAAGGTTCTGATCATTAAGTGAAGTCTCCCTGTATTCAGGTTTGAATGTGGCCCTGGCCCAAAGTTATGCAACTTTGTTAAAGAATTTATACAGGAAGAAGACTTTTTTCAGCTTTGCTGTGGGATTGCAATTATATTTGAAAACTGATAATTTTAAAAATTGTTTTGAAGCAAAATATTTATAATTGATCAAACTGTTATAAATGTTGACTGAAAATAATGGTTATACCTGATTCCAGTAGGACTGGAATTGATCAGCAAAATTAGTAGTAAATCAGGCAATATCAGAAATACAATTTAGTAAAATGTGTTGATTCAGATTATGTTGTTTTCTAGTAATATAAATAATTGGGAATGAGACCATTGTTTCATTCTGGACAATTCTGATATAGTTGCTGAAATATGTATCTGTTGTCAGTCTACTGACTTAATCAGTAATAGTCAATTTGAGGTTACTGACATGAAAACGGTTATTCTCTTTATAAAAAAAAAAAGGAATCCCAAAGGAAAAATAAATATAAACATTCAGATGCAAATATAAGTCACAAGTTGCCAATTCCAGCTGAAATTGATCTTGGAAATTTCTTTCCCATCACAAAATATGTAGAAGTAATACACATAAATGTGCATACATGTGAAAAATGTGTAACAGAGATCATACTCCATAATGGACCAGACAAGACAAGAAAAGTAACCTTTATAAATATATTTAATGGAATTAGTAGAACCCTTTTCAATCTGGGTTCAACAAAGCTAGGCTCAACAAAGAGACAATATGGATGATATGGGTTACGACCTTGAAAATCTCATGTGGCATGGGCCAAGTTACCTATAGAATTGTCTTTGTCTCATTCATTGTCCTATCCCACCTGGTCAGGCAGAGAAGGTATCTTGCAGACCCCAATGGTTAAATAATTGTGAACTTGCAGAGTCCAGGAGTAGAACCTTCTTTGTAGTTGCCCCCACCCTTTGGAACATTCCCCCTCTCCTTGAGGCAAGGCAGGTCCCCATTCGACTAGTACTTTGAATTATCTGAAGACAGGCTCTGCAGATGTCCTTGGGGCTCATAGAAGAGTATGCAGCCATGGGGCTGGTTAGTGTCTTGAAGGCTTTCCCAGCTTTTAAATATAATTAAATTTAGCTTTTATGTTTTAGATCCGTGAGGGCGAACCTATGGCACGCGTGCCAGGGGTGGCACGCAGAGCCCTCTCTGTCGGCACACGTGCCATTGCCAGCTGATCTTCGGGTTTCATGCGTCCTGGCCAGCTGGTCTTTGCAGGCGCTGGAGTGCCAGAAAGCACCCTGAAAATGCTCCCAAACCAGGCTGTTTTTTGGGCTGTTTCCAGGCCTTTTTTGGGCCATTTTCAGGCCATTTTTCAGGCCTTAAAAATGCTCCCCCCAATGTCCAGAAAACAGCCCCAAAAACAGCCTAAAAAGAGGCATGCACACCCCAGCCAGCTGGTCTTTGGGTTTCCAGTGCTCCGGTGCGGGCACATTCACATACATGCATACACATTCTGATTTGGGCACTCGGTGCCAAAAAGGTTCACCATCACTGTTTTAGATTTTAGTTGTACACTGACCAGAATCACTCTGTGAGTTTTTCTAAATTTGACATAAATAAATAAATAAAATTGATTGGCTTTGTGGAGAACCTTTGGAAGGCTTGGAACAGAGGTGATGTACCTGTCCTGGCTCTCCTGGATTTCTTGGTGGCTTTTGACATTATTAAGCATGGTATCTTTGTAGTCTAGCTTTGAGTCTTAGGAGGCATGACAGTGATTCATCTCCTTGCAGGATCACTTCCAATCAGTGCTGTAGGGGGAAGGCCCAATCTTAGGTTTCTACATTGTGAGTGCCTCAAAGCTTTGATCTCTCAATTCTCCTTTTTTACATGAAGCTGTTGGACAAGATTATTTGTTGGCAAGGGGTGCAATATCACTATGCTTATGATAATTCAATTGTATTTTATCACCTCTAGCTGATAAAGGAGATAATGCTGTTTAGATGTTGTCCCAGTGGCTGGAGGCTCTAAAGGTATGGATAGGAAGCTGCCAGCTTAGAGTTATCCCTAGTAAGGAGGTATAACTCTGGGTTTTTAACCTCCCAGGCAAAATGTATTTGTTTCTTGATGGGGTTCCACTTCCCTCCACAAAGCTGGGGGTGAAATTTGAAAGTCCTCCTGGATTTGTAATTCTTGTTAAGGAGCAGGTGGCAGCCATAGTCAAGGGGTCTGCACAGATCATCTTCTATGCCAATTGCACTCATTCTAGGCATGGAGATTCAACATTGGGCTACCCTTAAAGACTTTTCAGAAATTAGAAGTGATACAGAATGCAGCGGTACATGCAGTGTTGGGTATCCCCTGTTTTATACTTGTCATCCCACTCTTGCATGGGCTGCATTGTCTTTGACTCTCTGAGCGCAATTAAGGTGGTGGTTATCATCTTTAAATCTTTATATGGCATAGTTATATGTGAGAGTACTTCTCCCTGACGGTATCTGCCCATCCCACCAAGTTGGATAGAGAGCTCCAGGTCTCTTTTAAATACAGCCATCTAATGAACCTAAGAAATATGCCATTTCTGCGGTGGTCCCAAACTTACAGAAGAGCTTTCCTTTGAGAATCTGACAGGCCCTCACATTTTTACCTTCCGGAAAGTGATAAAAAGCTGATTCTTCCTCAGGCACTGGAGTAGAATGCAGTAGAAGCCTATAGTTGATTCTCTGGAATGCCTTAGCAGGTTGACTAACATACTGGGTTTTAGATTTTTAAAATAATTTTCATTGTGTGTGGTTTTATTATTGTTCTGAGCTGCCCAGAGTTGTACTGTAACACAGGCAATACACACAGACACACACACACACACACAGAGAGAGAGAGAGAGAGAGAGAGAGAGAGAGAGAGAGAGAGAGAGAGAGAGAGAATACTATTTACAGTTAATTATCCCCATTTATAAAATAAATTGATCATCTTCTGCCTACACTAATTATTCTGTTTCTGATACATAAACCCCCACAGTCACAGAAATAACTCACCTTTCAGTCAAAATAAACAAAAGAAGAAAAAGGCCCCCTAGGATGAAATAATTGATGGGAAATAGTAGTTGAACTGGGGAAGAAGAAAAAGGGAAAGGAGAAACCAAAGTAGAGGTGAGTGAAGAAAGGAGACTAGGAAGGAAAGAAAAAGAAATCTTCAGTGACATTCTTTTTTTCCCCCAGAAGTAGTATCTGCAGACATTTGCTCCTCTGCCCATTGGCTTGCTTTCAGCAACCTTTTTTATTCTCTATATTCATTGAATTAATAACTTTTTACCTTCCTTTTACTTATAGACATGCCATTTAAAGGCACTAATATAAGGAAAAAACTTACGTTGGCATCACATAAATATATGTTTTGGTAACAGGTTTCAGATGCTTTTAATGAAAATGTTATAAGAAACATCCTGGTAATTGATTCTCTTTAAATGATGAACCTAGAAAGAAGTAAAAATGAATCTTAAGTATTCTACATTTAAAGTAAGTTTTATTGAAATGGCATGTATTTCTATGTTATTGAAAATTTATATATTTCTATTTCAAATTCTTGTTTGGAACCTGTCTTCTGCTGTTACCTTAATTTTTTTAGACAAATATCCCCATAAGGCTTATAATAGTAAGTGGCAGTCTATAGATCTACTTAGAAATAAATTCCATGGATTAGTGAGATTTACTGGAACATATTAAATCAATAGTGAATCCACAGAGTTCAGGGATCCACAAGTTGTGGGTAAATCATGTCACCAACTTTGTGCACTTGTTTATCCATCCAGTAGTTCAATTTGAAACTCAGTTGTACTTATTTTAAACATACTGATTTTAAACTTATTTTAACTAATTTAATTTTTGGGAAATTTATCTGTTGAAGTAGCAGTGTTGGTTTTAGGATAATGAATATATCCTGAAATTAATTTTTTTCTGAAATAAATGCTAGCAAAATGTCAAGTGTTTATTGATCAAACTCCTATAACTAAAACATTAAAGTCTGGATGTTTCAAATATTATTTCTTGATGTGTTTATAGAAATATAACCTAAAGAGCTTTACAAGTATCATGTGACATGAGCTTTTTAATAGATAGAACTGTCATATATAGTGACAGTTAAGACAAAAGTAAGTTATATGGAAGAGTTAAGGAAATACCTTGAATCTTACGGGTTCCATGAGCGATCATGAGTTCCTTGAGAGATGATGATTTACTTGAAAAAAATGGAAACCACACAAAAATGCTCTAATCTCCAACAGTGAGATGACCTGTGGGACTGTACAAGCTGAGGAGAGGGGAGTGAGCAAGAGGAAAAGAAGGGAGATGCAGCAGATGGTGAGAGAGCGTGCACAAGAAAGACACTTGCCAGGACCTCCATGCTGGAGCTCTCCTTGTTAGAGCATATCTCTGTTTCTACAAGAACAGTGGCCTGGCTTCTTCTCAGGGCAGGTATAGGAAATCCAGGTCTGTGCTGGTTCAGGCACCAGTGGCAGCAGGAGCCATCCACAAAGGCGGGGGGAGGAAAATGAGGTGGAGGGTAGGAAGAAGTTTAATTCTTTATTTTTAATTTTTTTAAAAATCACAATTTTTAGTTTAATGCATCTATACAGGCCCACATGAATATAAATGAATATAATAATTTTGTAACTTCTGGCATATATCTAAGCCCCTAATACAGAGGCTCCCTGAGGCCTGAAAAATACTCCAAGGGTTCTTTCAGGCTCAGAAGGTTGAGGAAAGGCTGCATCAATTAGTTACAACTAGGCATAGTAACAAAATCACTTGTTGAGTATGTTACAGGATACCCTTTCAAACAGTGTTGCCTGCAATTTTTGTTACCCCCCACCCCCGGTCATTTCTCTTTCTCTTTCTCTCTCTCTCACATTTGATCCCTTGAAAGGGACAGGCTGGGCTTTCCTTCTATCGTAAGCATGTGCTTCCCACAATCTTCCACAATTGCCTGTCCTTTTCTCAAGCAGCAGCAGCCGGGTAGAGGCGGGGTGGTGGTGGTGGAGCCGATTCCGAAGGGCCGCGTGGCTTTCTGATGCATCGTAAAAGTAGCCTAAACAACACTGGAGCTCCAGGCCTGGCAGAGCGCAAACTGTGGTCGCTGCCTGCTCCATAGCCACAAGGTGACCTGCAGAACAAAGGGGCCCTCTGCTGCAAGGTTGACTGGTGCTGTGGGCATGGCTGGGGCTAGCAAGAGTACGCTGGAAACATCTCCAGGCACCCAGAGAGACAGAACTCCCAGCCCTCTCTGGATCAGCTGATCCATGGGCTGCGATTAAGGGGCCTAGCAGTCATGAGGTAACTACACTCGCTGCCTCCTGCACCTCAAAAACAAAAAAAAAAAGACCTCCCCAAAAATAAGCCCAAGTGCTTATTTTCAAGCCTAAAAGAAATTAAGACCTAGTCTTATTTTCGGGGAAACACGGTATTATCAGACACAATAATTAGTGTTTGAGCATCTGCAAAGGAAGCTAGTAAAACACGTGTTCATGTGTTTTTAGTTCCTAAAACAACGTTTGTAATTTATAATTCCACACAGCAGTCAGGCCTATCCACATCCAGAATATGTGATATGACATCTAAAGATGTAATTAAAAATTTGATTTTCCTTACTTAAAATTGTTGTACTATATCCACTATGATTAATTATGCAAAAATAATTCATTTTAATTTTATTGAAAAATAGAGTTTCTGCTTACCTTATTAGAAACAGATAGTGGCTGATTTTAGAAAATAATAACCTTATTCTTAATCTTAAACAATTATTTGTACTTTATTTCCTTTTTCTGAGAATTGTACAAGACAGTAATTTAAACAAATATCTAGCTCTATCTCTCTATCTATCTATCATCCATATTTGCACCTTAGTTGCTATTTTAAAAGGATTCTAACTTACAAATGAAGGCAGATATATGTGTCCCAGGATAATGTTGCAGGATCCAATCTGGGTCAGTCACCAGGACCAGAGATTTAGTCTTCCAAGCTTTTGTGTTGGAGCCGATCCTCAGGGATCTACCAACTTCTCTCTCCAGCACGAGTCTGAAAGTTCGGAAGTCTAAATCTTTGGTCCCGGTGATCGACCCAGATTGGATCCTGCCTCTTAACTCAGAGGTTCCCAATCTTTTTCGGTTTGCGGCTCCCATAACACTTCAGATTTTTTCCGCGGCTCCCTTAATAGGTACATCCGATTTTTTTTTAAATTTTTGTCTTTTTAAGGATTTGGAAATCTACTTTTTAGATCGTTAAGGTTAGGTTAATTGAAAAATAAATTAAATACGAGCTTTAAATTCACAATTTATTGAACATCGTTTAATGATTTAAAATTATTAATGGGATGGATGGGCTTGTTGTTCGCTGCACAACTTCTCAAATCTTGGAATAAAATTGGAAATAGCGACTCTCATTTCTTGCTCGACGTTAATTTTTGAGCGATATTTACTTTTTATTACCGCGACTGCCGAAAACCCAGCTTCGCACAAATAGGACGTTGCAAAAGGAATTAATATTCTTAGGGCTTTGCAACTAAGCAGTGGGTATTCCTCTTTACTGATATCCAAAATCAGAAAGTTCCATGCTAACAAATTTTAACTTCAATGTTGTGTCAAGACAACTCAATAAGAGATTCTTCTTCTGTAGAGGTAAATTCTGATGGAGCTTTGGCTCTAAACGGGCCTTGTATCCAAGTAAATTTTTCAATGTTATCTGCTTCAAAGTATTTTTCGAACCATTTGATAAGCTGAGATAAATGATCTTCAAAAAGAGATTTTAAATTGCAAGACAAACTGATTTCATTGGAGGTT
This sequence comes from Ahaetulla prasina, assembly GCF_028640845.1. Taxonomy (NCBI): domain Eukaryota; kingdom Metazoa; phylum Chordata; class Lepidosauria; order Squamata; family Colubridae; genus Ahaetulla; species Ahaetulla prasina. The sequence goes on along the minus strand of NC_080542.1, from coordinate 53,549,111 downwards.
AAAAACTGGTGCAACAAGGGAAAGCAATCATTAAGATCATCTTCATTAATTTTTAGTTTCCATAGCTGTAATTTTTTTCTGAAAGCTGAAATCTTTTCTGTTAACTTTAAAATGTGCATATTGCCTCCTTGTAAAGAGAGATTCAACACATTCAACTTTTCAAAGATATCACATAGGTATGCGAGTTTAATCAAAAAGTCTGTTTCTACAAAGTGTTTGGCATACTCATGTTTGGCATTATTTGGTATTGACATATGTTTATAAATGCTGCCTTTTTGTTGTTTTAATTCCATTAACTTTCTTTTAAAAAAGTTGTGAGGTTTACCAACAAAGTTAGAATGGTTGGTTTCTAAATGTCGTTTTAACTTACTTGGAAGCATACATTCCGGTGCCAAAACTTTCATGCACAATACACACTGTGGTCTCTATCATTTTCGTTTATTGATGTAAAGCCAAAATCCAAGTAACTGTCGTCATATTTACGACGTTTTCGCTTCTCGGAACCCTTGCCACTAGTTTGTGGAACTTCGTCTATAGATTTAGCACTATCTTGATTATTCAAGTTTAATAAGAATTTGTCCATTTTAGGGTGATCAGAAAAATAGCTTTTGAAAAGTAACTTCACCACCACACTATTAAGTTAGCCCAACAAACAAAAACTTATGCGAGCACTGAGAAGGTGATAACAAACGAATAGAAATCTGACTTGTAACTGCGCATGCGCACTAGACGTTTCAGAAATGGCGCATCAGCGTTAGACCCAGCGGGCGCAGATATTAATTGAATATTTCGCGGCGCCCTTATGATGATAGCGCGGCTCCCTGGGGAGCCGCGGCTCACACTTTGGGAATCACTGTCTTAACTTATTTTGTGATGCATTCTAAATGTGATTTTGGTTATGTCTGCTAATGTGTACTAATTTCGGGTTCCCACAGTTATGTGGGAGGATAAATGAATGTTCAGTATATAGACTGGAAATAGGACAATACCGTGCAATATCTTCTTGACTAATATGTTTTTTGAATAAAAGTATAAGTAATACTTGTAGTGATAGAGATATGGGGATTTTAGAAGTTTGGAGATGTGAATGTATGTGTACTTTTCTATGAATACAATGCTGTATTGTTGGATGCAATCTTGAAATAGTTTTTTGAAATAAGAGGAGTATGGATTTAAACATAATTATCAATAACCCAATTAGTTGTGTTTGACAGGGAAAATGGGAAGGACAGTTATAGATGGAGGTTAAAAAATTAGAATAAATGAATGAACTATATAGCATGGAAGAACATTTTCTAAGGATGGGAACATGCATGTAGAAATGTTAAGATATACACTTCCTAGTAGAAATTTAATGAATAGTAAGAAATAAATGTTTGTTGAAAGAAGCAAAACACTATTTCTGTAAGAATGTTCTCTCGCTTGTGTATAGAAGGAAGTTTGGTATGTGAGGAGAAATATAAACATATGTTAAATGCTGTGGGAACGTTGTACTTAAAAATGTGTGGTATAAAACAAGAAAATAGAATGAAGAATAAATGTGTTCTGTATTGTAGATTGAGTACAGAAATGAGTAGTGTGAAAAATATTAAGCTGAGATGATTTGATTATGTAGAGAGAACAAATGAGAATCAAATTATAAAACCATATATGAATGAAAAATGAACAAATCAAAAAGATCGAGAAATGGAAAAAACAAAAGAAACATTCTAAAATGTGGAAAGGCTAATGGAAATATAGTGGATGAAATGTAAAATCTGTTGTGAAGAATGAATCTCAAAAGAAATAAAAATGCACTTTTGTAGATTCATAGCTTTACTGTGCAATTGTTTTTTTTTAAATTTTATCTGTTTCAACAACTATGTAGTCAGCAGTGGGAGACCTATGGAGCTACTTTATTCACCTATCACTATTCAGTCTGACTATTATTTTTGTCTTAATAGAAAGAATAAAAAGTGAAAATAATTTTATTATTTATCTGTCCTCCCTTTTTATATCCTTTCTTATAAGGTAGGTAAATTGCTCTTATTCCATTAGCTCTTTTTAAAAAATATTTATTTGTTTATGTACATTTTGAAAAACTCTTCTTTTGATCCTTTTATTTATTCTAAATTTTGCCCAGTTCTCTTCTTCATCTTCTGGTTAAGATTCTTGAGAGAATAGTTCTTGCTAATTTGTATTTTAGCGTCATCTTTCTGCTAATAATTTTATGGAATCATTTCAGCTAGATTATTAGGTAGGATATGTATTGATTTGGTGATTCCAACATAAACCATCTATAATCAACATTGCTGCTATTAGATCTATCTATCTACTGCATTTGAATCTTGGACCACCAAATATGACTTTTGGTACTGTTGGTGTAGAACTTCAGTTTCAGTTGTATCCGTCTCATCAGACAACATAAGTTTAATGGAACAGTTCTATTTCTAACCTTTCCTCTGGGATCCATGTTGAATCCCTTATTAATTTATTTAACAGTCCTTCAGCAAGGCTCTCTGGTTTTATCTTCATAGTTAATTATCACATCTGTGATGATGATTTATTTATTTATTTATTTATTTAATTAAACTTTTATACCGCCCTTCTCCCGAAGGACTCAGGGTGGTGTACAGCCCACATTAAAACAATTAATATACAGTAAAATAACAATTAAAAAACTTATTCAATAAAAGCCGAAATTAAAACCGTCCAATTGACCATATAAAATACCCAATAAAATATTAAAATTTAAAAATTTAAAATTTAAAAATCAGGCCAGTCCCGCTTGGATAAATAAATAAGTTTTCAGTTCCCGGCGAAAGGTCCGTAGGTCGGACAATTGGCATAAACCGGGGGGAAGTTCGTTCCAGAGAGTAGGTGCTCCCACAGAGAAGGCCCTTCCCCTGGGGGCCGCCAGCCGACACTGCTTGGCAGACGGCACCCTGAGAAGACCCTCTCTGTGAGAGCGCACGGATCAGTGGGAGGCATCTGGTAACAGCAGGCGGTCCTGTAAGTACCCGGGCCCTAAGCCATGGAGCGCTTTAAAGGTGGTAACCAAAACGCACTCGGAAAACCACAGGTAGCCAGTGCAGACTGCGCAGGAGTGGTGTTACTCGGGAGCAACGTGGTGCTCCCTCAATCACCCGCGCAGCTGCATTCTGGACTAGCTGGAGTCTCCGAGTGCAGAGAGAGTATTGCAATAATCCAGATGAGAAGTGACGAGAACATGAGTGACCTTGCATAAGGCATCCCGGTTAAGAAAGGGGCGCAACTGGCGGACCAGGCGAACCTGGTAAAAAGCTCTCCTGGAGACGGCCGCCAAGTGATCTTCAAACGATAGCTGTCCATCCAGGAGAACGCCCAAGTTGCGCACCCTTTCCGTTGGGGCCAATGACTCGCCCCCAACAGTCAGCCGCGGTTGCAGCTGACTGTACTGGGATGCCGGCATCCACAGCCACTCCGTCTTGGATGGATTGAGTCTGAGTCTGTTTCTCCCCATCCAGACCCGTACGACCCGATTTACAGGTCTGCTTCTCCTCACTTTGGTTGATGTGGTGTTCATATTTTTTTTCCAATTGTTGAATAAAAGAAATACAAAAACACTCAAAGAAATACAACAGCCACAGCAAGAAGAACAACAACCAGACGAATCACAATTCCTTATGTACAGAATGTTTCAGAAATGACAGCAAAATTATTACGTCAACATGATCTCGTGGTAGCCCACAAACTAACCTCAACTATCAAATGAACCCTGTCAAAACCAAAAGAGCAGACAGAAGCAAACCAAAGATCAGACACAATATATCGAATCCAATTCAGCAACTTTGAAAAGAACTGTGATGACCCCAGGCTGGACATAAAAGCAACACAGCCGGAGTGAAGGCTTAACTCCCTTTTATTGCTCCAACCTTTCCCTCCAAAGTTCCCACAGTTCACTGTAAGTCCAAGAGCAAAGCTCCAAACACACACACTTACCTTCACTAGTTCCTGGCTTCTGTGAGTCCAGAGAAGCAGCCAGTTCTGAGAGCAAACACAGTTCAGGAAACTTTGTTCCAGGGAGCCCTTGTTGCATGAAATGGTCACTGGGGCTGCAGCAGAACTTGAAGCAGAGCTTTGTTGCTGAGTACTCACTCATGGCCAGTCCAGGCAAAGCAAGGCAAGTTGAATCCAGGCAAAGCAAGGCTAAGCACAATAAGACAAGGTGGTAAGATATCAACAACTGCAAGCATGGCTGGAAAAAGACAACACTTGTTCCCAACAAGCGCCCCTCCCCACGGTGTCTCTGTAAAGCTTATTCCCCAGGTGAACCTTGTGACGAGAGGTGGGATTCCCTCCTCCCAAGTCATCTGTTCGCCTTGCACTGCTCCCATCTCCATTCTCTGTGCTTGAGGATCGGGGATGGGGGAAAGCAATTGTTCTTTTCCGGAGCTTCACTGCTTACTCTTTCCATCTCGTCCCCCCTCACTCTGTCGTCCTGCGCCTTCTCTCCTTCACTGGCAACCCTTCCAAGTCTGAGGGATCCTGGATTGCCTCACCCTGTTCCTCCAGTCATTCCTTTGGGGCCAGCAAGGCCGTCCCATCCTCCTCCATCGGCCCTGGCTCTGTCTTGTCCTCCTCAGACCCAGGCTTCAACAGGGCCATGACAAGAACTATGTTGGTCAAACATGAAGAAAACTATCAACCAGACTGCACAAACCCTTCCTGGCTATCAAAAGACATGACCTACTATCCCTCATATCGATCCACAAAGATTCAGAAGGACACAAGTTTGATCTAATTGGGACCACAGTTGTAATCCAGGCGAAATCAAGATGAGACTTCCTCGAAGCCTGGGTTTCTCCCAATAAGTCAATAAACAGACATATTGACATCGACCCAGTCTAACAATCGCTGAGAATGAAAGAATTGCATCAATCATGATCCCAAAGATAGCATTTAAAACAAAAACAGACACCTTACTACCCAACAACAAAAATCACAACCCATAAGCTCACAGGAAATCAGACCATGTCTCACTAACAACAACTAGCCATTCAAACAAACCATTACCAGACCATGACTCAGCAGTATCCAAACAAACACTAATTTACATCACACAGATGGTATTTAAAACCAAAGACCATGCCTCAATAACAGCAGCCAGCCAAATAGTCCGAAGTCAGACTATGACTCAGAAATAGCCAAACAAACAACACCCGCACTAATTTGCATCACATAAAACATTATTTAAAGTACTTTGTACTTTAAGTACCAGTACTTTGACAAATGAGCACAATTGAAAGCACACTGATGATGTCTCCTTGAATGGTGACAAAACATTTGCAACCAAATTTCCAAACTCAGAGCTCAGCCCAACTATCAACCCAAGCTACTTATATTCAAATACATTTCAGTTATGTTAATAATTTAATAAGGGTAGTGATTCACTTAACAAAATGTAGCAAGAAAAGTCATAAAATGGGGCAAAACTTAGTTTATAAATTTCTCAGCAACATAAAGTTTTGGCTCAATTGTGGTCATAAGTTGAGGACTACCTAATTAATCTCAAAGTAGTAATCTACTGTAAATATTCAACTTGTAGCTTTCTTCTCTTGATGTAGAAAATGCAAAATTACTTGCATTTAGAAGTGGAATAGGAGAAAGGAAAAGAAACTTCTTTAGTGTTCCAGACTAATTTGTTTCCATTTAATATTAGCTGAAGTAGTAAGAGCTCTATAGTTGAAAGACTATAAATTTTCTGAATTCTCTCAGGGTCCATTTTTATTCATATCCTGTTTCTCCCAAAATAAGACAACCCCTGATGATAAGCCCAATCGGGCTCTTGAACGCATGGCAATAAGGCCAAGCGCTTATTTTAGGGTTCAAAAAAATATAAGACAGGGTCTTATTTTCGGGGAAACATGGTAGTTCCTTATGATATTATGTTATACTTTCCTAGATTCTTTTCTGGTGACAAATTGCTTAATCAGAGAAATTAATATTGTTAGATCCAGGATGCTAAACAATCTATCAAAAGATCATGGAGAGAGTTAAGTGTTTCAACAGTTAAGGATAAATTACCAAGTAGATTTGGGTAATGCTCATTCCTCAGTTTTAAACATAAACCTTCTGAAAGACCTACTTGTAGTGGGCTTTTCAGAATCTGGAAGAGAGATGGCAGTTTGCAAAATATTAGGAACAGAGAATATCTGCTTTATCAGAAAAATGGATAGTAACTTTCTTGTTACATTAATAGGTGGTTGGCAAGAGGATCAAGAAAGCTATACCCAATGAATTTAGAAATAAACTGGGTACTAAAATAAATGTATCTAGTTGCTATGATTAAGGATGAGGCGTTGACGTTACCTGATCTATTCTGCCTACCTTATTTAATTTTATAGAAACTTCAGTGCCTTTGCTTTAATAGAAATATTATTTTACTTGAAAACTATTCAGGTTACTTAAACCTGCAGTTCATAGTATCTCTGCTCTTTGAGTTTTCTGGAATTCATTTATATCTTTGCAACCAAATACTGTTGCACATTAATGTGGGTCTTGCTAATCAGCCTAGATGAACAAAGAATTCCCAACTTTGATGCTATTTTGTTTATTCTATAAAGAAAATCCTTTAACATGCCTTGTGATAGTGAAAGAAAGATCAGTGCAATTAAAGGCATAACTAGAAGTAGTTATATTTCATTAAAAATCAGAGCTAATCATGTCATATTTAAATCTCACAAACTTTGGAATTCTTCCTCACAGTGAAGTTTTCATCACTCAGATTCTAGAAGCATTTCATGCCTGTTCAAAATAAAAGTTATGAAATGCTCCATAAAAGTCACTGGTGACTATCAATCTGAAAAGAATTATAAAATTATTTTTAAGGCTGTGAGCCTCTTCCACAATTAGTTGTAGTACTGAAATGGAATATAATTGGGACAATACCTTTCTTAAAATTGTTCTGGGAACACAACATGTAATCTCTTAAGAGGTTGGAAAGAACCCAGAACAACATCAGGGTTTCTGTATGTCTCTCTCTTCCTGGCTATGCTCAATATTCACCATTCTACCACCTGAAAAGTATTTGGAGTAAAATGAGATTTGCAGGAGAGTAGCAACTCAGAAGCCAACATTGATACTTGTTTTACATTTGCTTAAAAATACCTGGAGGAATGCTGTATTGACAGATGAAACAAACATGAAAGTTTGGGGCCCTAGTTATGTCGGGAAGAATCAAACGCTGCATTCCACAATAAGAACTTCATACCATTTATCAAGCATGGAAATGGTAGTGTCATCGTTCAGGAATGCTTTGCTGCCTGCATAATTTGCCATCATTTAAGGAGCATGAATTCTGCTTTGTATCAAAGAATTCTATAGAAGAATATCAAGCCTTCTGTCCTTGGTGCTCCCTGAGCTTGGTTGTTTTCTTGCAGACATTTCATTTCCCAAACTAGGTAACATCAGTGTTACCTACTTCGGGTAATGAAGTGTCTATAAGAAAACAACCAAGCTCCGAGAGAATCAAGGACTCCACCAAGGACTCCTGAGCTACAAATATTATCTTTTATTGGAGCCATCTGTCCATCAACTGAAATTCATAATACAAGACATTAATCTTAGACATACAAGCAAGTTTACAAAAGAATGGCTGAAGGTGAATACATCTACTGTTTTGGAATGGCAGAGTCGAAGTCGAGACCTATATGCTGTGTAAATATAAATATAAAGGTAATAGAACTTGTCACAAGCAATTCATGGTAGAAAATTGAGTTGAACTTCTTGCCCATGGAGAAATGCCCTGAAATTCCTTTATAGTAGACATAACCAATTATAGGAAGAGATCAAGTTTGAACATGTAATGCAAATAATCAATCTTAGAGAGCATTTGTTTTTCATACTGGCAGGACTTTAATGGTTATGACATACAGGTAGTCCTCAATCATAATGGAGCCTGCCCATTATGGTCATAAATTGTGACAGTCTTAAAGCAAGTCACCCATGTGACCTTTTTTTATGACCTTTATTGCAGTAGTTGTTAAATGAAGCCATTTTTTATTATAGGATGTTTTTGCCAAGAACCAGAAATAAACATTAATTTTTTTCAGAAATATTGTAAATCATGGTCACGTGATTATGGCATGCTGCAAATGGCTGTAAATGCAGGCCAGTTGTCTTAATACCTGAAAATAACTATGTAACTAAGTGGATCCTCTATATGAACTTTGTAAGTGTAACTATTGTTGGAGCCATTGGACTTCAGAGAGTGACAAATGATTTGCCATAAGTTGAGGACTACCTGTAAATGAAACATATGTATTCACATAAACTCTCTTTATATATCAGTAGATCCCACAACAAACTTCATTAGTATTCAGTGGCAAACGTTCAAAGAATCTGAAAAAGGATGAATATATTTTCATGAAATGGTAGGGAAGATTACAATTTTGAGTGACCTGTGGATAGCCTTCCTGCCAAAGACAACTGCCAAAGTAATACAGTGAAGATTCTCTGAAGTCTAATAAAATAGATTTAAATACTGAGCTCATTGTTTGGAATAAATTATTTCCTGCTTGAACTACAAGTACAGGGTAGCCATTTTGGTTCAGTGTCCGTTGTCTACACTTTTCCTGCACTTGATTTTTACTTCACAACTTAGTATTCCTTGAATTCTCCCCATACGTCTTTTTTAAACAGTTTTTCTTAGTTTATAATATAGCAAAGAAGATACAAAAGTAAATAGGAAAAATAGGGAAGGGAAAAGTGGGGGAAAGAAAAGGGAAAAAAGAAAAGCATTGACTTCCGACTGCCGTTGGTGCAGTCTAAGAAGGCATTAACACAAAACCTCAACTTTTTACTTTTACAAAATAGTATAAACTAGCCATTTCTATAACAACAAATTATCTAATCAATAAAACCCAAAATCAAAGTTTCATTTTTTCCCATCTAAAGCACAAAGTCCAGAAGCGGTTTCCAAGTAGAAATAAAAGTATTTGTATTTTTTTCTTTGACCAAAGTGTTCAATTTAGCCATTTCTGCAAACACTATCAATTTTTGCGTCCATTCATCCATTGTGGAGATCGATTTCTGTGTGTAGCGTAGTCTTTCTGCCGTCAACATATATAACATCAAAGTTCCGAATGTTTTTCCAGGTCTTTTTCCATTAAACTCAAAAGAAAAGCCTTTGGTTTTCTTTTTATATTCACTTTAAGAATTTTCTGTATTAAGATACAAATCCTACTCCAATATTTTTTTGGTTTATATCATAGATCCACCCTAGATGATAAAAAAATTGCCTTCTTTCCATTTACATTTTCAGCATTCATTTGAAATGCCTTTATACATTCTTGACAACTTATCTGGAGTTAAATACCAACAATGCATCATTTTATAAAGTTTTCTTTTAAGTTATAGTTTAATATAAATTTTAAGCCTTTATTCAATTATTGAAACCAAATTCAATAACATTTTATAGACTTTAGCAATAATATCTTCTATCACTACCACACAATAGGATTTCCAGTTCATTTTTGACAAAGTTAAACCCAAAATTCTTTTTGTCTAATTTAAATCTTTCTTACAATTGTAGATATGTAAATCAATGGAAAACATGACCTTCCGATTCTAGCTCCTTCTTGGATTTGAGGGTAGGGTCACCCAAGTTAAAAGATATTATTTTACCATAAGTCCACCAGTTCGGCCTCTCTTCTTAAAAAAACTTCCTATAGGGAAACCCAAAGGGGCACATCTGCGGAAAACCTTGTTCTATATTTATTCCAAACTCTCAAAATAGCACATCTGACAAACTGGTTGCTGAAATCAACATTTAATTTAATTTTACAATACCACTGGTAATTGTGCCAGCGAAATCTTAATTCATGGCCTTCCAAGTCCAGTAGCCTCTTATTCTGATTGTTCACCTATTCTTTTAGCCAAATCAAAAATAGGCATCAAAGTACAGTTTCATATTTGGTAAACTCAAACCTCCTCTTTCCTTAGCATCTTGCAGTAGTCTATATCTAATTCTTGTTTTGAATTCTCCCTGTACATCTTTGACATCGATGAAGAACTTTTAATTTCACTTATCTTTTTAGGAAGAAAAAAACATATGTGCCAAGAATGTAGCCCTTTTTTCCATGAGGATACCTTACTAGTGCTCTGTTATAGTCTCTTGAATTTCCTTAGCATTTGACGTAATCCATTTTTGTGACCCATTTCTATCTACTTGTTAAAATTTACTGTTATCGTTGATTTTTAAAAATAACCTTAAATTTACAGGAACAAAGAAGTTCATGTCTGATTCACTGTATCTGGATGTCGGATGATTGTGCTGTTTGCCTTTGCAAATTCATTAGTAGCACAGTGTGATATAATGACTTACAAAGCAAGTGGAAAATATAAATGAGTATTTGTTTTTAACTTACGTCTGTCAAAAATAAAAACATGGGAATAAAAGTAGCTTTTGCATGATAATAAATTTGCTTTTACATTTACTCATTTTTTTCCTATTCTTGTTTGTAAGTAGATGAGTAAGCAGGCTGCAAGTCAGATAGAAGTACACAGATATTGGTATATGTTGAACATATATGTTGATTAAAACAACATGGTGCATGAGGTTAGATATCTTTCTCAATCTCCTTCCATCTTTTTTTAAAATCTAAAAAGCCACAGATACTCTAGGAATATTGTAAGAAAGCAGCCTGCCAATAATTCCAATTTTATAGTATGATTCAAAGTATGGCTATACTACTGTTTTATAAGAGCATTGCCTTATCAGGATGGCACATCCCTTTTATTTTCAGTACTTCTTAAAATTGTATTTTTTTTACCAGTGAGGTACATTGGTTGACATTTTCAGTTAGCTACTTGTTATAATATTATAGTTACTTTCTTAATGATTGACATCTCCCCCATCATTAGTACATTAGTACATTTTTGCAATTTGGATTTTTTAAAAATATTTCTGTTATACCACACCATTTTAAAGCCCATTCATATAATTTGCCAATAGTTCCAAAAGGATATTTTAAATCTTCTTTTCAATTAGTCAGAAAAAAGGACTCTTCCCTCTTCTAGCAAACTATCAAAGAATTAGGAAAACCAGTCTCCCCCCCACTTCCCCCCATCCAAGTGTCAATTCAAGCCTGAGAGGAGTATTTTAGAGGGGTGTTCATGGACTGTTATAGAAACATAAATGAGAGAGCTCAATCTGGATCAACTGCAAAATTAGTCTGTCTATGCAATTGATTGAATCCCTTAAGATTAACAAGGCTCCAGATATTGTGTTTTGCCTGAAATAATCAACAAGCATCCCAATTAGTTGGGTCCTCTGCTAGCATTCCTTTTCACATTCATAGATCAGATTAGTCATATTCCAAATGTTGGGGGCTGGCAATAATAGTACCAATTTATAAAAAGGACAATGAGAACAATCAGTGCAATTATCAGCCTTTCAATTATTGTTATGAAATTATATGCTAAATATTTAAATCGCAAGTTTCAAGACTGGATATAATCCAAGATGAGCAGGCAGGAACTAGAGAAGGGAAATCAACACTACACCATATTTGGTATTCCACCATCTTGCCCAAAAATACACTCTTAAAAATAACTCCTCCTTTGTGACCTTTATAGATTTTAAACATGCCTTTGATTCCCTTTGCAGAAATACCTTTTGGAAAAAACATAATTATTGACAGATGCCTTCTTTTTCCGGTACAAAAATAACACAGTACTTTAAGAGTGAAGTATAATTTGCAGGAGTCCATATCTGGGGCAGTAAATGTTCAGATAGGAGTGTGATTAGGATGTATTCTTGCCCTCTCTGTTTTGAATTTACATATGAATTCAGTGCTGGATTTTTTTAATAACTTGGATTTCCACTCTTCTAAACTGGTAGGATGCAAAATCCTATATTTCTATGCTGATTTTGCCCTCAGAATATCACAAATCTCTTTAAAATGGAAAAGTATCGCAATATACTGTAGACAAAATCACCTGGTTTTTAATTTTGAAAAATCTAAAATTTCTGGTTTTTTGCTAATGGAATCATCCAATGTTTCTAGTCAATAGAAGGACACAAATTAGAACAGTTTACTGTATTTAAATACCTTGGGGTGGCTTTCCACTCTAAATATACATGAGATCAGTGCTAGAATCATATAGTAGTAGTAGTAACAACAACAACAACAAGAATAACAACAACAACAACAATTTCCTAGGATGCTGGCAGCAACCCGTATCAACCATTAGCACCAGTCAATGGTATTTGTGTGGCATTTTTGAATGTCCAGTTGACTGAGTTTCATGTTTAATGAATAAAGTATATAACAACAACAACAACAACAACAGAGTTGGCAGGGACCTTGGAGGTGATCTAGTTCGACCCCCTGTTCCTGCAGGAGACCTACAGTAGGGATTCGAACCGCCTAACTGTAAAGTTAGCTTTTAGTACTATTAAGGGCTTATTTTATATAAGTGGAAACCAGTTTCTGCAGCACTAAAATTTTTGCCGCTAAATTGCTGCCCCAAATCTTTATGCCGCACAACTAGGAATTTATATGAAAAAGACTGTATTGAAAGTACAAACAAAATTTTTGAGATCAATTCTTTTTCCATCCAGTGGAACAACAAATACCCATTTAAGGCTTGCAGTAGGAATGCCTGCAATCGAGGTAAGGGCCTGGAGGATCAGCACAAATTACTGGTTAAAAATCCATTTTTTTCCCAGTCAGCTGGACCCCCCACCTAATCCTGACAGTTTTCCTCTCCCTTGAAACAGACCATAAAGCAAAAGTTGCCATTAGGTAGGTTTTCAATAAAAATCCTAATTTTTTTAGAGTATGGTGAAGCCAAATAACTGTTCACCTGCAAAATAAGAGATACACAGTTTCAGGCTACCCTAACATGGCAGATACTGAATAAAAAAATCACTTAAAAACTTGCAAGATACTTAAAAGATCTAACTTTTCCTAAACTGAGAATAGAATATTTAAAGCCAGGCATAACATTTTGCCATCTGCATTGCTGCAAGGCAGATACATTAACTTAGCGTACCTGCCCAGTGCCTATGTGATGACAAGAAGATTGAATCTGTTTTGCGTTGTTATTTGTAGTAGTGGTAGTAGTAGTAGTAGTAGTAGTAGTAGTAGTAGTAGTAGTAATTCTGTAAATTCCACAGGATATTAGATCATATCTAATAATTAGCTTATATTCAGCCCCAGAGTGTAACTTTCCAGAGGGCCAGAGATTCTTTAAATCAGGGGTGTCAAACTCACGGCATCACATGACATATTGGGACTTTTTTCTCCTTTGCTTAACCAGGCATGGGTGTGACCAGCATTTGATGCATCCGGCCCATGGCCCATGAGTTTAACAGCCCTGGTTTATATGAACCATCTTTGAGAAGATTTGAAACTCTTTGTCTTTTCCTGGGCCAAGCACACACAAGTACAGAAGTAGTTTGCTTACTTTATTAAATTGGATTTGCAAGAAAATAAACAAATGAGCATAAACATGTACTTGGAGTAGAGAGAAAAGTCCTCTCCCCAAAAAGTTCAGCAAATTAGTCTTGCAATTTGTATTCCAAATCAAAACAGTGAACAGAAGTCTCCCTTTCTCTCCCCTTCCATCCTGTTCTATTTTGTTTTCTATTCCTTGCGAGCAAATTTGTAAACTCCCCTGGGTGTGTGTTTGTAATTCTGTACCTTCTTCAGAGAGCGGCTGAAGCTGTGTCTCCTGGTTGTGGGACAGCTCCATCTCCTCTTCCAGATCAGAATGCACTCTGTCCGGTGACTTTGGAACTGACTGCTCATTGTCTCCTGGTAATTCTGGGAGCTGGCTGCTCTCTGTTGGTTTCATCTGAAGCCCACGGTAACATTTTTTAATCATCTGGTAGTAGCCAAATTCTGTGTTGCCATGATAAAAATAAGGCATAAGTTGTTACCAAAATAACCCCTTCTGTTTTATTAATCACTTCAAGTTTACTACATGTAATGAAAAAAAAAAAATATTTGGACATGTTTGTGCATTCCAAGGGATGTATTTGAAGTATTTGCACAGCACTAAATTAAATCAACCATTCAGATAAGATACCTTTAGTTTTATCTTCAGAGAAGATGCTTGCTAAATAATGATTATTATGAAAAGCATTTTGCAATATTTACAACATTATCCTTTGTTCAATCAGTGTGTTCAATGCGTTTCATTTTAGACTGTATTAAATGAGCTCCAAAAATGAATGTTCTTAGTTTGGAGATTTCTCATATTCTAAATTTTTCGTTACAGAGATGTTTGCAACATTATTCATGACTAGTCATTTCAAATTCTTTTGAAAGTTATCTACAGCCTTTACTGATACTTATAAATATTATCAGTGTGTATGTTTCCTGATGTATCGGTTGTATTATTCAGAAAAACTCTTCTGTTTGTTGAGTCACAAACACAAAGAATTATTGCACATACTGCTTCCAGATAAAAATTGCGCCTTTTAGATTATTTGGACATTTCTCAGGGAGTGTTTTTCTGTATATTTTATCCAACAATATCTGAGTAGACTGTATGAAGAAGAATATTTTATCTAGCCAAGTGTGATTAGACACACAAGCAATTAGTCTCCAGTGCAGAAGCTCTCAGTGTACATGAAAAGCAACATAGTAATAATAATCATAATGATATTAATAAGAAAGGTAGTATAGAGGATGAGAAGGATGAAAATGATGATGATGATGATGAAAATAATAATGTACATCAAGAAATTGCAGCTTCCTGCAATAACACCAGTGGAACTGCAAAAGACTGCACTACTCGGAACAACATACAGTTTATTGATATCACTGTACCAGCAGAGTCGAAGAAAAAGAACTGGAAAAAAATCACAAAATATCATGACCTAGCCATTGAAACTACACAATTATGGATGAAACATGTGTCAGTGATACCAATTGTCATTGGGGCACTTGGCACCATCGCCAAGAATTTTACAAAGTACATCAAAAAATTGCAGTTTCCTGCAATAATACCAGCGGAACTGCAAAACTGAGCTGCTCAGAACAACATACATTTTAAGAAGATATTTGTTTTCGATACCTAGGATGCTGGCAGCAACCTCTATCAACCATCAGTGCCAGTCAATAATATTTGTAATACATCTTTAAATGATGAGTTTACTGAGTTTCATGTTTAATGAATAATAATAATAATAATAATAATAATAATAATAATAATAATAATAATAATAATAATAATAATAATAATGACATTCAATATGGACAAATATACTTAGACATAAGACAATACAGTGAGGATTAGGTTTTCAGCAGAATGAATGCATGAGGGAAAAACTATCCCTGTATCTAATTGTAGTAATACCCTATAGTGTGTCCAACGGGAGGAGCTGAAACAGTTTATGACTGTTATCAAGGTCTGCAGATATTTTATCAGCCCTCCTTCTGACCTGTGCAGGACGTGTGAAATTTGTCAACTTTTAATTTACAAACATTAGGGGTGCTCATAAGTTGTGACATGCCTTGGGGATTGTGAAGATATTTTGGTTAGTTTTGGTTTAGATGTGCTTAATAAATAACTACATAAATATTGTAACTTTTTAACATTTTGTTAAAAAGTTAAAGGTTCAGCTGTCTTTCTCTTTTTGTTAAATGTTATTTTGTCTAAGAGTGTTAATACTGCTGTCCTCATTTCCTGTGAGTGTAATAACTGATCTGTAATGGCTTCTAAAAAAAAACAAGACTGGGAACATTCACTCATATGAGCAACCTAATTGGGACTGGTGGAGACTTGTTACTGTCTGAACTCCCAACACTGTGAGACATTCTCAGATATGACCTATTGTTAAGAGAACAAAGTAGTGATGATGCTAGAAACTACCCAGCAGCCAGTCTTGCAAGAGACATATATCCCAAAGTGCTTGACAAATGGGAACGAGTGAGCAGTTCTTTTGTAACCCCTGTTGCAAATTCATGAGTGACAATCTTGAACAAGATCCAAAAGAGCTGGGATCAAGCCAAAAGGTATCTCTTGGTAGAGGGAAGCTAGATGTCAAAGAGACTTTCACTGTGAAACTTGACAAAATAGAATAGAATAGAATAGAATAGAATAGAATAGAATAGAATAGAATAGAATAGAATTTTATTGGCCAAGTGTGATTGGACACACAAGGAATTTGTCTTGGTGCATATGGTCTCAGTGTACATAAAAGAAAAGATATGTTCATCAAGGTACAACATTTACAACACAATTGATGGTCAATATATCAATATAAATCATAAGGAAATGTTTGACATCCTCAACTGCAAGTGTCAAATTGTTCTGTATGCTGAATTCAGCTGCCCTGCTGGCTGCAAAGAAGAAGCTTACATTAACTGTACCTGCCCTAAGGGATGAAGTTACCATTGAAGCAACTTGCTTTCCTTAAAGGTGAGAGAGACAAGATTGGTTCTTTTGGATCACACCAGATTCGTTTGCCAGATGTGCCTGAGGAGAAGCAACTAGGCGAAAGGCAAAAGCAGAGACAAAAGCTCACTAAATATAAGCAGATATTATATAAGCAGCATTTTGATACTGACAATGAAGTAATTATTTCTTATGATGAAAATGAAGGACAGATGATTGATGATGAAGAAGAATGTGGGGTTGAAGTTATGAAGAGGCCTTAGACCAAAGACATGTGCCCTCTACTTCAAAAGAAAAGACAGAATACAATTGGAAATAACAAATTTCATTATGTAGAGCATAAAATACGGTGTTGGTCTATGTGCCATTGCTGCCATTACTACAGCTGCCTTCATAGATGCTGTCTTGATCACCGAAGAAGACAAGAGACTTGTAGTTGACCACAATAAAATCAAGAGAACCCAAGAAAAAATTATGAAGTCCCTAGATAAAGAATTTGATGAGCTCTGCAAGAAGGGCAAAATAAAATGCATCTTCTTTGACACCTTATAGATGCAACTAAAACTATGCTGAAAGCAAACAATTCAGATCAGTAATTCCCAAGTACCATCACAGAAGAAAATATTCTGTGTGCAGTGAGCCGGGTGGAAGATATCTTTATCATTTCACTCCAGAGAAAGGCTCAAAAACAGAAAACCTGCTGGTGTATTTCATGAACTAGACACTGCAACAAAATTTGACATTGATCCTTCATTCACCAGAGTTTCAATTGGTGAGCCTTTCATTTCACTGAGTGACAGTGTTGTAAAGGATCTCTCTACTGATCAAGTGTATGTATAGAGGACCACACAGGTAATAAGGACAGGAGAACTTCCCACAGATCTGGCTTCTGGAAATTGGCCCCGTAAGCCATTCATGCTGGTTGACAACTGCAAATAGGCTTTGTTGAATATGGGTTTCATAACATGGCTTTAAAGGCAAAACTCTCCAAAACTTTAGAATGATAGTGGAATACATTGTTGGTGTGTACTACCCTTGGTGGTTCAACATCAAAGTAAAAAATTCCTGGATTGAAGGCCAGTATCATGTGTTGTTCTAGCTGCAGCAAGGCAGACTGCAAAAGAAGGCTGAAGTATATTTGTTTTGCCAACCATTCAGTGCTCAGCATGGTACAGTTTCAGTACAATGATAATCCAGACATACTTGTGTTCAGTTGACATTCAAGAGACGAGAGCTGGTGTGCAAAAGATCATTGACTTGAGGGGTGCAGATGATGTCTGTAATCTCTTTAATAAAAATGGGGATTTAAATTACTGTTTACCTCATCTGGATTATTGCCCTGATATTATGGAATAATTACCAGTCTTCCTAGAATAGATTTGTCAGGAAAAGACTCCTTTGGTATGGTAAAAGGTCATTTTAGGGTTGTGACCTCACTAAATTATAACTACATGAAAGCTAAAGGTGTTTTTTTAAAAAAAAGAAATGTCTATGTTCCAATTATACAAGACATATTACTGAACAAAAATATAGTTTTTAATTCTAGGGCTTCATGACAGCCAAATTATACTGATGATCTTAAAGTTCCATGTCAGCGCAGAATCTTTTCCACTCTTCCAAGGAGCTCAGTTTGCACCTGCACATAACATTATCTTGGCTATGGTCTGTGCTCAACTAGATTTTGGAGTTCAGTTGGGTTTTTATGGATCACTCCTTCCCCCTGAAAGGATTTAAACCTAATTTGTAAGACCAGTTTCTAAGCTTTCCTTTATATTTTATGACTTTGGTTTACTTACAACCAAATCATCTGTTTGAATTTACACCTTTTCTTACAGACTTAAGCTATTTTTTCCAATTGGTCTGACTGCTCTAATCTTGATCAATAATTTAAATTGTTCCTGGAGCCAGGCACTTCACAAGAAATTAAAATCTTGCGGCTTTTTGTGTCCATTGGAGGTCATGAATGTGCATTGGTTAATCTTCAGCACAATGTAGCATGAAGATCTAAACAGATTTGTCAGTTTTGCTCAGAAATATGTTCTTGAGTTGCTTTACTCCTCTATCCACCTCCTCTATTATTAGTACCATGACTGTATAATAATCCCCAAATCCAGAAGGACTTTATTTTTGGCCAGTTTTACAATCTCCCAATAGCTTCCTGAGGGGAGATATTAAAATATCCATTGCAGCCTGTGTTGAAAGAACAATTGAAATGCTTATGTTATGCAGTATTGTACTGCTTGTAATAGAATTGTATTTCCATTTTAAATTTGCATATGCTTTATATTTGTAACAAACCATTCAGTTATTCTTTAAGTGAGCACACTTAAATATATTCCTGCTTGCTGTTTTGAATAGAAGTTTTCAGAAGAGTTTTTCTCTTTAGGTCTGTGTTATCTATGCGGAATAGTGAGACTGAAATTGAATGTGCCCGGAGATATTTATTTATTAGTTAAATAATGGTTAAATAATGATATAATGGTTATGGTACTGGACTAGAAACCAGGAGATTGTTTAGTTACCTAGGTCTTCCTTAACATGAGTCTGATGTCTGAATTTGAATCAGTCGCTCTTTCACAATCCAATCCACTTCACAGGGTGGTTCTTGTGGGAAAAACAGGAGGCAGAAATATTAAGTATGTTTGCCACTTGAATTGTCCAAATTAAAAACATGTTGGAATAAAAATAAAATTATAACTAAAAACCCTGCATCCTTTTGTTATTAAAGTTCTAGGAAGACCTGACTCATATACAAGTAGTCCTCAACATGTTTATTTGTTTGATTTGTTCATTTATAATATCCTGAATTTATTATTTTTATAAACAACTCAAGGCATCAACATATGGTCTTCTTCCTCCTATTTTCCCCACAACTAGAAGCCTGTGAGGTGAGTTGTGCTGGGAGAGAGTGATTGGAAAGCCTGTTTTGAACTCGCAGCCTCCCAGTTTCTAGCCTGATACCTTAACTATTAGACCAAACTGGCTCAATTGAGCTAATTATGTCTCAAACCACAATTGGGACTAGAATCTTAATTATTGAGTAAAGTGGATGTTTCACAATATGTTACGTGACTGCTTCTCTCAATGTCCACAATCCCTGCACTCCTGATTTCAGTTCTCAAGTTATCTCATTGGTCATTAAGTGGATGGAGTCCAAGCTAAAGAGTGCTTCAGGGCAGTGGAGAAATCCTGGGAAGCCCAGGATAAACCATGTGTGGGTTTGGGGTGCTGTAAACAAGCCTTTCTGCCCTGGGGCTGAAAGTAATTCTAACTGAAATCCAAGTAGGATTGAAATCCTTTATGTCTGAAAATTGTGTTTGGATTTTGGCAGGGAGGATTTTCAGCCTCAGAGCAGAAAGGCTTATCTGGAGCAGAGTGCAGAATATCAGAGCAGGTTATTTCTCTATAATTTATCTTTGGGTTTTAATCTGTGCAAAATCTTAATAACTCTGATGGCTTGTGATTTGTCCTCATTTATTTTTAGTTTATCTTTACAAATGATCTGAAAAGATTAAAGATAAATTCAAGGACTTTCAAGGTCAGTCTTTGAACTCTGCAACTCCTCTATGACTGAAAATGCTGCTTAAATATCAGAACAGATTTTTTTTTCAGCCAGCCCCCAGAGAGTAGAGGGTCCTCTTGACAGGTGGCAGTGACTTGTGGCCTTCCTTCCTCTCATTCTCATTAACTTTTTACTTTTTTGTTATTTTAAATTTATTATTATGTTATTATACACCTCTCAGAGTTCCTCTCTGGGGGAGATGAGCAGGTCAAAAATGTGAAATAAAATAAAATAATAATAAAAAATAAATAATAAAATAAAATAATAAAAGATTGCCATTTGCAATCTTTCCTGAAAGATTGCAAATGGCAATGATATGATTACAGGGTGCTTGGCAACCAGTCATAAATACAAACAGATTTTCAATTGCCTAGATCACAACTAGGTGACCGCAAAGGACCCTGCAACAACTATAACTTTAGGAATGATCATAACTCCATTCAGCACATTCATAACTTTGAATGCTTACTGAATTATTGGTCATAAGTCAAAAGCTACCTTAACAAATATTCTGTTGGAAGATTAAACAGCACAATTAAACAGCATTCATGGAAAAGTTCAGTGCTGATTCTTATGACTGGACATATATAAATAAACACTTCTATCAACAAGTCTGTGTAAAAGGAGACATATCTTAAATTATACATATAGAAGTTTTAAATCTATAGAAGGACTTTTTTTTTGCTAAACAAAAGAACTTGCAGTGCTGTTTACATATTTCAGGTCAAATATTATAGACAAATGGCTATCTTACCTGCTTTCACAGAAGAATTCTTGGTGCCTTAGCCACTAAGAATCAGTGCTTCCTAGTAATATAATATTGCTAGAATTTTGAATTATTTTTTCCTCAGGGTATTTTTTTCATTTGAAAAATCGAAGTAGATGGAACATTTAACACTTTAAGAGCATAGAATATATAACTTTTGAAGTAGCAAGTAACATTTAGACATTTGGTGTATTTATGAAATCAGATGTTATTTGACTCTTAGGGGTTGTTTTTCATTGGGATTTTTTTGCTTCTGCTTTAAAATTCAGATTGTTTTTCATTTTCTGCCTCACATCTCTGATTGTAGTATTTTGCAATAAGTGTAAGAAGCTGCTTGTTTCCCAGGCTGTAACACAGGGCTTATGTCACAGTAGTAAGGTGAGGGAAAAGGCTAATCAGTTGAGAAGGTCAGCAAAAGAATAATGTTATTTGCAATTTTATAGTAGTTATGTAATTCATATTTCATAGAATGATCCTTAAATGCACATTGCCAACTTTTCTATTGAATAACTTGAAAAAAGTCAGTTAAAGGAAAAGAAAACATGTTTTGCTTTTTTTCCCTCCAATATTATTACTGCCCAACACATCCACTTTTTTTTAACATTACACTATAGATCAGGGGTCACCAACCTTTGGGACCCCAGGGACCACTAAACTCATAATTTTAAATTCCGTGGACCAATATGACCGGCTGGGTGGGCATGGCTAGGTGGTCATGTGACTGGGTGGGCATGGCCAACTTTATGTCACTCATGTTGAGGGGTGCCTCGCTGGCCTCTACTTGTCCCTCCCCTCCCAGCCACTTCTCACCTGCCTGCCCGGGCTCCTTAGGGTCCCAACAGGAAGCAGTTGTTGGAGCTAAGCAGACACCACAAGAAAGAGTTGGCAAAAGAACTGGCTCAGTTCAAATTGGATCTCACTAAGAAGGAGGTTCAGCAGAAGCACCTCACTGAGGAGTACGAGCATAGGCTTTGCAAACAGAGGGAGTGCAAGACCTGTGGGAGTGCAAGGCCTGTGGGAGTGCAAGGCCAGGTACCGGTGCCTGGAGGCTCAGTGGGCTTCCCCAAAGCCTTCGCCCAAAGCCCTGCACCAGGAGGCTGAAACA
The DNA here is from genome assembly GCF_028640845.1 of Ahaetulla prasina. Taxonomy (NCBI): domain Eukaryota; kingdom Metazoa; phylum Chordata; class Lepidosauria; order Squamata; family Colubridae; genus Ahaetulla; species Ahaetulla prasina. The sequence continues at coordinate 53,527,304 of NC_080542.1, read as the reverse complement.
GACCCCTGTCGGAATTTCTGCCCCCCTCTGACCTGCACCCCGAAGGGGAGAATCTCTGCAGTAACACAAGCGTTCTTTGCATGTATCCGGCCCAGGGGCTATAGTTTGAGGATCCCTGATTTAGTTCAATATAAAAAAATGCAAATAATTTTTCTGCGGACCACCAAAATTTTCTTGCGGACCACCAGTGACCCATAGACCACCAGTTGGTGACCGCTGCTATAGATTGCTAATCTTAGGTAAAACGGATCTTTCTTTAACTAAAAAAGGTCGGTTCTATATAATTTTTTTCTTCTTCCATTTAATCATGTTTGATTATTTAAAATTGCCTGGAGAAGTCCCTGTAGTTTTTTTGGCAAGGTTTTTCAGAAATAGTTTGACATTACCTTCTTCCTAAGGCTAAGAGATGGTGACTAACCTAAGGTCACCTAGCTGGCTTTGTGCCTAGGGTCTGAGTAGAATTCACAATCTCCTGGTTTCTAGCCTGATGATACCTTAACTATTAAATCAAATTGGTTCTTTGTGTATAACTTACTTATTCTATTTATCATAGTCTACATATAAAGAATAGCAAGCTCTTATACCTAGAGATAGTATAAGGGCAAGTTATTTCTCCATATCTTTGGGTTGTAATCTGTACAAATCTTACTCAGTTACTCCTATGGCTTTTGATTCTTCATTTATTTCTTCACAAATGGTCGGAAAATATTAAAGGTAAATCTAATGCATATGTTGATGTTCTTGTATTTTCAAATTGCATAACATTTCAGAACACATTCAAAGGTAATGTAATATTGAAGAAACATTCGTTCATTTGGTTAGTGTTCATTTGGTTAGTGTTCATTTGAAGTATATCAGTTGGTAAGTATTTATTAGTAAATGAGGTACCTAACATGGGTCCTTTTGAATTACTGTAAATCACTTCACACTTTAGTTCCACTAGCTCATTTTTAGTTTCAACTGCTCAAACTATAGAAGATCTTTCACCACTGGTCATTTTCTGTTTATATAGGTTTGGTGCTCCTGACTACCTATGTTAAGACAAGGATTGTCTGCAATAAAACTCTAGATTGTATATTGTTAACAGCATGGAGATAATTTGTCAGCTTTATGTAATTTGAAGAATTCAATCATGTCCCAAATTATTAAACAGATGAGGTAGAACAGAACCCAGAAATATCTAAGTATTGTCAGCCATATTTAGAAGATAGAAAATTTCTTATATAAGACTTCATTCAAAAACAAAGGGGTTTTTAAATGTTGGATTTTGGATGTTACCTTATAAATGTAAATAGCTGTTATAAAGATTTGTATCTCAATTTTATTCCTTGTTGATAATTATCAAAAGTTAGTTAATGGATACATTTAATTCTTTTTTTATATAGCTTCTGGGTCCTGCTGGTAGACCAGAACAACCATGTTTCGGAACAGTCTCAAGATGCTTCTTACAGGTGGTAAATCAAACCGTAAGAACAGATCCAGTGGTAAGTAAAAGGAGTGTCTTGATGCTGTGCAATCATCTTAATCCAAGGAATGAAACTACTTCTAAGGTAGACCCAGGTAGACCTCATAGTAGCATTGCTGCTCTTGAAATAATGCTTGCTTTGCTATTCGTTCATTCATTCATTCGTTTGTTCATTCATTCATTCATTTATGTACGGCCTCAATCACTGCCTCAATTACTAAAATATACTGGAGGTGGCTTATATGTTTGGCTTAAACCAATTATAAAAATATTAGGATTATCAAAACATAATTAAATGTAACCACATGCTGGGAATAATAACTAACTTAAAAGGACTAAAATGAATAAGTCATTAAACATTTGGTGGAAGAACCACGTTTTATGAAAGCTCAACAGATAAGGGCCATTGTTCTATAAGAGAGACACTGCTACAGAGAAGGGATACCTCCTAGGTTGGGCAATGTGACAATGCTTTACAGCTGGGATCTCATGTATACCAACTTTACCAGATTTTACAGCTTGGATAGAAATAGAAGAAGGACAAGATAATCAGATCCTAAGTTATAAAAGACATTATAGGTGACAATCAGTACTTTGAATTGCAATCAGAATTTTTCTAGTAACTGTCCAGGTCATAGAGCAAAAATGCTACATGGGCAAAATGAGGAATAGCATAATTGCTAGTAATGTTGCATTCTGGAATGATTGTAGCTTCTGGGTGTTCTTTATCCATCAAGTGGAAGGTGACTAGAGCACGTGTGGTTGTAGAAGTTCCTCTCAATCTTGGAAAGGACATAATTTTCATATAAAATACATTTGTACAAAAACATTCCTAGTCCTGGCTGCTTCCTGATCATTGAATAGGAGTCAAAAACTCCAGAAAAACATATATATTTTACCTAGGGAACTGCTACCACATCAAGAGCTCAGGATGGTAAATTCTTGGCTTGACATTTCCTTGAATCTAGAGCACTCAGTCTTGCTAAGGTTGAGACTCAGTCTGCACCTTTCCTGGAAGGATGATATGATACCCAGTTGACAATGTTAATATCTCCAAGAACTTTATTCACTTCCTCAAGGCTCATGAGTTCTTCCTACATAATAGGGCAAGATCCCTCTCCGTTCAATGTGAAGCGAACTATCCAGCCAGAGTTCAACTTCAAATGAATCTGAGTAACTTTATCCATCAAATTCTTACACTATTCCTTAATGTGCTTGTTAAGTTTTCCTCCTCTCTATTAATACCATAAGTTGTTTCAGAAAGAGCTTTGGGATTGTGATATGCAAATGCAATAAGAGCAGATAAACAATTTTACTTTGCTATTCTTATAACTACTATGAAGGTCTTAATATGGAATTGTACAAGTGTTCAATCAGTCTCTTTCATTGTCTTTCCCAGCACCACTCTAGGCATGTCTCTATTCTGAAGTCTCATTTCCTAGAGCTGTTCATAAAATCAAGAATTCCACCAGGATCAGTGTTAACATAATCAGCTCAGACTTGAAGGACTCTTGACACTGAGGAGTCTACTCTGGATGTACCAGGCATCAGGAAGCAGTAAACAATTTAGCACCTGAGGCTGACCCTGCCAGCTATCATCAGAAGTATGGCTAGGCAGTTGATGAAGTTGGCAGTTGGGTGATTGTCCATGCCAGTCTCCATGCCAAGCAGGGTCAAAGTTCCTTGCCTGGCATCACAGCCTTTATTGGCAGAGGCTTTACATAAGACTAATTCCTTTGGTACAACCATTCTCTCTGAAGCTTTGTACCCTTTGCCTCCCAAAATTCTATTGCTGTGAAACTGGATTGGCTGATGACCTAGATATACAATTTAAAGCTATGATCTACGAACTGTTAATACTTCTGCCCATCACTTTGGATCTCCCTGTTTGGAATTTATTTGTAAGCAAACTGATGTGTTCTTAGGATTCTGCTGAGGTGCTTGCAAGCACACTCTGTCTTCTATTGCCTGTTTTTGAGTTATCCAGAAGTAAAGCCTTAGCAACCTAACATCTGTGTTTGCCTATGGTTGGCCTGGAACAGGATAAACATGTAAAGAAAGGCTACCTACTCACTTCAAAGATTGATCAGGGTTTCAGATCCATCAAAGAGTCAGAAAGCTACTATCATTTGAAAACCATCAAGCACCCAGGGTGGAGTTATCTAATAGCTCCCTTGCAGGGGACAGCAGCACCAGAAAACTCCGAAGTAATCAGAAAGTGGTCTGGCCATAAGAGGGAATAGTTTATAAAGGTCTTAGCTCTTAGATCACTTTGCATTTGCCTGAAATAAAAACCAGATCAATCTTGTGACCCTTGATGTATTTTGAGTGCTATATAATCTGGGACATGTCCACATGTGGCCATTTTAATATAGGCCCAGAAACCATTTAGGGTGAATAATAAATAGGAAGAAAGAAGCTAAAATAAATATAAAACATTAGATATGTTTTCATGTGACAATTCTAAAATTTTCTCTCTTGGTTGCAGATCCATTAATATAATATTAAGAAATCAGGTTTAAGTAGATGTTCTTATGCACACAAATTTGGAAATAGAATATCTTGCATTCAATGTAATTTACTTCTTGCTAAGGTCAGCAGACTTTTTATTATTCCCTTGGTAAGTGGGCAACTGCTGTCAAAAATAAAGTAACATAAAATAAAATGCTTCAAAATTGTAGCAATATGAAATTCTGAAGTTATTCTGAAATTCAGCAGTTATAATATTTTTGTAAGTGTCGCCTGAACTGTCTCAATATGCTTGACAAAAATAGTCATATCTCATTAGGTTGGGTTATTTTAATTTTGCAGAACATTTTTATCCATATTTTGGCCTCCCAGTGCCATCTAGGGATGTTTGCTCAAGGAATGTATAGGAGTGAAGAATTTAGTCATCAAGGGCTATGTTGTAATTTAGTTTCTTAATATTTCTGTATGTTTTTATTTTTCATTTGGTGAAACTAATATTCTAGATGAACAAATTGCACTGAAGTTAAATATTGCATTAACCTAACATTATATAGTATTAATTTGGCTTATGCAGTAACCTGTAGCCTATCTACACTGTAATTAAAATTTACCAAAATGTGTAAAGTGCAATGTAATGGAGTAGGAGGATTTGTTACAATTGAAAATTGATTCATTGCTACAAAAGCAGTTTTTTTGCTAGAATATAAATCCTGCAAATTCTGACGACATTTTAAAGTTTGATGAACAGCATTACTGATGCAGAATATTTTTGAAGATTGGTACCTTAAATGTATCCAGTCTATTTTGAATTTGGATGCTAAGTTTACAGTCCCCTATGGATATGGATTGTATAGCTAATATTGTGTTTGAGTTTGGATTTCACTTAAATAGTACCCAGAGATAATATTTGAAGCTGTGAGAGAATCTTGATGGTGGTGAAGTGCAGAATAATGTTCTAAACCTCAAGTTGATTTTTAAAGGAAGATAAAATTGTGTAATATTTCTCTTCTTTCTGAACCTCTAACACTTATTATAAAGTCCGAGTTTTTCTTACTTGACTAAACCTTTTACAGAGTTACCTCCATTGTATGTTTCAGTCAAGAATATTATTTTCCTTTTAATGGTCACATATCTTTGTTAGCTTTGCTAGTGTTAGACACAATTGGACAGGGGAACATTTACCTTTTTAAAAAAATCTTTGCAAGCTTCTAAATATTCACAAAAGACGTGGATCCCAATCATGTCAGTTATGCCTTCTTAATATTTTAGTTGTATCTAAAATTATTGTGACTCTTTTCATGTAGGACATAAACATGCTGTCATTCTAAAATTTAAATTCTTCGTAGCATTTCCCAAACCAAGCAACCAAGATCAGTTGTCTGGGTCAGTTGCCTGCTAAGAAAGCCTGCTAAGATATTTCAATATTTAGTGCTAAGGCCTTGTAATTCAACTTGACTGAGTTTATTATTTCAACAGTCTCATTATATACTATACATACATGGTTATAAACAATTTACATAGTTGAAAGCAGAATTTGTTAATACTTTGAATATACATTGAATCAATTTATTGTTTCTTTGTAAGAATGAATTAGGAAAGGAAATGGAAATGACTTGAATTTGTTATGCCTGTTGAGCTTGCTGGGGAACAAATATTTTTTTTCTCTTTGCTTTAGTATACAGAAATACTTAACTAATATACAGAAATGCTTAATAAATATATATCATCAACATGCAAAAGATATAAATACATAAAATCCAGAAAAGGAAAAAAAAGAAACAAAATACATACTGTACCTGTATACCTAAATCTTAGTTCTTAAGCAAAAACTTGACCACATCATTTCATTATACAATAAAAATGCAACTCATACATTAAAGAGCAAATATGTAATGAATTCATAACTGTAAATCTGGCTGGTGCTATTGTCCCATTGTAATTTACTTCTTCGGTAAATCTTTATATATTTTTTGGTAAAAATATATATTTTTGGTAAAATCACATCTAATTCCCATTCAATTAACACAGGAGCTCTTTGGGGCTGTATGCTGTCTCCATTACTCTTTTCTCTATATACAAATGACTGCATCTTGAAGGATCCTTCTGGGTTTTTTTTACAAGTTTTTTTTATTTTTTTTAAAACAAAATAAAACATACAGATCTTTGTTGAAAAAGATATCGGTCGGGTACATATTCAAACATATTTCAAATTTCAATTTCAATATTGGACAAATGATATAATGAGAGGGTGAAATTTGAAGGATCCTTCTGTTAAAGTACTGAAGTTTGCAGATGACACAACAGTCATTGGTCTCATTTGAGATGATGATGAGTCTGCATACAGATGAGACGTACATCAACTGGCTCTGGTGCAGCTGGAACAATCTGATGCAGCCAGAACAATGTGGAGCTGAATATTCTTAAAACTGTAGAGATGATAGTAGATTTTAGGAAAAGCTGTCCTGTTGTACCACCTCCTGCAATATGAGACAACACAGTATCAACAGCAGAAATCTTCAAGTTTTTGGGTTCTATAATCTCCCAGGACTTGAAATGGAGACCTAACATTAGAACCATCATTAAAAAGACCCAACAAAGAATGTTCTTCCTGCATCACTCAGGCTGCCCAAAGATCTGCTGATCCAGAGGAATTAATGAGCCTCTCATTTGTACCTCTTTGCACAGCACCACACAGGACAGGTATAGACTTCAATGGATAGTTAGTACTGTAGAAAAACAATCATGACCAACCTGCTTTCCATTGAGGATCTGTATACTGTTAAGAATCAGAAAGAGGGCTGAGAAAATATTTACAGATCCATCACATCCTGGACACAAACTATTTCAACTTCTCCCCTCAGGATGCCGCTATAGGATATTGCATGCCAAAACAACTGGACATAAAAATACTTTCTTCTCCATGTCACTCCCACATCACTATTTGTATTCATAATTCACAATTCAGAAATAAAAAACGAATTCTCAGTGATAAAAGTGAAAATTAAGACAGTTAAAAGACCCAGTATCTTATCATAGTTGTAATTTAGATGTAAATCTGGAGGTTTGTCATTTCTGAAAAACATCTTTACTAATTTATAATATTCTTGAAAGATCTTCAAAATATGAACCTGGAACTCTGTTAAATACATCTTAATAATGCAATTCTTGCAAACAAGCTCATTGGGGTTTTCAGCCATCTATTTATGTCACTATTAATTGAAGAAAGATAATTTGAAATATTTACGTCTACAAGTAGAGAAATTATTCTTGGACAATTGTTCTAGCATATTTAAAATGATTTAAACACTAAGCAAATCCCCAATTTTTACAAATTTTCATAAATAAATTAAAACTACGGGAAATGTAGACAGATATTAGAATACAGAAAATCTGTTTCTTCTTCATCCAAACCTTCAGTTTCTGTGCCCCACTTGGCCTGTATTTGTTTGCTCCCCCATCGTTTTGTGATTGTGTAAGTTTGCATCTCACTGGAAACCTGAGGGGGGAGAATGGATCTTTGTTTCTACCATTTGAAAGTTCTGTTTCCGCCTAATAGCTCATCCTGCTTGACTTTGGATGACTTTGTAACAAGTGCTTGGCTATGGAAATTCTGTATCAAGCAGAGAGCCAAAATACCATGCGTCCAGAAATTATTCAGACCCACTTCATTTTTGTTATTGTGTCACTGCCAATTTTGCTATGCTGCAGCCTGATTCTACAGTTGTTGAATTCATTTTTTCTCATTAATCAACACTCAATATCCCATAATGAAAAAGTGAAAACAGAAGTTTAGAAATTCGGTAAATTTATTGCAAAAAAACCCAAAAAACAAATATCACCTTGACATAAGTATTCAGACCCTTTGCAACAACACTTGAAATTTAGCTCAGGTGCCTCCCATTTCTCTTGATCATTGCTGACAGATTTCTACATTTTGATTTGGAGTTGGCCTGTGGTAAATTAAATTGATTGGACATAATTTGGAAAGGCACACTCCTCTTTGTACAAGGTCTCACAACTGACAATGTATACTGTAGCAGAGCAAAAGCCATGATGTCAGAGGAACTGCCTGCAAAGCTCAGAGATAAGATTATTGCAAGGCACAGATCTGGCGAAGGCTACAATAAAATTTCTGCTGCATTGAAGGTTCCTAAGAGCGCAGTGGCCTCTATAATTCTCAAATGGAAGAATTTTAGCATGACCAGGATCTTTGTCCCAGTCAAACTGAGCAATCGGGAGAGTAAGTAAGAGAAGTAAGAGTAAGAGGAAAGATCAAGATGGTGATGGCCTGAGCTCCAGAGATCCTATGTGGAGATGGGACAGAGTTTCAGAAGAACAATCATCACTGCAGCCCTCCACCGATCTGGGTTTTAGGGCAGAGTGGCTAGATAAAAGCATCTCCTCAGTACAAAAGACATGAAAACCCACTTGGAGTTTTCAAAGCACCCGAAAGACACTTAAGAGTGTGAAGTCTCTGGTTCCTCCAGCGGCCTCAATTTTAAATGTTATGTCTGGAGGAAATCAGGCACTGCTCATAACCTGCCTAATGTCATCTCAACACTGAAGCATAGTGGTGGCAGCATCATGCAGTGTGGGTGTTTTTCAGCAGCAAGGCCTGGGAGACTGGTCAGGGTTGAGGGAAAGCTGGCTAGAGCAAAGTGCAGAGGTATCCTCAGTGAAAACCTATTCCAGAGGGCCCAGAACTCCAGGCTGGGCCAAAGGTTCACTTTTCAACATAACAATCCTAAGCACATACCCAAGACAAAACAGGAGTGTCTTAGGGACAACTGGTCACTGGTGGCTGAGCCAGAGCCATGACTTGGACTATATTGAACATCTGAAAATGGCTGTCCACTGTCCACTGATAGTTGTGATCGAACCTGACTGAGCTTGAGAGGATTTGCAGAGAAGAATGTCAGAAAATCCCCCAATCCAATGTGCAGAACTTGTTGTGTCATACTCAGAAAGACTTGAGGCTGCAATTGCTGTCAAACGTAGCAAACTAAGTACTGAGTGAAGTCTGAATACTTATGCCAAAATAATATTTCACTTTCTTTTTTTCTTTTACATAAATTTACAGACATTTCTAAAATCCTGTTTCCATTTTGTCATTAGGGCAGTGGTTCCCAACCAGTGTGCCGCGGCACTAAGGGGTGCCGTGAGATCTTTTGAGGGTGCCGGGAACTTTTGAGCTACGGAGATTTTAAATATCTATTTCCTTATAAGGGTGCCGGGAACTTTTGAAAGGCTTTCCAAGGGTGCCTCAAACAAGAAAAGGTTGTGCCTCAAACAAGAAAAGGTTGGGAACCACTGCATTAGGGGGTAGAGTGTAGATTAATGAGAAAAATAAATAAATTTCAGCTTGTAGAATCAGGCTGTCACATAACAAAATTGACAAAAGTGAAATGGGTCTGAATACTTTCTGAATGCACTGTAAGTAGATATTGACTAATAATTTTATTAGTCTTCTCTAATTATTCAGGATCTTCTTTTGTATGATGAATTAGTTCAGAACAGGCCAATCTTCTGTACCCTTTATTCCCTTGTGCTTTTGAAGTTGACTGTTGTGCCTTAACCTTTTATGTGTACATAATCTTAAAATGTTGCAGTAATATGCTGGAGGTATATAATTTAATTGGGGCAGAATGGTCTAGTGGTTAAGACTCTGGGCTTCTTGATTGGAAAGTTGGCATTTTGAATTGCTACCCAAGCATTGTGCAATGGGGAAAACTCTTGTTTTTACCTCAGCTCCTGTCAACCTAGAAATTCAAATAGGTAATGCTGGCCACCTGACCATAGAAGCATCTTCTGAAAATGCTGGTTCCATTGGCTATGGAATACAGATCAGCAATGCCCCATACAATTGGACATGACTGGACATATAATCTTTATATAATCTAACATGTCAGAAAACCTTGTTCTTCTTTATTGGGATTAATTTTTTTTTATTATTCAAAACGTTTTACCAAAAAAAATTCCCTTTCCCCCAACCCCCTCCTTCACTAATCCCTCCCCCCTGACTTCCCGGATGAGTTAAAAATAAAACAAACATATGCTAAGAAGATTTTCCCCCAAAACTATTATACCAATTTTCCCTCTCTAGCTCTGACTTCCTCCTAACACAACCAAAATCCTTCAAGGAAAAAATAAATAAATTAACAATTAAGAATAACAAAATATGTAAATCAATAAAACAAATTAATCCTAAAGTATTTAAAACCAACTAAAACATAAAAATCCAATCCAATTCAAAGAATATCTCCCTTATAGCTTCTATAACCATATAATTTTTCCCCCAGGTCTTTCTTACATAAACTCTTACATAAACTCTTTCAAAAATATTCTATTCAAAATACAATACAACACATTATACAAAATACAAAATACAATACAACACATTATAAAATTTCAATACCAAGAATTACAATAGCTATTCAAATTTAGTCCATCCTCGTCATTTGATCTTCATTAGTCAATGGGTGTCCATTTGAACTTGGTATAACATTTGACCACTCCGGACAGCATCGCCTCTCGTCGGCCTCTATCCTCTATTTATGTACTCTATTTATGCGATATTCAGCACTCGAACTCTTGCGCCTGCGAGGTGCCCCCGCCTCGCAGGAATGGCCCGCCGCACTATCAAGGGCCGGCCTCAATGACGGGTCTTGGGACCCACAGAGGTGGCATGCGAAAAAAAAGAGCCTTTGGGGGTTTTTAGATAGGGTTTTTTTAAGGGGAGGGAGGGTTAGGGCGGGCGTTGGGGGTAGCCCATCGGGTGGGGAGCCAGTCCTTGCGCGTGCTCGTGACGGTTTTTTAACGGGTTCGGAGGTTAGGGGGGAAGATTGCGTTCCTGTTGGTGAGGGTGGTCTGATTTGCACGGTAAGTGGGAGGGGCAGATATGGCAGAAGGGGATCATATCGTCCTAGGGGACGCGCTCGATGTTTGCAGGCGATCGCGCGCCCCGATCCCTCGTCCTTTTCCCGTTCCCCGGATGGTCAAGACCCTCAGAGCCTGGGCCTTCGGCTGATGTTATGCAACGCACGGTCCGTAGTCAATAAGGCCCCCCTAATATACGATCTTATTCAGGGGGGCGCCACGGGCCTTATAGGCGCACGGAAACCTGGCTGGGCACGGAAGGGGTGTGCCTTGTTGAGATGTGCCGCGGGTTTCCGTGCATTCCATCAGCCGAGGGCTCAGGGTAGGGGTGGGGGTGGCGGTTGTGATTAGAGAGAGTCTAGAGCCGAGGGAGACCACTGTACCTCAGATTGCGGGTGTGAATCCCTCTTTGTGAGATGGGGCCATAGGTGTCAGATGGGTTTGCTGATCACGTACCTGGCTCCTTGCTGCGTGTCAGCTGCCTGCCCGAGCTCCTGGAGGTGCTGGCTGGAGTGGCAGTTGAGACCCCAGACTTTTAGTCATGGGGATTTTAACTTGCCATCTTCCGCTCGTCATCAACGGTAGCTCGGGAGTTCATGGCTTCCATGACGGCCTTGGATCTGACCCAAGTAGTTGATGGCCCTACTCACATCGGGGTGGCACTCTGGACCTGGTTTTGTCTCTGGTCAGTGGTTGAGAGATCTGGACTTAAAGGAAATAGTCATTGAACCTTTGTCATGGTCAGATCACTCTCTTCTTCGCCTGGACTTTCTGACCGCCATTCACCACCGCAGGGAGACGGAGCCGATCGTTGGTTCCGTCCCAGGCGCCTGATGGACCCGGAGGGTTCGGACGGAGCTTGGGCCATTTCCTGACGGTCTGGCTCACGGCTCGGCTGAGGAACTTGTTGCGGCCTGGGAACGGGCGGCCGGGGCCTTAGACCGTGTCGTGCCTTTGCGGCCTCTGACCCGGCGCAGGTCCCAACCGGCTCCTTGGTTCTCCGAGGAGTTGAGAGGGATGAAGCGCCGGAGAAGACGCCTAGAGAGTTCTTGGAGGTCTAGCCGTTCGGAGGCTGATCGGACACTAGTGAAGTCCTATACTAGGGCTTACCTAGTGGCAATGAGGGAAGCGAGGCGTAGCTATGCCTCCTCCCTCATTGCATCGGCAGATAACCGCCCAGCCGCCCTGTTTCGGGTGACTCGCTCCCTCTTACATCAGGGGGAGCGGGATGACCCGCTGCAGGGACGTGCTGAGGAGTTTAACGGTTATCTATACGATAAAATCGTTCAACCGGGAGGGCCTAGACCAAGATTGCAGTGGCGTGGGTGAGACGGCTGAGGGTGGTCTTGGGGACATTTTATGGGATGAGTTTGACCCTGTCGCTCCCGAGGACATGGACAGGTTGCTGGGGAGGTTGAATGCCACCACATGTTTACTGGACCCGTGCCCCTCCTGGCTGGTACTGGCCACTCAGGAGGTGACACGAGGCTGGCTCCAGGCTATTACGATCGCTTCCTTGGTGGAGGGAGTCTTTCCGACCGCCTTGAAAGAGGCGGTGGTGAGACCCCTCCTCAAGAAGCCTTCCCTGGACCCGGCTGTTTTAGGTAATTATCGTCCGGTCTCCAACCTTCCCTTCGTGGCGAAGGTTGTAGAGTATGGTGGCATATCAGTTTCCCTTGCACCTGGATGAAACTGTCTATCTAGACCCGTTCCAGTCTGGCTTCCGGCCCGGTTACAGCACTGAGACGGCTTTGGTCGCGTTGGTGGATGATCTCTGGAGGGCCAGGGATAGAGGATGCTCCTCTGCCCTGGTCCTATTAGACCTCTCAGCGGCTTTTGATACCATCGACCATGGTATCCTGCTGCGCCGGTTGGAGGGATTGGGAGTGGGAGGCACCGTTTATCGGTGGTCCCCCCCCTACCTCCCCGATCGGCCGCAGACGGTGTTGACAGGGGGGCAGAGGTCGGCCCCGAGACACCTCACTTGTGGGGTGCCGCAGGGGCCGATCCTCTCGCCCCTTCTGTTCAACATCTATATGAAGCCGCTGGGTGAGATCATCAGTGGCTTCGGTGTGAGGTACCAGCTGTACGCTGATGACACCCAGCTGTACTTTTCCACACCGGGCCACCCCAACGAAGCTATCAAGTGTTGTCCCGGTGCTTGGAAGCCGTGACGGGTCTGGATGGGGAGAAACAGGCTCAGGCTCAATCCTCCAAGACAGAGTGGCTGTGGATGCCGGCATCTCGGTACAGTCAGCTGAGTCCTCGGCTGACTGTCGGGGGCGAGTCATTGGCCCCGATGGAATGGGTGCGCAACCTGGGCGTCCTCCTGGATGAACGGCTGTCTTTTGAAGATCACTTGACTGCCGTCTCCAGGAGAGCTTTTTACCAGGTTGGGCTGGTGCGCCAGTTGCGCCTTTCTGAACCGGGATGCCCTGTGCACGGTCACTCACGCCTCGTGACGTCTCGCCTGGATTACTGCAATGCTCTCTACATGGGGCTCCCTTGAAGGGCATCCGGAGGCTTCAGTTAGTCAGAATGCAGCTGCGCGGGTGATAGAGGAGCCCTCGTGGCTCCCGTGTGACACCTATCCTGCGCAGACTGCACTGGCTGCCTGTGGCCTTCCGGGTGCGCTTCAAGGTTTTGGTGAACATCTTCAAAGCGCTCCATGGCATAGGGCCGGGTTACTTACGGGACCGCCTACTGCTACCGGATACCTCTCACCGACCGTGCGCTCTCACAGAGGGACTCCTCAGGGTGCCGTCAGCGAGACAGTGTCGTCTGGCGACACCCAGGGGAAGGGCCTTCTCTGTGGGGGCTCCCACCCTCTGGAACGAACTCCCCCCAGGACTTCGTCAACTTCCGGACCTCCGAACCTTCCGTTGCGAGCTTAAAACACATTTATTCATCTGCGCAGGACTGGATTAGTTTTTAAATTCGTGGGTTTTTAAGGGGTTTTAAATGGGTTTTTAATGGGTTTTTAATGGGTTTTATTATTTGCTAAATTTTAATTGCGGCCAAATTGAATAAGTTTTTTAGTAGTATTTTAATAGTATTTATTTTGTAATAGTACTGTTTATTTTATCTGCCTGTAAACCGCCCTGAGTCCTTCGGGAGAAGGGCGGTATAAAAATTTAAATAATAAATAAATAAATAATAAATAAATAATAAATAAAATCCAGTATAAATCCAAATATCTAGTCTTTTATAATAGATATAAAACATATAATCAACCCATTTCTTCCAGATCTTCCTCACATATTTTCTTTCAGGGACAGTAATATTTTTGTCTGTTAATAATTCAAAGGATAATACTTTTGTCTCTTGCCATTTTTTTTGATGCATTAATCTCTGTCTTTCCTTCATTTCTCCTTTTGAAAAGTCAGTCACAATATTGCCTAATAGATCCTTATGTTCAAAAATCCACAAATTACTACCATATATTCCATCAATCCAAAGAGAGAATTCTTGAAAAGCATTAAGCCTGTAAATTTTTTCAGTTCGGGAAACAGCCTCCTGTAGCACAAATTCTGACATTTCATCCAAACTATTTAAAGGAAACTTCTTTACATCAACTTGTTTATACATGATCATATCTTCATATTTATCCATTTTTATTTGTATCTCCTCCATTGCATTTAAGTCCTGTTTCAGTTCGTATTTTTGAATAATTAAATACATTCTTTCTGTGTAATCCTGTATAAAGTCACGAATCCATTCTTCTGAAAAAACCTTCATGGCAAAGTTCTTGCTGAAAATCTCCTTATGAAATACTTAAATAACATACAGTTATTTATGACAGTTAGAATGACAGTTAGAACAATTAATAAGTGGAACGACTTGCCTTCAGAAGTTGTGAATGCTCCAACACTGGAAATTTTTAAGAAAATGTTGGATAACCATCTGACTGAGATGGTATAGGGTTTCCTGCCTGGGCAGGGGGTTGGACTAGAAGGCCTCCAAGGTCCCTTCCAACTCTGATGTTATGTTATGTTATAACATAATCCAACAATCCAGAATCCAACACAATAAGATGAAGTCTCCATTCAGTTTCGATTTCGCAGCAAGGCTGGTCTATTTGCAGTTAGTCTAAAACGCCATTTTAAAAGAAGGAAAATAATAATAATTTTTCTCTCTTTAAAAAAGGAGGAAGTCAGGAAATCAACAATACTTGCAAACCAATAATTGTTCACTCATGCTTCTTCTGCCTGCTTATAGAAATCCACAAAAAGAAATCAATTGTTAGCAGAACTTGGACACCTTCCTCTTTTCCTGCTGTCGCAGGAGACGCGCTGGATAATGGAGATAAGGAGGAATTCAAAGGGATTCGACCTTTCGGGACTTTGCATAAGAAAAACAAAGCCCCTAGGGGAATCTACCTCTCTCCCCCCTCCCCCCCCCCGCTCTTTTTTTTTTTTTATTTTTACATTTATACCCCGCCCTTCTCCGAAGACTCAGGGCGGCTTACAGTGTATAAGGCAATAGTCTCATTCTATTTTGTATATTTTTTACAAAGTCAACTTATTGCCCCCCCAACAATCTGGGTCCTCATTTTACCTACCTTATAAAGGATGGAAGGCTGAGTCAACCTTGGGCCGGGCTCGAACCTGCAGTAATTGCAGGCTACTGTGTTCTTAATAACAGGCTTTACCATCGTGAGCTAAACCGGCCCATCGTGAGCTAAACCGGCCCTTTCCCCTGCTCTCTCAACCAGAGAGGGAAAATTAAGTCGGGAACAGCAGTTCGTAGCTATTTACACCGGCTTTTACAATATCCAGTGCGGAGTGCCATAAATTAGCACCCAGCGAGAAAGGTGGCGCCAAGCGGAACTTTATTGGGATTAAATTTTGAAGAATTCAGAAGAATAAAAGGTTCTTGCTCCTTATTGCTTTCAGCTTGTATAAATAAATTTTTGAAAACTAGGCAATAGGTAGTTCAGGGCTAAGCAGTATGTTTGATCATTCTGATTTTCCTTTTTGTTGATGTACCTGCTTTTCAGGTACGTCAGTGTATGCAGTACATTATGTGTTTTGCATAATTGTGGTGATTTAGGCCTGACCTTGAGTGTAATTGAATAAAGTCTCTTATCTCCTATTGGGTATTACTGCATGAATTTTTACTGTTTTCTAAGCTGACTCTTTCACTCCCCAGACTGAGGCTAGCCTCTGCATATCAATAAAGGGGAAATACAGCACCAGTGTTTCTAAAAAACTGCATAAGGACAACTTGTATTTTTCTCAAGAAGTTTCGTTCTTAAAATCATTAAAATGGCAAGTTAAAGGTTAGTGCAATTATATTGTGTTTGTAGTGACTGAATAACCATACAGTCTGTCTCAGATCCCTGTAATATATTTGACATCATAGCAATTGAATGAGAGAATGATAATGGCCTCTTTGTTAGGCCAGTTACCATGCTTCATCTTATTTACAGTTATCAGTAGCAGAACTCTCCTTGGCTGGAGAAAACATGAATTTCCGCTTACTTCAGTAGTATATTTAGCCCAAGTGGTTGTAATACCACTTTTGTAAATGAGCACATCTTATGAGAACATTTCCCGATACCTTCTGTATTCATTGTTCAGTCTCTGTGACATCGACCTTTTCAGCTGTTCTGTCTCTGTGACAGTGGCTATTTACAGTAGCTATTTCATTGGCATTCAAGTTCTTTCTATACTACATATTTCTCAAAGAGGTACTTAAGCTAATTCAAGTTCTTTATTCCCTGTTTATGGTTGATCATAAACTATGCAGTTAATAAACAATTCCTAGCCCCTAACTCCAGGTCAGAATCAAGACAGGGGAATTTGAATCTCTCTTATTCTGTAAATCTCTGAGTATAATCCACTCCCCCCAAAAAGAAGATATCAGTGCATCACTTTTTGTCATCTTTTTGAGATGGGCAAGATCAAGAAACAGCAGGGATTGTTTTGAATGTAGAATAAAATAAAACAATTTTGAAAACCTATCAACGTTTATCTCTATTGCATCATATACTAAACAATATCAACACAGGCTTATTTTGAGGTGTTTTTTTTTTCATGCTTTCCTCTTTTCAGAACAAAGTGTAATTGCTTCTGAAAAATTCTCTCTTTAAAGGTACCTTCTGGATTCCCAAAGCCAGATAACGTCAAATCAACACCCTTGTAAAAATCACTTTTCCTTCCCCTGCACAAAGATGGACCAGGCAATTCATACTGAAAGGGCAGGGGGCTTTGTCTCTCATTTGTCCCTTTCTCCCTCATTTGCAGATGAATCTGGCAGCTTACGCGTCAGAGTACCAGATATATATTTTCCTCCTTACATTCTTTCACTGCCATACTCAACTTTAGTTGTTTAATTGAGTTTAGCTGTTGTGTTTTACTTTAGTCTCCATTGTTAAAAAACCTCATTTTTTTTTGACATGGTGTGAAGTTAAAAAGTTTGGTTTGAAAGGACAGATTGTCTTTTATCACATTTGTTTCTATCTCGTGACATGGGAATTTTACTTCTGTCAAGAGGCACCATTGTTGGGCTGCACTTAAACCATCAGTTGGCCTTTATATAGCCATGCCAGTTGGGGATGATTAATCATACATTTCTTAGTTCTAGGATATTTCTGATGTGAATCTCATGTAAAAATGAAAGAAATCAAGATGTCACTATGATAAACACCATATTTGTCCAAACCAGAAAACGTATTCATGAATCTGGAAAAGACCACTGTTATTCAGTCAAAAGGGCTGTGTATTACTGTGTATTCAGATTTGCCATACTGAGTGTTATAAGCTATTAAATATTCATAGCCCTCTTTCATTACATCAAACTCCTCTCAAAATCAGCCTAGTGAAAATGCATGCTTTCTGAAAGTGATCAAGCAGATCTAAAATAAGAGCTACTATGTAATTGTTCTTAATAGCCACAGAACTTAGAATCTACAATCATGAGCAGGCTTCCAAGAATTGTATTTCCAAAGTCATAATGGGCCCAATACATACTGGGATTCATATATTCAATATAACCTTTCCTTGAAACTGTTAACACATTTATTTATTTATTTATTTATTTATTTATTTTATTTATTTTTCGAATTTTTATACCGCCCTATCTCCCTAGGGACTCAGGGCGGTTCACAGCCAAAATAAAATATATACATATAAATACAAAATAAAACATCAGTTAAAAAACTTATTAAAAATGGCCGAATTATTAAAATCACAATATACATAATAAAACCCATTTAAAACCATTTAAATTTTAAAATCTAATCCAGTCCTGTGCAGATAAATAGATGTGTTTTAAGCTCGTGGCGGAAGGTTCGGAGGTCAGGAAGCTGACGAAGACCTGGGGGAAGTTCGTTCCAGAGGGTGGAAGCCCCCACAGAAAAGGCCCTTCCCCTGGGCGTCGCCAGCCGGCACTGCCTAGCCGACGGCACCCTGAGGAGTCCCTCTCTGTGAGAGCGCACGGGTCGGTGAGAGGTATTCGGTAGCAGCAGGCGGTCCCGTAAATAACCCGGCCCTATGCCATGGAGCGCTTTGAAGATAGTTACCAAAACCTTGAAGCGCACCCGGAAGGCCACAGGTAGCCAGTGCAGTCTGCGCAGGAGGGGTGTCACATGGGAGCCACGAGGGGCTCCCTCTATCACCCGCGCAGCCGCATTCTGAACTAACTGGAGCCTCCGGGTGCTCCTCAAGGGGAGCCCCATGTAGAGAGCATTGCAGTAGTCCAGACGGGACGTCACGAGAGCGTGAGTGACTGTGCATAGGGCATCCCGGTCTAGAAAGGGGCGCAACTGGCGAACCAGGCGAACCTGGTAGAAAGCTCTCCTGGAGACGGCCGTCAAATGATCCTCAAAAGACAGCCGTTCATCCAGGAGGACGCCCAAGTTGCGCACCCTCTCCATCGGGGCCAATGACTCGCCCCCAACAGTCAGCCGCGGTCGCAGCTGACTGTACCGGGATGCCGGCATCCATAGCCACTCTGTCTTGGAGGGATTGAGCTTGAGCCTGTTTCTCCCCATCCAGACCCATACGGCTTCCAGACACCGGGACAGCACTTCGATAGCTTCGTTGGGGTGGCCCGGGGTGGAAAAGTACAGCTGAGTATCATCAGCGTACAGCTGGTACCTCACACCGAAGCCACTGATGATCTCACCCAGCGGCTTCATATAGATGTTGAACAGGAGAGGCGAGAGAATCGACCCCTGAGGCACCCCACAAGTGAGGTGCCTCAGGGCCGACCTCTGCCCTCCTGTCAACACCGTCTGCGACCGATTGGAGAGATAGGAGGAGAACCACCGATAGACGGTGCCTCCCACCCCCAGTCCCTCCAACCGGTGCAGCAAGATACCATGGTCGATCAGTTTGTTGTTGTGGTCAGATGGCTTTATGATTGCTTTTTAACTTACGTATTTTTTGGACTATAAGACACTCCGAAGTATAAGACGCATCTATCTTTTGGGGAGGAAAACAAGAAAAAAAAATCTGCCTCTGCCTCCCAACAGTTTGCCTCATTGCAGCAAGCAGCAAACAGCGTGGTCAGCTTCAGCACAGCCTGATTTAGCATGAGCAGCTGATTGGCAATTGGATCTGCCTCCCAGAATATTGCCTATCAATTGTTCCGGGCTACAGGGATCACTGCTCTTGCTGCCCATCACCGCTGTCACCTATTGCCACCTTCGCGTGCCCCATTTTTGGCCTTTGCATGTCCCATTTTCAGCCCATTCCAGATGGTGGGGATTGCCGCTACTACCACCTATCCCTGCCACCTGGAACAGGCTGAAAATGGGATGTGTGGAGGCCAAAAATGGGATGTGCGGAGGCCGAAAACGGGATGCACAGAAGGCAAAAATGGGGTGCGCAGAGGCGGTGATAGGTGGCAGCAGCGATGGTGGTAACAGCGGCGGCAGGCAGTGGCAGTTCTGGAGAACCAGTATTAGAAAAATGCTAATGAGGTTTTTTTAAAAAATTCCAATAATTGTGCGTCACTCCACTGATCGTCGGAACTTTTTTTTTTTTTTTTACATTTTTACTACTGGTTCGGGCAAACTGGACATCCAGCATACCTTGGACATCCCTACCTTGGACATGCTGCCACCTCCATGGTCACCTGACCACAGGTTGGGTGGATCAGCTTTATGACCAATTGTGGCATTTTGCATCACCGCGATTCACAAAAAACACCAATTCAAATTAATGGGTTTGCTTAACAACTGTGGTGCTTGTTTAACAACAATAATGTTCAGCATTGCTGTAAAAAAGGCTAGAAAATTATTTCCAGTTTTGTGGGTACCTCAATTTATGATCGTAATGATTTATGACTGTATTTAGAGACACCGTATCACCTCTCTAAAGTATTTGCAACCACCCTTCCATAAGGCAGCTGTTTGGTAGCTGTCATAACTTTGAATGGACATAAAATGACAAGTTGTAAGTTAAGTACTACCCATACATTGATTCTGATTATGTTCATTTATTTCATATTTCTTCATGTCAATTTTTCCTCTTCTATTGATTCTATGAAAAATTGATCAGTCTCACATTTAGGTCCACATCCCTCTTCTGCCCTTCACCAATTTTCTTAAAATAATTTTCATTTGTCAACTGTATTACAGTAACCTTCATGTGGTTAATACAATTTTCAATAGTATCCATTGGGCTGGGTTAGAATTTTAACATGACTGATAAATTGTTGTGCGATCCATATGCTGCTTTTGGTGTAGGAGAATGCATTTAATTAGCTGTGTCTATACTTGCTATTTTATGGTATGTATAGTCTCTAGCAGATGACAGTACTTAGGTGATCATGCATGATTTAAAAAAAAAAAATCAAAGCAGGATTTGACCTAAACACTACCCAATGAGAGATCAGCAGGAAATCTCAGACTATAGAATGAAAAGTTGGAAAAAAAAGTAAAAAAACAATCCCAAACTATTTCCATATTATTGTCAGATTTGATTGATGCTTTTCTTAATTGTAGTGGTATTCAAATCACTTTGTTTTTTGTTTTGGCTGAAGCAGTTTCTCACTTTTTAAAATCGTGTTGAACTGATCAAAGATCTATTTTTACACGTGAATTTGCACTAACAAATTAGCAGCTAGCAGTAGTTACTGAATGAATTTCTTACTCTGCATAAATTTATACATGTTACCATCAATATATGAAATTAAACATTTTATGGAATGTCTAGGAAATGCCAAAAATGGGACATCAAAGTATGAAACGCTTAATATTTCATATATTTCCTAGGCATTCTCTGCAGTGCCAAAAGGCAAACTGGCAAAGTATAAAATATGTCTGCTAAAATGCCCTTCTAGCTTTCCTTGTTGCAACAAGTAGGTCAGTACTGGTCTTTTTCTCTGGTTTTTTTCCAATAAGAAAGCTCTATTTCGCATTTCTTCTTTCATTTTCATATACATCTTTCAATAAAGGGTTAGGCTTAAGGTTAGCCTAACCTTAACCCTAACCTTTTTTTATGATATTCTTCATAGTTTGCTTAAGTAGTTGTGTCATTCTGTGTAATGCTGTGTAATAGGTACTGTAATAGATACTGTATTATATCCAAGTATATAGCATATTAAAACAATACAGACATTTCATACTTTGTCTAAAAATATTACACATTTCCTAGGCATTCTATACAATGCCAGTTTTTTACACATTGCCAGTAACATATATATTAACAAAGGCTGGACTGAAAAGCAACAGCACTAAAGTTTGCACATCCTTGAATGATTATTTTGTTGTTTTTGTTTTAACCTTTAGATTAGCTGGACATTTGTCTAAAATCGTATGTATGATATGTATCAATTTGTTTACAAGCCTACTAACATAATCTAGAAAGCATAAAAATTAAGCACTTAAAAATTTATAGGACTGTAGCATTACCTAAGAATTGCTTTTAAAGCTAATTATTACGTTTTTGCTGAAAGAAATTCTGTGCCAAGTTCAAATCATTAATCTTCTTGGAGTTTTTGTTTTTCAGACTTTCAGAGGACATGTTTTAATAAGTTTTGTGTAATATCAAAGAGATTCCTTTGATTTAAGTTGAAGCAGTTGCAGGTATTCATCAAGTATTATCTTAATGAGATCTGGCAAGAAATAAAAGTATCACTGAATTTCACTTTTGCAATAGAGGGGATGCGGTGGTTCAGTGGCTAAGATACTGAGCTTGTCGATCGAAAGATCGGCAGTTCAGCGGTTCATATCCCTAATGCCACGTAACGGGGTGAGCTCCCATTATTTGTCACAGCTTCTGCTTTTAAACCTAGCAGTTTGAAAGCATGCAAAAATGCAAGTAGAAAAATAGGGACCATCAATGGCATTCCATCATGCTGGCTACATGACCACGATGACGTCTTTGGACAGCACTGGCTCTTCAGCTTTGAAACAGATAAGTACCACCCCCTAGAGTTGGGAACGACTAGCACATATATGCATGGGGAACCTTTACCTTTAATAGGAAGGCTGCCTGGCGAATCAGTAACTTTTTTTTCTGGAAGGCAATTTCCAAAGATCTGGGGCACTTGTGAACTGATGAGGTACTGCAGTGCGGGCCTGTGCTAGATCTCTCAGTGTCTCCTGCATCTCTTGATTACAGTGGGAAGAACCACAATTGTGGTTGTTAAGTGAGGCAATCACATGAATGTTTTACTTAATGACTGCTACAATTAAAACCATAATCCCTGGTTTGACTGTGGTCATAGGTTGAGGATTACCTTGTATGTTTATGTTTTGATATCAATATTTTGATATCAATAGTGTGCAATGAATCTAGACTAGAACTTATTTGATTTATAGGACTTTTTCTGATTTCAGTATTACAATTATTATGGCTGGCCATATAGTCAACCAAATGTTTAGACTGGATTTGGCATTTTTATCCACTTATTGAGTCCTTTCCAATGACCTGGAATAGGTATTTGTTATTTGATTGTGTTAAAGGTATCATCGCAGTATGTAAACCAGGGGTAGTCAACCTTTTTATACCTACCGCCCACTTTTGTATCTCTGTTAGTAGTAAAATTTTCTAACCGTCCACTGGTTCCAGAGTAATGCACCGTGTATCGTCGTCTGCGCATGCCTCTCGTGGTCTTCCGGGTCCAATTCAAGGTGTTAGTCACCACCTTTAAAGCGCTCCATGGCATAGGACTGGGTTATCTAGGGACTGCCTACTGCCACCAGTAGCTTCCCATCGACCTGTGCGTTCCCACAGAGAGGGCCTCCTCCGGTACCATGGGCCAAACAATATCGGCTGGCGACCCCCAGGGGGAGGGCCTTCTCTGTGGGGGCTCCTGCCTTCTAGAATGAGCTGCCTCCGGGGCTTCGTCAACTCCCTGACCTCCGGACCTTTCGCCGCGAGCTGAAGACGCTTCTGTTTCAGCGCGCAGGGTTAGATTAAAAGTAGTTTTTAAATGGGGTTTTTTAAATGGGGTTTTTAACTTTATTCTAATTTTTAGGCCATATATTGAATTAGTTTTTTATACTGTTTTTAACCTGTGTTATATGTATTTTTTGTATTTTTATTGGCTGTGAACTGCCCTGAGTCCTTCGGGAGAAGGGCGGTATACAAATCTAATAAATAAAATCGTGGATTGGGTTGGGGGGGCGCCGGCTACCAGCTCTGCTTGTCTGTTACAGCTGGGTAGGGGGGGGGGGAAATGCATGAGCTATTCTGGGATGAGACTTTTGTTTGCGGTCGCACTATAGCGCCATTTAGTTTCACTTATGTAACATGAACTAAACATGCACGGGTGATACAAATAGTATATTTTCAGAAATTTAAATTGTCACGGGGAATTTTATGACAACCTAATGTTTTTAAATAATGCTATGAAATGTTTTTAAATAATGCTATGAAATTTTTTAAAAAAGTCAATTAAATTAAAAAAAAAGAAAGTGCTTCAGTATTGGACAAAACCCCTACCGCCCACCATGAAAGCTGGAACGTCCACTAGTGGGCGGTAGGGACCAGGTTGACTACCACTGATGTAAACTGTTCCAAGTAAAGCTGCCATTTGCTTATTATTATTGCTGTAAAATCCCTTGTTGAAGAATTTTTTTAAAGAATAAAAACTGTATAAATTGAAAGAAAAAATAAATAAAAGTAAGGAAAATGGATGAGTAAAAAACAAAGGAGAAAAAGCAGAGAAAGAAAAAAGGAAGAGCTATAAAGAGAGACTTCCAATCTTCTTTTCAGCAGTTATAAATGCATTTAAATTTTATCCTGTATAGAGGATAGCGTGGCTTTCTTCTTATAATATTTTATCCTTTCTAACTGTTAAACCCATAAATCATAAGTTCATTTTTTTCCATTTTCAGCAAAAAGTCCATAAAGGATTACCAAACATTGATGAAATAGTTGGGTTTTCTCTATCAAGCAAATCAATTTTGCCATCACTGCAAATGATTAAATCATAAATTTGAAGTACATTCTACATTCTAGAGAGTTTTTCTGATGTCATTTAGATCAGGGGTCCCTAACTCCTGGTCTGTAGCCCGGTGCTGGGCCCCAGTCAGTTGGGGACTGGTCTGCACAAGGAGAAGGTGAGCAGTGTGTGCCCACAAAGCTGCATTTGCATATGTGAAACCAACTCCTCTGCCCCCCACACCGCAAAGCAGACAGATTGGGAATCACTGGTTTAGATTATTGCATTAAATTTTTAAATGTATGCCAGAGACCACCCATTACAGAAGGAAATCACAATAATATTTCAGTAATCAAATAAAAAAAAAATTTAGGTAGGTAGGTAGATAGGTGTGTGGTAGAGGTGGATGGAAGATAGACAGATGGATGGACTGGACAGATGGACAGGATAGGTTGGGGGGCAGGCAGATCGGCAACTTTAATGTCCCTAACAAGCATAAAAATCAGTTCCAAAATCAGTTACTACGTTTGTGGAAATTTCAGGGGTGATGTTTAAAAAAAAGCAGATAACTAGTATCACGCCAGCACAGTGAGAAAAAAGTGAATAATGAGCTCTATCAAGTACAGTAGATAGGATAATAAAGCAGAACATAGCCTACCTTTGCTAGCATGAATTTTCCTTTGTGGCATATAATTCTGTAGAGACAATTGGGGTATGTGAAAAGAATATGAAAGATGATCAGGAGACAGTAAGATGGAGTTTTAGATCTCTTATTCTATATAGTCATCTCAAGGGCACTTAATTGCGTGGGTTTAGGTAAAAACTAATATTAGAAATAGGGCATAAAAACTACACGAGGACAAAATAATTGTCAGGGGTCATCTTCCAAGTTAATATCAGCCAAACTAAGCTCAGACAAGATTTCAGCCAATATTTTTAGTGTTATATTTTTACTTAAGCTGCTATAGAATAGAATAGAACAGAACAGAACAGAACAGAACAGAACAGAACAGAACAGAACAGAATTTTTTATTGGCCAAGTGTGATTGGACACACAAGGAATTTGTCTTGGTGCACATGCTCTCAGTGTACATAAAAGAAAAGATATGTTGATTAAGAATTCTAAGTTACAACACTTAATGATAGTCATAGGGTACAAATAAGCAACCAACTATATACAACTAAATTGTATATAGAAGGACATCCAAGTTGTGACTGAAGAGCTGCATTCAGAAAAGAGTGGGAGACTTTAATATTTTGACAAATTTGAATTGAGTTATTTTAAAGTATGAATGATCAGAATATGTACAGAACTGACCACTGAATGGTGGTACAGATAGTCTTCAACATGAGCACAGTTGGGCTGGAATTTCAGTTACTAAACTTTATGATTTTAAAGATATCACACAACAATATTATTTAGCAACTGTGATCACAGTGATCCCCATTGCTGTTGTTAAATGAATTTTACTGGTCATTAGCCAAGTACTCATCTCAATCCAAATAATTCTGGATTTGGTCTTCCCAGCCCCAGTAAATAAAGGAACTGTTACCAATTCTTCCCCATCTCCCCTCCCCCATCTCTTTGTTTACTCTACATCTTACTTTGCCAGGCAACAAGCAGCCCCAGAACTGTATGGCTCTGGGGCTACTTGCCATGCCGGAGAAGCTCCAGATTCCCTAGCCCAGTCCCACTAGATCTTACCACCCTGCATTCTTACAAGCCTGCCACCCTGCCTCCACTGCTCTAGCTGCTCTTTGCTGCCATCTTCTTACTCCTACTGCTCATGAGGCATGCATGCCTTGGGCAACAAGGGTCTGGCTTTGCTTAGCGAAAAATAACATGAAAAAAGAAAAGAAAAGCACAAACCTTAAATGGGTCACAGTGCACTAAAATATTCTTTTGTGCTGCTCTCCTGATTGGGGCTGGCTTTGTATTAAGAAAAGAGGAAGAAAAATGGAAGTGGATTTTTTTCCTGATTTTTGCAGCCCAAAGCCAGCCCCAGTCCTGCCCAGGAGCTCTTTGCAAAAGGACATTTTGATATGCTTCAGTCTCTTTAAGCTGTTTCCCCCCCTTTTTGTAGTGCACAGGCAGCCCCACATAATCTATAATATATTTTGAATAATATATACCCAGGTCCTTAGTTTATCAGAATTTGAGGGTGGAAATTTGTTCTCCGAGTTTGTTGGTTGGTTTCTGAACATTTTGCTACCAGGTTAGGTAACATCTTCAGCAGAATTTAGGGGATATCAGTGTCAGTGTCCTTCTGTTTGTAAGAGCTTTGTGTGGTCAGTAGGTCTTGCAATGGTGAGGTGACGTCAAATGAGGCTCACATCAGGTCAGAGTTTTGTGATGGCTCTTGTGATGGGTCAGGTGTGGTTGTGTCAAGTGAGGGTTATGGTGGGTCTTATGATGGGTCAGGTGTGGGTCCCCAGTGAGAGTCTTGTGATGAGTCCTGTGATGGGGACGTTACATCAGGTGAAGGTCATTGAAAGGTGAAGTGCTGGTTGGGGCGGTTATAAAGGTTGATTAGGATCGATTCTGTTTCTGGTTGGTTGTGCAGTTGATTTGAATTGTGAGGGGTTTGTAGACTGATTGTAGGTTGATGTGTCTGTTGATGGAATTGTTTGTGGAGTGCCAGGCTTTGATAAACTCACGAGCGTGGCGGATGATAGCATGGCCGATATTTCTTGTATTGCACCAATTGAATTGATTTTGTTTGGTGTCAGTGTGGGTAGAGATTAGGGATTTGGGATTGTGGTGTTTGACTGCCAGCCAGTGTTCATGTTCCTGGTTTTTAATTGACGTGACGTTTATCCCATATAGAATTGGTTGCAATTGTTACAATTGATTTTATAAATTACATTGTTTCTTTCTTTTTCATCTTTTCTTTGGTTCTGGATAATTTCTGATGGAGTGTGGTTGTGAGTTGTGGGCTATTGCTATTCCTGGAGGTTGGAGAATTCTGCCTGTTACTTCCAACACCCCTTTTGTGTATGGTAGGGTTAGTTTTTGCATGGTGGTTTGTTTTTTTTTTGTTTTTTGTTTTTGTTTACATTTATACCCCGCCCTTCTCCGAAGACTCAGGGCGGCTTACAGTGTATAGGGCAATAGTCTCATTCTATTTGTATATATATTTTTTTTATTGTTGTGTGGTGCATTATGATTTGGATGCCGTGTGTCAAAAATGAAGTTTTTCGGACAGCCATTGCAGAGAAAGCCATCAAGCAGCCGTTTCTCTTCTGCTTTTCTTATTGTTGTGGTGCTGCAGTGTGTCCCGGCGCTTCTGAAGGGGGTCTGCATACATCTTCTTTTGTGTGCAGTGAGGTGGTGGCTTGCAAAGCTGAGAATTTGGTCCATGTGTGTGGTGGGTTTGCAGTAGACATTGGTTTCCAGTTCTCTGCTGTCTAGTCTCTTTATATCGATGTTGAGGAATGGAAGTCTTTTGTCTCTTTCTTCTTTGCATGTGAATTTGATCCCGGGGAATATGTTATTGACTAGGTGATGTGTTTCTTCAATTTGGGAATATTTAATTATGATGAAGATGTCATCAATATAGCGTCTCCAGAATTTTAGTTGGATGGTGGGTAGAGCTATGGATTTATCAGTATTTAGCCAATGTCAAAAAATTACAGCAAAATCTATCTTGAATTAGGGAAAGTGTATTGTATCCTTATCAGTAAAGAGAAAAGTGAAAATTGGTTTCTGATTTAACAAGGGATAGAATGAAATTCACATTACCTGAACAATTCTATTAATATAAAACTTGAAGTGCTGGGGACAGACTAAATCCTTATTTTAATACCCTTTTTTGTGGGGATTGATGGGGTTAAAGTAGTATTGATATCACATTTAATTTTCACTATATTCTACTTTCAATTCTAATTAGGTGTAGAAGTCAATATTAATAGAGGAGGCATCAAATTACTGCTGTAGCTACTCCCAAAAAATCAGAATAAAAGTTCTTCAGGGGAGACTGACATTTCTTTTTGCTAAATCTTGCAAAACATAAACTGAATTCTCCTTGAGACATCAGGAGTCAGTCACCTAAAATACAGAATCATTAAAATAGTTAATCTCCAACCTATTATTATGCTTTTATCTTTAGAGTTGGGCCAAAGTGAAAGAGCTTGTTAATGTAAAAAATTGAAGCATTAAAATGCAGGAGAAGACTACATTAGTCATTAGCGCTCTATCTGGCATTAAAATCACCAACTAAAATCAGAGCTGATTTGGGAAACTGAAAGACCAAATCCATATAAAATCCTCAAATAGATTACGGGAAGAATCAGTTTATTAGTGGAAGGTAGAAAACATTAATCAGTAATAAACGAATTTTTAATCCAGAGGAAAAGTTACATAGGTACTAATTTTTGGTTTAAAAGAAATCACTTAATGTTTGGAAGTGATCAAATGGTTACACCTTCTAATATGCACCCAATCTTTATACTATATCATAGATCAATGATTCACAAACATTTTGGTCTTGGAATCCCTTTACATTCTTAAAAATGATTATGGGACCCAAAGAGCTTTGATTTATGTTGGTTAATTGAGTTAATTTGTTATTAATTGAGTGTTTTTTAAATAAAAATATAAAGGTAGTTCTCAATTTACAACTTTTTACTTAATGATAATTCAAATTAATGAGGGCAAAGGAAGGGGTGCATTATTTATTTGTTTGTTTGTTAAATATATTTGCTGCCTAGTTTGCTGTGTGGCTACTATAGGCAGCTTACAACAATAAAAAAGCAGAAATGAAAAGAGCATAAGCAGAACAGAAGTAAAATAATAGAATAAAATACACAGTGAAAGAGAACACAATGGAAATACATCAATATGAAACAAAAAAGGAAAATAGCGAACGAAGCGGGAGGGAGTCTGCCAACAATCCAGCAAATATCTCTAGTCTGGAACTCCCCCATTTGGTCCCCTGTATGGCATGTAAAAAAACAACTTTATACAGTTCCTTCATGGCCTGTAAAGTACTTCCAACCATTGCAAAATGTCGCCTACACAGCAGGGGTGGGTTCTACTTACCTTTACTACCGGTTCGCATCATTCCCAAATGGACATGGAGCTCCTTCTTCAGCAGGGACTCCCTAACTAAAATTCTTCCCCTCTCCTCTGGACACCCCACACTGCTTACTTGAAACTTAATGACCTGCAAGATTACTTAATGACTATAACCAGGAATGCTGAAATTGTCGTCACTGAGCAAAGCAATGTTGTAAATATAACCTTGAATTGCCTTGTTAATAAGCACTTGAATTGTTCAACCTTTGTATAAATAAAATAAGAAATCTGACTAGATTACTGAAATTTATTATTTAACTACTATCTTATTTTAGGAAAATAATTAAAATACACCAGTTTGGTCAAAACAACAAGGAGGAAGCTATTTTGATAAAATAGGGGTTCACTTCAGCAGATGATTTTGAAAATAGATATTTCTAATAAAAATTGGAAAACCAAAAGTGTTTGTATACATATCAATATTACTTAAAGCTACGGTCACAACTCTCCTTCCAACCAGCTTTTTTTTCTGATGTTGGCCATCTACTTTTAACTAATATCCATCATTCTGGGAGTTGAAGTCACAAGTCTTAAAGCTGCCAAGTTTGAAGACCTCTGGCTTACATGAATCAATCAAGGACAGTTAAGACAGGGCCGAAACTGGCAGTGAAGAAGAGATTGTGGTGATTTTGGAAGAAAATACCTTGTTAGACGGCACAAAAGCCAGAGGGCCCAAAGGTCTGTCTGCCCACACCTGAAAGATAAACTTCAAGGATGATTCAGTAAGGAATCCAATTAAGCAGCTTAGACAAGAATTAAAGGAGGAATAGGATAAACCAATCAATCACTTTATTTTGAAAGAATTTGGCAGATACGTTTGAAGAAGTTAATAAGCAAATAAAAGATTTGTCTTCTCAAATTACATCAGTTCCCCAGACTGGCAGCAAAGTCTATGATGTTCCTATGAAAAATGACATTGAAAAAGTTCAAAAAGATAGACTTGATATAGATTGCATTTGGTTGATATACTGGATCAGAACAGAAGAAAATAATCTGAGGGAAATCAGGCAAAGAGCAGAAAAGACTAATTTAATTGGATAACTTATCTCAAAGGTGAACAATGATTTAAAGTATTCACATAAGAAACACACCAGTATCTTCTCTTTTAAAGCCAATGAGTTGTAAAAACCAAGAGATATATTAATAAGATTTGAAAGGAACCAGGTGAGAGAAAGTATTTTGCAACAAGCTCATAGACTAAAATATAAATTTGGATCGTGTCAAAATTATTTTTTTAGGATATTGATCCTGCTACACTCCCCCAAAAAAGGTCTTCAAACCCGTAACAAAAAAAAGCATAAAAAGAGAAATAAGATATAAATGGGGTTCTGTTTCAAATTAATTTATCATCTGCAAAGAAGACATATTATTACTGCAGTCCAGAAATGAGTAAAATCCTCATAAATTTAAATAATATTTAATAAAGAATAAGTGTGCCAGTTTAATCTAGTGATTAAGACACTAGACTAGAAGCCAAGAGACTGTGAGTTCCAGTCCTATCTTAGAAATGGAAGCCAGATTGGTCACCTTGAGACAATCACTTTTTCTCAGCCCAACCCACTTCACAGGTGGTTGTTGTTAAGGGAAAAATAGGAAGAGATAGGAGTATTAGACACATTTATCACCTTGAGCAATTTCTAAAAATAATAAACATGGGATATAAATAATAACAAGTCTTGAGGGGAGTTTTACTACTTGTGAAAATGTTTAATATTGTCAAGCAATTTTTCTTGCTTGTATTAGTTGAAAAATAACTAAGACACAAAGAATGGCAAAGTATTATTGGAAGTAAATACAAAGGCAAGGAAAGCTGGGAAGGGGGAAGCTGGAGCTCCATGTAGCTGTCACCTAAATTAGTCCGGTTAGCCGATCTAGTCTGTGAATAATGTTCACATGTGGTCTAAATGGGGTGAAAGGATAAAAGTGCGAGTAATAATTGAAAAATGTGTCTGGAGAAGGGCTGAGGATAAAAGATGTAGAGGCCCAAAAAGATAGGTAGCATAAGACAGTTAGGGCTTCATGGTTGATAATTTTGTTTTGTAAAAATGGTAAACAAAACAAGAATAGCTAGTTAAGGCACCAGTGGTTAAGGCACCAGGCTAGAAATTAGAAGACTGTGAAAGTTAGTCCCACTTTAAACAAAAAAGTTGGTGGGGTGACTTTGGAACTGTCATGGTGTCTTAGCCCAATCTACCTACCAGGGTTGTTGCTGTGGAGAAAATAGGAGAACAAAGGAAGGTATGTTTGCTGCTTTTGAGTTATTTATAAAAATAATGAAGATGGGAGGATTGATGGATGAATGGATGGATAGATAGAAAGATAGATAGGTAGATCGATTGATCGATCGATAGATAGATAGGCAGGGTAGTGGAGAGGTAGACAGGCAACTTTAATGTCCCTAACAAGCACAAAAATCAGTTTCAAAGCTGCCTAATTGCCATTGCATTACTACATTTGTGGAAATTTCAGAGGTAATATTAAACAAAGAAAAAGCAGATAACCAGTATCAGGCCAACTCAGTGAGAAAGAAGTGAATAATGAGGTCTATTAAAGGAGAAATTTAATTGGGCAACCGAAGAACAATATAGGATGATTCCTTTAACTATAAGGCACCGTAATTCAGTAAAAAGAAATAAAATTAATAAATATTTAAAATTTTTCAGTCCATGATTATGTTACAAAAACACACAGTATTAATCAGAAAAAATAGGGTAAACATGAAGTCAAATGAACAGAATCAAAAAGAAGTTTACAAAGACGATGGACTTATCTTTTCAAAAATTAAGATTTTAATATATATATTTATTAGAGAAATCAAAGGTTTATGAATATATATACTATATATAATTAATTTATAAACTGCATCCACTTTTGGTCACCACAATGTAAAAAAGATGTTGAGACTCTAGAAAGAGTTCAGAGAAAAGCAACAAAGATTATTAGGGGACTGGAGGTTACAACATAGAAAGAACGGTTGCTAGAATTGGGTATGTCTAGTTTGATGAAAAGAAGGACTAGGGAATAGATGATAGCAGTATTCCAATATCTCAGGGGTTGCCACAAAGAAGAGGGAGTCAAACTATTCTCCAAAGCACCTGAGGGCAGAACAAAAAGCAATGGGTGGAAACTAATCATGGAGAGAAGCAACCTAGAACTAAGGAGAAATTTCCTGACATGGAGAACAATTAATCAGTGGAATAATTGCCTCTAGAAGTTGTGAATATTCCAACACTGGAAGTTTTTAAGAAGAGATTGGATAACCACTTGTCTGAAGTGGTGTAGGGCTTCCTGCCTAAGCAAGGGGTTGGACTAGAAGACTTCCAAGGTCCCTTCCAACTCTGTTTATTCTATTCTATGCTATGCTATGCTATTCTGTGCTATGCTATGCTATGCTATGCTATGCTATTCTACATTTACATTTACATTTATATTGGAAAAGAAAAGAGACTGATTTTAGAAACTGACAACATCCCAACTTTTAGTCTTAAAACAAAAATGCTACAAATTAGATGATTACAACTCAGAATTGACAAATAAACTATATAAGTGAAAGAAAGGCAATAAAGGATAATAAAGGTCATATTACTAATAGTATAAAAATAATAGTATTTTTCTGGAATTTTTATGGAGCTATGCACTTTTAAAAATCCTGCAATCTTGCAAAAAATCAAAAAGTATCTAGATAGACAGAATGTCTCAATCAGAATCAGAAGTTGAAGAGTTTTTAAAAAAAATATATATAAATGAAAAATCACTTGGTCCTTATGGGTTAACAAGTAAATTTTATTTGGCATATAAAGATATGCCTATATCAGAATTTTTGTCATTAAGCAATCTAAACTGCACAAACTCCAGTAAGAATTAGAACTGCAGAAAAAAATAATTGCTACCAACCTGCCTTCCATTGAAGACCTGTATACTGCATGAATCAAGAAAAGGTCCGTGAAAATATTTACAGATCCCTCACATAACTGTGGACATAAACTGTTTCAACTCCTACCCTCAAAACGATGCTATAGAGCACTGCACACCAGAACAACTAGACACAAGAACAGTTTTTTCCCAAATGTCATCACTCTGCTAAACAAATAATTCCCTCTACACTGTCAAACTATTTACTAAATCTGCACTATTAATCTTCTCATGGTTCCCATCACCCATCTCCTTCTACTTATGACTGTACGACTGTAACTTTGTTGCTTGTATCCTTACGATTTATATTGATATTGTTTCCTGATTGCTTATTTGTACCCTATGACTATCATTAAGTGTTGTACCTTAGAATTCTTGATGAACATATCTTTTCTTTATGTACACTGAAAGCATATGCACCAAGACAAATTCCTTGTGTGTCCAATTACACTTGGCCAATAAAAATTCTATTCTATTCTATTCTAATAGAGATTCCTTAAAAACTCCCTACAGATTTGTGATAGTAGTACTTGCTAGCAGAATGTCATCAGATTGCCATGAGGCAGCCTCTAAAAAAGCTGAGCTTGGATCACATCAACCAGGCTCCTCTGCAAAAAAACAGAAAGGTAAGTGGTCCCTGGAGCTAGCTGAGGAAAAATAGGCTGAATTCTGCAAGTCTCTTGAGTGGCTGGATGGGAAGTTGGCCAAGACTTACAAACTATAACGGTCCTCTGCATTTCAGTAGTTTCTGCTGTCCAGCTTTAGGCTCCCATGAGTGGCTGAGTAGCCTGGTTGAGAGCAGGCCAAGGCCTGTCAGGTTCCTCAGGATCAGAAAGTGGAACACGGTACCTTGGGGTGGTGAAAGCCATGTGCAGGCAGGCCTGGATCTCCATTAGGCCTCTCAGGCATTTGCTCAACAATCTGTATCAGGGGAGAGCAGGAGGTGGAGGTCGCTAGGTGAAGTCAACTTTCTTAATGACTACTTAAACAATGATGGGCAGACTCCATTATCATTGTCAGTTGAGGACTATCTGTATTTTAAATCTATAAGTGGTTTATGGCCTGAGTACTACATCTATAGTATTAAATATGAACTTGCTCAGGCACTAAGTTCTGCAAGAGAGGCCGTGGTAAAAATCTATCAGCGGACTCATTGATCTAGTTATGCTATATTGACCTTTTCCTGCATCATTACTAGTAGGCGTAGTATACTCCCTTAGGAATAGCATTTAATCACCAGTCTATCTTTAAAAAAACAGACAAGAAGAATTTCTTTTGCCAATCATTTTATTGTTATCTGATGTTTATATTTCTGAACTTTTATTGTTCAAATATTATTATATTTATATATCCCCCTTGAGTATTCAGCTGGAGTAAGATTAAGATATATATCTGATAGATGAATACACAGCTGCCATTTTCTAATTCTTCTATGAAAATAAAAACGATTACAGTAAAATATCTTTGTTTACAAATATATGGTAATTCTTAAAGCTGGTAACTTATCTAAGGGTGAAATGTTTCAATCCTTTGATCATTTAAATTTACTCTATCCTATTATGTGCTTTACAAGATTTATGACATTAATTCGTTTTCTTAATTATAAATGTTTTCACATTTATACACAATGTACACAATGTAAGCCGCCCTGAGTCTTCGGAGAAGGGCGGGATATAAATGTAAATAATAAAAAAAAAATTAGAGAATTTGATCTAATATTACCGCAAGCTTCATTTAGGCCTTTCTTATTTGTGGAATCTGTGAGCAAGAGACATGAACTGTTAATACCACTTTATAATGCCTTGGTAAGGCCACACTTGAAATATTGCATTCAGTTTTGGTCCCACGATATAAAAAAGATGTTGAGACTCTATAAAGAGTGCAGAGAAGAGCAACAAAGATGATTAGGGGACTGGAGGCTAAAACATATGAAGAACGGTTGCAGGAACTGGGTATGTCTAGTTTAACAAAAAGAAGGACTAGGGGAGACATGATAGCAGTGTTCCAATATCTCAGGGGTTGCCACAAAGAAGAGGGAGTCAAACTATTCTCCAAAGCACCTAAGGGTGGAACAAGAAGCAATGGGTGGAAACTAATCAAGGAGAGAAGCAATTTAGAACTAAAGAGAACTAAAGAGAAATTTCCTGACAGTTAGAACAATTAATAAGTGGAACAACTTGCCTGCAGAAGTTGTGAATGCTCCAACACTGGAAATTTTTAAGAAAATGTTGGGTAACCATTTGTCTGAAATGGTGTAGGGTTTCCTGTCTGGGCAGGGGGTTGGATTAGAAGACCTCCAAGGTCCTTTCCAACTCTGTTATTATTATTACTATTTAGTGTTGAATCTTCCAAACTTGAGTCTAGATTAGAAGAAAGAGTGTTCTGGCTTCTCTCTGTGACCATTTTTTTTTCTTCCTTTCAAATAGTGTACAAATGGTTTACTGCCATTTGATCACATTTTGTTCCAAACCATTTAGTCCAGGGAATTAATTTCATTATAAAAGTACTCATGAATATATGCAGAATATCTTTTTCCCTCTCAAATGCAGCTAGAGAAATAAGGGGAATATTTACTATTTCACATGAGGGCTTTTATTTTATACTTGTGTCCCTTGAAGAACTATTTTGTATTACATTGTTATAATCCGAATGCATTATATTGTTTCAGTACAGTGAAAAGCATAGTTTATCTACAGAGTACAGCACAGTATTAATTAATGATATTAATGTTCTTTTAT
This sequence comes from Ahaetulla prasina, assembly GCF_028640845.1. Classification (NCBI taxonomy): domain Eukaryota; kingdom Metazoa; phylum Chordata; class Lepidosauria; order Squamata; family Colubridae; genus Ahaetulla; species Ahaetulla prasina. The sequence goes on along the minus strand of NC_080542.1, from coordinate 53,491,423 downwards.
ATTTATTATTTATTTATTCACATTTTTATACCACCCTTCTCCGGAGACTCAGGGTGGTGTACAGCAAATAAAATAACAATAATCCAAAAATATTAAAATACAATAACAAGTTTAAAAATCTAATTTAAACGCTGTATAATTAAAACTATTAGATAAAAAATTACAAAAGATAAAAACCCTGTTAAAAACCCACTAAAAACCCTCAGTATTAAAATCAATCAGGCCAGCCCCGCTTGGTGAAAAAAGAAAGTTGAGCTCGCGCTTAAAGGTCCGAAGATCAGGGAGAAGACGGAGTCCCACCGGCAACTTGTTCCACAAGGCCGGGGCCCCCACAGAGAACGCTCTTTCCCTGGGGGCCACCAGCCGACATTGGTTGGCCGACGGCACCCTAAGGAGGCCTTCCCTGTGAGAGCGCACTGGACGCACCGGACAATGGGAGGTAACTGGTGGCAGCAAGCGGTCCCGTGAATATCCCGGTCATATATATGTAATTTGGAATATTAGAAATAGAGAAAAAGTAGAGATTTATTTAAATATTAATTACAGTTTAGAATATTGATCTTACAAGCATTAAATTATTTGACTTTTTCATGAAAAATTGAATATAATATTCAATTCAAGAAAAATATTCAATATTCAAGGAAAATATATAACGTTTTATATGTTAGTAAAAATAGATAAGTAGATTATATTTTACCAAAAATTAAAATACTAAAAATGCTTTTAAAAAAAGTAAGAAAAAGAAAACATAATACAGGATGAGAACTCACTGTAGTATCCAGCAAGCTAAACAACTCGAGAGAAGGTACTTACATGAACAAAATGGGTCAATAGGAGAGCTGATTTACTACCAGTTTTTCAGGTACTTAGGACCCATGGATGGCAGCACAAGGAAACAACAGGAAATCACTAACCATCAACAAATAATCATCCCATAGGAAGGCACCATATAAATATGACACATAGAATAGCCCAAAGTATACATTGTGTTAGAAGTTCCCTGAGAATGAATTCTAGCATGAGTCCTAGAATTCAGAAGAGTAAACCCCTGGTCAGTGACCGACCCAGATTGGATCTTTTAATATTATCCTGGGACACGTCTATTTGTCTTCATTCATGAGAGATATGGGTGGCTAATTCTTGGAACAGTTTGGCTTTGGGAATCCTTCACAGCATATGAAGCATCCACTTACGAACAACTACCCTTCTTTCACTGATACACCCAGGAAGGGGTCATTCCATACAGCCTACAATGTCGACCACTGGTCAACTCAGAAATGGGCAGATGCATGGCAAAAGCATTCAGCAAACGTATTTTAGAGGTCTCAATCAATGACTACCATCTAAAATGGGCAAATATAAAGCAGCTGTGAGGGACATTGTCTTATCACTTTGAAGAACTAATCACCCACATAGAAAATGTTATTAGGACCCTTGTAAAAGAAAGACAGGAGAAAAAAAACAGTTGGAGGATACAATTCAAATGTTAAAGCTACGCTCTGAAACCTGTGTGAATTTATTGAACAAACAAGCCAGCAGGAATTATGAATACTTGAACATGATGAAAGGTTTAACATGCGAGACACTACACCAAGAGAATTTATAGCAGTGGTGAAATCCATATTCAACAGAGTAGAGATAGAAAAGCCAGAAAAACATGCTATCAGACAAAAAGTATCAGCAATGCTGGTCACATACAAACCAAATAATACGCTCAAGCCAATGGAGCAACACATCTTGAAAGCCATGAAACAAAAGCAGGACATTATTATTTTACCAGCAAATAAAGGCTGCTCAACGGTAAAGATGAACCACACCAATTATGAAATGAAGGCATTCATCCTGCTCAATTATTCCTCAGCATATAGGCCATCAAAGACATCAGAGATGAGAATGATGGTCACACAATTGAATGCTTATCTTGGCCAACTCAAACAAAACAAATGTATAACAAAAAAAATAATACTGGGAAATGAGAGCAACAGATGCTGCTCCAGTGAGATTTTATGGACTCCCCAAGATACCCAAAATAGGAGTCCCCTTTAGACCTATTGTAATGCTACGAGAAACTGCTACCTAAAACCTGGCTAAATGGCTGGCACAACGCTTAAGCTTCTTGACCCACTCTTGAACAGCCTGGTCACATCATCCACACAATTTTGATAAAACTACAAGGCTTAAATGTGGTTCCTGACGAGATCATGGTGTCCTTTAATGTAGTGTCCCAATTTACATCTATCCCTCCTCACTTAACATATGAAAAAATAGATTAAAAAAACTAAAAGAAGAGTACAACACAGATCAGAACAACCTGCCCAGGACACAAATCATGAAGCCAAGCCAATACTGCCAACTTACCTTCTTCATGTCAAAAATGGACATGTATGAACAAACAAAAGGACTGGCCATAGAATCCCCATTATGCTAAGTTATTGCAGAAACCGTCATGCAAGAACAAGAATACTGTGCATTTCAAAACTACATGTCTAAATTTTGATGCTGCTATATAGACAACAAGTTTGTCATCATCAAAAGAAATGTACTGAAAGACTTTCATATTCTACTGAACTCCATCTTCCCAGACATACAATTCGCAATAGAGGAAGAAACAGCTAGACAATTGCCATTTTTAGATATGCTTGTCAACAGGCACGAAGATGGAAGCCTAAGATACCATAGTTTATGACAAGGCCACCAACACTTTATGCATTCTTAATTTCAATAGTAACCATCCAGTGTCACACAAAAAGAGTTGTGTCAGAACACTAAATGACAGTGTGCGAACCTGCTGTAGTACCCAGCAAGCTAAGCAACTCAAGAGAAGATACTTATGGCAGAATGGGGATCCACAAGCATTTATTACAAGATGTCTGTGCAGCAAGCAAGAGACAGAAAGAAAGAAGATACAAGACCGACAATATGGCACACCCTGCCATAGATCAAAAACATTTCAGAAGCAGTAGTCAGCAGCTTTCTTGATCTGCAAGTCAGCATGGCACACTGCACAGAGGCTACGATACGAGGACAAATCATACATTGCAAAGATCGCTTGGAGGCAGGATATACTTCTAATATGTACTAGATTTCCTGAATGGATTGCTCCTGTGACTATGTAGAAGAGATGGGGAGGAAGCTAATCACAGATTGCAAGAACACAAATGAACAGTCAGACGAGGAGATCTGAACTTATTGGTAGCTTTATATTGCAATGAACAAGGACATAGATTCAATTTTGCAGCTACTTAAGATTGTTGGCCATAGAGGTACAAAGATAGCCAACACTCTAAAAGATAGGCTCTAGATACAGAAGGATCTTGACAGACTTGAACATTGGGCACTATCTAACAAAATGAAATTCAAGAGTGAAAAAAGTAAGGTTCTACATTTAGGAAAAAAACCCAAAATGCACAGGTACCGTATATATGGTACCTTGCTCAATAGTAGTAACTGTGAGAGGGATCTTGGAGTCCTAGTGGACAACCAGTTAGATTTGAGCCAGCAGTGTGCAGCAGCTGCCAAAAAAGCCAACACAGTTCTGGGCTGCATAAACAGAGGGATAGAATCAAGATCACGTGAAGTGTTAATACCATTTTATAATGCCTTGGTAAGGCCACACTTGAAATATTGCATTCAGTTTTGGTCGCCACGATATAAAAAAGATGTTGAGACTCTATAAAGAGTGCAGAGAAGAGCAACAAAGATGATTAGGGGACTGGAGGCTAAAACATATGAAGAACGGTTGCAGGAACTGGGTATGTCTAGTTTAACAAAAAGAAGGACTAGGGGAGACATGATAGCAGTGTTCCAATATCTCAGGGGTTGCCACAAAGAAGAGGGAGTCAAACTATTCTCCAAAGCACCTGAGGGTGGAACAAGAAGCATTGGGTGGAAACTAATCAAGGAGAAAAGCAATTTATAACTAAGGAGAAATTTCCTGACAGAACAATTAATAAGTGGAACAACTTGCCTGCAGAAGTTGTGAATGCTCCAACACTGGGAATTTTTAAGAAAATGTTGGATAACCATTTGTCTGAAGTGGTATACGGTTTCCTGCCTAAGCAGGGGGTTGGACTAGAAGACCTCCAACTCTGTTATTATAAATGATTGAAACCTGAGAAACTAATCCTTGTCAGTCAATAGGAGTACTGATTTACCTCCAGCTTATCAGGTACTTAGGAGCCAAGGACTTGGCAACACAAAGAAACAACAGCCAATCACCAGCAATTAATACACTAATTACTGTATTTTTCAGACTATAAGACACACCGGTTATAAAACACACCAAGATTTTGAAGAATAAGTAAGAAAAAAAAAGGTTTTTTTGTCCTAACCAGCCCCCAGGAACATTTTGCAGGCCTCCCAAACCTTCTGTGTGTCCTGTTTTTTGCAAAAACGGGGGTGTTTTTGCCCTCCCCCTGCCCCCAGGAACACTTTGCAGGCCTCCCAAACCCTCTGTGCACCCTTTTTTTTGTGAAAAATGGGCCCATTTTTAGCAAAAATGGGAAGAGCAGGGCAGGGCTCTGAGAGGCCAAAAATGGCTATATTTGGTGTATAAGACATATCACCATTTCCATCCTATTTTAGAGAAAAAAATGCATCTTATACTCTGAAAAATACGGTAACTCATAGGAAGGCACTTCATAATACGATACATAGAATAGCCTAATCATACATTCTGGTAGAGATAGATGGACTCCAACATGAGTCTGAAAGCTTGGAGGAATAAACCTCTGGTCCTAGTGACCGACCCAGATTGGAAAAATAATTATTGAGTTTCTAACTTCCCCCATTTTATATATCTGCTGTTCTGCTTTATTGTAAAGCATTTAAGCCCATTTAGAAGACAAGCTGTGATTATATTTCCCATATTATGTCATGTAATGTATGTATGGGAACCATTCTTGCTTAAGTTTTGTTAGATTTTTGTTGTATTTATAGCAATAGCACTTAGACTCACATACTTCTCCATGCTGCTTTACAGCACTCTCTCAGTGGTTTACAAATGTCAGCATACTGCTCTCAACAATCTGGATCCTCATTTTACCAACTTTGGAAGGGGGGAAGATTGAATCAACCTTGTGCCAATCAGGATCGAACTCCTGGCTGTGGGCAGAGCTAGTCTGCAACACTACATTCTAACCACTGCACCGCCAGGGCATCTCTCTTTATACAGATAGTTCTCACTTAGCAACTGCCACAGACAGCAACTATTCTCAGTTAAGATGGTGTTGAAAAAGAAACTTTGTGACCAATTTTTGCAGCATCTCTCTATCAACCATGTATTCACAATTACACTCAATTAATATGTGTTTTCTGTGCAAAACTGTAAACTCAGTCATGCTCATGTGATTTTTCACTTAGCCACTGTTTTGTTTAACAGCCAAGTTGCTGGTTCCAATTATGGTTGGTAAATGAGGACTTTGTGAATACTGTTAATTTTTCCCGTTGCTGCATATTCTTCAAATTTAAGTTCTCCATCAGGTATTATTGTATTATTTCTTCCAATATTGACCAAAGTTTATTCTTTTTCATATAAGCATATTTCTCATTAAATTATAATGTTTCTTGTAGATTTTTTTCTACCTATAAGAAAAACTGTAATTTCATTCCAAATTAATTTCCAAAAGTTCTGCATTTTTTACTATATATATCTTTCTTGTACTGTCCATTAGCATCTTTAGCATAGCAGTTTGAGGTTAAAACCTTTTCTGAATTGAAAGATCTTTTGGAAAATTTTGTTTTTCCATGTCTATGTCTATTATCAATGACTAGTGAGTTTACATTATAAAATGTTTGCATGTATATATGGAGCCATACGTATATGGTAGAGTGGCTAAGGTATCAGACTAGAAATTATGAGATGATGAGTTACAATCTTGCCTTGTGTGACTGTTGGCAGTCACTTTTGTCATAAGGAAGGAAGAAAAGCAAGCAAGCAATTAATATTTTGAAATGCTTTCAAAATATTTTTTGTCTTTGAAATCTGTATCATATTACAAATTTTACACATATTTTCTCAATGACATTTTTAGAATCAAAACACTACTACTATTTAAGTTATTTTTATTTAGTTTTTTCTAACATATTTTCAAGAATAACAAAGAATTAAACTCTTCCAATATTTTAAAAAAGTGTACCTTACTTTGATTTGTCAAGTCATCTGCAGACTTGGACATATTTGTGAACTGCAAAAAATAAATTACACAGTCACCTTTATATTTCATATTGTTTTAAGCAAAACTCCAGTTAAGAGCCATAATGTTATGGCTTTAACCTCATGCATATAAACCCCTGATATTCACATGTAATACCTAAATAACAATTTTACTCTTAGAGAGGAAAGAAAGAAAAAGGGATAAATAAAAAAAAGATTTTGAATGGTATTGTTGTAAGTCTCTTAGAGGAAAAAAACAGTATACAGATTTTGAAAATAAATAGTAAACTTTTCTAAAAAAAATTTGTGACTTGTATGTGTATGTGTGTTTGTCTATATCTGAGAAGTGCTGTAATGTGTTTAGGAAGAAGGTTTTGCTTTGTAGGATATGGTTTTTCTTTTTCTTGTTTTCTTTCTGTATTTTATTCTTGGCTGTACACCGCCCTGAGTCCTTCGGGAGAAGGGCGGTCTATAAATAAAAATATTCTATTCTATTCTATAATTGGAGGAACCCCCTCCAATAGTGAGATGAGGTATCAATCATTGTTCCTAAGAAAAAAATGTAAGTTTCACTCTGTGATGAGCCATTCACTGAGCAACATGCCTTCTTTGATGTTCAGTTTTTATTTAAATTACTACAGATCAGAAATTATCAAAAGACCCTGTTATTAGGGGTCATTACATTAAAATAGGCCTGGCTGAAGAACTTAAGTTAATTAAATTATGTTAGATTTAATGTATTTCAGTTTCTTAAAACTCAGTCTTTTGTATATTTACTACTGGTACCCTTAGAAGAAAATTACGATTTCACATTCAGATCTCACTCTTCATCTTAAGTATACCGATATCTCCAATTAATGTAGACTTGGAATTTCTGTTTCTAAGCGATGCAGTCATAAAGCACAAATTATTTGGCCATGTAGCATAGTGACAGCAATTCCAGGACTAACTGGTTGCCATTGTTAGCAAAATCCCACACTTCCATTAAGCAAGAATGTCATATAGCCACCATTTGCAACTCCTGCTAGCTTCTCTATTTTCTTTGCTTTTAAGAATCAAGCCAAGAAGGTTGCAAATAATGATCAAGTGACTGCACAACTCTTTAATGTTCTAATTGTGAGCTGGGTGTTAAGTGTGGAAGCTATAATGGTTGTAACTTTGAGAACTGGTTGTAAGTACCACTGTTGCAAGTTAGAACAATAGCAGAATGAGTGGTCATTAAACAAGGACAATTTACATATATTTTATTCATATTTTACACTAAATTTTAGAGCCTAATTATATTACCTTATTTTTTTGAGTATAAGATGCATTGGAGTATAAGACACACCTTAATTTGGGGTAGAAAAACAAGATTCTGTTTTTGGAATCGGGGAGGAAAACATTTTTGGGTGGCAGAGCCTGCTGCATGCCTCATTTTTGGAATTGAGGGGATGGTGGCACTGCCACCTGAATATACTTTCCTCCCCAATTCGAAAAACGGGGCATCCGGAGGCCAAAAAAGAGCATCAGGTTTCAGACAGTGGGCGGTTCCAGCTAGTGCTGCCACCTGAATATGCTTTCGTCCCCAGTTCCCTGATGCATATAGCAGAACCACACGCCCTCCTCCACAGACTCACCTTCTCTTTCCTTCTCAGATCTGTCTTCTGGGCCAGGAGCAGAAGCCAACCGCCCTCTGCCTGGGTCATCTGGAGAAGGGGCAGCCAAGTGGCAAGCCGCCTTGCTTTATGCCTCCTGCATAGCTCCTGTTCTGTCCCCCCACCTCAGTCCGGGAGGCATGTGAACTGACTCAATTAGCCAGCAATTTAGTCCACGGCAGCTATCAGCTCTGGCAGCAGACCAGCAAACGTCTGCCAAGGTTTTCCCTGATGTTACCGGAGCAACCAGGAAGTCAGGAACAAACAGCAGTCCAGGCCAAATGCTCAGTCAAATAGTTCAGCTCAAGTTTTCTCCAGTCAGTTTGTTTGTCCGTCACAAAGTAGTAGAGCAGCCCCTTCTGCTTTTATATCCTGTAGGGTGTGACTCCATGACTCAGCACTTTCTAGGCCTGCTCCACCCCTTCTTCTGTTGTTCCCGCCTCTCTTGTCTACGAAACCAGGGATCTAACCAGGACCGATTGTCCACAGCTGGGTCTGGAAGCATTGCCTGGGCGGGGGGAGATCCAGGAGACAGAGGCCTCGTCACCTCCTCCACCTGACCTGCCTCTGGCTCCTGGAGCTGAGCCAGAGAGACCGACCCTGCAGAGGGGAGCCCTGACGGCCCTTCCCCCTCACTCTCTGAGTCACTTTCTGGCAGGGGGCAGGGCCCGGGGGGTGGGGGCTGGAGCCACAACAGCTCCTGCTTTGCTAACTGAGTCCTAACCTCCACGTTTCCCTTGGCCGCTTTAGGAATCAGGGTCTGACTGAGGCAGCAAAGGCGCCAGAGGGCTTGCCGGGAAGCGTGTTTATGAGATGGCATTTCCAGGAGGACTGAAGTACTGCGCCTCTATTGGCCCTTGCTGTAAGAAAGCCAGCTTTCTACTCCTACAGCTATCAGTAGGAAGACAGGGGCATCTAGGAAATGGAGCCTTTGGTGCCAGGTCCCTCTTCAGCCCCCATGAAAATCATCCCCCACCCCACCCCACCCACTTCAGTTAAATACACGTAGGATGATAGGGTTTGTTTTAAATGGATAAAAAGATCTGTGCTGCTCGTTATCAAAATTCAAGTGGAAATGAGGATCCCCGCTGCTTAGAACTGCTGGAAACTGCAGTGTGCAGAGGCCGAAAACATCCGAAAGGTGCAGTTGGGCAGGGCTACATTCAGTGTATAAGACGCACCCAATTTTCACCCTCTTTTAGGGAGGGAAAAAGGTGCATCTTATACTCCAAAAAATATGGCAATTGCTATCATCTTCCTTTATTTTTTATTGTTCACACTTCCATAATGAACATTTTTGTATGTCTTTTGTACATATTTTTCTAAAGGATACTTATTACCTTTATGCAGGAATTTATGTATTTATTTATATATCATATTTAAAAACCACCCATCTTTCTCATGGGTTCCATTTTCTTACAGTGATTTTCTATAGGAAGATTAAATAAGTTCAGAGCTATTTCATCATATTTCTCATTGATGGGGGCAGAATTTGTAGTCCTTGTTGTTTGTGATAGGTTTTATTAGTATTTAGAATTTCTCAAAGCATGAATAAAGAGAATTTAGACAAACACATGTCATTTAGGAGTGGGAACCAAAAGGCCAGTTTATTGTTGCAGATGGATCATTGAATTTGAGCTCAAAGGAAAGAGACATTTAGGAATCTGTCTTAATAATCAGAGACACTTTTAAGGGGGACTGTTTTAAGTTACAATAAAAATACAACTTTAATTACATCATGAGAGGTTTCTGGGAAACTTTACACAAATTTGCACCTATCATAGGGTGGTCTAACAGGTTTTAATAAGCCTTGAAAGCTAGCTTTCAAGTTCACAGAGAAGCAGCAATATACAGAGAAAGACTCCCATCACCAATATCTGCACAATGGCCTACAACCAGCCCAGGAGAGACTAAAATCCAGCAATAGCTTACTTAGGTTGATGGAAGATTTGAAGAATTTGAAAGCAGAGTGGATCTATGGGAAACAATAAAGAGCCAACATGAATGGAACCAATGGAGGAGCTGGCACCTGGGCCTAACAAAAGCGTGGGAATAAGGAAATCATTGAATAGACTGCACATGAGTATAAAATGATTCAGGGATACTTTGAACAAATGGGGCTATCTAGTTGCTTCTGCTTCTGCTTTTTGCAATGGTGGTAACATACAGATGACAACACATATGTGTACCCTTTGTGCCCCAGTCAGTGTTCAACTGAAGACCTCATGGCAGTGCAACAGAGCACAATTAACGTTGCTAGTTTCTGGGCAAGATCTGTTTAACTTATACATATCTTAGTCTTGTATTTCATATTTTAAGTGTTACATTATATAGTATGCTTATTTTAATTGTGATGCTTCTGACATGAATAAACAAACAAGGTAGCTATAATGCTTTAAGTGATGTGTTTATCTGAAAATTTATTTATCCATAGTAGGTATTTTTCTGATATATTTATTTATTGAATCTATGCAAATTCTTTTAATTGGTAGTAATGTAGCTGTGCTAAGTGACTTATAAATAGTTTTAAATATGTAAATAAATTACTGGCATGCATTATTCTCACAAGGAACTATTGATGTAGTTTTGAGATTGTAACTAGCAGTGGAAATTCACTGGGTCTCAATAAATTACGAGGCATAATCTTATTTTGAAACCAAATATAAACTATTACAAAGAAATAGCCTTTATTCTTCCCTTATTCCATTCCTCATTTGAGTTCCATTCCATCAAACTCTCTTAATTGTCCTGCTGAAAGAGCTGAATACAAGTAAATGGCTGCCATTCTCCTCAGTGGGGAAAAATGTTGCTCCTCTAGCTACTGCTTCTTCTGAAATAAAATAATCCATTCAGCTCCTAAACAGAGAATATCTATTTGGAACATACTGCATTTTATTGCAGAACATCAAGAATGTAGACTGTACAATTTTGCAATTAGTACATTCCTTAGATATTCTCAAAAGGACAGCTATTTTGCAAGTATATTATAAATACTAAAGTGTTTAACAATGGAGGCTATGTTAAATTTAAAAAAATGATTGATTATAATCAAATAAAATAAATTCATTTCAGTTGTGTTGTTGTTTCTATAGGAAATGTGCTGCCTTAAAGCTTTTCATTCTGCCTGAATTTTCAATCTTTTATGTGACAATTTTGCTACAGATGCCTTCAGGGATGATACTGGTTTATTGTCATGCAATGGGTTAAAGAAGAATGAAAGTGGAACACAGGCGTTCTGCTGAGAAAATGTAAAGGCGCTGCCTGCAGCTGTATGGCTCTACGTAGGCACCTGTGGGTTTCAGTGTGTTTAATGCATAGACTGCAGTATGAGGCTATCACTGACATTTGCTGACTCCAGTATACTTCTCTGTCTGCTGCCCTGCCAGCTTCTGCACCATCCATGAGACAGGCAAAATGGTGCAGCATGTTTGAAGCTTCCTTAGGAAACAATAACCATCAGTATGCAGCAGAGGTAGGTGAATGGTTTTATTTAGCTGCAACAGAAAGAGGGAGTGTAAGACTTTCTTGTTTATAATGTTAACCAAAAATAATTCTAGCAATACTGTCTTTTTCTAATCTGGAATTTTGTGACAATATTTTGACAAGGTATACTGACAATATCTTGATTATGTACAATAGATCAGCATGCTACTTGTAAAACATGTAAGAGTATGTGTTGGATAATTTATCTAGCATGTTTTAAAAGAAAGACTATAAGCATGCAGTATCAATTTGATAAATTATTATGCTTCCAATCGTAATTTTTCTGAGATGTATGAAAGGTAAGAAGAGATGAAAGAAATAGAATTTAATTTTATCCTATTGTGAATAGTGAAGGATTTTCTGTTGAATTGGCCAAGGGAGGACACAGCAATCCCAGAGAATGAATGCTGTAGCTATTTTTAACAGCTGCAATATCAGGTTTGCATTGCAAATGCTCGACATTTGTTTGACACTTGTTTAGTGTTTATTAATTATGTTTGATGAAAGAAATATAATCAGATCCAGCGTTATGTTTTTGCTCAAAACATGTATTTTCAAAAGCTGTAAAAAATATAATAATTTACAGCAGCCTGTAAAGTTACAATTAAGAAAGTCAATAGAAAAAAGAATTTTAACATTGGATTTAAATGTGGTTTTTTCTGAGCTTCTGATTTCAGCATATCTCACAAGCATTAATAGATGCTAGTAAGTGAAATGTGCAAGAAAAAGATAGCTAAACTGTCTAAAATGCTAATTAATTGTATTTTGAATGTAGCAGATTGTGGAATCTTCAGGCTATAATCCAAGATTGTAGATAACATAATTGAATAAGAATGATTTAAGCAGTGCTGTGTCATTTGGCATAGGGATGGGAGGAAAAGGAATGCAGACACTTGAATTTTGCTTATAGTAGTGGTATTGCACCTTAACTTGTATGATATCTAAGATTAATTATGTTTTGTGCAATGAACTATTGGTGGAATAAAAAACTAGTCATGTCAGAGATGAAAATGTAATTTTTTAAAGAATATTTTCGTTACTGGCTAGTTTATCAGATTTTTATATTAAAAATTATTAATACTTTTTTTATTTCAACATCACATATTAATCTATCACAAGGTTCCATCCTATATCTAGAAATTTAATCCTGCATGGTATTATGTGGGCAGTATATTTGAATTTATTAATACAGAATATTAGTCTTATTAACTCATCCATTTATTTCAAACAGAGGAAGACACTTCCAGTCCCTTAAATTTAAATCACAGGCTATTTTTTACAGAATTGTCAGTGTCATATTCCTGTTCTAGATTTAGATGAATATTATTACTTGAAGCAACATATAATTCCTCTGAATTGCTTATATTTGTTCTAGTTATTAAGGCTGTACCATGTGATAACTTCTGAATATTTTAGTGTCTCCAAAATGTTACGTAATTCTTATGATACATTGCAGATGAAATTGAGTACTGTACTATGATCAGACCTATAATAAGATACAATAAAGCATAAAATACTTCCCTTTCAAATCTCAATCGTTTATAAGAAAGACATATTTTTTTAGCCTCTAAAATATCAATGCCTTTCAATGACTTTTCCCTACTGTGGACTGTACTACATTTAAGCTGAATTCAGAGATGCTTTTTCTTCATTATGTACTGCTGGTATTTCATATATTTCTGTGTTGCCATGCTATTATATAAACAAGTATGTGCATGTATGTAGTGTCTTTAAAATATAGGATGTAAATGTATGTTTGAGACAGATTAACTGAGAAGAAATAGGGACTGTCAACAGTGACACCTTTTTAATTGGCATTCTCACAGCAAGCTATTGCAGTCTGAACAGGTGGAGAAAAATGTGTGTTGGCCTTGACATATTTATTATAAGGCAGCTGAAGCAATAAAATATACTACTTTATTAAATATATGAACATATTTATTTAAAATATTTTAAACTATATGTTTAATAGTTTATGCAGCAGTAGATTTTGCTCTGAAGTCATAGAATAAAAATCCATTATGTTACAGAATCTGCTGTTATATGCACGGATGGTTGTGCAAGTAAGTGCATATTTGTAGCTATTTTTGAAACAGTCTAAAATTGTTTAATGTAAATTATTCGATGCAATATGTTGTTTTAATGGTTATTTTTAAAATAATCTAACATTCTAATAAAGAGATAGATAGAAAGATATCTGGTTGATAGTCTTTTATGGTGAAAACAAAATGGCTGGTTATTATTGCTGCAAACTGCAGATGTAAAACTGGCTGCAATTAACTATCTTTTCGGTGAGGGAAAGCAACAAGATAAACATATATAGACAATATATTTGTGCTAAAAATTTCCGGGGAATAAGGATAAAAAAGTAGTTTCTTTAAAGTGTAATATTGCATAATTTAAGGACTAGAGTTTCATTTTAAAGTTTGTCAAACATTACTCGGACTAATTTTTTTTGGTTTTATGCTATATGCTTTTATTGACACTTTCAGAACATATCCTTCCATTTAATTAAAAGAAATGTTAGGAATTGATGCAAGTAATATCCAAAATACTGTCTACTAATACACAGTATCCTGTAGGGAAAAGGGAAGAGCTTATCATACTGACACTTACACTTAGAGGATTGATTTTCTTTGGTTTATATATAGAAGAAAATTTGTTCTGAAAATAGTCTCCTGGTTTCAAATATAGAAGGAACTTCGAGACATTATTGTTGGAGGGGATATTTCTAGACCCCCGTTTCTAGCTGACTTTTAAACTAATAGTTGTTCCTCTGCTCTGACTAAGCAAGTATACAATATGAGTAAAGATGATCATGAAGCCACACCCAGCAGCTTCATAGCATTTATGTAACCTTATGTGGCAATTTGTGAATAATTTGATACTGTCTTATCTCCAGGCATAATCAAATGCTTCATTTTTGTTGCTTCCTAGGTTCATGTTCAAGACTAGTTTGTCTTAAGCTATTGATTAAAGAGAGATTTTCCTCAATCGTTGGTTTCAAGTGGTAATAAAAAATGTACAGTTCTAATTTAATTTTAAGTAGGAGCAGATACCTTCTCTGTTGTATATTTCTCTATGAGAAGTGATATACTTAATTTGTAAAACATGTATTTATATATAGATTATGACGGATACAATCACTGGCATTTTCACTTAAAAACATTGAGAGCAGGAGATATGGGATACTGTATTGTGATACTTTGAGTTACTAGCCATTGAGGGTGTGAAGATATGAGGTGATATGTGTTTTTCTCCCATTCAAGCAATAGATACCAAACTTTTCCTCTCACCATCTCCCAACTTTGCTAAAAAGTACAGCATAAGTTAGAGAAGAAATGCATGATGAAACAAGGAACAGATGTGAAAAGTCAAATACATTTTATTAAAACATTATTTGTATGTAGAAGATAGTTTGGGATATAACTCTGCTTCACTTAAACCATTATTTATGTCTTTCATGTTTACTTCACAATGTCTGTGTATCTTTTGGAAGAAAGTGACTGGTAGAAAATAAGCTGTGATTTGCTCCAAATATTGGCACCTACCTGAAAATACAGTTTTGTATCTAGGATTTATTCCTTGAGTCTTCTATGGGCCTTTTATATCTTCTTTGCTTGGAAATAGCTCATTTTCAGACAATTTGCTTTACTAGTAGATAGAATACTAGTACTAGAAATACTAAAGAATTTCAGATAGCAGAGTTACAAAAATTCTTCAACAACCTGTTCCTAGTAGGATAGATTATAGCCACAAGAGCAAGGGTCCTCAAACTTTTTAAACAGGTGCCAATTCACGGTCCTTCAGACTTGTTGGGGGGCCGGACCGGCTGGGGTAGATGTGTTTAGGTGGTCATGTGACTGGGTGGGCGTGACTATGTGGTCATGTGATTGGGTGGGCGTGGCCAAATTAGCAGTCCATTAAGCAATACATACAAATTAAACTTTAATTTGTTTTGATCCTGGGGGTATTTTATTTGCTTTTGTTTACATGTTGCTCTTTTGGTTGACTTCTTTTTACTAGATCATTTTTTAAAGTTGTTTAGGAATCTAGTGGTCCACTTCAGGAAACTCAGTTTTGCAGCAATTCTTCTCAGTCCCAAGCAGCTTACAATCAACAAGTAGAACAAACCAGGAAGGCATTGCCTCTCCTTGTTTTGGATGGGTGGGAGGCAAGGGACTCATCTCAAGAGCTGGGCCTTCTTAGAGAGGCAAAGGAGCAGATTTATGTCTACTACAGAACCTGGAAACAGGCACCCCTCAGCAACAACCTCCTGTATACTTGGGACTGTTCCCCGGCCAAGTCCCCCAGCACAGGTTCCTTTTGTTCTCCCTCCACTGCTGCTCAGTGCCAGAACAGACAAAAAGGAAAAGGGGTGCTTCTCCTCTGGCCTTGATTCCTTTGCCCCCTCCCCAATAGCTCCCTTGCCAAGATAATGTGTTTCATTGTGGCTGAAGTAGCAGCCATGAGATCTAGGCAAGCCCCTTCTGGCACAAGGGCCTCCTCTGCCTTCCTGGGCTGAGGTAGACTACCAAGTATACTAGTCCGCTTGCCCCCTTAATTGGTGGAGGAAGGGAAAATGAGGAATTACTAGACTGACCTGCCTTCCCAGAAAGGGCTGCCTCTGTTTCCCCCTCCCCTCCCCAATTTGGCTATTGAAATTAAGGCCGGCTTCCCCTCAGCCCTGCCCTTGATCGAGGAGCCCATAGCATCAATCTGAAAGCTACGAAGGGGGATAGGGGAGCATGGGAGATGCACTCGTATATTCCAATTACGAAAGATTAAAATGCTGCTTTTTTAAAATGCTGCGCCAAAACCCTTTTCTTGAGTGGGGAGAGGAAAACCATCCTTAGCGCAGGGCTCCTGCTCCCGCTGCCGCCATTCAAGCCCATCCATAGCAGAGGTGACATCTGCAGGGCCAGAGGTTGGGGGGGTTCCTACTGGTGACGTTGCCTTGCTGCCACCTGACAGGCGAAGTAGGGGTGACAGGCCCTCTTTATAGTGAGGGCCCCCTGGAAGAGATTTGGCCATTCCAGCTCCCCCTCAGTGTGCTCCCCGGGGCAGATATTAAAATCTGCCTGCCCCACCAGAACTGGGCAGTGAAGGGCAAGGATCCTGAGCAAGATGGGGAGCGGTGGTGGCAATCAGGGCAGGGAATTTGGCTCATATGAAGTGCTTCAGGGAAGAGCCAAAGAGCATTCTGGGAAGCCTTGCTAGCCCCCCCCACCCCGCCGTCCTGTTCAAAGTGACACCACCAGCATCCCAAGCAAGGCAGGGAATGGCGGCAGTGGCATGTGGGGCAGGAGATTTGGCTGATGAGAAGCGCTTTGGGGAAGAGCCAAGGAGGGTTCTGATACTGTCATCTCCAATGCGCTCCCCTCCCCGCATGTGTCAGTCCACCCACCAATATCACCCTTCCACCATCCGGCCATAGCTGCCCACCCATGCCCTTTGGCCAAGCGCAATGGGTGCATATCTCCCTCCTCTATGTGGAGCGGCAGATGCATGAGAGAGGTGCTTCGTCAGCACGCCCTGCAGGAAGTGGGAGAGGATGTAGCATTTCCCCATCTGCTGCCAGACCTAATACAAGGTGCCCAGCTGGGCTTCCCCAAGTGTGGAGGGGTAGGAAGTGGTGCCTATCCCAAGGCTGGAATAAAAGGGCCTTTGAGCCCCAGGCACCTGTTCAGGCAGCGCCTTGCCGACTCAGCCTCTCGTGTGGAGGGAAGTCCCACTACCCCCAAGCTACGCCTTCCCAGAACACCGGCTGAGTGAGGAATTTACAACCCTCAGCTCAGAACGGAGATGTGGGGGGGAGTCTGCAAGACAGAAGGGACTGCAGCCTTAGGAGCTCTGTCTGAAGGAGTTGTGTCAGTCGGGCAGCTCCCCAAAAGTGCTCTGGAGCTGCTGCCTTGCAGGGCAGGGCTCGGCTCTCCCTGCTGAGCAGCTCCAGTGAAGGAGGCATGTCATCAGGGATCTCTACCCCTGGCAACTCCATGTGGCAACTCGGCCGCTGCTCGGTGGACCCGCTCAGCCCAAAGGCAAAGTGGCCAGCTAGAAAGGCTGAGCAGAGGTGGCAAAGCACAACTAGGCCCAGCAGGCAAAAATGACCACCACAAGTGGGGAAAGCCAGATCACCATCAGAGCCCTGGCTGCCCAGGCCCAGCAGAGATGAGGGGGAAGGCAAGTGATCCCGGCTGGGCTTAGGCCGCCATAGCGCCAATGGGGATTGAGTGTTCCCCGGGCCTGGTGTTCCCGGCAGTGACAGCAAAGGCCTAATGGACTTGCATGAGCTGTTGGTGGCTTCAGTGGTGCCATAACTGCGAGGAGGCCAAAGAGATGAACAGCGGCGACCTGATGTCCAACCGCAAGCTAAAAGAGACAGGACGGAGCAGGCAGCAGTTGCCCCACACCCTCCTCACTTTTTTTTTTTGCCTGCAGCAGCAGCAGTAGCCAAAGGCACAGGCACAGGGGAAAGGCACATGGTCTGGCCTGCTGGATGCATCAGGCAGCCACCTGCCCTATCCCAGCCACATGGGATGGAGCATGCACGTCTGGTGGTCCGCATCATGTGCCTTCCCCCTTCCGTTCTGCCTGCTGCCAGTGACAGTGTTGCCGCCACCATGCCTGTTTCTTGGGAGGCCAGCTGTGGAGTCCCAACTGCTGGACACCTGCACCTTAGTGGATGCCGCTCCTTTTGCTGCTCCTTTTGCATCCTTCCCTGCTGTGGATGCCAGTGGGTGGGGAGGGTGGCCAGGTACTGCGAGGCTGCTCCACCCACATTTCCCCCCCCCCACTGGAAGCCTCAAAAGCGAGGCATGTACTCTCCAGGCAACCATCAGGGCCACCACGGCTGATTGCCTGCTTTGAGTGCACTGATTGATCCCCACCCTGAGTTCGCCGTGGATGGAGGAAGTCCAAGGTAAGAAGCTGAGGCAGAGGGCACCATTTTCCCCTCCCAGGGCCTCTGCGCATCCCGTTTTGGGCCTCCCCGGCCTCCAGAAGCTCTCTGCTGGCCAAAAGCTTTGGCCTTACTTTTCAGTTTCAGCCTGCAGGGCTCGCGAAAGTAAGGCCTGCGCTTGGCCAAAGGTGGGGGCCAGCAGGTTGGTGGGGTGATGTGGGCAGGGCAACCTTATGTCCCATATAGGCTGTATTAATTGCTTCAGCGGGCCTTAGTTTGACAACCCCTGCACTAGAGCATATTGCTTTAAAATTATCTGGAAGCATAAAAAATTCTTCTATGTGATAACAAGTTATTTGTAATTATTCCTTTAAGAGAGAAAGGAGAAGCAGTAATATCCCTATTTCCTTTTCATGTTTGTAATAAAGCATACTTGAATATTTTAATGTGGTATATTCTTGCTTCATTTTTTTAATGAACTTTTTCATGGCTTCATATATTTTTATTGAGCTCCCATGCTTAGTTTGTGAAATTAATATTTCTTAATAATTTTTTTTATGAATCAAGTTTTTATTAAACTGAACTTCTGGTAAGCCCTTGATTCCACAAGCTAAATTATTATTTTAAACTCGCTTCAAGAGTGAAAAGCATATAAGGCTACAAACCTATGTATTCTTACCAAGAAATAAAACCCATTGAATGTGTCTATGAAGATTCTCAAGTCATCCAGCTCATGGAAGACGTTTCACTTCTCATCCAAGAAGCTTCTGTTCTTCTTCTTTGCTGAAGAAGCTTCTTAGATGAGAAACAAAACATCTTCAAAGAAAAAAGCTAGAAAGTCCAGTTGCCTCTTGAAAAAGCATCTTTGGGAGACTCATTGGTTGAACATTTATGTGTAGCTTCTCTTTCTCTCTCTTTAGTAAAGTCTATTGTGAGTTAAAATACAAACAGAAATTAAGAAAAAAGAAAGAGAAGTGCAAAAGAGGATAAAAAAGAACGAAAAGTGACTTCCAACTTTTTTTCAGTGCAGTAAATACAAAAAAAGTTACAGTCACAACTTTTTGCTTTATATTTCTAAATATTTAAAGCCAATTTCTATAACAAGTAACTCATTCTAAAACTGGTGTTTCATTTTTTTCAGTTTTGAATATAAAATCCAAATAAAAACAAAATTACATAAATTCTTTTCTTTAAATTAAAATACTTTTTGCCATCTCCAACTCTATCATATTTACCATTAATTTGAAATGAAAACTGAAATGTGAAATATATGATTTAAAAAGTCTCCCTCAACAATAGTGATAGTGACTATTTAATAGATATTTTGTAGTATAGCTCCTATAATGCATCTATAATTGTTTCTCAAAACTTCCAGAAGAGTATTATATACTCTCAAAACCTTGCAAAAAATCTTAATAAAATTGGTAAGATTTGATCATCCTCATTCAGTTGATGTTGAAAAAGCAAGAAACTGAAATAAATGAATAATTCTTATAGTGGAAAGAGTAGTGAAGAGATCTGATCTGATTGCTCTAATTATCTATTTGGTTTCTTTTATTTATTACTAATCTGGGGTTTTGCATGAATAATATATAATATACTTTATAATACAGCCAAAAAGGTTATTCAAAATATTTAAAACAAAAAGGTTTATAAAGAGCTCTATAAAAGACCTTGTCAAAATAAATATTCAATAAGTTGGCAAATGAAATTATTATAATTATTATTTAAAATGATATGTAACACAATTCCTAATGACTCTGGGAATTTAAAAATAAAAACATTAAAATGATAAAAATATAACAACAGACAAGAATAAAAAGTTAAGATGCAAAGGGTGACAAAAAATTGATTGGAATAAAGAAAAACAATGTCCCAAAATCCAAAAGGCCTGGGTGAACAGTATAAATATTCAGTATAAATATTCAGTATAAATATTAAATAATTGTCAGTGTGCTGCTAAGGAATTAATCAGAATATTTTGGTAGATATTAAAACATATATTTTTTACTTATATCCATTCCAGTATTATATTTGCTTTTGGTTCACCGCAATCATTGTTCTCAGCATTTAACAATCAGTTATTTGTAATAAAATGTTAATGATATAATAAATCAGAGTAAATAGTTCAAAGTTAAAACCACAAAATACATTTTAAAAGTTGGGTACGTTAAAGGCAGTTCAATTCCATGCTAGGAATTATTAGAAATTATCATGTCAGTGTAGTCTGACCCTCAGTCACTCTATACTGTAGATGGGTACTCTCCATGCCCCTCAGGACGCTCTTTATAACATTGTGCATAATTCTGGAGGCCCCATATTGTATATTTTCTTTCTGTTACTGGTGAGAAAAGTCTGGCTTAATAGTTTGCACTCAATTTTGAAGTTGAAAAGACTAATAGGGATTTATTCTGGAGTTAGGTGATCTCCATATGTATTATGGAAAAAGTTAATTGAACGCTGCATAGGGCAAAGCTCTTCAACTAACTTATCAATTATGTATTGGTTCAGGTGCACAACTATTGTGCAGCTGAACCAATACATCTACTGGAACATAGTTTATTTATTGGATAAAATTATTTGCTGCCTATTCTAGGCAGTTTACAATAATAAACATGAAAAAAATCAAAAGAAGGTAAACAAAACAAAACAAAAATAATAGAACAATAAAATAAGCAATGAAAAAGAAAACAACAAGACTACATCAATATAATAATAAAAAGATGGATGGTAGAGAGCAGAGAGTGAAGGGGAAGTAGAATCAGCTATCAATCCAGCAACCACTTCCTAGTGTGGAACTCCCCCTTTTGTCTCCAGAGACAAAATTGGCAGAGCCGGGTTTTCAGGTTTCTACAGAAGGATAAGAAGTTTTTTCTCTCAAAGATAGGATGTTCCAAAGAGTGAGCACTGCAGCAGAGAAGTCTCTTCTTCTAGATTCCAGTAGAATTCTTTGAACAAAAGTATATGTAGTAGGTCCACTCTGCTGGCATGAATTGGACAGGCTTGTCCTAATTGGTTAAAATATGTAATCAGGAGTCAAGCTCAACCTATGGGAGGCTTCTCATTATCTTCATTACCATTGCTATAATGTGAGTAGTTTTTAAACTATTTTGACTATTTTTAAAAGAAGAACAGATATACTTACCTTGGCTAGACTAAATCCCTGCACCTTCAGCAGCATTTAGCTGTTATAAACAGCTAAATAATAAATAAATGCAAATAATAATAAACAAAATCATATTTGTAAAATATCATTCACATGGTGGCACCATCCTATTAAACTAAATTAAAAACTGGGATGCTGCAACTAAAAGCTAGATTTCATACCAATCATAAGCATGGACTCCGACAGCTGTGAATCTAGTAACTTGGTTAGCAAAATGCTGTTTAAAATGGGTACAGGTGCCAGGGAAAAGATCTAATGGGGTACCTTCAAGTCCTTTAGCACTGAGTCTGATTTGAGTGACAAATTATATATTTTTTGATAAGCATTTCATGGACTTATAGGGCATCAAAATAAATCTATGCTGATAGAGATATGATTTTTTTGGAGTGGGGGAATATTCACTTGATTAGGATGAAAAAGCAAGTCATAAGCAGCTTGCCCCCTTGTAATAGAGGCATGAATTACAGCAAACAAGTAAACACTGTCTTAAATAGCTTCTGAACATAAAACAAGACTCAGAAACTTCTGTAATGGATACTTACTCAGTTTGATAATATTGACATTTACTATTTTTTACTACTGTAGTCCATTCTCGTGAGAGGATTCATGCCACTTGGATAAGTGGAATATGTATAAGGAGGAGAGAAAGAAGGAGAAGAGTAAAGTGTAAAGCACGATGTCATGTGATGGTATTGCTTAGTGATGGCAATCCTGGTTATTGTCATAACCAGGACTCTGCAGGTCATTAAGATATGGAATGTATGCGGACAGATGCTATGGCCTGATGCTATGAAATGTAGTCAGGTGGACTAGGAGCCATTGGATGCATGCCACAGACAGTTTAATGAGTGGTAGAAGTGGAAATGGCTTGCAAACTGCAAGCTCCTGTTGGTTTGCTTGTGCGAAGCCAGCAGAGAAGGTCACGTGATCATAGAATGCTGCAACTGTATAAATATGAGCCAGTTGCCAGTACCAAAATAATGATGATGTGATTGTGGGGGTGCTGCAGCACCCACAACTTCATGAATTAATCATAAGTCTCCCTCATTAACATGACTATCATAACTTTGATTGGTCAATGAATGAATTGTCATAATCCAAGAATGTAACTGTATCTAGGTAGGTAAATAGGTGTGTGTGTGTAAGAGAGAGAAGAGGGAGGGAGGAGAGAGAAGAGAGAGAGATAGATAGATAGAGAGAGAGAGAGAGAGAGAGAGAACACGAGAACACTTGTATTGAAGGAGTAAGTAAAAATAAGCCTAAAGAAGGAGCTATCTCAGATGATTGATGCCATATGGCCAGATGAGTAAAATAAATCATTTAAGACATATGATTCTACTATAGCTGTAGTATGGGGTGGGGAGGGGGGAAGGAGAAGAAAAAAGTGAGAACTATAACTTAAGACACATTTGAAGAAGATGGTGGCTCCATTTACTTTCAGTGAATAATGGTGATTCTATTCAGTTTATTGTGGCTGCTAACCAGTGCTAATAACAAATAAAATCGAGTGCTTCTGAATAGCACTCATTCTTTGGAGTATTTCTAATCTAAAATTTAGATGTGGTTCAGATGAAAAATATTGTATTGGAAGATGAACAGGAGATTGCTTTCTTGATGATTTCCCTAACTTTCATTAGCTTTCATTATTATAATTTAAAGAGTAGCTAACCTGATTCTATGTAGATGTTTGTACTGCAATTCCCATTATGCTTGATAATAGACATATTTTTGAATCTAAAAAGAACTGAAGCTTCAAATCTAAGATTTCTGTAAATGATAGGTGCCACAATTATATATAACCATACAAGATTATGTTTGAGAGATTTGCTTTACAGTTTTTCTTTCATGTAAGAAAATTGAAGAAGTTGATGTTAGGGATCTGTTGTTGTTCTCTCAGTCGGGGAAAACGGCCGTCAGGAATGGGTTAAATCTCCTCGTTGCTGATTGGACCGAGTCTTTAACTTGTTGCTCATAGCCCCCGCCTTCTCTTTCCTTCCAGCTTTTTCGACTCGGTTTTGCTCGGACCAGTCGTGTTTAAATTTACCTCAGGCGGTTTCTTTTGCATCGCTTGAGGTTCCCTTACTTGTTGCCTTTTTATTTCTATTTTTTTACATTTTTCGATTTTTATTTGCCTTTTCTTTGGATATCCGGTGGAGGAGACGGGCTCCCAAGCCGCTAAAGACCGCCGCGGCGGTTTCGCAGCTTGCCGAACAGCTGGGAAGCGCTAGCGGGCTTTTCCCGCCGCGCTGAGGCCGCAGCAGCAGCAAATTACGAGGCATTGGTTGGAGGAGCTCACGGGCAGGTCCCCAACGCTCTCTCTCAATCGGCGGCTCGCCCTTCCGCCTTCGCCGCTGAGATCGCAGCGCTGGATTGCCTCAGGGAGCCCTGCTAAGCCGCGCCAGAAGCCACGAGGTGAGCGGCCCGCCCTGTCCATCGACAGAAGGTTTTTTTCGGGGCTGCGGAAGCTGGGGAGAGCCTAGTCAGTGGCTATCGGGCTGGAAATCGAGCAGCCATATTGGAAGCGCGGCAAAATAATAATAAATAATAAATAATAATAAAAAAAAAAGAGGTCACTTTAAAATTTGCCGCTTGACTACCAGCGATCAAGATCCAAGCTGGGCATTGTTCGGCAGCCTCCTCAAAGAGCCGGTGGATTCAACTGAGAACTTGTGAGTAGGCCGCAGAGGCCGTAAATTGGCGGGAAAAGTGGCAAAATGGCGGACGCCAGTATTAATCAGCCTGATTTAACGGTTTCACCTCCTCAGTTTTTAAGTCATTCCCCTCTCTAAGAAGGGACGTTCAGGTAAGACAACGTTCCCTTCTCTGTCTGCTACTAACCAGGTGCAAAAACACACTGATTTAGATGAAATGCTAAAAGAGATCATTTTGAGGCTTTGGCTGAAATAGGCCCAATATGTGTAAACAAATCGTAAACAGATATAATAAGGGTAAGGCTATACAACCCAACCTTATTTTGGTTGGGTTGTACTCCTGAAAATGAAGCATAAAGTTTAGAATTCTTAGAAATTTAGATGGTATCTGTAGGTATATTTTCAAAGTGTGGTCCTACTGAAAATGAAGAAACAGGGTTCAATCAGGACTTTAAGTTGTATATTTCAATACTCTCTCAATAGAGTTGCCTTTATAGAGAGTTTGGAAAGTACAATTTGTATAAAATGCAATTGTATGACACTGGAAATACAGTAACATGACTGCATTTCAGGCATGTACATCAATTGGCTACCATTTTGTGGAGGTATTCAAAACAAATTAAATACCAGAGATAGTCTTTAAAACTGTAAAAATCTGGGGTTTTTAAAACCTTAAAAACCCTTTGTTGTGGCTGGAACAATCTTGAACTGAACACACTCAAAACTACTGAGACGATAGTAGGTTTTAGGAGAAGCCCTCCTATTCTACTACCTCTTAAATATTAGACAGCATAGTATCAACAGTAGACACCTTCAGGTTTCTAGATTCTATAATCTCCCAGGATTTAAAATGGACACTTACCATCAAAAATATCATCAAAAAAGTACAGCAAAGAATGTTATTTCTGCACCAACTCAGAAAGCTCAGACTGCCCAAGGAGCAACTGATACAGTTCTTCAGAGGAATTATTGAGTCTGTCATTTATACCTCTATAACTGTCTGGTTTGGCACAGCAACCAAACAGGATAGACTGTTCTGACCCAGGCTACCTTAAAAAGCAGGAAGCAGGAATTGGTCCCAGCGAAATCTCTTTTATTTACACAACTGTGAATTACTTTCATTCACAGTCAGCAAGGTTTGTAAAAACAA
This sequence comes from Ahaetulla prasina, assembly GCF_028640845.1. Taxonomy (NCBI): domain Eukaryota; kingdom Metazoa; phylum Chordata; class Lepidosauria; order Squamata; family Colubridae; genus Ahaetulla; species Ahaetulla prasina. Next base: position 53,466,281 of record NC_080542.1, on the reverse strand, counting down.
TTTTTCAAAGGAATATTTTTTACTACACCTTATCTCGCTTGGCAAGCTGCCACGTAACTTGTTTCCAAATGCAGAATAAGGCAAAACTTGACACAGAATCTCTTAGAGTCACAAACAGAACTTTTCATGCTTGGAACTACCGAATGAACAAATTGTTTCCTGCAAAAGCTCCCTCCACATTTGCTCCTCTTTTGTTTCCTATGGGAGGGGTCAATCATCTCCAAGGTGTGGCTTTACTCCCAAGCTGACCCTGCTTTCTGAGTTGTTTTTGTCTTCTGGCAGCTCTGCGCATGTGCACACTGGGAACAGGCTCCAGCTGTTCCTCTGCTTCACTGCTCTCTATCTCCTTCTCTGCCTCCAACGCAAAGCCCTAGTCCAAGCTTTCTCCAACCCCCAGGATTGGCCCATGTTCCTCCCCAACCTCCTCACTGTCTGACTCTGCTGCCAACTCTGCTGGCTGCCATCAGGTCACAACATAGACACAGACTTCAACAGATAGTTAGGACTGCAGAAAAAACAATTGCAGCCAGACTGCTTTCCATTGAGGACCTGTATACTACAGTAGCCATAAAGAGGAATGTGAAAATATCTAGAATCCTTCACATCCTGGACATAAACTGTTTCAAATTCTTCCCTCAAAATGACACTATAGGGCAGTGAGAAAATGGCTAATATTTTCTGGACCAAGTGCCCAAAGCATGTGCGTGTGTGCCCAAACCCCCAAAATGGAATGCAATGCATACACAGGCATACGCAGGCCTCGCACATGTGCCCCACCCTGTGCATGCACACGTGCCCCCCTGCACGTGCCCCCTGCATGTGCCCTACCCACACACATGCGCAGCAGAGTCCTGAAAACCAGCTGGCCGGCATGAAGCACATGCGCAGTGGAGCTGAACTTGGGAGATGGCTCTCATGCCATCTGAGAGAGCGCTGTGTGCCACATCTGTGTGCCACATGTGCCAAAGGTTCGCCATCACGGCTATAGGGCATTGCACACCAAAACAATAGACACAAAGATAGTTTTCCCCCCATACCATCACTCTTCGAAACAACTAATTCCCACAACATTGTCTTATGCCCTAGGATATCAAATCATGTACTATAGCTTTATTACTATTATCCTCATCTTTCCTATTACCTATTCCTTTAGCATCTTATGTCTATCACTTTGTTGATTTTTGTTGATTGCTTTTATCTCATCAGTATCATTGAGTGTTGTATCTTACGATTTATGATTATTGTATTTTATGATTATAATCATGATTTATCTATCACTTCTTGTTTGTATGTACACTGAGAGCTTATGCATGGATGACAAATTCCTTGTGTGTTCAATCACACTTGACCAATAAAGAATTCTGTTCTGTTCTGTTCTTAAAAATCTTGGAATTACAAACATATTTGCATATACAAACACGTTCAGTTAAATATGAGATTCAGAGGTGCTGCTGTCTAGCACCTTCATATAGATAAAGATTTAATATTTGAATATCAGGAACAAGACTTTCTTGATAATTTTACTAGGATCATCTCTAGCAATAGTTTTACTTGGTGACCATATATTCTGTATTCTAAATTGTTTGGTTGTTAATGTTTTTATACTTTGTATGTTTTTATATGTTTTAAAACATACTTATATGTTTATATGTTTAATGTTTTTATACTTCTATCCTCAAAATGACACTATAGGGCACTGCACACTAGAACAACTAGACACAAGGATATTTTTTTCCTGAATGTATCACTCTGCTTAACAACTAATTCCCTTGTCAAACAATTTACTAAGACTGTATTACTATTATTCTTATCTTCCTTACTAGTAACTATCTCTTTCCACTTACTACTATAACAGTGTTGCTTGTTTCTGTCAATTATATTGTTTTTATTTGTTTCCTAGTACGATTTGATAGCTTATTAGTAACCTTGACTATCACTAAGTATTGTATCTTTTTATTCTTGATGAATTTTTATTCTCCTTATGTACACTGAGAGCATATACACCAATCACACTTGGCCAGTGTGATTTTGAGTACTCCTATATTGTAAAAAAAAAAAGAGAGAGAGAGAAAGAGAGAGAGACGGATAGACAGACAGACAACAGAGAAAAGACAGACAGACAGACAGACAGAGAGAAAAATTGTGCTTCAGTTTTGAAATAATATTTTCGGAAGAAAGGCAAGGAATGGAATTTTAATAAAGAACCTCTACTTTCTTAGATCAGTTGTTTAGGCAAATTCTGTAGCTACTGCTGTCATTTACTATATTTAAAATGATATTTCACTCTATAGAAAACTTCCTTTTGAACTTATTTTGTGAAGTATTGCATACTTTTGAAATTAATTTTTAAAGAAAAATAAGTAGATAATATACTGCGTTAAATACACAGTCATTTCACTATGGCAATGTTAATATGCAACACCCAGAGCATTTGGTTATCTGGACCCATTTCAGTCAGATATTTAGCCAGAATCTGAGCCAGATTCAGATTTAGATTCACATCTTATGCTGAGCACATTGGGCTACCAACATACTCCATGGTTCTCGATCCTCAGCTACAAGTCTCCACATCCTTCTATTTAAGATATATGTTTTTCAGATCATCCTGAAATTTTGGCGCAAGGTTTTCTTTGGCCTTTCTCTTTTTCTCCTTTGTTCTGTTACTATCTCAAAGGGTTTTTAGGAATTACTTCTTTAACGAATTTCCTTGTTTGTTTGTGACATGGTCCTGATATGAGCTACAAAGAATCCTTTTGAGGCCATGTTTTTGGAAAGATATTGACTTTATGCGTAATTCTTTTTGTAGATTTCTAGGTCTGAGTGGCAGATGGCAGTTTGACAATTTCATTAAATAATCTGAACTACATTGATGTGTTTATAACAGACGTGGTCCATACTGAAGGCATTTGTTGGAAAATAGCAGTTTCTTTGCCTATTTGGCATTTTACATCTGCATATGTTCATCTGTATCCATGATGCTACTAAGATAGTTAAACTGTTCCAAAAATTTTAAGGTCTTAATATTATTAGAGTGTTGTCTTGAACATTATCAGTTTGCATCAGCTTGGTTTTGTCTTCACTATTTTTAAGCTCACTTTGCTTGCCTCTGCTTCAAGTCCCAGTGCTTTTGTTGCATGGTTTCCCTTGAAAAGTGTTTGGAAAGTTTAAATGGAACAGATGTGGAATCTAATCGATAATTCTATATAAAATCTGATCATGCTATAGTCATGTTAAAAAGATTTACAGCTCACTTCAGATACACTGAAGTGGGGTTTCATTATGTCCTTTGCTCTTATCTGTAATTGCCCACAATGTAAACTGCATGTGGCTGGCAATACAATGGATCCATTGACATTATCTGGAATATTCTTCTTTTTTGTTTATTGTGGATCAGGTGTTTCAGTTCAATCTCATTGACTTTACATTTCGTTAGATCTTCTTCCATATTTTCAGCCAAGTTTTCTTTGGAGTGGATACCTGTACTTTCCAACCTATAAAGCATGATTTCCAGAGTAATCAATAAGGAAGTTGGCATAGGGGAGTGCGGTAGAGGTATCCAAATAGTGCTTCCGAATTTCTACAGATTGATAACAATACCATTATTTGTTTTATTTAATATTTTGTTATATATTGAAAACCATCATATTTGACTTAGGCAAAACTTCTAGATTTTCAACTAATTTTGAAGTAAGGTCTTGGACTCTGCGTTATGCAATAGCATCTGTAGTATTAATGATCATTAGATGCATATTTTGGTAGCAGTGCTTCTGATTTCTTTGCACCAGAGACAGCTGCTTTGATTGTCGATGTTGCCTTTAGTAGCTATTTTGTCTTCTTAGAAAATTAAATCAATATATTTAAATAGTTTAACTTGTAGAAGCTGAGCTCTGTCAAAGTGGATGGTTGCCTGAAAAAACATGAGTTTTGAATATCTTGATCTTGTCAATATTGACTTTAAGCCATATGTTTTTATATCAAAAAGCCTTCATTTTCACTGTCTGCACAAATCACACTATAATAAATAAACATTAGGTCTATAATGAATTAATTGTGTTGAAATTTGATACCATTTCTACCAGTAATTAACTGGATCAATTACCATATTACCAATAAGGAAGATGTAACACAGACTTCACATTAGTACATACAAGGAATATTTGATGTTGGTTATTTCATGGTTCAACACAAACAGAACTTCATGATTCCTTAAAGATCTGTGGCAGGAGTTGTACTATTTTAGCAGGAAAACTTTCTAAAGCAAGTGACTTCTGTAGTAGTGACCAAAACATTGGCAAATGCTGCCTCAAAGTGAACCAACACAACAACAGGCCTCTTTCTGTATATGATGTATTCCTCAAGCAATTGTTCTAATTGGCCACCATATCCTTTTGCAGGCCAAAAATTGCACTGTTCTTGAGCTAACTGTTTTCTTCTTTTCTGAAACTTTTTATGGAGAACTTTCAAAATACCCTGCTCATGACTGACAACACCATGGTAATTCTTGCACTCTTGATTCTCTCCTTTCTTGGAAATTGACATTATTATTGTTTGTTTCCATGAATTTGGTATTTCTTCAAACTGCTAGATCTTTTGAAGGAATGAGTGGAGCCAGTAATTGACTTCTGACAAGGCATAATGTGGTTTAGAGACTGCAGTATTCATTACAAATGTGCATCTTCTTCAAGTTCTTATGCAATGTTATTCCAATTTGCATTGCATCCTGCTTTGAGCTGGGTACAGATATGCTTGTTAAGCTGGTGAGTATTGTGACACACCTTTGACTTTGCACTGGCTTTGTTTGTCTATCAGTGCTAGATATTCATCCAAATCCATGGTTTTATTCACCACTATATGACCAATCTCTTTGGCACATTCATTAATTATATTTTGAAATTCATAATATTTAATCATTTATATCTTCCAGAGGTTCAAGGATGACAAATCAGCTGCTAAACATTAGTTGGAATTGTTGTTGGCAAGTAGAGTCTTGTAGTTCCACCCATTCATAAATTTCAGTGTGTCTATATTATGAGCAGTTCATTTCAGTTAGAGTTATAATATTGCATGTGCAAGATGATGATCACAATGATGTTTGGTCTCTTGTTGTTATGGCATCCATGAATGATTGTTTGAAAATGACTTGCTAATTAGGGAATAGTTGAGGACTGATTTATCCTTTCTAGTCCGTGAACACTAAGTCAGTTGATGTTTTAGTGGGTGCTGAAATAAACTGTTTTCAGATTTTAACTGTTGCAAATAATACAGCCATTGTCATTCATCTTTCTTGTGTCAAAATTTCCCATCAGTTATTTTTTCCTTGCCAGTTGTTACCAACATGAAATTTAGTTCACTAATGATCAAGATTAGTACTCAATCTGTACTTGTTTGATTACATTCATTTTTCTTATTCCTGAAAGTGACAGAAATGCTAATTTACATGAGACTAGTTGGAAGTTTCACAATAGTTTTGGAAGCTATTTTTTCTATAGCTTAGCCAACACCCTCTATTTCTCATTTTCAGAGTAGCACAACAGCATCCAGTTATCATTGTCTGCTATGTGGACATGGACATTTTCAAATCCAGTGAGTACTAATTCTGATTTCTGATTTCAACTGCCACAGTTGAAATTTTATATTAAAATAGTACCTTGCCTTTGGTTATAGTGCTGATATGTTGGCTAAAGCATTATTCTCAGGGCGAAAATTCATTTTCATTCCCATAGGTTCATGCCTGCTTTTTTGTTCTGTTGGAAGAAATATCCATCTGGGTTCAGTTCCAAGTGGGGACAAAGACACTGGAAACATGGAGGCTGCTTGGAAAGATGATTTAATGGTGGCCAGGATCACATGGCTTGAGATCCTGAACAGAAAAGGGGCTGAGATCCTGTGTGCTCCCTGGTTTTATGCTTTTTCTGAGCTTTGAACTTTCTGGGGCACAGGAAGAGTATCCTGATTGGTTGTCAGATTCCCAGGGGTGGGGGTCTTAGCTAACATTGTAGGTTGTCCCTCAAGCTTGCCTGAGCCTTGCCATGTGGTGAAATGGGTAGAGGCTAATCCTATCATGTCCTGAGGGCCATGTCTTAATCCCATCACCCTGGAGCTGAAGGTCTTCTGTGTTGTAGATAAGATGTCTTTTATCTTTCTGGGGCTATTAACAAAGGTGGGGGCCGCTTTCCAAGAGCATGTTTCTCCATTTCTCATCCAGGGAAATATATTCTGCCTTTTTAAATATTTTCTAAAATATTTCATTCTTCTAGGAGGGGGGTGGGCGCTAAATTCCTACAGTTCTTTCAGGGAGGGGGGAGGTCAATCCTTCTTTACTTGAACATGGAATTGGTAACAATTGCCTACAGAAGGAATTCATTTATCATTTATTGAGTAAAATTTAATCAAACATACAAATTTGGGTTCAAACATTATTTATGGCATCAAGTTATGAAACAGGATTTACTTTCCCAAGTTTATAATTTAAGATTAATTAGCTTGAAATGTGGTGAGGATTATCTTAAATGCTTACAGGAGATGATATAATGATAAAAAGCAATATACTATAGCTTCAGCATCTGAGTAAGAAAAATGGCAAATCAGAGTGGAGATGCTGCTGCATTGATAACTAGCAAACTGGTGACAAGCTCGATGCAACAGAACCTCCTCAAATTAAGAGGAGATGAGAGAATGCCCACTGGTGCTCTGGATAGCTGCTCCTAATGAGAACACCTGAGGATAGTGGTGGCCTCGAGGGTTCGAATGCTTGGAGATGATAGAAGCCATCAAGCTTGCAACTATGAATCTTTAAGGACACTGGGGTTTACTTGCTAATCGCCTTTGAATTCACAATTATTTTATAACCAAAAGAGGTCTTCTAAATAACAAGGCTGAAAAACTACCTGGTGAATAAAACTTCATCCCAAAATGAAAGAATAATTAGTTAACTGTTTAAAGGATTTCAAGAATATAAAACAAATGGTAAAAAACTAAATAAGAATTTAAACTAAGACAATTTTAAATGGATCAGACAAATTTGGAATATTAGAATATTTGCTAAGACTTCTAAAAAACCGAGTAAATATTGCAATAATTCCTTGAATTACAAATTAATCTATCAGAAAGAGATCATTGTCTGAAAGTTGAAAACAAAGCAACAATAAAACTTGAGACTTTGTAATTCAGAAAAAGGGCAGTAGAGACAATTAAATTTTGAAGAAAAAGAAAAGTGAAATCTTAAAATGAGGGATGTTTGAAACATTTCAAAGCATTTTTGAAGAATTGGAGAAAAATTTACAACTAAATTGGGAGCAATTATTTCTGCACCTAAAAGAGTACTTTTTGAAGATCATAAAAAAGAAGTGAAAGATGTGACAGACAACAATACAGAAGAATTTTTGGATAGATGGGTTGAAGAGGAGTTACAGATCCTAGAAATATTGGAAAATAAAGAATTTGTGGACTATAAGACAGAGGACAGAGTGGAAATACAAATACAAATGATAAATCAAACAAAGAAAAACGGCCTGGACTGAGCCCCTTCTCACATTTTTAATAATAAGGTTGTCCATGTGGAAAGGGACAACTCACCGCAGCTGGGTCACCACAGCAGGATCACTGCCTCCTGATTGCCCTGGCAGGGTTACCCCAACTAGCTTGCCCCACCTGGCTCACCCTGGCAACTCACCATGTGGCAATTCACTGTGGGAGAATGCCAGAGGCAAAGGCAACCCCTTCCTCCTCCTCCTTTTTCCTTTTTTTTCTTTCTCTTCCTCCCTCCCTCCCTCCCTCCCTCCCTCCCTCCCTCCCTCCCTCCCTCTTTCTGTCTCCTCCCTTCCTCCTTGCACCCAGACCATTGAATTCTGTGACAGAAATTCCTGTGCGCCAAAAAGTGTGTGACTCTTTCCCAAGTGATCTTTTTTCTGGTCCCTCTTTTCCACTCTGTTTCATCCTTCCAAATTTTTTTACCCCGTACAAACTACAGAAGAGGAGGAGGAGGTTTCCCTTCACTTCTGGCTTTTTCCCAAGGTGAGTTGTCACACAGCAAGTCAGGGCTAGGTGATCAACGCAAGGCAACAGCAGCAAGCCAGTGGTAGCAAGTTATCCTAGACCCTTGTCCATGACCCTAAGTTGGTTAAAAAGTACTCCTAGGTATTAAAAAGGAGTTGATTTGTTCTACAGGTTCCTTGTCCAAATACCAGGTATATTTGATATACTTCTTTCCAAATATCATTACTTTGAACTTAATCTTTGTTAAGATACTTAAAATTTAATAGCTGGACCTGTGAAGGATTGGATAGTGCAGCTAATTGCTTAAGGAGAGCTGGCCACTGTATGATGGAATCTGAACTGTAATTGGTTGCTGTGAGTAAAAAAGGGGAATTTACCTGATGATATTTTTGCTGTATTGATTTACATGACTATGCTCCTGTTTGCCTCTCTTATTTACTGTAAAAATTTATTTATATAGAACCAAAAGTTCTTGTCAGCGTCTCTGACTCCATTTGGACACCAGCTGCACAATTCCCTGACAAGTTAAGGGGCCCAAAGCACTGTGAAGAGCCAATAGTATTTTTCTGAAGTAAAAGTTTATTTGTGAGCCTGAAGGAGGTTGAGGATTATTGGCCTGTAGAGACAGCACGATGCTATCTGTTAGAGGAATGGGGAGAGGATTTCCTTTGGCTTGTCTTAATGAGACAAATTATGTCTCATGGAGCCTAAACATGGAGACCTTTCTGCGGAGGGAGGATTTGTGGACAGTTATAAGCAATCCTCTAGCAGATCTCAATAAGGAGGGACAAAAACAGACTGAAAAAGCATTAGCCAGCATAATTTTGTGCTTGAGAGATAGTCAGGTAATACATGTGCGTGGGCTTACATCTGCTAGAATCCTGGCTGGCCTTATGCAGAATTTATATACGGGGAAACTGCAAGCAGCAAAGTTACTCTCACCAAAAAACTTTATAGAGCAAAGCTACGATCTGGAGAAAGTGTGTCAGATCACCTCTAGTTTATGAGGAAAATCTTCCTTGAGTTAGAAGAGCAAGGAAGAGTGTTTTCAGAAGCACACAAAGTGTATGTTGTATTATGTTCGTAATAAGCCTTGAGTCCATGAATGAATGTGATTTAACCATGAGTTATCTGACTAGGAAATTTTTGGAAGAAGAACAGAAAAGACTAGATAGAAACAATAATAATTTTCAACCCAGTCAGAAAGGAACTGTTTTCCAGTGAGATAAGATGGCGTCAGAGAAATTCTGAATTGTAAAATGGTGCTTTGCATGTGGATCTATCTACTCAGCATATCTGGAGAAATTGTCCAGTAAGAATATTAAAAGATTCAAGCAGGAGAGACAAAGCACAGAGACAGAAACAAGAAGACACATAGATTTCTGTTGTGAAGGCAAGCAACAAAAACAACAAAGGCATGTGGTTGTTGGCCAGAAGGGCAAGTGAACATATTGTGAATAACTCAAAACTATTTTCCTGTCTGGGACAAGTTGCCCAGAAATTTGTAAGCCTGGCAAATAGCAATCATTGTTCTGTACAAGGACAAGGAACAGTATATGTACCATGTATTGGTAAATTGTTTGATAAGGTTTTATGTGAACCAGGTTTACATCACAATTTGCTGAATGTGTCTCACTTAGACAATGAAGGGTATGATGTAATTTTTGCAAAGGGTACATGCAAGGTCATAAAGAATAAAAGGGTATGTGCATAAGATTTGAAACTGAACAGTTTATATATTTTGAACCACAAAGAAACTGGTGGCAGCGCAGAGACCATCTTTTCTAATGAACCAAAGCATAATGGGTGTGCACATTTGTTGCACGGAAGGTTGGGTCATGCAAACTTTAAAGTATTGCAGAAAATGCCTGACCTGGCTGTAGTTTAAATATAAAAGATTGTGACAAATATTTGGATTGTGCTATTTACAAATAGGCCAAATCAAAAATATACCCTATCAGCAAAAGAAATGATAAGAAATATGAAAGAAATTTTCTTTAAATGCTGATTTAATTGGCCCTCTATCCCCATCAATGGGAGGGGCCAAATTTGCTTTGGAAATTGTTGATGATTTCTAATGGTATGGGTGTTTGTTATTTATTAAAAAGCAAAACAAGTATGTTTCAACAATTTAAGCAATGGGTAATGTTTGTAGAGACGAGGTATAATCAATCTGTATGTCAACTACAAACAGACAGAAGAACAGAGTTTATATCGAATATGTTTCAGTAGTGGCTGAGAAAGAAAGACATAAACCATAGAAAAACCAAACACTCTGGCAGAGAATAGAGTTGGCGAGTGCAGGAATGGTGTATTACAAAATATGAAAGATGCTTTACTAGCAGATGCAGGAATGAGTAAACTGTATTGGGATGAGGGAACCATAACTGCCAATTATTTGGGCAATAGACCTTTGTAGTTCAGCAATTAATCACTTCATGTTACATGTTGTATGGAAGACAACCATCTTTGGCACATTTAAGAATCTTTGGCAATGCATGGGCACACATTCCCAAAACAGAAAGAAAGGACAGCTAAAGGCAAAGAAATTGAAATTTATAGGTTATCAATCAAGATCAAAGGCATACAGGCATACAGATGGACACAAAAATGTAATTATTTCACATTTTGCAAATTTTTCAGAACTTGAGAATTGGGCAAAGATGCATACCAGTACTGAAATTTTAATGCCTGTTAGTCAAAAGTCTCCAGTGGGTGAGCATTCACATAGGTATATTGATCAAATATCTGAAAGTGGCTCAAATTCTGAGAATAGTTCAGAGAAATGCTTAGAAAGTGGGATCCCTGTGAAATAGGAACAGTTTGTTCCAAGGAAGTCTGAAAGAGCAAACAAAGGTGTTCCTCCAAGAAGATTCAAAACAGATGAGGTGAAGATATATGTCATTTTTTGACCTTAAAATTGCCGGGAGGTATTGGGTTTACCTATGGCAGAACAAAAGAAATGCAAAGCTTCTAAGAGAAATAAAGAAGTATTTAGGAGTAGAAATAAAGAAACTACAAGAAGGAGGATATATTCTAAGTCAAAAAAGAAAAGTGTACAATTATTGAAGGATTTGAATATTGAGGTGAAGGGAGCTATACTAGTGTTTGGAGATAGCACAGCATGTGTACAAATGGCAATAGGTGAGAGTAAAATCAGAAGCAAACATGTTGACATAAAATATTTTAATGTCGTAAAAGCAGTGAAAGAAAATGTAATAGATCTAATTTATTGTCTATCAGAAGATAATTTGGCTGACCACATGACAAAGCCATTGACTAAACTGGTTGAAGAGAGGTGGCCACTGCATGAGGCAATCTAAGCTGTGATTGGTTGCTGTGAGTGTAAAGGAGGAGTTCTCTTGTTTCCCACCTTTTTCCTCTATGTGCTGGGTGTGCTGTCTGTGATTTACTGATGTTCCTGCTGTGTTGATTTACTATATTTGCCTCTCTTATTTACTGTAAATATATTTATTTATATAAACCACAAGTACTTATCAGTGTTTCTGAGTCTGTTTGGATACCAGCTGCGCAATTCCCTGATAACTTTATTTAGTTTCAAAGAATTAATAATGTGGTAAGCACTAACTTTTGTACCATTATCCAAAATGTCTCATTATTCCAAGATTGAGATTGTCCATAAGAATCATATAACCTGCCTTTAGAATAATGTTGATAGATTTATTATGTAACTGTGAACATCCTGAGAGCAGAAGACTTCTGACACATCATTGATGTAGAGGTTAAAAGTACTGGGACTGGGAAACGCCATTGATACTAGGTATGTGGTGTGTTTGGTACCATTTGCTGTATACTATACTCTTACACAATGCAATAATACTTAAAAGCTTAAGAACTCTTTGAATTTTCATTGTCTATTGACCCGTTCTCCACATAAATCCTAAATAGATAGAATAGATAAAAAGAATCCACTTAAAGAAATAAGTCAAAAACATTTTACTTATTTATTCATTGAAGAAAATTATTCAAAGCTACAGAATATATATCTGTGTGGCAAAAGCATATAAACCTTTGCTTTCAAAAACTGATATGCCCTGTTTGCACAGCAATGACTTCATTAAATGTTTCCGATAACTGTTATCACCCTGCACATTGGCTGGGAGGAATTTTGGCCTTTTTCCTTACAGAACAGCTTCAATTTAGGAATATTGGGAGTCTTCCTTGTATGCTTTAGGTCGTTCTACCACATTTCTAAGGATTTAAATTAGGAGTTTTACTTGGCTATTCCAAAACATTAACTTCAATTTCAGCCATTCTTGGGTCATATGATTTGTGTGATTTGGTCCTTTGCTGCATCACCCACTTTCTCTTGAGCATGGATAAGATACCTGACATCTTCCTATAGAATTTGCTGATAGAATTCAGAATTTAAAGTTGCATCAGTGATGGCAGCCATCCTGGTTCAGAGGCAGGCACTAAAGGTTCACACACTTCTGCCACATAGATAAATCTCAAGGTTCACGTAGCTTCTTCATACATTTGTAGCAGACTTTTCCTTCTAGAACCATATTTACTCAAAAGGAAGGTGACATTTTCACCCTAAAAGAGAAGGCTGAAAAAAGATACAGAATTATAGATAATCCTTGCTTAATGTCCAATCATTCAGTGACTGTTCAAAGTTACAATGGTGCTTAAAAAGTGGATTTGTGACCAAGGTCACATGATAAAAATTTGAGTTTGCCTGCATTTACAAACTGCCCACCACTGCTCCCCTGGCTGATTATTGTTGTCTTTGCCTGCCTCCCCTCCATTGGGCTCACCATCCTGGCATGCATGGGAAGCACAATGGAAATGTTCCATAGGCCAGTGATGTTAGTTCAGAATACAAGGGCTACTTTAGGAGGTGGTGGTAAAGACACGGGCAAGATGGAGCTGGGTGAGTGTGGGGTGCTTCTTATTTATTTATTTATTTATTTATTTATTTATTTATTTATTTATTTATTTATTTATTTATTTATTTATCAAACTTATATACCGCACCATCTCCCGTAGGACTCAGGGCGGTTCACAGGCATATTAAAACAATATAATAAATAACCATTAAAACCCAGTTAAAACTAAATATTATCCTGGCCTGATCACTAAAACAATAAAAACCAATAAAACCCCCATTAAAATTTAACTAAAACATTTTATTCTTAGGCTAGTCCCGCATGCTGGAATAATAAAGTCTTCAGTTCCTGTCTGAAGGTCCGGAGGTCGGGGAGTTGTCGTAATCCCGGAGGAAGCTCGTTCCACAGGGCTGGTGCCGCCACAGAGAAGGCCCTCCCCCTGGGGGTCGCCAACCTGCATGGTTTGGTCGATGGCACCCTGAGGAGGCCCACTCTGTGGGAGCGCACAGGTCGTTGGGAGGCAATCGGCGGCAGAAGGCGGTCTCGAAGGTATCCCGGTCCTAAGCCATGGAGCGCTTTAAAGATGGTAACCAAAACCTTGAATTGCACCCGGAAGACTACCGGTAGCCAGTGTAGGCCGCGCAGGATAGGTGTTATATGGGAGCAACGCGGTGCTCCCTCTATTACCCGCGCGGCCGCATTCTGGACTAACTGGAGCCTCCGGGTGCTCTTCAAGGGGAGCCCCATGTAGAGAGCGTTGCAATAGTCCAGGCGGGAAGTGACGAGGGCGTGAGTGACCGTGCATAAGGCGTCCCGGTCAAGGAAGGGGCGCAACTGGCAGATCAGGTGAACCTGATAAAAAGCTCCCCTGGCGACGGCTGTCAAATGTTCTTCTAAGGACAGCCGATCGTCCAGGAGAACGCCTAAGTTGCGCACTCCCTCCCTGGGGGTCAATACTTCTTCCCCCACAGTCAGCGATGGTGTAAGCTGACTGTACCGGGACGCCGGCACCCACAGCCACTCTGTCTTGGAAGGGTTGAGTCGGAGCCTGTTCCTCCCCATCCAGACCCGCACGGCCTCAAGACGGCTTCATTGGGGTGGTTCGGGGTGGAAATGTACAGCTGAGTATCATCAGCGTACAGATGATAATCCACCCCGAAACCACGGATAATCTCACCCAGCGGCTTCATATAGATGTTGAACAGGAGAGGCGAGAGAACAGACCCCTGAGGCACCCCACAAGTGAGGCGCCTAGGGGTCGACCTCTGCCCCCCTGCCAACACCGTCTGCGAACGGTCAGAGAGATAGGAGGAGAACCATCGATAAACGGTGCCTCCCACCCCCAATCCCCCCAACCGTCGCAGCAGGATACCATGGTCGATGGTATCAAAAGCCGCCGAGAGATCTAATAGAACCAGGACAGAGGAACAACCCCTGTCCCGGGCTCTCCAGAGGTTATTTCTTATTTGGTAAGTGGCCAATGGAGGATGGCATGAGATGGGTTCCTAAGCAGGTGCTTCTTGCTGCAGTGTGGCTCAGAGACTCCTTGCCTTGAAATGGTTTTGTAACTACTTGAGGCAAAAAACCCCAAAGGGTGCATCCAGAAGCCCCTGAAGCCATGGTGTGGCAAGAAGTACTAGAGCATCACCATGGCTTTGGGGACTCCTGGATGCACCCTCTGGGGTTTTTTTTTGCCTCAATTAATTTCAAAACGATTGCAAGACCAGAGCCACATAGCTTGGAGATTTCTTGGTGTGCCATAGATCTGAGCCATTTTTGTGCACTGTAGCAATAGTGCTTATTGGTGTTTTGCAGCTCAGGAATTCCATGCAATGCTTCGGGTCTTGAGGCAGCACTCTTCAGAAGTAGTAAACCCAGAAAAGGGTAGGAATTACATCATAGTAATACAAAGGACAGGGAAGACAGTTCACTTTAGGTAGTGGTGAGAGAATACAGTGGCCTATTTAGGCTGTGCAGGACAGCCAAAAAAGATAGAGATTGGGGGGAGGGGGATATAGATGGTGGAGCTGCTGGAGCAGTCTTTTGTCTTGGAAGAACCAAGAACGGCTAGTTTTACAATGGTGGTACTATTATGGTATGTAGTCTTTTTTAGTACAATCAGAATAGAACTGGAAGGGACCTTGCTCAACCCTCTGTTCAAACAGGAGATGCTATGCCATTTCAGACAATTGATTGTCCAGTCTCATCTTAAAAACCTACAGTGATAAAAGTACCCACAGTTTCTGACAGCAAGCTGTTCCACTGGCTAATTAAGTTTCTCATTAATTCCAGGTTGCTTCTCTCCTTGATCAGTTTCCATCTGTAGTTTCTCATCCTGCCTTTTGGTATTTTGGAAAATAAGTTGATCCCTTTCTCTTTGTGGCAGCCTCTCAAATACTGAAATACTGCTATCATGTCCTTCTTAGCCCTTCTTTTCTCTAGATTAGCCAAGCCCAAATCCTGCAAGCCTTTTTCATATGTTTTTGTCTCCAGGATTTTAATCATTTTAGTTGCTAAGAACCAGGTAGCAATGAATATCATATTGAGCATAGAGGATTTTTTCAGTAGATATTCTAAACTTCTGTGAAATAGCTCTTGGTAAGTTTTTTCAGAAGTGGTTTGCCATTGCCTTGTTCCTAGGGGCTGAGAGTGAGAATGATACAAGGCTACTCAGCAGTCTTTGTGCCTAAAATGGGATTAGAATCAGTGGTGGGTTGCTCCCGGTTCTGTCCGGTTCTTGCAAACTGGTAGTAAAAGCGGCAGGAGACTCTGCCCACCCACCCTGATGTCATATTTGGCGATGTGTGCATGTGCTGAAGCTTATGCGCAGCACTCCCTTTGTGAACCGGTAATAAAGGTAAGTAGAATCTACCCTTGATTAGAATAAATAGTATCATAGTTTTCACCCAGATGCCTTGACCACTATACCAGACTGGTTCTCTTCTGAATTGTTATTGACTTTGAAATTTGATTAATAAATGATACATTTAAAATTTGTTGCATTTTGATGCACAATTTGGTCTGGGTCCTACATTGTATGATGTTTACATAGGTATGTAGTTTACCAATGAGCATCATGTGATCTTAACTGCAAAATCTGGTCTTCTAATTTTTCCATAAAGAAGTTTATTTAGTCACTTTGTCTGCCTCTGTACCTTATATAAACAATAAATATTTGTGATTACTGGTTGCTGTCTTTCAAGAGATAGTAATAGTGGAAGAGAAATTATATTTGCCTAATCTCTCTTGTGTTGTTTTGGTTCTCATGTAGATGGAGGAAGCGAGGAGCCACAAGATCGAAGGCAGGCAAGCATAGATTATTGTCAGAGTCATTCTGGACAAGGTAAGTAAACAAATGAATTTCAAGTATTCTTGCATTTTATTTCATATTAGATGTTTAATATTTATTTTCATTTAAAAGTATAATCAGCAATAATTTGTGTTTTAAAGACATTCTGACTTTCAAAGAAAGAAATGAATTGCTTATCCCAAAATCTTTCTCCTAAACAAGAAAAATGTATTTAATCAATCAATCAATCAATTAATTAATCAATTTTGTTTTTGCCCTTCTTGCCAGGAGGTGACGTTATTGGTTAATACATAGGCTTTATTAAGAATATCTCAAAAATAACTAAACATGCAAAAGATCACAGTAAATTGAATGTTGGTAAGCTATGATTCTTGAGAAAATAGCTCTTGAGAGTATAGCTTAGTTGACCTGTCTTGAAATTAGTGGAGTATTCTGAAGATGGAATATTCTCTCACTTCACTTAATCAGTTTTTTGCCAGCTATCTGTATAATGTATGTCAGGGGTGTCCAAAGTTTTTTTGGTGAGGGCCAAATACAGAAAAATAAGCAAAGGCCCGGGCCACACACAAGAGGTGACATATTGACACATGATTATTGTGTGTATTTCTAACTCACCTATAATGTGAAGAACATTGCTCTCAGTGGGAGCAGTGATGCTGTCCTTTGGATTGAAGGCGAACTCGGCCTCGGGATGCTCCGGGAACAGAAACACCGCAAAAGAGCGACGGCTCAGCTGCCCCCAAGGGGAAGGGAGGACCCCGGAGAAGAGCCCGACGCTTCGCCGCAGCCACGCACCTGATCGGCCTCCCAAGGAGCTATGGCCAGGGTGCCCGTCAACGAGCTCAGCTCCCACAGCCAGCCCGGCCTCGCATTAGCCGGGGCCCCTTTCCAGCGGCTGGCGGGCAGCGGGGGCGTGCGGGGCGCGGCCAGGGCCTCCAAAAGCAGTAGGGCCACCCGGGCCTCGAGTCCGTGGCGGGTGTCCTCCGGCCCTTGAAGCAGCAGCGGGGGCGGCGGCCTCCCGC
This sequence comes from Ahaetulla prasina, assembly GCF_028640845.1. Taxonomy (NCBI): domain Eukaryota; kingdom Metazoa; phylum Chordata; class Lepidosauria; order Squamata; family Colubridae; genus Ahaetulla; species Ahaetulla prasina. The sequence continues at coordinate 53,449,101 of NC_080542.1, read as the reverse complement.
GGCCCTTCATCTCTAGGCGGAGAGCAGGCGGCAGTCAGTGGCTCCCAGGCGGCGATCACCTCAGCCTCTTCCCCCCACTCCCTGCCTCCCGCCTGACTCACCAGCCCTGGGCCGCCTCCCGCCTGGCCCGGCCTCCGAGCGGGACTTGGCCGGAACCACCAGCGGCTCTCCGTCCGCCTCCTGCTGCCTCTTCCTCCCGGGCGGCCGAGGGGCACCGCCTCGCTTCAGTCCGCGCTCCGGGGGGACGGGGGATGGGGTGGCGGCGGGAGCAGCGCCTGTGCCTATCCCGCGCGCCGCTGCCCCCGCCGCCACCCTGGCGGATCCCGCCGCCGAAATTCATCCTCAGAGACGCCCATTTTGGCGGTGCAGCTACGCAGGCGCCACCTTTCCATCGCTGCGCGAGCTCCCCCTGCCGCTCGGTGGCTGAACTGCCCCAACCCTCTTTGCAACAGCCCCGCGCCGGGACGGAAGAGTCACATACAGAAACAGGAGCCATCTACGATTTTTATTACATATTTTACCCGAGACGTTGCGCAACCTTCTATTGCACCAGGCCGCCCCACCTGGGAAGCCGGGCAGAATGGTGAAGGCGGCAGCCCCAGGCTGCCGCTGAGTTTCTAGTATTGGGGCTGGTTGAGAAGTGCAACAGAGTTGAGCTCAAGCGCCATGTGTGGGCCATATTCAATTATATTTTCAGAATTTGCTGCGGGCCAATAAAAACTGACCCGCGGGCCGCAGTTGGCCCGCGGGCCGTAGTTTGGACACCCCTGATGTATGTGTTTCTCTTTCTACTGAGTTTTAGGTTTTTAGCCAGCTACATTCTACCCTCTTATAACACCCATTTGTTACATTATAGATTCATGTAACATTGTCTTGAAGAAAATCTATATCTTATAAAATTGAAGGCATCTGTCAGTTAGAAACAGTTTAGAGAATCTGATTTCAAGGCATAGACTTCCATATCTGTATTACTGTTAATGTTTCTTGAAGATCATTGTGAAAAGATTTAAGGTAAGTAACTTCTCTTTAACTTTTTTTGACCCTTCTCAATAAAAGTTGCATCTATCCTTTCTTAAAGCATCCATTTAATTACTTTATAAGGAAATCAGTTAATATCCTCTCAATAATGCACCATGTATATAGTTTATGGAATGTGCCTCATAATAGGTAACAGGTGGAGCTATATGTTTGATAAAATAACTGCTTACTTGAAATATTGTTCCTATTTATCCTAGATACCAGGAAATTAATTAATTAATTAATTAATTAATTTATTGTTTAAATTTCTATACCGCCCTTCTCCCAAAGGACTCAGGGCGGTTTACAGCCAAAGATAAAACAATAGATACAAAAATTAAAACCAGTTTAAAAAGAGAAAATTTAAGGTTGGCTGAACACTATAAAACCCATAAAAACCCCATTTAAAAAACCATTAGGCCAGTCCTGCGCGATGGAACCGAAATGTTTTCAGCTCGCATCGAAAGGTCCGGAGATCAAGGAGTTGGCGGATACCTGGTGGTAGCTCATTCCAGGGGGTTGGTGCCCCCACAGAGAAGGCCCTCCCCCTGGGTGTCGCCAGCCGACATTATCTGGCTGACGGCACCCTGAGGAGACCCTCCCTATGGGAACGCACTGGTCGATGGGAGGTCGCTGGTAGCAGTAGGCGGTCCCGTAAATAACCCGGTCCTATACCATGGAGCGCTTTAAAGGTGGTAACCAACACCTTGAATTGCACCCGAAAGACCACCGGAAGCCAGTGCAGCCTGCGCAGGAGAGGTGTTATATGGAGCAATGTGTCGCTCCCTCTATCACCCGCGCAGCCGCATTCTGAACCAGTTGGAGCCTTCGGGTGCTCTTCAAGGGGAGCCCCATGTAGAGAGCGTTGCAGTAGTCCAGACGGGAGGTGACGAGGGCGTGAGTGACTGTGCATAAGGAATCCCGGTCTAAGAAGGGACCTGGCGTATCAGGCGAACCTGATAAAAAGCTCCTCTGGCGACAGCTGTCATATGTTCTTCCAACGACAGCCGTGCATCCAGAAGGATGCCCAGATTGCAGACCTTCTCTGTGGGGGCCGATGACTCATCCCCCACAGTCAGCGATGGCATCAGCTGATTATATTGGGATGCCGACATCCACAGCCATTCGGTCTTGGCGGAGTTGAGTTGCAGCCTGTTTTTCCCCATCCAGACCCGCACAGCCTCCAGACACCGGGACGGCTTCGCTGGGGTGGTTAGGGGTGGAAATGTACAGCTGTGTATCATCAACGTACAGATGACACCACACCCCAAAACCACGGATGATCTCGCCCAGTGGCTTCATATAGATGTTGAACAGGAGAGGCGAGAGAACCGACCCCTGAGGCACCCCACACAAGAGGCGCCTCGCGGTTGATCTCTGCCCCCCTGCCAACACTGTCTGCGACCGGTCAGAGAGGAAGGAGGAGAACCACCGAAAAACGGTGCCCCCCACTCCTAACCCCTCCAGCTGATGCAGCAAGATACCATGTTTGATGGTATCAAAAGCCGCTGAGAAATCTAATAGGACCAGGGCAGAGGAACAACCCCTGCCCCGGGCCCTCCAGAGATCATCCACCAACGCGACCAAAGCTGTCTCTGTGCTGTACCCAGGCCAGAAACCGGACTGGAATGGGTCCAGATAGACAGTTTCATCCAGGTACTGAGGGAGCTGATGCGCTGCCACACTCTCAACAACCTTTGCCACAAAACGAAGGTTGGAGACCGGACGGTAGTTCGCTAAAACAGCTGGATCCAGGGAGGGCTTCTTGAGGAGGGGTCTCACCACAGCCTCTTTCAAGGCTGTAGGGAAGACACCCTCCCTCAGAGAAGCGTTAACAATTCCCTGAAGCCAGCCTCGTGTAACCTCCTGTGTGGCCAGTACCAACCAGGAGGGACAGGGGTCCAATAAACATATGGTTGCATTCAGCCTCCTTGGTATCCTGTCCGTGTCCTCGGGAGCCACAGAATCAAACTCCTCCCAGATGGCAGCCTCAAGACCCACCTCCATCATCCCATCCGAAACTACCCAATCTGTGCCCATTCCGAATCTGAGCGATTTTATCGTGCAGATATTTTCCAAAGTCCTCAGCACGGCCTTGCAAGGGATCTTCCCTAGCTCCCTGAGTAAGAAGGGAGCGGGTCACCCTAAACAAGGCTGCTGGGTGGTTATCTGCCGACGCAATAAGAACGGAGAAATATTCACGCTTCGCCGCTCTTATCACCACCAGATAGGTCTGAATATGAGACCTTACTAGTGTTCGATCAGGTTCGGAATGGCTGGCCCTCCAACCACTCTCTAGGCGTCTTTTCTGGCGCGTCATCTCTCTCAGCTCCTCGGAATACCAAGGAGCTGGTCGAGATCGGCGCCGGGTCAGAGGCTGCAAAGGCACGATGCGGTCCAAGGCCCCCGCCCCGCCCTTTCCCAGGCGGCGACAAGTTCTTGGGTATAAGGACTTATACCCAAAAATATTATCACACATACACAACAATAAAAAAATCAAGAAGTGGGTAAGCACGGGGAGAAAAGAAGGAATAGTTAGGATGTTATAAAGCAAAGACTGTAAACCAGAACAGGATTAAGGACTATATTACTCTCCCCACCCAAATTGCCATTACAGTGTGGAAAATGTAGAGAAATTCCAGAAAAAGAAAACCATAATTTCTCTAAAGTTCCTCTCTTCAAAAACATTTTACTGTTCTCCAGGTTTTATACAACTTTTCTTCTTAAAACAAAAAAGAGATACTGCTCAGCATTCAGAATGTTATCTTTCTGAGCAATAAGGAGTGAAACCATATTTCATTTTTTAAATCCTCTGTAAAATGTATATCTTCAGCTTAACCAAAGGTGAACTTCTGCTTAACTTTTGATGCTAATTCACTTTGTATATGTAGCTCTTGTTTAGCAAATGAAGTTGGTTCTGATGAAATATTTGCAAAGTAGCATGCAAACCATATGTGAGATTCTGTTAATGTAATATTATAATAAAGTAGAATAAACAAATGACGTTGTGTTTCCTGTCTGGTCGGAGGCTGATGGCCAGTATTACTCTCATTCAAGTATGCATTGTTGTCAGACACAAAAATGTGGGTGTAAGTGTGTATAGTAATCATAAAATGATTTTTTCTACTGTATACTCCCGTTTATTACTGTTGTATATGCAAACAGTTACTATCAAAGGCAGTTGCTAAACCTGTATTATCAATATAACATTAAAAGCAATCCAGTAATGATAACTTTTTTATGCAGAAAAACATTAGGATAAGGGACTGTTCCCATATTTTCTTTTTTTTTCTTTTTTTATTTTTTATTGAAAAAGTTTTTTAAAAAAACAAAGACATTTTCACCCCTTTTTCCCCCCCTCCCTCCCAAAAAACCCCCTTCCCCCCTCCCTTCCCTCCCCCCCGGCTTCCCGGGTCAATCACAAGGTATTGTTATACATAAACCAAACATAGAATAAAATTTTCCCTTCCAATCCAATTAACCTCATCCAAAGCTTTTCATCTCCCAACTCCCTCCCCATTAAATAAAATAACTTTCTAATTATTCAAAGGCAATCTGATATTTCTTAATCTGATATCTGTTTTGTATATAATCAATCCATTTTTTCCATTCAATTAAATATCTTTCCTGCGTATTGTCTTTTAAAAAAGCTGAGATTTTAGCCATCTCAGCCAAATTAATGACTTTCAGTATCCATTCTTCTATTGTAGGTACCTCTTCTTTCTTCCAATATTGTCCAATCAACAGTCTTGCTGCTGTTATTAAATTCAGAATCAGTTTAGTCTCAATCCCTGTACAATCCGTTATGATTCCCAAAAGGAAAAATTGTGGCAGGAACTTTATCTTCTTCTTCAGTACATTTTGAATAATCCACCAAATTCTTATCCAAAAGGCCTTAATTTTCTTGCAAGTCCACCAAATATGAAAATATGTAGTGTCATCACAATCACACCTCCAACATTTCGCTTGGATATTAAGATACATACGTGATAATTTTTTGGGATCTAAGTGCCATCTATAAAACATCTTATAAAAATTTTCCCTTAAATTCTGTGCTTGTGTAAACTTAACATTTCTAACCCAGATTTTCTCCCATGTTTCCAACATTATTGGTTCTTGAATATTCTGTTCCCATTTTATCATACAGTCCTTTACCAAATCCTTTTCCGAATCTATTTCAAGCAACACATTATACAATCTCTTTATATGCTCCTGGGTCTGATTTCTAATTTGCTTTATTAAATTTTCCTCCCTTTGCATTTTACCAATTTTTTGATCTTCTTTCCATCTAGCACTTATTTGCCCATATTGAAATCAAGTATAATTCCTCCCTTCTTCATTTAATACCTGTAATGATTTTAATTGCAATCTACCTCCTTCAGCATACAAAAGTTCTTTATAAGTAATCATTTCCTGTTTCTGTTCTATATTTATATTCTCTATTGTGTTCCCATATTTTCAAATTACCGTAAATTCAAATAATATTTCAAATTAGAATAGAATAGAATAGAATAGAATAGAATAGAATAGAATAGAATAGAATAACAGAATTGGAATGGACCTTGGCGGTCTTCTAGTTCAACCCTATACCATTGCAGACAAATGGTTATCCAATCTCTTCTTAAAAACTTCCAGTGTTGGAGCATTTACAACTTCTGGAGGCAAGTTGTTCAACTGATTAATTATTCTAACTATCAGGAAATTTCTCCTTAGTTCTAGGTTGCTTTTCTTCTTGATTAGCTTCCATCCATTGCTTCTTGTCCTGCCTCCAGGTGCTTTGGAGAATAGCTTGACTCCCTCTTCTTTGTGGCAATCCCTGAGATATTGGAACACTGCTAATCATGTCCTCCTTCTCTCGTCCTTTTCATTAAACTAGATATACTCAATTCCAGCAACCATTCTTTATATGTATCAGCCTCCAATCCCCTAATCCAGTGGTTCTCAACCTTTATAGTGCTGCGACCCCTTTAATACAATTCCCCAGGATATGGCGACCCCAACCATAAAATTATTTTTGCAGCGATCTCAGCGCGCCTCAGTAGCTGCAGAAGGGGAAAAAAAGCAGCAAACAGTTTTTTTTAATTTATCGTGCCTGAAGCCGTATTAATAATAATAATAATAATAATAATAATAATAATAATAATAATAATAATAATAATAATAATAATAATAATAATAATATTTTAATTTGTATACCGCCCTTCTCCCGAAGACTCAGGGCGGTGAACAACCAAATAAAATACAAACACAGACAGATACAATATTAAAAACAGCCCTTAAAAAACTTATTCAATTTGTCGAAAAAATTTAAAATACAAATTACACCCATAAAATTACAGAAATTTAAAACCCAATTAAATTAAATTAAAATTTTAAAATCACGCCAGTCCAGCCATACGAAATAAATAGGTTTTAAGTTCGCGGTGAAAGGTCCTAAGCTCCAATTGTCGGAGTACAGGGGGAAGCTCGTTCCACAGGGTAGGAGCCCCCACAGAGAAGGCCCTCCCCCTGGGGGCCGCCAGTCGACATTGTTTGGCTGACGGCACCCTAAGGAGTCCCTCTCTATGGGAACGCACTGGTCGCTGGGAGATAGAAGACGGCAGTAGACGGTCCCGTAAGTAACCCGGTCCTAAGTATTGGCTAGCAATCTGAACTGTTTGCGATTGCCTTGAGGACAGAGGCATTAAAGCGGAGACTCCTCCCTTATTAAGTTTATCACGCCTGAAGCCAGATTAGGCTAGCAATTGGGAGTGATTGCTTGTGGAGTCAACCATTGCAGTGCGATTCTTCGACTCGCAAGTATACTTCCCATATTTCCGATGGTCTTAGCCGACTCCTGGCAAATCGTCATTTGACCCCCAATGGGGTCGCGACCCACAGGTTGAGAACTGCTGCCCTAATCATATTTGTTGTTCTTCTCTTCATTCTTTCTAGAATTTAAAAATCTTTTTTTGCATCGTGGCAACCAAAACTGGATGCAGTATTCCAAGTGTGGCCTTACCAAGCACTATAAAGTGGTTATTATAAAATTATATTCAAAATATAATATATATATTATAATTAATGAAATAAATTATGGTAAAAAATTTAAATTATTGTATGATTCTCCTCCAATCAGCAGATTCCTTTTTTGTTGTAATATTTTCCTTAAATCTATCTACGGTAGCTTTATTTCCAAACCAAATCTTTTGCAGCAACAAGCTAATTTTAATAGAATTTCATTATCAACTCTGCTTAATGAAGAAGAACTTTTACTTTTGAATCAACATGAATTTAGCCTTTATATCAGGTTTTTTCATTCTGGGAAGGAGTCTGGAGACGTGAACACCTACAATTAGCAACCTTTTATTTTTATTTTTTTCCAAGATGGCGCTGCTGAAGGCTGCCTTGGTGAAATGCTCTCTGATGGTTTATTTTAAATCATTCTCTGCAATTCACTACGGATTTTTTACTCACGAGACCATCTGCTAAAAATTAAGCAACGTTTCTTTAAGAGCAGCTTTCTGTGAGGAGGAGATTCTAACACAGGAAGAAGCAATTTCCCTGGAGCCACGGATTACCAAAAAAACCAAACGGAGAAAGCGAAGAAGGAGAGGTAAACAGACAGGAATTCTAGTCAAGCTAAGAAATAATAGAAATAAAACTCCTCTGCCTTCAATTTTTCTAATCAATGTATGTTCGCTTGCTAATAAAATGGATGAAATACTCCTCTTGAACAGATACAATTCTGATTTTTCAATTCAGCAGTCCTATGCTTCTTTGAAACCTGGTTAAATGAATCAATTGAAGATAGCAGTTTGCATGTCCCAGAGTTCAAATTGAACTATCAGACAAAATTACCGAAACATCTGGTATAAAGAAAGGAGGAGGCTTATGCTTATATATCAACAACAGCTGGTGTCAGGATTTAACTATAATATACAAATTCTGTGACAAAAACCTAGAGACATTAATTATCAACTGCAAACCATACTATTCGCCTTGTGAATTTTCCTCATTTCTTCTAATTGCTGTTTATGTCCCACCACAAGCCTGTGTAAACAAGGCATTACGAACTCTAGCTGACCAAATTATGGAGGCTGAAGCCAAATATCCCGATTCACTGGCCATTATTTTGGGAGATCTAAACAAGGCAAACTTAAGGAAAGAGCTACCAAAATACTTTCAGCGTGTCAATTTTCCCACTAGAGGCAAGAATACTTTACACCACTGCTAAACAACACTAAAAATGCTTATCGGTCTTTACCTTGAGCAGCTGTAGGACACTCTGATCATTGCATGATTCACCTTATACCTGCTTACAGGAAAAGACTTAAAACCACAAAACCAACAATTAAATCAGTGAAGACCTGGACTAAGGAGGCAAAATTAAAGCTACAGGTTTGCTTTGACCGCACTGATTGAAATATTTTTGAAGATACCTCTGCAGATATGGATGAACTCACAGATACTGTAACATCATATGTCAGTTTCTGTGAAGACCTACGTGTACCAACAAGGAACTTGCGAATATACAGTAACAACAAACTTTGGTTCACAGCTAAATTTCAGCAGCTACGTCATTCCAAAGAGGAAACCTACAGAAAAGGTGATAAAATGCTGTACAATCATGCCAGAAATGTTTTAACAGATTACAGATTAAAAGAGCAGAGCAACAAAAAGAAGCTACTCTGAAAAGCTAAAGAATCAGTTCTCAACAAATGAACCAGCAAACATGTGGAAAACTCTTAAAAAGTTACAGCAAACCTCCTTCCCAGGGTGAAGGAAATCAACAACTGGCAGATGACCTGAACATGTTTTGCTGCAGGTTTGAAAGGAAATTATAGCCACCTATCTCCACAACTCCCATCTCAGACACACCAACAACAGCTAAGTGTTCTGTTTCCCTCCCCCAATACTCCCAACAAAGAGTCAGTCAAAGGCCTTCTCTTCTAATTTATTTACATAGATAAATGTCCTGGCCACGTCTACCCACGGGCCTGCCAAGTCTCTGGAGATAACGAGGAAATTATAGATAAGGCCAAAATTACTCACAAATATATTCTTCCCTCCATTGATACAGTTTGCCCGCGCAAATTCACTGCTTTGTCCAAGACAAAAAACCAGGAAGTTCCGCCTCCTTTTTATAGTCTCTGCAGATGTCACTGCATGACTATCATTCTTTGGCTTTGTCCCAACACTTTCTTTGCTGCGCGTGCCGGTCACATCTGCGCAGTCTTGCATCACCCCAAAACTGTTCTTGGGGCATTGCCAAATCAGAAGAAGGCTCGGGAGAATCAGGCCTTGCCGGCCCCTCCTCCTCCCTTTTGGTGGGTGCCAGGGAAGGAGAGGGCCCAAGAGAAGCAGGCCTTGCCAGGTCTTCTCCCTCACTTTCTGAATCATCCGAGTCCAGGAGTCCGGGTCCAGGAACCTGGGTCACAACACTAAGCCTCCTACAACTGACCCCATCCCATTGGGTTCACAACCCTTAGTGATCACCGAAAAGGAAGTGCAAGACCTATTCCACAGACAAAAGTCAGGAAAAGCTCCAGGCCCAGACAAGATAACTCCTTCTTGCTTAAAAGTCGGTGCTGACCAATTAGCCCCCTTCTTCACCCATATCTTCAATAAATCACTAGAGATGTACTATGTTATTTCTTGCTTCAAACGCTCTACTATCATCCCAGTGCCGAAGAAGCCCAGCATCAAGGAACCGAATGACTACAGACCAGTTGCTCTAACATCTGTAGTCATGAAAACCTTTGAAAGGCTAGTGTCTTTCAAACTATCACAGATCCACTGTTAGACCCCTTGCAATTTGCATACCGAGCAAATAGATCAACAGATGATGCTGTTAACATGGTCTGCACTACATCCTACAACATCTTGAACCTCCAAAGACCTATGCAAGGGTCCTCTTTGTAGACTTTAGTTCCAGACACTCTTCTAACTAAACTAAACCAAACCAGCTACAGGTATCTGAACAGACTTGTAAGTGGATCACAAGCTTTCTAACAAACAGGAAGCAACAGGTGAAGCTAAGCAGAATCACATCAGATACCTGTACAATTAGCACAGGAGCCCCCCCTCCCAAGGCTGTGTGCTCTCCCCACTTCTCTCTGTATACCAATGTCTGCATCTCTAATGATCCATCTGTTAAACTACTGAACTTCTGAAGTTCGCAGATGACACAATAGTGATCAGTCTCATTCGAGACAATGATGAATCCGCATACAGATGGGAGGTTGAACGATTAGCCTCGTGGTCCGACCGGAACAATCTGGAATTAAACACACTCAAAACCATAGAAATGGTGGTAGACAACTTTAGGAGAAACCCTTCCATTCTTCCACCTCTCACAATACTAGACAACACAGTATCGAGAGAAGAAACTTTCAAATTTCTAGGTTCTACCATATTGCAAGATCTAAAATGGACAGCTAACATCAAAAATGTCATCAAAAAAGGACAACAAAGAATGTTCTTTCTGCGCCAACTCAGAAAGCTCAAACTGCCCAAGGAGCTGCTGATCCAGTTCTACAGAGGAATTATTGACTCTGTCATCTGCACCTTTATAACTATCTGGTTTGGTTCTGCAACTCAACAAAACAGACACAGACTTCAGAGGATAATTAGAATTGCAGAAAAAACAATTGCTACCAACCTGCCTTCCATTGAGAACCTGTATACTGCATGAATCAAAAAGAGGGCTGTGAAAATATTTACAGATCCCTCACATCCTGGACATAAGCTGTTTTAACTCCTACCCTCAAAACGACGCTATAGAGCACTGCATACCAGAACAATAGGCACAAGAACAGTTTTTTCCCAAACGCCATCACTCTGCTAAACAAATAATTCCCTCAACACTGTCAAACAATATAAGTCTGCACTACTATTAATCTTCTCATTGTTCCCATCACCCATCTTCTTTCACTTATGACTGTAACTTTGTTGCTTGTATCTTTATGATTTATACTAATATTGTTTCCTGATTGCTTAATTATAGCCTATGACTATCATTAAGTGTTGTAACATTAAGTGTTATATCATTAAGCCTATGACTATCATTAAGTGTTGTGTTGTACCTTGATGAAGGTATCATTTCTTTTATGTACACAGAGAGCATATGCACCAAGACAAATTCCTTGTGTGTCCAATCCCACTTGGCCAATAAAAAATTCTATTCTATCCTATTTTGTTGTCTTGAATCTGAAGAAGAAAAAAAAGGAGAGAAGGATAGAACTGGAAGATATTAGGCAGTGGTGGGATTCAACCAGTTCGCACCACTTCGGGAGAACCGGTTGTTAACTTACTGAGCAGTTTGGCAAAGTGGTTGTTGGAAGAAATTATTAGGGCAGAGAACCGGTTGTTAAATTACTTGAATCCTACCACTGATATTAGGTATGAGGTAGGAGTATTAATTGCTGCTTTAAGTTGATTCTGAAGAATTTTCTTCCTGCAATATAGCTGGAAAAGCTAAAAAAATTATCTTGCCTCAGTCATGGACTGGTGTTTTTACAAATTCTGGAATGGTTCACATCATCTGATCAATATCTGAAGATTAGCTATTATAATTCTAGATAAGAGATTTTCCTTTTTTCCTGTTATCTCGATTCTTATACTCAGTTGTCTCGTTTCAACAACGTTGCTTTTTCTATCTTTTGTCTGCATGTTCCTTAATTCCAAAGGCAAAGTATAGTTTTCAGATATATATTATTGAGGTTCCCAGATTTTTTTTGGTTTCTATTGAACAGATATAAAAATGTCAGTAGTTAGAAATATAATTTTTCTGAATACTTATGTAGTATATTAATAGCCAGAAAATGGGAAAACTCATGCTTTGATTTCTTAATATTCTGGAACCTTTAATATTCTCCTCTCATGTTTATGCATCTGGATACAAAATATGGAGATAGAATGCATGGAGTCAATAGGACATGAATTGGACTTCCTGATATTACCCACATAAAATATGTGGTGGATCTCATAGGCCCAATGGCAGTTCCACCCACTTTTATACCCTGTAGGGTGTGGCTCCGTGACTCAGCACTCCCTGGGCCAGCCCCTCCCTTTCCTTTGCTGCGCATGTTTCCCTTGGCGTCGCTGCCTTGCATCTAGCCATGATTGATCCTCCTCAGCTGGCGCTTGGGGCGTTGCCAGGGAAAAGGAGGGGTCGGGGGAAAGAGGCTGTGTCAGCTCCTCCTCCTCCACCTGGCCTGCCTCTGGAACCTGGAGCGGAGCCAGAGAGGAAGGTCCTGCAGAGGGAAGCCCTGTCGGCCCTTCCTCTCTGAGTCACTCTCTGCCAGGAGGCCAGGTTCGGGGCCCGCAGACACAAGAGGTTTCCAGGCCGGCCCCATGGCCCAGATTTAAGACTCCATGGGTCGCATCCGGCCTGTGGGCCTTAAATTTGTCACCTCTGCTTTAGAGCATATCTGGGAACAGAATGAAAGAAATTAGAGAAGATAGGATCTCCCCTTCCTATTTGGTTTGTTTTTCATATGTGAACCCATGGCACACATATAAAGAGAATTTACTGCAGGAACACTCCCTATTTATCTCTGCATGCCTGTTAGGGCTTCAATTGTTAATAGTTATTAGCAACCTGTATAAGTGTTATAAGTAATTTCTAAAACAAACAAACAGCAGCAGCAACAACAACAAACAAAAAATACCCTGCTTCTATCCTTCTCTTTTCTGGAAAGCTAGTGTGCAGTATTGGCTAGCTGGTGCAACACCTGATGAATTGCTGAAAGTACTTGCTCTGTTTGAATTGTGGAGTTTCTATTGATTTTGAATGTGATTGATCTGTTCTTCTTTTCCTCCTGAGTTGGTTGGAATCAAGAACTGTTTTGTAGGTAAATACTCTAATTATACTAGGCTTGCTTTTGAGACAAATTACCCAGATTGCTCTTTGTAAAGCCCAGAAGGGGCATCATCCAACAATTAAGAACTGCTCAAAAGTAGGATTTAAAGGAACATTTAATCTGACTGTATTTGTTCTCAATCAGATTCAGCTATTCACTTTTCTTCCTTAATGGATTTCTAGCCATTAATAGTTTTATTGTGAAGACTTTTTCAAAAATCAGTTTGCTTTTATTTCAATCATGGCCCAACAAAAGGCAAATAACATTACAATAGTTAAAAATAACAATAAAACAATCATACAACAATAAATGTTAGAAATGTCACAGCAAAGAAGGAAGCTATACACAAAAACTAAATATATATATACTACATATAGCTAACAATCATAAAATCGTAAAAATAAAATTTGATTGTATGATCCTATAGAATACAAATGAAAAGTATCACACAGCAGCAAAAATCAGTCGGAGAATGCAACAATGTAAAATTGTATAATATTCAAAGCAAGTTTAAGCCAAATTCAAGCAGGATTAATTTCCTTACATAAATCAGACTGCACATAGTGAGGCAATATTAGAAAATGTATTTTGAAGGAAAAAAACTGTTCAATAGTAGTAGTAGTAGTAGTGGTGATGATGATGATGACACGACCGAGTTGCTAAATTAATTCACTGGTCATTATGTAAAAAATACACCAGCGGAACTGCAAAAAACTGTGCTACTTGGAATATCATACATCTTAAGAAGGTACTTGGTTGATACCTAGGACGTTGGCAGCAACCCGTATCAACCATTAGCACCAGTCAATGGTATTTGTGATGCATTTTTGAATGTTCAGTTGACTGAGTTTCATGTTTAATGAATAAAGTAAATGATGATGATGATGATGATGATGATGATGATGATAATTATTATTATTTAAAAAAACACCCCATGCAATGATTCATGGTGAAACACAACCGAACGAAGCCTATACCGGCTCGGTCGTTACCCGGGTTAACAAGGACCACGTCAGGTGTTGGGGAATCTGGGCATCCATCGTGGGCTACAGGCCACGGATCCCATAGCTGAGCAACCAGGGCATGGGCCTGTAGAGCTACTGAAAGCAGAACAACCTCAGAAGTGGCACAGATACACCATGTCAGAGAACCACAATATAATGAAATGCTATTACAAAGCAGAACCAGAACAACGAGGCTATCAAAAAAAGATATAAAAATTATTGAAACAAAAATACCCAGATTCAAGGATAATTGAATTAGCCGATCAGCAAAGATTCATCACTCAAAACAAAGTGCTCAGTGAAGTTGAACTGGAAGAAATACGGAAAAATTGTGAAACGGGAACACAGACTGAACAGCAGACTGTTGATGTGGCTGCAGAAAATACTCCAATAACATCTGGAGCAACTGAACAACCTGAATTTGAAGAAAATGCAGATATTTTGCAAGAACAGGATCAGCAAGGGCCTGAAGCCATCATTGAAACACCAGGAGTACTCAATTGTCAGGCAGTAAGAACTGAAAGTTAAAATCTTGGCACATGCTGCAACAAATGCAGAAAGAAGAAGGCTTCCAACATTGAAGACTGTGCCTAGAAAATATTGGGCGCCATTGGTGACAGATGCAAATTATGCACTTGCAGTAGTCCAGATAACATCAATTTAACAAACAAATCAGCTTGCCTACAGTGCAGCAGCTATAGTAATGGAAGAACTGGGGATTCAACAGCCGCAGCCCCCTAGAAAATTGACTGGGAAATTGCAGTGAAAAATCAGGTTGAATTGAAAATCAAGAGCCTGTGAGCAGATGCAAGCAACTTGAAGAATTGGCAGGAGAAAAAGCTGAAGAATAGTAAGATTAAGAAACATCTGATAAAAAAAATGGACTCAGTATAAGAAAAATTAACGAAGCATTTGAAATTGTGAAGCAGCAGTTAACAGCAACAGCAAGAAAAATTGAAAGATACGAAGCCAGAGTCATCCAGTACAAACAAAATCAGTTGTTCCAATCAGACCAAAGTTGGTTCTATCAGAGTATGAACCAGATGGGGGATATGAAAATTGAAAAACCTGAGAAAACGGCAACTATCCAGTTTTGGAAAGACCTGTGGGAGACTGAGAAAGGTTATAACAAAAATGCTGGGTGGATCAGAGACGAAATTCTCCAAGAACAAAATGGACCAACTGAAAATAATTACTGAAATGATAAGAAACAGAGTGAAGAAAATCAAGAACTGGACATCGCCTGGCAAAGATCAGCTGCATGGCTTTTGGCTCAAATACCTGACCAGCCTACACGGAAAAATGGCTGAACAATTCAGTGAGATGCTGCAGACAGGAAACAGCCATGTGAATGGTTAACAGCCATAAAAACTTATTTGATACAGAAGGTTCCAGCAACACCTGCAAATTACAGGCCAATAACGTGTCTGCCAACCATGTCCAAGCTGTTGACCAGCATCATAGCTGATAGGATCTAGGACTACCTAGAAGCAAATAACATCTTGCCAGTACAGCAGAAAGGAAACAAACGAGGAAGCAGAGGAACAAAAGATCAGCTCCTGATTGACAAAATGATTCTAGAGAACTGCAAAAGCTGAACAACAAATCTGCATACAATTTGGATTGATTATAAGAAAGCATTTGATTCACTACCGCACAGTTGGATCATCAAGTACCTGGACATTATTGGAATATGCAAGTGCTTCGGTAATTTCATTGCAAATGAGATGAAGCACTGGAAAACGGAACTATTTATTGGAAGTGAAAGCTACGGACTGGTCAACATCAAAAGAGGGATTTTCCAGGGTGATTCTTTGTCACTTCTGCTGTTCATCATTGCTATGATCCCCCTGTCAACAATTTTACAGAAAACTAACCTGGGTTATCAAGCTGCTAAAAATTCATAGAAAATCTCTCACCTGCTATACATGGATGACCTGAAGCTATACGGAAAATCAGAAATTGAAATCCAGTCACTGACCAATACAGTTCGAGTTTTCAGCACTGACATCAGCATGGAGTTCGGCCTGGACAAATCCGCCACAGTGGCACTGAAGAAAGGGAAAATCGTAGAAAGTGGCGGAATTGAAATGCCCAATGGACAAACCATCAAGTGTCACCAACCCGAAGCCTACAAATACCTGGGCATACTGTAGCTGGACAATATCAAGCATGGGCAAGTGAAAAATGTGGTCAGCAAAGAATACACACAAAGGGTCAGGACACTTCTAAAAAGTAAACTGAATGGTGGTAACACCATCAAGGCTATAAACAGCTGGGCCATACCCGTTATCAGATCTACTGCTGAAATTGTAAACTGGACACAGGCAGAGCTGGACAGTCTGGATAGGAAAACAAGAAAATTGATGACCATACACTATGCGCTGCACCTGCGTAATGACATTGACAGGTTATATTTGCCCAGAAAGGTAGGCGGCAGGGGACTTTTGCAAGTGAAGCAGACAGTTGAACATGCTCTGGCAGATTATGTGAAAGACAGTGTTGAACCAGCTTTGATGGAGATCAACAAGAGGAAGCTGCTAAAAGTATAGCAAAACAAGTGTCAATATAGAAAAACAGCGATGCAAACTCGAGTTGACAACTGGTGTAATAAAGCACTGCATGGACAGTTCCTTGAAAAGATCCAAGGAAAAGTAGATAAGGAAAAGACCTGGTTATGGCTGACCAATGAAACATTGAAGAAAGAAACAGAGGGCCTGATTTTTGCAGCCCAAGAACAAGTCATTAGAACAAATGTAATCAAAGCCAGAATAGAAAAATCTGCTGATGATCCCAAATGCAGACTCTGCAAAGAAGCGGATGAAACCATTGATCACATACTGAGCTGTTGTAAGACAATAGCTCAGACCGACTACAAACAACATCACAACACAGTTGCTTAGATGGTCCACTGGAACTTGTGTCACAACTACCATCTGCCTGTAGCAAAGAACTGATGGGATCATAAGCCTGAAAAAGTGATTGAAAATGAGTGTGCAAAACTACTGTGGGATTTCCAAATACAGACTGATAAAGTTTTGGAACACAATATCGGATATCACGATTGTGGAAAAGAAAAAAGTGTGGATAGTCAACGTTGCTATACCAGGTGACAGCAGAATCGATGAGAAACAACTTGAAAAAGTCACCAGATATCAAGATTTGAGAATTGAATTGCAAAGACTCTGGCATAAACCAGTGCAGGTGGTTCCAGTGATACTCGGCACACTGGGAGCTGTGCCTAAAGACCTTGGCAAGCACTTAAAAGCAATTGGCGCTAACAAGATCACCATTGGTCAGCTGCAGAAGGCCACCTTACTGGGATCTGCTCGCATAATTCACCGATACATCACGCAGTCCTAAAGGCTTGGGAAATGTTCGAATAGTGATCTGTGATACGAAATCCAGCATAGTTATCTTGTTTGCTGTGTATACTGTCATTTTGTATCATCATCAGCAGCAGCAGCAGCACCACCACCACCACCACAAATGTCTAAAGCATAATATAAAAATACTAGCAATCTGCAGTTGGGAAACAAATAGAGAGTTGTTTTACTATAATGTTTTTCATTTTAACTATTTTTTATAATCATATTTTGACTTTTAAGTTTAGCTCTAAAACAAAAATTTTCCATTTTTGTTTTTGTATTTTAATTTTTTACTTATTCAATTAAAAGAGTTATTATGGAGTCACTGAAGCACTAGGCATGAGTTTAAATGGACTCCAGAGGATGGTAGAGGACAGGAAGGCCTGGAGGAACGATGTCCATGGGGTCGTGATGGGTCAGACATGACTTCGCAACTAACAACAAATGCTTAACTCCTCACTATCTGCAAGGCTTAACCCTTTCCTTAACCATAATAAGCAAGACATTTCTATGGTTTTATTTTCAAAATACTTTGTTTCTGCTGATACATTTGGGAAAAAGGAGGTATATAGATGCAACCTCATCATTCCTATGATTGTGCTGTAATATTGGTTTCTGAATCTTACATTTCTCTAAATGCTAATCTTCTATATTCTGCAGAGGTTGGCTTATTTAAATAAGTACTGTTGACAGGTTGCAATCTCACTATTATCTGTCCAACATTTTTTTAAATCAAAAAGATGGTTTTTAAGACAACCTGAGTAATTGAATCAGCACCACTTTATATATTAACACCACTTTGTAATGCTTTGGTAAGGCCACACTTGGAATACAACATCCAGTTTTGGTTGACATCATCATCATCATTATTATTATTATTATTATTATTATTATTATTATTATTATTATTATTATTATTATTATTTAATTAATTTATTTATTTATTTATTTATTTATTTATTTATTTATTTATTCAATTTTTATACCGCCCTTCTCCCGAAGGACTCAGGACGGTGTACAGCCAAGGTAAAACAAACGGTAAAATATACAATTAAAATACAGATTAAAAAACTTATTAGATAATTGGCCTAAAAACTTTAAAATATATAAAACTAAAAAAACCCTTAAAATTAATAATAGAAAATTTAAAACCAATAAAATTTAAGCCAGCCCCGCGCGAATAAATAAATGTGTTTTCAATTCGCGGTGGAAGGTCCGAAGGTCAGGTATTTGGTGTAAACCTGGGGGAAGTTCGTTCCAGAGGGTGGGAGCCCCCACAGAGAAGGATCTTCCCCTGGGGGCTGCCAGCCGACATTGCTTGGCGGAAGGCACCCTGAGAAGTCCCTCTCTGTGAGAACGTACGGGTCGGTGGGAGGCATGAGGTAACAGCAGGCGGTCCCGTAAGTACCCAGGCCCTAAGCCATGGAGCGCTTTAAAGGTAGTGACCAAAACCTTAAAGTGCACCCGAAAGGCCACAGGTAGCCAGTGCAGTCTGCGCAGGAGCGGTGTTACATGGGAGCTACGCGAAGCTCCCTCTATCACCCGCGCAGCTGCATTCTGGACTAACTGAAGCCTCCGGGTGGACCTCAAGGGGAGCCCCATGTAGAGAGCATTACAATAATCCAAGCGAGAGGTAACGAGCGCATGAGTGACTGTGCACAAGGCATCCTGATCAAGGAAGGGGCGCAACTGCTGAACCAGGCGAACCTGGTGGAAGGCCCTCCTGGAGACGGCCGTCAAATGATCTTCTAACAACAGCCGTTCATCCAGGAGAACACCTAAGTTGCGCACCCTATCCTTTGGGGCCAATAACTCGCCTCCAACAGTCAGCTGCGGCTGCAGCTGACTGAATCGGGGTGCCGGCATCCACAGCCACTCCGTCCTGGAGGGATTAAGTTTGAGCCTGTTTCTCCCCATCCAGACCCGTACAGCTTCCAAGCACCGGGACAGCACTTTAACAGCTTCGTTGGGGTGGCCCGGGGTGGAAAAGTACAGCTGAGTATCATCAGCGTACAGCTGGTATCTCACCCCAAAGCCACTGATGATCTCACCCAACGGCTTCATATAGATGTTGAACAGAAGGGGCGAGAGGGTCGACCCCTGCAGCACCCCACAAGTGAGGCACCTCGCGGTCGACCTCTGCCCCCCTGTCAACACCGTCTGCGACCGGTCGGAGAGATAGGAGGAGAACCACCGATACACGGTGCCTCCCACTCCCAATCCCCCCAACGGGCGCAGCAAGATACCATGGTCGATGGGATCAAAAGCCGCTGAGAGGTCTAATATATGATATAAACATGATATAAAAAAGATGTTGAAACTCTTGAAAGGGTGCAGAGAAGAGCAACAAAGATGATTAGGGAACTGGAGGCTAAAACATGAAGAATACTTGCTGGAATTGGGTATGTCTAGTTTAATGAAAAGATTTCTACCATTCAAAAATTTATGTTTGCTAGATTTTGGCTAGAAAGCTAATAAATTTAATGTTTTGAAAGATAGGCTAGTACACAGCCTTTCTCTATGCTGAGCTGGAGAAACAAAATTCAGATCTTTGGAATCTTTGCTTCTTTTCTCTGGCTTAGTGCAGGAATTCCTCTTCTGTGCCCAGAGGAGAGTTGCTTGCCCTTTTTCTGCAGGCAAGTCTTTCATCCTATTTGCTTAAAGATGCGTATGGTGATTTAATGCCTGCAACTAGGAGGGCCAAGATTTTGGTTGTTGAGCAAAGCAGTCACATTGGGATTTCACTTAATGACTGCAATGACTTATGACCAATATTTGTGATCAAAAGTCTAGGACTACTTATAAATGTATGCATTGGTTAAAAAGTTATTTTTTCACAAATTTGTAATTTCAAACAGTCACTGAACAAGGTAGTTGCTAAGTAAGGACTATCTGTACATCATACATCACTTTTCATACATCATTTTTTAAGTCACACCTGAGTTCCTATTAAGCTTATGAAGAAAGGAGCTCCATTCAAGTTAATTTCCAAAGCACAAGATAGACTCATGGCATTTAAAGAAGCATTAATTTTGTAAATTTGATTTATTACACAGAACTCACTTCTCCTTTGTTGTTTAAATTGATGCTTCTGAGTTTGCATTAGGAACACAATCAGTGCCTCTGTTTTGAGACCACTGTTATTTTTTGAAAGGAGTTTAGCAATGAAACACAACATTAATCACTGAATCTATCCTTTAGAAAAAGCATTGTATCCCATTCTGGTTCACCCAGATCAGAAAAATCTGAAATGCATACAGACCTTGTAGGAACTTACATAATATTAAATCACATTGACACAAAGTTTGTTTTGTTTTTAGTCTCATATATATCAATAGTTCAGTGATGGCTAACCCTTTTGCCATTGCGTGCTGGGGGGGTGGGGGTGGGGGTAGCACATGTGCATAGCTACACCCAGAATTCTACGCGTCCTGCCCCTGCGCATATGCGCAAACCCCCCCCCCCGGTCCTGGCACGCGATGGCCTGATAGGCCTGTTTTTCTCTGTCACCTGGCTCCAGAGCCTTTCTAGGAGTCTGGGGAGGGTGAAAATGGCCTCCCCCCCGGAGGTCCTCCAGAGGCCAGAAACGTCCCATTTGCCAACTTCCAGTGGGATTGGAAGGCCAGTTTTTTTGCTATACCCAGCCTCCAGAGCCTCTTTAGGAGTCTGGGAAGGGTGAAAACGGCCTTTTTCACCCTCCAGAGGCCAAAGACAGCCCGTTGCCCACTTCTGGTGGGACCGGAAGTTGGCAGACAAGCTGTTTCACATCTCCAGAGGGCCTGGAGGGATGGGAAAGGCCATTTTCGCCCTCCCCAAGCTCCTAGAAAGGCTCTGAAGTTTGAGGAGAGAGAAAAACGGGCCTTCACCACCACCACCCACAAGGTCTTCTGGACGCAGGAAACAGCCTGTTTTCCTACTCCTGGTGGGTCCAGAAGGCCTGAAAATCAGCTGGCTGGCACGCACATGCGCGCTGGAGCTGAGCTCACATGCCCACTGATATGGCTATGCGTTCCACCTATGGCACACGTTGCATAGGTTCGCCATCATGGCACTAGTTGAAAGAAGGGTAAGGATCTTTTCCTTAAACCTGATTTTTTTTCCTTATGAACCATTCTCTTCTGTCTGGAAAATAAGCCATAGTGAAGAGTGTGGGCGTGGCCATCACAGAAGATAGCGCTTCCCTTTCCTGGTCACCTCATGGCTGCTCAGTTCCTTAATCGGGGCTGCGGATCAGCTGAGCCAGAGAGGACTGGGAGCTGGTTCTTGTTCTTTCTCTCCAGGCGACTGGAAATATTTCCGGTGCACTGTTGCCAGACCCAGTCCTGCCCACGGCACCAGGCAACCTTGCAGCCAAGGGCCCCTCTCTTCCACAGCTCATCTTGTGGCTCTGGACCAGGCAGCAACCATGGTTTGGACTCAGGCCTTGCTCAGGCTGCTGCTACAATGAGGCAGAAAGTCATACGGTGTGTCTGAATCTGCTCACCCCTTTATGCGGCACTAGGGATTCGAATCGCTGAACTGCCGACCTTTCAATCGATAAGCTCAGCTTCTTAGCCACTGAGCTACTGAGCCACTGAGTATCCCTTCAATTGATATACCAGCTGCTTAATCCAATTTTTGGCTTGTCCTCATTCTTTGTTCCCCTCATCTGTTAACTGCATTCCATATGTCCTCAACATAATACACAAAAGTTTGGTTCATATCTTTATTGTCTCCAAAATGGAATAGGACATCTATATCTACTCTTCTTATTCTGAAGAATAGTTACCAAAGATCTCCGATTCTCCTCTTTCTGAGTATGTCCAGAGATAGTCTCATCTATTACAGTCTCAATTAATGGATTTCCAAGTTTTAAATTTTTTTTACTTCTTTTTACTTCTGTTATTACATCTTTAATTTTAGAATATATGCATTTGATAAGTATATTCTATGACAGTTTTCTGCTTTGTAGAATCCAAGAACATTCTATAGGCTTCTTAAATTTACAGATTTTTGTCTATATCTAGATCAGGATAAGTCTCAAGTACATTTTTTTCATTTCTCTTTCCATATCTTCTTTACTAAAATCCTCAGATATATCTTTGAAACTTAAGTTATGTTTCCATATTTCTCTGTCGAATAGTTCTAATTTGGGTTCCAATTTACTCAGTTTTGTGTCCTGAGACTACTGAAGACTATGTCAGACGTTTTGTCTTCAGTTCTTAATTTCTTAATTTTGATGTTTTAGAGTCATTGATTTATTATATATCTAATTAATATCAACCTTAGGAGAACTTGAATTTTGCTTTTAAATTTTGATGTATTCACTGAATTAAAGCAACAAGATTATTTTCCTTTCTGTGCAACTCTCCTGTCAGAATTTTTTTAAGTTGAGGAAAGGCAGTAGAGGGATCAAGCTTGTTTTCTTCCATTTCTGCTATTTTTTGTCCTACTCAGATTAGGTTGGTAAATAATATACTTAAAAATAATTGATTTTATGCTTAGAATTCTTATTCATTAAATTAAAAAGATTAAAACATTAATATGAAATTATTTGAAAGTTCAGTAACATTCATTTACATAGTATATAAATGCTTTTTTTAATATTAGTTCTTACATTAAAAATTAAATGCCATTTTCATTATTAACATAAAATTGAACATTTAATTTAATTTTGTCCTTATATTGGAGCTCCCTCTTGTGGCTAAAAAATACATGTAAAATATTTTTAAAAAGCAGTTTTAACCATTATGAATATTGGAGTGATGCATGTCAGTTTAGAGCAAACAGAATAGAGCAGTACAGAGCAGAATCTCCAAATTAAGCTTTAGCCATTTAATTGCACCGAAGAAGTTTGAAATCAAGGTGTTGATGTCTTTTAATTTTTCAATAAAAAAGTCAAAATAATAAAAATAATAAGTAATTTAATTCAGACTATGGTGCTCATTTCCCAGCCCATTAAGCTCCATTTTTGTTCAGCACATCATCCAAACTTCAGTAGCAAGGGAATAAAATTTACTATGCAGTAATACCTGTGCTTTTATATAAACAGTTAAAAAATGTTTGCCTATGACTGAATTTTAATATAACAGCTCTATTCTTCTACTTTCATGCCACATTTTCAGGCTTCTTATGGCTAGCCTTTACATCAGTGACTTCTCCATCTAGAGATTTTGGCCTCATGTAAGAAAAGGCAGCACAATACAGGTGGTCCTTGAGATATGACTGTAATGAAACTTGCCCGTTACCATTGTGTGTTGGCAATGGCTGTTAAGTGAAGCAGCTCATTTAACAACTTATCTCCCCAATGTTGTCATTAAATGAATGTACCTGTTGTTAAATGGAGAACAGGGTGCCTTTCATATCTGTAGCTTCTCAAGGACCAGCTAAATCTTTCCAATGATTTGTCTTTCTATTGCTTTGGAGGATCATGTTTGTCTCTCAACTATGTTTATATCCTGTTTAGTTGTCCCTTGTTCTCTTTTGATACATAGATGCAGATAAATCCTTGGAAGCAGCTGAGAATGTCCCTCCTTTACCAATTCCATTTCTAATGTGCACACAACCAGTCTACTTGTCTGGCCTTTTCTGTTGCTAAAGATGTCTATAGACTTTCTGGATTTTGTGGGTAGGACATTATATAGTGGATGACCAGTTGACTCAAATATCAATGCCATCTTTTCCAATTCTTCAGTTTCCTAACGAATTTGTAGATGGGCAGAAAACTGACTCTGAAATAGAAATTGCTAGTTTTGTCCTTTCCCAGATTCTGTAGCCAGTTTGGTTTTTGTCACGCCAATAGTGATGATAATGATGATGTTTTCACTTCCTTGATATTTTTTGTATTGCTGTTGTAATAATTTTTAGCAATTGAGTGAGAAGATTGAAACCACATCTCTTTAATGTGTGCAGTGTTGGTAAAGTTTATTGTCTAAATACTATACCAATATGTGGGGAAAAAACACACACAAACACAAACACATATACATTAAGTAGTTTCCAATTCAGGATGGGGGAATGAAAACTTTGCAACGGCAAATGTTCTTTTGTAGTAGAATCAATTTCATTTTTAAACTATTTCATAAGTTCACAAGCTAAAAGCATAAATATAAATAATGCATACTATGAAGTTCCATTTTGAAAGTGACACACAGGCATATTCAGACTCTGGTTGTTGCACTGCAGATTCCTTAATTGTAATTGTGGGTTTTGCAATAGATATAAACATAATCTTCTGTCAACATAGCAATATTTGTGCAGTCTATATTTCTTCTTTTGGAACTTATATTTCTTCTTTTGGAAATTTCTGTTAACAAATTATTTAACCAGAATCCAAGCATTTAAGAATTTGCAATGTCCTACTTAGACACTGAACCAATATTGCCTGAAATATTATAATCACAGAAATTTGAAATTGTTATGACAGATCCTCACATCACCAAATTTCCATGACTAAACCAGCCATGAGTCATCACAGCTGTTCCATATGATTATCCCAGTTTGTCCACATTGATCTAAGAACTACAACTAACTATTATCAGCATGTTGTGTCAAAGGAAAAAATTGGCTCAGCCAACTTCCATTTAAATTTTGACCTAGAGGATGCCATGTGTTTTACCCTTAAAACCTTCTGGATATAAAACTGGACATAAAGTTCATCTTCTGAACCTGACAGTTAAAAGTGCAAGAAGCGAAGGAAGCAACAGATAATATTGTGATTTTATCATCCATTTTCTGGAACTATTGGCATTTTATCACAGACGCTCTTAATGTTTTCTTTCTACTTCTCCATCTTTCACCTGCATCTTTCATCTTATCCTAGATTTCTCTGATGGTGCAGATGGCAGAACTTGAGAGGAGACTTATGATTAATTTATACTCTACTACTATGCATCAACTTCTTTTTTCAGGCTCCAGTGAGTCATGAATGATGTTTAGTTTGGCTCCTTTTGTGCCATCTTGCTCTGATATGATGCAGGAGAGAACCAAAGATTATTACTGGCATGATGCAACAGATTACCAGCCTGAGGATTACTCTTGGTTGCATCATTGATTCCGTTGATCCCATTGGTTATCCAAATCTCCATCTAATCCTTCATAACAGGATTACAATTGGCTTTTTCAATCTAACTCAGTACACTTCTTTCAGAGCAGTTTATTTATTATCCTTTCTCTCCCAACAGAGTAACCTACTTTCTTCATGGAATACTATTATTTGTGTGATATCACAATCCAGCCCAGGGGAAACAGTATTATTATTGCTGCCGTCCTCATTTAGTGCCCATCTCTTATATTCTCTTGAAGGGTTGAAGCAGATAAAATTGGCATCTCTGATTCTCAGAGAAGAGAAAGACAATTTATAAGCAAATGATAGAGGGCAGAAATTTTAAAGCAAAGAAACCACATGACTGTTGATTCAAAAAGACAGGAGGAATAAACCTAGCATTCAAACCTTGGGACTACCATAGATAAAGAAGCAATTCCTGGGTGTTGGTGTTCACTGGCTGTTGATCTGACTGATTTGCATATTTTCTTTGTTCTGAGTGTAATTTGTAAGATTGGGACATTTCCCTTCAACTCTGTGTCCCATTGATTATTGTCTTAATCTTTATTATAGTGTCAAGGATACTTTCTTATTGTATGCAGGTAATTCTCAATTTATAATTATAATTGAGACCAGAATTACAGTTGTATATGTTATGCTGGTCATTAAGAAAGTCACCATTTGACCATACTCTATTTTATGATCATTTTGGCAGCAATTAAATGAATCACTGTGGATATTAAGCAAACGCTGCAGGGGTTAAGTGAATTCATTGTCTGCAATGGATGTTTTTAGCTGGAAACCAAAATAAAACACTGATTTTTGACCAAAAAAAACCTTATAAATTTTGGTTATGTGGCCACAGGATACAGTAAATGGCTATAAATGCAGGCTGGTTGCCAAGCACCCAAAGTTATTTGCCACTGTGGCAGTTGAGACCCCCAAACTTATAGTTATGGGGGATTTCAACTTGCCATCAGCTGGCTTATCATCGACTGCAGCTCGGGAGTTCCAGGCTTCCATGACGGCCTTGGACCTGATACGAGTAAATGATGGCCCTACGCACATGGGGGGAGGCACGCTGGACCTGATTTATATCTCTGGTCAGTGGTTAAATGATCTGATACTAGACGATTTAGTAACAGAACCAATGTCATGGTCTGATCATTTTCTCCTTCGCCTAGACTTCCGAACCGCCGCCCACCATCGCAGGGAGACGGAGCCTCTACGTTGGTTCCGTCCCAGGCGCCTGATGGACCCTGAGAGGTTCCTGACGGAGCTTGGGCCATTCCCTGAGGATCTGGCCCGCGGCACGACTGAGGAACTAGTTGCGGCCTGGGAACAGGCGCGGCTGGGGCCTTGGACCGTGTCGTGCCTTTGCGACCTCTGACCCGCGCAGATCTCAACCGCCCCTTGGTTCTCCGAGGCTGAGAGAGATGAAACGCCGGAGAAGACGCCTAGAGAGCACTTGGAGGTCCAGCCGTTCGAGCTGATCGGACACTAGTTAGGTCCTATTCTAGGACCTACCTAGTGGCAATGAGGAGGCGAGGCGCTCTATGCCTCCACCCTCATTGCGTCGGCAGATAACCGCCCGGCCGCCCTGTTTGGTGACCCGCTCTCTCCTTCATCAGGAGGTGCGGGATGACCCGTGCAGGGACGTGCCGAGGAGTTTAGTGGTTATCTATCGACAAAATCGCTCAGCTCCGGGATGGTCTGGACCGAAATTGGGATGATCAAGCGAGGAGAGGAGGCACGTCTTGTTGAGCCTGTTTGGGATGGGTTTGACCCTGTGGCTCCGAGGGCGTGGACAGGTTGTTGGGAGGCTCCGCCACTACATGTTTATTGGATCCGTGTCCTTCCTGGCTGGTGCTGGCTACTCAGGAGGTGACACGAGGCTGGCTCCAGAGGATTATAAATGCTTCTTTGTTGGAAGGGGTTTTCCCTGCCGCCTTGAAAGAGGCGGTGGTGAGACCCCTCCTTAAGAAGCCCTCTTTGGACCCGGCTATTTTGGGAAACTATTGGCCAGTCTCCAACCTTCGCTTTGTTGCGAAGGTTGTAGAGAGTGCTGTGGCGCGTCAGCTACCCCAATACCTGGAAGAATCCGTCTATCTAGACCCGTTCCAGTCCGGCTTCCGACCCGGTTACAGCACGGAGACAGCTTTGGTCGCATTGGTGGATGATCTCTGGAGGGCCAGGGACAGGGGTTATTCCTTTGCCCTGGTCCTATTAGACCTCTCAGCGGCTTTTGATACCATCGACCATGGTATCTTGCTGCGCCGGCTGGGGGGATTGGGAGTGGGAGGCACCGTTTATCGGTGGTTCTCCTCCTATCTCTCCGACCGATGCAGACGGTGTTGACAGGGGCAGAGGTGGGCGCGAGGGCCCTCACTTGTGGGGTGCCGCAGGGGTCGATTCTCTCGCCCCTTCTGTTCAACATCTACATGAAGCCGTTGGGTGAGATCATCAGTGGCTTTGGGGTGAAGTACCATCAGTACGCTGATGACACTCAGCTGTACTTCTCCACCCCAGGTCACCCCAATGAAGTTGTCGAAGTGCTGTCCCGGTGTTTGGAAGCCGTACGGGTCTGGATGGGGAGAAACAGGCTCAAGCTCAATCCCTCCAAGACGGAGTGGCTGTGGATGCCGGCATCTCGATTCAGTCAGCTGCAGCTGCAGCTGACTGTTGGAGGCGAGTTATTGGCCCCAAAGGATAGGGTGCGCAACTTAGGTGTCCTCCTGGATGAGCGGCTGTCGTTTGAAGACCATTTGACGGCCGTCTCCAGGGGGGCCTTCCACCAGGTCCGCCTGGTTCGGCAGTTGCGCCCCTTCCTTGATCGGGATGCCTTGTGCACAGTCACTCATGCACTCGTTACCTCTCGCTTGGATTATTGTAATGCTCTCTACATGGGGCTCCCCTTAAGGTGCACCCGAAGGCTTCAGCTAGTCCAGAATGCAGCTGCGCGGGTGATAGAGGGAGGGTCTCGTACCTCCCATGTAACACCCCTCCTGCGCAGACTGCACTGGCTGCCTGTCGCTTTTCGGGTGCACTTTAAGGTTTTGGTTATGACCTTTAAAGCGCTCCATGGCTTAGGGCCTGGGTACTTACGGGACCGCCTACTGTTACCATATGCCTCCCACCGACCCGTACGCTCTCACAGAGGGACTTCTCAGGGTGCCGTCCGCCAAGCAATGTCGGCTGGCGGCCCCAGGAAGGTCCTTCTCTGTGGGGCTCCACACTCTGGAACGAACTTCCCCCGGGTTTACGCCAAATACCTGACCTTCGGACCTTTCGCCGCGAACTGAAGACGCATCTTTTTATTCGCGCGGGGCTGGCTTAAATTTTATGGATTGTATAGTTTTATTATTAATTTTAAACGGGGTTTTAATTTCTATATATTTTAAAATTTTAGGCAAAGTATAATAAGTTTTTTAATTTTGCATTTTATAGATTATTGTCTTGTCTGTTTTTATCTGCCTGTACACCGCCCTGAGTCCTTTGGGAGAAGGGCGGTATAAAAATCAAATAAATGAAATGAATGAAATGAAAGTATGAAGGCACCCCTTCTCCCTGGCTGTCATGAACTTCAAATCTGGGTCATAGGTAACCCTGGGTAATCCATCGTAACATTGAAGGGTTGCTAAGCTACCTAGCTTAAGTTGAACACTATCTGTAGGACTAACTTTAGCGCACCTGCCTGTCTTCATGGTATTAGAGTATAATTCCACTTAGACAAATTTAGTTCCTCTAGAATGGAGAAATTATTCCTATTTAACAGTCTATCTTTCTACATGTTTGATCATTTGACTGTCTCTTACAAAGTAGCATCCTTTTCTTTTAACTAATACTCAAATGGGCGCAATGGCTCAGTGCTTAAAATGCTGAACTTACCAGCCGGAAAGCTGATAGGCCAGGTTCAAGACCTGAATGCCTCACAACCAGGTGAGCTCCCATTTCTGCCCAGTTCCTGCCCACCCAGCAGTTCAAAAGCATGCAAGATGCAAGTAGATTAATAGGTACCACTTCAGGGGGAAGCTAAAAGTGTTTCGTGCACCTTTGGTGTATAGCCATGCTGGCCACATGATCTGGGAAATGTCTTGAGACGATGCTGGTTCCCTTGGCCAAGAAATGGAGAAACTGTGCCTAGAGTTGGGCATGACTGGACATGAAAAACCTTTTACCAATGATCAGACATTTATTTATTTATTTATTTATTTATTTATTTATTTATTTATTTTTTATTTATTTATTTATTTATTTATTTATTTATTTATTTATTTATTATTTTTTATTGATTGATTGATTGATTGATTGATTGTTTTTAGCCTGCAGTCTTTTATTGGGGTAAACATAATAGTTGATAACTATTTTTGGTTTTAGTAGTATAGTTAGTTCTTGCCTCATTCGTTTAAAATTACAACAGCACTGAATGAATGGTAGTTACGGCTGGTCCGCAAAATTACAGCTATTCCAACTTCCCTATGGTCATGTAATCAAAATTTGGGTGCTTGGCAGTTTGCCCATAT
Source organism: Ahaetulla prasina (assembly GCF_028640845.1). NCBI lineage: Eukaryota > Metazoa > Chordata > Lepidosauria > Squamata > Colubridae > Ahaetulla > Ahaetulla prasina. The sequence continues at coordinate 53,419,320 of NC_080542.1, read as the reverse complement.
TTACAAATATAGAATGTCCTTCAAATTCCCCCCCAAACCCCCTATTTCCCCCATTTCTTCTCCTACCTTCACTTTGCCACCCTTTGTTCCTATACCCTTTTCCCTGCACTCTGCTGCCTGGCTGCCCTGTGCTCTGTCCTAAACTTCCACTGCCCTGCCCCCCTGCACTCTGCCCTGTATCTTTGGCATCAACTGTGAGAGGAAGAAGATGGTCAAGGTGAGCAGGAGCTTGAGTGAGGCAGAATGCAAGATGATGGAGATAGCAGGGGTTGCAGAGTACAGGTGGCAGGATCAGTGGAGCATAGGTCAGCAGGGGAGTGGCTGTGCAAGGTGGGCAAAAGGGCAGAGATGGGGAACATGGTGGGTGGGGGAAATTCAAGTGGAGGTAAGCATGATAGGACAGGAGAAGTGTGAAGTCCTTGCCAAACAATGGTGCAGTCTTGGCCTAATGATAACAACCAGAGTTACCAAAATTGCCATAGCAAAGTGGTACAGTCACATGATGACTGCATCTCTTAGTGATTGAAATTCTGCTCCCAGTTAGGATTGTTGAGAAGTACCTGAATCTCTGTTTCATTTGCTCAGGACATGTTCCTTTTAGGATGGGCTTTGATATTTCTTAAGGGCAAAGCACTATTTAGGTTTTTTTCTCTCCCTGAATGCGGTTTCAGAGTTTATTGGTGTTTTCTTGAAATTAATTCTGTGGAGTAATATCTTCTTCCTTTCATTGTCTCAAAGCCTGACTAACTAAGCAATTTCACATTTTTCAAAATGGGTTGAGAATAAATCAGTTATCTCACAGTGGTTTTCCTGTTGGTCAGACCACCGTTAGAGTGTTATTATTTGGCCAGGCACTTTGTTGCCATTTGACATGCGTGCAGAAGCTTTCAGAATATTTTTTGAGGAACATTTTCTTTTCTGAGATCTGTCTAATGGTTACCTCATCTCAATTTTATACATTTATAAGATGTTATCTGAATCATTGGTTTCAGTATGAGGCAATGTTGGCACATTTTTCTTTCCTCAGTATTTTTCCATTATCATATAAGTCTGCCACCCAGTGCAATTTGTGCTGGTCACCCATATATGTAACAGACAGAACTGGTTTCTTACCTTTAATAGTAGTAGTTGAGGTGGTCAGCACAACTTGACACAATCTCTTGTCTCTCTGGATAGAGCTTGAAACAGTATCATGGTTTTATTTGTGGTGATAATTGAAACTGAGAGATCGGATATGAGTCTCATTCACATATAATGCTATGAGATGAGGAGGGAAGCTGTCAAAAATCTTTGCTCTGGAGTATTTTGAATTTGCTATTTTGTAGTTACAGAACCTATATATGTCATACACACACACACACACACACACACACACACACACACACATATATGTAGGTCTTTGGTTATTCAGGTTTTCTCCCACGTAAAATTGGAAGTGTCTTGGCGACGTTTCGACGAAGTCTCATTCGTCATCTTCAGGCTTCAGCTTCCTGCTTCCAGAAGCATGAAGCTGAAGCCTGAAGATGACGAATGAGACTTCGTCGAAACGTCGCCAAGACACTTCCAATTTTACGCGGGAGAAAACCCTAATAACCAAAGACCTACATACAAACACCTACGAAAACCTCAGAAAACATATATATATATATATATGAGATAAGCATTTGAAGAACTACAGTTACAGGCAAATAAGGAGTTCTTTTTATGCTGAACACAGTCCTAAAGAAAACAATAATTAAACTTGATTTCCTATACTATAGAATACAGTTAAGAGCGTAAAGCTTTGATTGTTGAATTAGTAAGATTTCTTAACAGATTGGGAAAGAAGTTAGCTTCTCAAAAGATTTTTCCTAATTTAGTGTAAAGTCCCCTAGATGTTGTCTGTTCATTATTATATTAATAACACTTTTTGAAATGATTTGTCTTAGGTGGCAGTTGTGCAGAGAACGATTGTGCTTTTGAACCAGAGTATGCTATCCCAACACTCACAGTGCCTGAAGGTATGCAGCACATTCGAATTATGGAAGGCATGTCCCGCTCTCTCCCATCTTCCCCATTACTAACACATCAATCTATCAGTGTTCGACTGCAGCCTATGAAGAAATTGACTGGTAAGGAACTTAAATTTATAAATTCAAATTGTTGAATAAAGATTCTCATCCTCAATTCCCCCCTCCCAAAACTGCACTGATGATTGCCTGACTTCTGTAGCTTATGTTAACTAGCGTTGTATTGCACTTGTCCTGTACCTGTTTTACTTTTGTCAATAAAACAGTTGAAGAAACTAGCTGTTATAATATTTTGCTGAGTGCCCAGTCAGTGAATAATTGTGATTCTGATTTGATATGCATGACACAATGATATCAGTTTTGCCCACCTAAGTTCTTCCTACAGTAATAGGTAAGACTTGAGGGAGCAGCTGTATTCATGATTCTAAACCCAGATGTGTCCATCAACTTGCTATCTTTCTAACTTGAATGTTCATATATGAAGAAATGGAATGGGGATCCAAAATCCCTTTCCTACAATGCAAGGGTATATATACCCAGCAAGGGTATTGCTGGGATTTTCCCAGCTTATTCTTTGGAGTGACAACTTGTATTTGGAAATCAGAATGTCAGGATATCCATAGTAATCATGGTGCTATTCCTCTTTAAATGTGGTGCTAGTCATTTAGCAGGGTATAAAGTAATTCTAAATAACAAATAAAATTTTGAGTGAATTTAAATAAACAGGGGCTAGAGCCCAGTAGAATGGGTTGGCATATACCATACTACTGTAGTGGGAGTAGCATGTAACAATGAGACCCAACCTTTTTTCACCACAGATAGTCCTAAACCTTCATATAACAATGGTCTGGAATTATGATGGCCTTTGAAAGGGTGCTTTACATCCTATAAAGCACTTCTGACCATCACAAAATGTCTTGCAGTTATGTGATCACGATTTGGGCACTTGGTAATCGGTTAGCACATATGACCGGTTGCCAAGTGTCCTGTGATCATGTGATCACAATTTGCAATCTTGTCTGCTGGCTTTTCCAGAAACTCAGTGGTAAAGCCATCAGGGAAGATTGCTAGTTGCTACCACCTATAAAGAGTACTCTTTCATTTCTGGGGGCTCTTTTAGCTTTTTCAGCTGAAGCTCCATCAAAGGAATTCCCTTCCATGCATGACAGGGAGCTGAACTCCTTTGGTTGGTAGCGCTTTCATCCAGGTCCTAGAGATGAGAGGAAGCCAAAATACTAACAGAGAGGCAATGTGGGAAGATGAAGGACACAGGGTGCCTGAGATAGGTGAGGGAGCTAGTGCAAGCCATATTTATTGTTAGTGTCTTTTTGCTCAGAAACTGAAAATCCTGCTTGGATTTTTGCAGAGAGAACTTTTAGCTCCTGAGTAGAGCCTATCAGATTAGATTGGAGGGGCTGTTTGCCTGATGTTTAAACAATTTTTTAAAAAAAAAATTAAGAATAGATCAATGGGGCTTCCCTCTCTCATTTTCTCTCTTATCCAATACCTCGTGCCCTTGCCCATTTCATCAAGATTTGTAACTCTTTTCCATTATTTTCTAGTGTACATACCCTTTGTGCTATTCTGTTTCTATTGTACTGTAGTTTTTATTTTTTCTGTTTCTATTCTGGAAGACTTTCTATCTATGTCAATGAAATAATGGCTTATATAATCAGATGAGGATTAAATAAATAAGTTATCTAGTTTTACAGACAATTGATTTTAATTAATACTGAATATTAATTCAGTTAATTTAATTTTTTCCTTTCTAAGCTTGGTCTTTTTCTGGAGTTTGGCTTTTGGCAAGTGCATTCACACATAGACAAAGTGCATATTTATTGAGCAATTGGAATGAAGAATTAAGGTTTTTATTATATTGAGGTTAGCAATCCTATTTTGAAAATATGGGGAGAGTCAATGCGGCACTAGATTTTTGTTTGACTTATATTTCTTTCTCTCTATTTTTCCCAGTGAGTTGCAGGATGGGATGAGGTGGGATCATATTTGAAGAGCATTGTCCTTTCAAGCAGATGATACATCTAAGGAAGCCAACATATGATATGATATATGATAAATAAATACGATAAATAAACATGTTTTCTGAATAGTTTTTATCCCAGAGCTATAATTGCACTCAATAATGAACTAAAGGGCCACCATCAGTGAACTGTTGGACAGCATTACTTGGTCTGTTGTGTGGATGTTTACGTGGTTCAGGGGCAGGGAATTTGTGGTGGGTGGGGGTGTTTTTGGGGATTGTTATGTGTGTTGGGCCTGGTCTTTGGGTATTATGTGAATTTCATTGTATGGGTATACTGTGTATAAACATACAATGACAATAAAGTAGTAGTAGTAGTAGTAGTAGTAGTAGTAGTAGTAATAATAATAATAATAATAATAATAATAATAATAATAATAATAATAATAATAATAATAATAATACATGTATTTATAAGCTATATATACAAATCCAAGGAAGTTGTTCAGATTTAAAATCTGATTGAGGGCAATACACTCAATGGGAATAAAAAAAATACTTAATTTAGATAAACAGATGTATTTCTGATAATCGAAAAACAGATCAATGCTCATGGATTTATCCTGTGCAGGGTAGAATTACATATCCCTGAAGACCCAGGGTTGCTGTTTGGATATCTTCTTTTACTCTGTTTTAAATCTATATGGCCAGCTGGTATTCCTTTCTATATGTAGACCTTGTTGTGTGCCTGCTTACTCTCGTGTAATTGCTTCCTCTCCAGTGAATGCAAATACAAACACTATTTGCCAGTTACCGTATTTTTCGGAGTATAAGACCCCCCCCCCCAAAAAAAGCTCCATTACTACTCTCCAGGCCTTAGAAATTTATACCTAGAAAGGCCAAGCTAACTCCAACTTGGTTGCTCTTCAACCTGTAAGCCAAAATATTTTGCTGAGTCATTCCTTGAGGTATTAACAACTTTAGGATAATCACCTAAAGGTTGATGCAGGATACTACCCTTTTTATAGTTGTGTTTTTAATATGTTTTTCTAGTATTTTCTAGTATTCTAGTTAATCTCTTTGAATGCCATCTGCCCATCACTCTGTCATCATCTCAGTTGCATCATCTCAGAAAATAACTTGGCCCCATTTTCATTTCTACCGTATTACTATATATTCCAGCAATCACTCATTAGATCAGTATTAACTGCCATAGGAAGTTGTACATCTTGACATGCCCATTCATCCTCCAGTCCTGACAGTATATGGCATATTCACTGATGTTGTTCCCATAATCTCAAGTTTTCTTTCTCCTCCTTCCACATTAATTCACACACACACACACACACACACACACACACACACACACACACACACACATTAATTTACCATATCATTCTATCTATCTCTTTCCCTTCTCCTTCTTTTTTTTCTACAAAATTTGAAATAATTTTATAACTACATAACTTCTTAGTGCTCAATTTATGATTATTCATTTAATGCAGGGTGGGCAGTTAATTTTCCAATGGGACTATGTGATTAACTGGGACTGTTGTGGAGGACCGAACCAATAGAGGTGTGAAGGTGCGTAGGCACAGATATGTACACATGTATGTAAATTTTCTTTAAAAATTAGTTGCCTTCAAAATAAAAGAAAGAGTTGTACTATGTGCATGATATACACTTATTTAAATTTGATTTCTAATTTCCAATTGATCTTACATGGGGTAGACAAGCATAGCCAAAGGGCCAGATGTAGCCCAGGGGTCAAAATATGCTCAGGTTTTAAAGACCATTCAAATTTATAATGACACTGAAAAACGTGGCTTACAACTGTCCTTGCACTTACGACTATTACACTGTCTCTATGGTCACATGATCAAAATGTGTGTGCTTGACAATTTGATAGGTCATGTGATCTTCAGGGCCTTGTCATCACTATTTGTTACCTTCCCAACGGGCTTCTCACAAGCAAAGTCAAATTCACTTAATGACCATGGCAAAAAATGATCATAAAATTGGGCTTGACTTACTTAATTGCCACATTGCATAATTATGAAAGTTCCCATGCCAATTGTGGTTGTATGTTGAGGATTGTGGGTAATGCTGCTCTAAAACAAATATGAAAAAAACAAATATTATCAACAGCTGGTGATAATTCAATGTGATAATTCCTTCCAACCTATCTATCCCAGTCACTGAAATTCCCTGTTTTCTTCATATAGGAATAAGTTAGTAAAATGCAAGAGGTATTTCAGCTTGACCCCATAATTATTTTCTTGGACTACTACAGAACAACTTTGGTTTTTGCCTCTCAAATGACGGTGATTTAGATTCCACATTTCAGGATTCATAACGTTCCAAGACAGCTTAGAAAAAGTATCAGAAGTTTTCAGGAAAAAAAATAGTGTCGATCTGTGTTCTTATATCTTTCCTACAGTGAAGTACATTGAAATGAAATCAGGTGCAATTCAAGTCAATGAATGCAGTATGCAATGCAGAACCTGGCTCAGAGAAATATTTTGAGCCAGGTATTGCTGTATAAGATTGTGGCCAAAGCAAAGTATCCAGCAGTAAAATTTGCTTGCTCACCCACCGAAATATGCTCTGAATTGATTCAATCGTACAATTTATTTTAAAAGTTTTTTAAATACTATTTGCTTTAGAAACTGATCAGCCATTAGTTAGCAGGTAAATCTCAATTGCGTTGTTGCAGATGGGCATTATGATAAGTTTTAGTCTTTTGGTATATACACAGTTCTAGCTGTATAGGTAAACAGTGAAGCTTATGCAGAAGCCCACCATTCCAAATTACTATATAAGCCTTAGCAATGATTGAAAAAATCGGTGAAACTTTACCAGGCTTAATTTGTTTAACACGGTCTATTATTTTACAACTTGACAGGACTCAAATGGTGGGGGGGAATCTTCTTGTGTGTATAGAATTGTAAAATAACCCCCCTCCCATCCTCCCTCACCCTTTGCTGATATAAGAGAATGAAAGAGACTTAGTGAGATAGTGAGGATGTACTTGCAGTGTTTGAGCTATGTTTATATAATTGCCTGTGGGTGGATTCCTGTGATCACTGTAAGAGTTTCATGCCCAAGCCTCCCATTAGAAATAGGATCTCTAGCAATCATGTTAAATTTGGCCTATATGCTTTTCATTTTATTGTCTATTCTACAACATTCAGCAATGTATATTCTGATGCCAGACACTTACAGTGACCATGAAATCAATAAAACCAATCCAAACTTCTTGTGGCACCTTTAATCCCATGCAGATTGATGGTGCTTTTGGCATTTGTGTTTAGGAAAATTATTAGAGAATTAATTCAGTAATTAGCTGCACCATAAGAAGTGCCATATGGTTCATTGTTAGCCATTGTTAGCCTACTGCAATCACTGACCACAAATTCTTTGATTTTGAATCTGACCCAGCTGGAACTTGCCTAACATCTGGAGATAATCTGAGCCTGATAAATACAATTCGGATCCCACTATTAATACAGTATTACAGTAGGTTGTAATACAATACAACCTACACTGAAAATTAGCCCAAGCTCAATTTTCACGCCTGCTCCTAATATAAGCCCTATTCCAAAAATAAGCCCTAGTTAAGCCCCGCCCACTCCATCTGGTTGCTCGCGGCCACAACAGAGCAGGATGGTGCATGAAATTGCCATGATGTGAGGTGAGATGGGCGGGGGGGGGGAGCTGCCACATGTGCCCCAACCTGCATACCTCAGAGCCCCTGCAGCATGGCCACTTTCTGCTTGGTGACTTCCCAGCACCTGTTCAATGACTTGTCTGCCCACCTGCCACTTTCCTTTCACTTCCCTCCTAAGCCAGACTGCCATGCTACCGAGAATGGGTGGGGGAACCTCGGTCCCCCTCTGTTGTTTTTGAGCCAGGATGAATGACAGTGAAAGGCCTCTGCCACTACGCATCAGCTGCGTCTGCTGCTGGAGGTGCTTTCTTTGCCTCCCTCTGCCTTGCCCTGCAGATGCCTGTCAGCGGCTGCTGTCTCCTCCACCACCTGCTGTTTCAGCCCTGCGGCACCACCTCATGCTCCTGGTCCCCATTCACTGCTTCAAAGGTGGCAGCTCTGCCACTGTGTTTCAGTATATGACATCCTTGTCTTGAGACAACTCCGTTTCAGCGCCTGGAGTTCTTGGAGGGTTTGCCTTGCCACCTGCTTTTCAGCTCCATTGCGTTTCTCTGCCACCGTGTGTGGGGCAACAAAAGAAGTTTGTGGGACTAAAAAATCCCAGTTCAATCCGACCTTCCAGCTTTGTGAGATCCTTTTTTTTTTTTTGTGAGAAGTTGAAAGGTCTGGTTGAAGTTTTTTTTTAGTCCCACAAACTTCTTTCCCTGCATGCGGTGGCAGAGAAACACAAGGGAGCTAGAAAGCAGGTTAGCGAAGGAATGCTTTGGGGAAGAAGCGAGGGGAGCTGGGCAGGCCATCTCTCTCCAGCAGCTGCCCAGAAGGAAGAGGAAAAGTGACCAAGTGAGAAGTGGGGACATCCTGGCTAGCCAGGCACCAAAGCACCATCACCACCAGGATATTTTATTCCATGTTGTTTTTAGTGTTCTCCTAGTTGAATTTTTTGTTATTCTTCTACTATGAATATTTGAAAAAAAGTTGATAAAAAGCAGACACACATTCTATCCCTAGTGCCATTATTTATAGTTAATTGAGAGGAGGTGTGGGTTAGTGATGCAGGTGGATATGTTAAGCATATATTACTGCCTACTCATGAGGTAAATTTAATACTAATCAGTTCTTTTGTAATAGGGAAGTTAGAGTTTATGGATTGTCATTAGGTATTTTCTGTATGTTGTGTTTTCATTTTCAGGCCAAATATAATAATGTGCACTTTGTATGTGTATTATAGATATAATTATCATATTATAATTTCAGATTTCAGAATTTTTTAAAAAAGAAATAATTTTATTGAGCTCTGAAAGTGATGACAAATACAGAAACTGGTATTATGAACCTGTATATCTTATGAAAATACCTTAAACTTAAGGGTTGAAGTGAAACCATTTCTGTTACTTCTTTCATTTTTTTCATTGAGTGCTTTCATGGCTTCTAGTTGCCAAAAAAAAGGGGGAAAAAAGAGGTCCCAATAATCCCTTTTGTTATTGTGTTTCCCCGAAAATAAGACAGGGTCTTATTTTCTTTTGACCCTCCAAATAAGGGTTTAGCCTTATTTCTGGGGATATTACTTTTGAGGTGCAGGAGGCAGCAAGCCCACTGGTCCCACCCTCTCTGTCCCACCATTTGCTTGCCTATGACCACAATGACCCAAGTTCTCCGTGCGCCCTGGCCTCTGCCTGCCCTCCTTGCTGGTCTTGCTGCTGGATGGCTGCCGAACAGCTAACTGCTGTTCTGGCCATGCGAGGGCTCTTTGCCCTCCTGGCAGCACTGCTTTTGGCCATCCTGCTGGGCTGCTCTTGGCACTCCAGAGTGCTCCCATACTGCTGGTGGAGCGGCGCCACCTGCACTGCCTTGCACAGCCAGCATGAGAGCTAGTGCCCACCAGGGCCTGAAGAGCGCGGGCTCAGCTCGTAGCCTGGAGCCTGCAGCACCAAGTAGACCTGCAGCAAGGTGCTCAGCAGCCCAAAATGGTTTGGCTCCACCAGTGGCCGCTGGCAAAGGACCCTGGCAGGCTGGCAGCAGGGAGGGGGGCACGCCAGAGGTCATAGATCTTGGCTGACTCATACTGCGCCAGGCAGGAGCACCCAGCAGGGTGGCCGAGAGCAGCGCTGCCAGGAGGGCGAAGAGCTCCTGCAAACCTCTGTTTGTGTGTTTTCTGCACATGGCAGTGGAGAATGGAGCAGGAAAGCAGGTTAGTGGAGGTGTGTAGGTGCCTTGGAAGGGTTGGGGAGAGTTCTCTCTCTCTCTCTCTCTCTGCATATTCCATGATTGCAACATTGAAAATATTAAAATGGGGAGGGGGGATTTTCCTGCCTCTCACCCTGTTCTGAAGCTCAGCACAGACACTCCCACTCTGGCCAGCCCACAAGATTCTCACCCCTGGGGATGAATCAGACGCTTCACTGGAGAAACTACCCCACGCCAGCTCAGGCTTCCTAAATCTCTCGCTCCCCAGATCGTCCTCCTCACGAAGAAAGGCCAACCTGATACAAACGCTGTCTCCAGCCACCTCTTCATCCTGGTGAAACTCCTCTTTGAAAGGATGATCTGCAGGTGTGTGGGGGAGGGGCAGATTTCCTGCACATCAGCAGCGGCGGCTCATCGCAGGGCTTCTTCCAATGTCAGTGGCTCAGCTGATCCGATTAAAGCCCTGAGGTTACTGGGGAAGGGGAGGGCTGCCTCCTGTGCTGGCCACACCCACCCCTTCACTAGGGCTTATTTTCGGGGGAGGGCATATATTTATGCCCATCCCAAAAATCAGGCGTGACCTTATTTTTGGGACACATTATATTTTCAGGGAAACATGGTACATAGTATGGAAATGTATTTATTTTTATCATCGGTTGTTCCTTTCATCATTTTTTTTTGTAAAGAGAGCAATAGAGTAATTTTGCTGACTTTTAAAATGCTTCATAATTGTTTTATTCAGACATATTTTTACTAAATCATTAGTGTATATAGATTGGCACTTTAAAAAAAATTACTGTTTTTTATTATTTTTATTAATGAGAACTATAAAGATTATAGATAGTCCTCAACTACTGTTTAATGTTGATTCAAAGTAACAATAATCTAAAAAAATGTGATTTATAACAGAATAACAGAGTTGGAAAGGACCTTGGAACTCTTTTATTATATAAAAAAGTTTTATTTTAACATTCATATCCAATAACATATTTAGTGTACCATCATATACAATTAATTGGACCTGCCCGGTCACCACCCCTTTCCTTTAACTCTCTTCCCTTCTCTACCTTCTTCTACTTTCCACGACCATCCTCCCCTTCTCTTATCTACATCCTCTCCTCCTTCCTCCCTACTCCTTCATTCTCCCTCTTCTATCCCTCTTCCTTCCTTTCCTCTTCCTCCTCTTCTCTTTCCTACCTCCTTCTCTCTTCTACTTCTTTCTTCCCCATCATTCTGAAATGGTAGCCAGGCAGCTCCGATCTTACATTAATTATACATCTTCAATCATCTTTGTACATTAACTATCAATCCATTTTATACCCTCATCCCCCTCCCCCTCCCTTCCCCTTCCTCCCCCCACCCCCCGGGATTTCCCAGAACCAAATACAGGGTATAAAACTAACAGCAAAAATTAAAATATAACACAAATCATAATCCATAGTCACTCCTTAAAACCTCAACTCCCCTTCCAGAAACAAAGAAAATACATTTCTTCCAATCCATTATATATCAGACCATTCCACTCCTAGAGTTCTCAGAAATTTCCGATTGAGTTGGCGTTTGTTCTTCAATAAAGTACATAGTTTTTAATATCAAACCTTCATCAATCAATACCAAAACAACGTTCCATCTTCCAATATTCACCAAGGGTTCTTCTAAAATGTCTTTCTTCCTTAAGCAGTCTCTCAAGAATAGTTCATATTTCCAACTTAATTTCTTAAATTTTTCTGTCCAACCTTCAAGAGTAAACAATAATCCATCTTTTCATATCTTTGATATCATTTATATACATCAAATAATATTACAAATATTATTATTAATCCTATATTATCTCCCCAATATATCAATTGTAATAATTAAAATCTTCACTTTACCTTGCTTATATCAAATAACATTATTAAAATTACACCTATAACTTATCCAAAATATATCTGTTATAACAATTAAATTCTAGTTAGCCATATAACAACATTACATCCATCTCTTAAATATAATATTTAATCCAAATTCCTAAATTTTACTATCTATCCTCCAAAGTTAAACAATATTCCATCTTCCTATTCCTTTATACCTCAAATATATCAAATAGTACCCCTAAAATTACACATTTATATCCAAAATAAATCATTTACAAAAATTAACCATAATCATATATATATATATATATATAATAGAATTAAACATTCTTCCTCCCCTTCTTCTGTCTTACACATTTTCCACCATCTATTTACCATTCAACTTAACATCTATTGATAAAGGGTTCCCAATCTTTAATACATTAGTGTAGAAATCTCGTGCTTTAAAAACTGTATTGAGAAAATACTTTCTTCCTTTATAATTCACTGTTAAACCAGCTGGAACCTCCCATCTAAAATATATCTGATGTTTCTTAAGCTCATCCACTAAAAAAGCAAATTCTTTTCTCTTTCTTAACATTTTAGGAGGAATTTCCTTCATCATTATTATATCTTGTCCTAATATTTGAAATTTATTTTTATAAAATGCTTGCAAAATTCCATACCTAATCTTCTTATTTGTAAAATAAATAACCACATCTCTTGGTAAACACTTCTGCCTTGCCAATCAAGAATTAACACGATAATTTTTTTCAATATTAACTTCAAAATCTTCTGGTTCCACTCCCTCTATCTGAGCAAAGGCCTGAATAAAAATCTCTTTCAAATCTTCCTCTTTGCATTCTCTTAATCCCCTCACCCTTATAGCATATTCCATTAATTTATATTGTAATATAACCCCTTCTTCATCTGCCCTATCTTATCTTAACCTGAATATCATCTATTTTATTTTCTAAATTCAAATTAATTTGAACTTCGTCCATTTTCCTTTGCAAATCTAAATTAATTTGGTTAAGTTCATCCACTCTTTCTTCTGTCTGAATACTAGATAACAATAATGGGGTAATTGATTCCTTTAATTTTTTCATCTCCCTCCTCTGCTCTTCCACCATATCTTTAAAATCCAGTATTTCTTTCTCCATTTCATTAAATTTTTGATCTATTTCTGAAAGATGAGCCTCCATAAGCTCCTGTAAAAAATTCCTTAGACTTTCTTTAATATTTCTTTAATATTCTTTAATATCTTCTTTTAATTTCCGTATCTGTTCCATATCTGAACTGAAGAAATTTCCAATATTTTGGTGGTTAAGAGATTTAAGTGGTTAAATCTCTTTGCTTGAAGGCCATTTTTAAACTAAGTAATACCAAGAAGAAGAGAAAAAAAATCAGTAAGCTTTTCTTCTTAAACACTGTAAGAAAAAGATAAAAAAAAAAATTTAATTTTTTTTTTCCATTTTTAAAAAAAATCTTGTTATATTCTTCTTAAAGGTTCCTTGCCAGCAATTGTAATAAGCATTTCCTTAGCTTTCACTTAGCTTAGCTTTCACTTCCAATACACAAAACGCCATTTCCTTTCATCATCTCCAATCTTGAATACGAATACATTCTCTGTCAAGGAGTTAAAATCTTCTTACAATCAAATGCCAACGCTCCTGTTTTCAGCTCTGTCCGCATTAGCAGTCCTTCAGTAATCCATTTCAGTCACAGAGATGGGCGCTGCGTTTTGTTCTGCCATTTGACAGAAGCGTTCTGGATTCCGGAGCTTTTTTTGGGCTATAGAAGGAGCGTTCCCAACAAGCCACCAGAAATCTTCCTGGGGCTTTCCTTGGGGGCTCTACTTCAGCCCGAATGCTCACCTCCCCCTCCTTTGCCCGAGGGAAGAGATTTTCAAGCTGCTTGACAGCAGATTAACGCTGTCTAAACAGCTCTTCAGAATCACACAAAACTGGCGGTCTGAAATAGCCCGCCATTAATGAAGCGGAGCCACCGGAAGTCGACCTTGGAACTCTTCTAGTCCAACCCTTGCTCAAGTAGGAATGATCTGTCCTGCAAGTTCTGACCGTTGCTTCACCTTCATGATAATATGATTTTTATTGGGACACTTAACAACTGCATTTATGATTATTTGTATCATCCTGTAGTCAGAGATCAGCTTTTCAGTGGTTTCCAACAAGTAATGTTAATAAATGTTAATAAAGGAAGCAGAATTCACTTAACAATTGCATGATTTGCTTAAAAATTACATGATTTGCTTAATAAACTATAGTAATTCTCTTAATGACAACAGTAAAAATGGTTGTGAAATTAGGTCTGTTTACATGTTAACTTGCTTAACCATAGCATTGCTTAGCTATCAAAATTCTGGCTCTAATTGTGGTTGTAAGTCAAGGACTACCTATACTTTTCATTCATATTTTCTTTTGCTTAGCAATTTGAGTTTGATTAATTTTAGATTGTGTTTAATTTTACAGAAAAGTAGTATATAAATATCAAAGTTAATCAAATCCAAATGAATTTTATTGGTCATGAGATTATTAATTTTAAAATCCATGTAGTTATGAAGACTTCCTTTGGGAAAGTTCATCATCATCACCACCACCACCACCATTGTCTATCCACTGCAGGATGAAGGCCTCTTCTTCATGTTTCCAACCAATACAATCCTGAACTTTCTTTTGCCAACTGGGCCCACAATACTTTGCTGATGTTGAAGATTCATCTTGTTTTAGGCCTCTTTCATGGACGCTTTTTATCAAGTGGGATCCATTCTATGACTGCCTTGGTCCACCTGCCATCAGTTCTTCTTGCTATGTGACCAGCCCATTTCCATTTCATTTCTTTTATTCTCTTAATGATATCATCATCATACTCTAATCCATGTGCAGGCTTCTCTATCTTGTCTTGTAATGCTGGGCATGTATCTTTTCATGGCTCTTTGCATCACTCTTAGCTTTTATATCAATTGTAAGGTTAGTGTCCATATTTCACTGGCATATGTTATAACAAATAGCACACACTGATCAAAAATCTTTGTCTTCAAACATAGGGGGAGATTGTTCTTGAAAATTGTGCTTAGGTTGCCGAATGCCTGCCAAACACATTTAACATGCCATTCAATTTCCTTTATTGTATCACCTTTCATTGAGATCAATTGGCCAAGGTATATGTAGTGGTCTACAGTGTTTAGTTCTTTTCCAGATATAATTTTCTTTTTTTCTTTGGTGAAATTATTAAACATAACCTGGCTCTTTTTCAGGTTAATTTTTTAAAACCAAGTAGTTCTCCTGCTTTGTGCAGCTTTTCTGTGTGTCTTTGCAGCTCTTCTGGGTTTTGTGAGAAGAAAACAATATCATCTGCAAATCTTAAGTGATTTAAATAGGCGCCATTGATTTTTTGAGAAGGAACAAAAAATCATTAGTTATGCTAACACCCACCACACTCTTGAATTTATTGAAGTCTGGTATTCTACTAAAGGAACAATTAACAAGCATATTGATCTAGATCCAACAAATCAATATATACGAAACCAGACCATTTGAACAACCAATCAACAAGAGAATCAATCAGTTGCTCAGAATTTAAATATAGCTTCAAATGAACAACCAATCAAACGACCAACTGACCACACTAGCACACAAGACATTTATAAGCTAAGGAGAATAGGACAAGACAATCCTGCTAATGATGTTACCTAATCTGGTAATGAAATGTTCAGAAACTAAATTGAAACAAGCTTGGAGAGCAAATGACTGCCAAAATCTAAAACCCAAGCTACAAATATTTTCTATTATTTCAGTTATATGGGCGTAAACTGCTTAAACATGCCCTTCATTGGGAGACCTTTGTAATCAGACAGTCATTGACCTGTGAACAATTACACTTCTTCCATGAGTGCCTCCGAAAGAAAACACTACCAAAAAGCATATGCTACAGACTTCCAATTAACCACCCACAAGCATGGAAACTAGCCTACAAAAACAGGTGTAAAATGCTTCAGTTCATGATTACTGATGCACAAAATAATCTGGAGAAATACCAATGCATCATTAACAAACAAAAAACTGAATAGCGCAATTGGACAAGATCTCACAGAAAAATTGGAAAACACAATCAACATGATATCTGACAAACTCCAGACCAGAAAACATGACGTCCTAAGAAAGAAATTAGCAAAGATTACTCCTAAACAGCAAGATGACAATTCAAATTCATGGATCAAAAATTTGTCCAGTAGACCATTATCTGAAGATGAAAAGGCCGTCCTCATAAAAGGCCTTGATTTCAACTACAAAACTACAAAATCAATTTCAATGATTGTTAACCAATTCTA
The DNA here is from genome assembly GCF_028640845.1 of Ahaetulla prasina. Lineage (NCBI taxonomy): Eukaryota > Metazoa > Chordata > Lepidosauria > Squamata > Colubridae > Ahaetulla > Ahaetulla prasina. The sequence continues at coordinate 53,403,293 of NC_080542.1, read as the reverse complement.
TGTGGGACAAACAGGAAGGCAACTGAAAACAAAGGTTCATAAATATCTGCTAGCAGTTAAACAGCATAACCAGGGGTGAAATCCAGCTGGTTCTATCCGGCTTAGGTGAACCAGTAGCGGTGGCTGCAGGAGGCTCTACCCATCCGTGTGGACATCATGATTTCCCTTTTTGCAACATTTTAAGCCCTCTGTGCATGCTCAGAAGGCTTTGCGCATGCGCAGATGACAGCGCTCATACATTGGTAAACCAATAGGGAAGGTAAATAAATTTCACCCCTGGGCATAACCAAAAATCCCTGATCTCAAACTACCTTGATAATAAACATTAACAGTTTGATTGGGAAGGAACAAAAATCATTAGCCATCCTAATACCTGCCACACACGTGAATTTATTGAAGCCTGGTATTCTACTAAAGGAGCAATTAACAAGCATATTGACCTAGATCCAACATATGAATATATAATAACTCATTCAAACAACTAACAAGAGAACCAATCAGCTGCACAGAATTTAAATGTAGCTTCAAAAGAACAATCAATCAGATGACCAACTGACAACATGGCAAACAAGATATAAGCTAAGGAGAATAGGACAAGAAAATTCTGCTGATGACGAAATGTTCAGAAAGTAAATTGAAACAAGCTTGGAGAGCAAACCACTGCCAAAAACCATTGACTTTTATTCCATCTTTTGCCGAGTCTAGTTTGCGAAATACTTCTTTAAGGCAGGCTGATGATAGGGGATACTATATGCCCTTGTCGTACACCTCATTCTATGTTGATTTCCACTTTAAAATCATTAAAGCAAATTATTGCCATTGTTTTTTCATGTATTAATTGTACATCTTATGTAAGCAGTGTCTACATTTTGGTTGAGCAATGCCTTAACTATTGCTTGTTGGAATACTGAGTCAAACGCTTTTTCGTAGTTAATGAAAGCCATGTAAAGAGCAATGGTTGTGCCTTTCAATTACTTCCTGAATAACCTGAATGTGATCCATTGGGCTGTAGCCACTTCTGAACTCTACCTGCTCCTTTGGCTGTGCATCATTTAATGTTCTCAATAGTCTTTTTGCTATTATCTTGTAAATGACTTGTAGAAAACCTTGGTGAGAAGCCTTGTAGATGTAGAAAGCCTTGTAGATGTATTGGGCGATAGTTCTTTAAATCATCTTGGGGCCCTTTCTTGTGTATAAAAATCACTTCAGCATTTTTCCATGCATCAGGTATTTATTCTTCTCTGAGGCATCTCGAATACAGTTTTGCTAGTATCTTGTGTAAACTGTGACCACCAGCTTTCAGCATTTCAACTGTAACACATTTCCTGAAGCTTTGCCATTTTTTATTGATTTTATGGCACTTGATACTTCCTCCACTAGGATCTCTGGCATTTCTTCTTTCGTGGATGTTATTACTTTTGAGTGATTTTGCTCTTTGTATAGTTCTTGATTATAATTTTCCAATTGTTTCTAACATTTCCCATCTTGTTCTACACAGAGCTATCTTCATGTTTTAATGCAAAAACCTTTTTTCAGCTTGCATTTTCTCTTTGTTTTCTTCAATTGCCTTCAATTGCAAAAAATCCGCAATTTTTTGGAAATGTTTTCTTATGGTCTTGCAAAGTTCAAAGTTCAGTTTGTTAGTGAAAGGTATTTTTCATTGTCGTCATTTTTTTCATTAAATAGTTTCATCAGATATTTTTGACTGTACAAAGTGTTTTTCCAGTGGTGCTATGGACGTCAGTGGATTCAAGGATGGTTTTGACTATTTGTTCATTTTGGTCCATAATTTTAATCTCTTCTAAATCTTTCAATAGAGCAAAGTGAATTGATAGATTAATCTCAAAATCACTCTTCTCCTCTAACAGCTTATCACTATTTTTGTTTTTCATTATGTCTTTATCATTTTCATATGTTCCTTTCGACAGTCTATCTACACTTTAGCTTGTACCATTCTATGGTTACTTCCAATGTTAAAACAATTGATGACAGTACAATTGCAGAATATGGTTTTATTACTTGACGTGATGTAGTCAATTTTGCTGGTGTACCTAGATGGACTCTTCCATGTGCATTTTCTGCCGATTCCAATGGTCCGCATGGCTTTCTGCCTCATCGTAGCAGTAGTCTAAGTAACACCGGAGTGCAAATGGTGCTCCATAGCTACAAGGTAAGCTGCAGAACAGAGAAGCCCTCAGCTGCAAGGTTGCCTGGCACCACGGGCAAAACTGGGGCTAGCAAGAGTGCGCTGGAAATATCTCCAGGCACCCGGAGAGAGAGAACTCCCAGCCCTCAGTGGATCAGCTGATCTGCGGTCCTCGGTTAAAGGGCCCAGCAGCCATGAGGTGACCAGAGAAGGGAAGGGCTGCCTCCTATGCTGGCCATGCCCACCCCCTTCACTAGGGCTTATTTTTGGGGTAGGGCGTATATTAGGCCTACCCCCCAAAAATCAAGCTATGATTTATTTTTGTGGTAGGCCATATTTTCGGGGAAACACAGTAACTTTTTTTCCTGTAAAATGACTTCGTAATATAAAGTTCCTGTCCTTTAGCAAAATCTACTAGTCTGTCACCTCTATTATCTTCCATACAAAGTTCTGTGCCACTTCCATGAGGGCCAGTTGTTTTTTCTCTAAGTATTGTTTTCTCTATTCTTGTATTAAAGATTTTCATTAGAATTTTGTATTGTTATTTTTCTTTTCCTTGAAGGTGGGCCATATTATTATAAAACTCTTCAACCTCATCATCATTACACAGTTTGTAAATTTGGCTGATTTGAAGCTTGTATTGTTCATTCAATTGAATGATGCATTGGGCTATCACGTCTGATATACTTTCAAATTTTACTACAGAGTCTTTCAGGTTTTGGTTGATGGGAAAATCAACTCCACCACATCGTCCATTTTCAGTACCTCTAGTGTTGAGTAAATGCCCAACTAGTTCAACTAAATTTTCACCTTCTCATCGTTTTTCACATAATCCAATGATATCCCAATGCATATTGTTGTGTTCAGTCAGCAGTTTTAGTCGAGCATCTATTTTCATTGTTCAAATGTTGATTGTACCTATGTCCAAAGTCCAAAGTCAGCCTGATTTAACATGGTGATTGTTAGCACGCTCTGCCTTCAGGCAGGTGTTCCTACTGCCATGGATTCTTGCCCTAGGGCCTCTGGGGAATGAAGGCTGTTTTTGAGGTTGTATTGGCATGTGGAAGGAATAGACCATAATCTGCCACGCGGATTGGCAGATGTGAATGGTTTTAGTCTGAGGTATCTATCATGGCCTGTTTTCCCTGGGAGACCCTTTTGGACATATATATGTCCAATGACATAGCCCACAATTTCACTTACCCACACAAGCCCCTTTGCCTCATGAAGGCCCTGATCATAGAAGGAGTGAGGAGGGGGGGAAGTTATATGAAGAGATTTCTGTTTTTATTGCATATAAGAGGATTGCCTCCTCTGTGATGATTCCATTATGGTGGAAATGATATAAATCTACATTAAGCTTATGAATAGTTACACACATAGCTGTTAAAGTTTAATATTGATAGACATGCAGTTGATAAGACAAACGTGTTGTAAGTAACAGTAGCAAACAAATAGAGTAAAACTAGAGAAATTCTAGGAGCTCTGTATAGTTTTGGTTATCTCTTTATCATCTTGGCTACATTCCTCAAATTGTTAATTATTTTTAAGTAAGTAAATATTTCTTGTAAATTAGTTATAAATAAATATGTTTTTAATTAAGATGACTATTCTGTCAAAATGTTTATCTTAACTGCAGACGAATACATTTCTTATTTTATATTGTGTTATGCAAGTTATATGGTTTTAACAATGTTATATAGTACTGATGAAAATTTACTAGTTAGAATTGTTCTGGAACAGAATTGGTTGTTTTATATATTTTTAAAAAAAACATCTTATTTAATTTGAGATCTGTAGTATATAGTTATGAAATTGGTCTTTAATTCAAAGCAGTACTTTGAGATACATAATAAAAATATTATATATGCACTTCGGCAGAACAAGAATGTTTTAATGGGAGCCAGTTTGGTCTAGTGGTTAAAGCTTCAACCTAGAAATCACGACACTGATGTTCTAGTCCCATTTTAGGCATGGAAGCTGGCTGGGTGACTTTGGGCCAATCACTCTCTCTCAGCCCAACCAACCTCACAGGGTTGTGGTTGTAGGGAAACTAGAACAAGGAAGAATATGTATATATGTTTGCCACCTTGAGTTACTTAAAAGGTCTTTGGCTTGGTGCCTCCTCATGTTCTGCCATCAATTGAGGAAGGGAGGGGAGGAAAAATGGGCAATAATGATGTATTTCTTTATGATCAGAAATTGGGAGGAAGAACTGACAACTGAGGAAAAACAGAGAAGTTTGGAATCCTGTTCGTGCTGGCATCTTCAAGGCTGTTTGCTATGAGATTAGAATTTCACCAGCCCAATCACCTCAACATTTCCCAAACAGTGCCGGATTGGCAAAAATAGTATGGAAGACTATTGCTAACATAGTGTAAGCCGCCCTGAGTCTTTGGAGAAGGGCGGGATATAAATGTAAATTTAAAAAAAATTATGCATTTTGTATCTCAATGGATCTCAAAATATTTACGTTTTTATTATATATTATGTTCCAATATGTGGGCAGAGATAAAGTGAAGTACTATATTTTTTGGACTATAAGACACTCCGGACTATAAGACACACCTAGCTTTTGGGGAGGAAAACAAGAAAAAAAATCTGCCTCTGTCTGTGCCTCCCAGCAATTTTCCTCCTTGCAGCAAACATCCTGATCAGTTTGATTTAGCACAAGCAGTGATTGGTGGTTGGATCTGCCTCCTGAAATATTGTCTACCAGCTATTCCAGGCTGCAGGGATTGCCACCACCCATCGCCACCGTCATGGCCCATTGCCGCTGCTGCCTATTACTGTCTCCATTTTTGGCCCCATTTTTGGCCTCCATGCATCCCATTTTCAGCCCATTCCAGGCGGCAGGGATAGGCAGTGGTAATTCATGCCGCCTGGAAAGGGCTGAAAATGGGGTTCAGGGAAGCCAAAAATGATGCACAGAGACCAAAACAGAACTTACGGAGACTGAAAATGGGGTATGCGCAGGCGGCGATAGGCGGCAACGGTGATGGGCGGCGATGGGTGGTGAAGATCCCTGCAGCCTGAAAAAATACTGATAGACAGTATTCTGGGAGGCAGATCCAACTGTCAATCAGCTGCAAAGAGGTGAATTGCTGGGAGGCAGAGGCCAAAGGGTGGGAATGGGTGGAATTTCAGCAACCATTGCTTTTTAAGATGCACAGACATTTCCACCCACTTTGGGGAGAGGGAGTGTATCTTATACACCGAAAAATACAGTATGTTTAGTATATTTTGACATGTAGAGAGGGACATCTGAAGCTCTGTTAATTGATAATTTTATCAGATTCTATGCTCTTCATGTTAAAATTAGGAGTTTTTGACCAAAAATGTTGATGAAAAAGTCCTGACACAGAAGTAGTTCTTCTTTAACCCTACTAGGACAAGATCACACTGTTTTGGCTAACTGAGTCCAGGTATCAAAATTAGGGATATCAAAATCCCTGAGGTAGGTTAGGGATTTTCTATTCCTTGCAGGAAAGATGAACCCATAATGCTGGATTTCATAAAAAGACTGTAGGATATATTAGTTGTCCCTGTCAAATTTGGAATGTAGCCAATTTCTTTGCCAAGCAACCTAGAATCCTCAAAGGATTGCTGGGGGTGGAAATGGAGAGAAGCATAAAACACAAAAATAGTTTGCTGTGGGTGGAAAATGCTAGATGAACATATAAGATGTGTGATTTTATGAAGAAACTGTGAAATAAGCTGCATCATAGCATAAAGATATAAGGATAAATCTGTAATTGTTAGGTCCGTCTCCTCACCTTTAAGGGCATGTTGTGCCTTTTTGTGAGGTAATTTTCTAAGACAAATGGCTGGAAATAATAGAATTGGTGTGAGAATCTGATAAGAAAATGTCATGCTGGAAAAACACCACCATTTTAAAACATAGATTATTCTGCAGACAAGTACAGTGTTTTCTTCAACAGATTTTATATAATCACTTGCAATATTTCTACAGAAAATGTATTGTGTCATCTGCAATGTTTCTATAGAAAAATTGCTGTGTAAAATGGATATTAAATGGGAGAGCTTATGCTGAACAACTAAAATCCTTGCTTAAACTGGTACAGTTTTTCAAGGCATACAAATATCTTTTTTTTTTAAAGTTTTATTTTTACAATCATATCAAATAATTCATCCAATGTACAGTTATATACAATTAGTCGGGCTTGCCCAGTCACCACCCCCCTTTTTAACACTCTTCCCTCTTCTACCTTCTTTTACTTTCCAAACCTTCCTCTCCTTCTCTTATCTACATCCTCTCCTCCCTCCACCTAGGCATACAAATATCTTGAATAAGGGAATAAATAGAAATATACCATGGAAAAATCTTAAATGCTCTTGTATTTATAGGTATCATATGAGTCTGACCTGGAATTTCAGTAACTGCTTCTAATTTAAAAACTCATATGCAGTTACATGAAATTCGGAGATGGATTCTTCTGATGTTTCATCCTGTTTGCTCTTGTCTAGGACTTCTTATCAGAAGGTTTTGCAGGAAATGTTTTATATTAACTAATCATTAACCTTATAAGCTGGTTTATGTTATTGGGTTAGAAAAATAAGCTGTAAATTAAATGGTGCATGTAATGAAAAAAAAAATCTTACAACTGTGGCCTGGTTGGAACATTTTGTGTACCTTAAGGCTTTATAGATCTTGAACTCCACAATCATAAAATTGGTTGCTGAGACAGTAACTGTAAGAAAATCAAAGGAAAATCAAAGGAATAGATTTAACATGAACCTTTAAATACTTGTACCAAAGAAGGAATGTTGAGAAATTATAAGAAAACTTGCTTCAATTTATGGGTTGGCAAATCCTAATGAAACAATCAAAGTTCAACCAAACTGATTGAACCTGGGGGTCTTAACAACCAGTTAATTTGTTTGTTTGTAAAAACAAACTCAAAAGCAATAAAACCAAAACTTGGTGCCATGACTAAAATTCTTCCGTAATTAACAAATGTAATTGCTGGGCTCTAACCTTAGCCTTTTTCTTGGGGGAAGTGAGATCTTGGGGGAAGAGAGAGCTTTTTATGGTCTTCAAGAAGATTGTGAGAAGTGCAAATTTCAGGTGAATCAACAGGAGATATGTTGAACAATAAAAGAGCCTTTATTATATCTATAAGCTTTTGCAAAAGCGGATCCTCTGAGCTAAATGTGGTAGCTGAGTAGGGGACAATGAGAAAAAGGAATACATGTCTTTTATATACTTTTTGACATCATCAAGACCAGGCCTTTATCACTGCCTATTTTGGGTTCACAATCTAATTATTTCCTTACATGGTTATATGGCTATATCCCTGTGGTGAAATCTACTTACCCTTCCTACCATTTTGGAAGTGCACACACCGCACACGCTTGTGGCCATCATCAGGTCCAATTTTTGTTCCTCTGCTCATGCACAAAGCCTTCTGTGCATGCGCAGAGGGTCAAAAACGGGTTACTTCCTGGTTTTAACAATGATGTCCGGGCAAGTGGGTGGAGCCTTGCGCTGCCGCCGCTACCAGTTCACGAACCCACACTCAACCTCCACTACTGGTTCACGCAAGCTGGACAGAACTGGCAGGATTTCACCACTGCTATATCCTCTAAAAAGGGTAAAAGGATGGGGGACCTGCCAGAGGGAAGAGAATTCCATAGAATAGGGCAGTTATAATTATAAGTAGGAATTATTTATATCAGCTACAAGTAGACTGAAGCAGTCATGTGTGCTTATTTATTTTTCAGATTTATATTCCACCCTTCGTTGAATATTTGTACATAATTAAAAATGAACATACCCTAATCATAAAAATCATAAAAATGTTTTACTTTCATTCATACTGGGTAACTCATATTAACATTTAAAGTAAGATAGTACATTCTAGAATACTATTTTATGAAATTTAATTGTACATAATTAAAAATGAACATACCCTAATCATAAAAATCATAAAAATGTTTTACTTTCATTCATACTGGGTAACTCATATTAACATTTAAAGTAAGATAGTACATTCTAGAATACTATTTTATGAAGATATTGTTTGTTAAAAGAGCATATTTGAAGAGTCGGTAAATAAATAATAAATGCAGAATTTTACATTCTTTACTTAGAATGTAACATATTTAAAATTGTCAAGGAATGGGGGAAATTTCAGATGTCCGTTTCTTAGCCTGGCAAATGCCTTTTCATCAAGACCTGCCATTTATTGGCCCAAAGCTTGCCCTAGACTTTCTGCTGATTCATCCTGAAACTTCCTTAGCTCATAATTGCTGACGCTACTGGAAGAATACTATATGCCTGCATTTGAGTTTCAAAATATATTTAGTTATGAACTGCTATGGAAAATACTTTGTTTTATAGATATTTTGGAAATGTATGAATAAAGGTAGCCCTCCACTTACAACATTTCATTTAATGACTGTTCAAAGTTACAACGGTGCTGAAAAAAAAATAACTTATGACCATTTTTTACACTTAGAACCTTTGCAGCATCCCCATGGTCATATAATAAAGATTTGGACACTTGGCAACTGAATCATATTTATGATGGTTGCAGTGTCCCAGCATCATATGATCTACTTTTACAACTTTCTAACAAGTAAAAACAATGTGGAAGCCAGATTCACTTAGCCACCATGTTATTAATTTAACAACTGCAGTGATTCACTTAACAACTATGGTAAGGAAGATTGTAAAATGGTGCAAAATTCAATAAATGTCTCACTTAGCAACAGAAATTATGGGCTCAAGTGTGATTGTAAGTTGAGGACAAGAGGCACATTTTGTAAATTTTTAGTTTAAAATAAGTTCTTGTTTGTTAAAGTGATATATGAAATAGGTATGCAATCACAAAACAGGCTTAAAATTCTGAAAAATGCTAAAATGCATGCTCTTGTCACTTCCCGTTTGGATTATTGCAATGCTCTCTACATGGGGCTGCCCTTGAAGTGCACCCGGAGGCTGCAGCTAGTCCAGAACGCAGCTGCGCGGGTAATAGTGGGAGCAACTCGTTGCTCTCATGTAACACCAATCCTGCGCGGCTTGCACTGGCTTCCTGTGGTCTTTCGGGTGCACTTTAAGATTTTGGTTACCACCTTTAAAGCGCTCCATGGCTTTGGGCCCGGGTACTTACGGGACCGCCTGCTGTTACCTCATGCCTCCCACCGACCCGTACGCTCACACAGAGAGGGTCTTCTCAGGGTGCCGTCCGCCAAACAATGTCGGCTGGCGGCCCCCAGGGGCAGGGCCTTCTCTGTGGGAGCTCCTACGCTCTGGAACGAACTTCCCCCTGATCTTCGGACCTTTCGCCGTGAGCTGAAAACACACTTATTTATTCAAGCGGGACTGGCTTAATAGTTTTATTAAATTTTAATTGAGGTTTTATTATTTTAGGGTTTTGAATTTTAAATTTTAAATTTTTTAATGTTGGCCATTTTTCTAATATGCTCTGTTTTTAGTTTGGTGTTTTAATTGTATATTTATCGTGTTTTTTATCTTCTGGCTGTACACCGCCCTGAGTCCTTCGGGAGAAGGGCGGTATAAAAATTTAATAAAATAAATAAATAAAAATAAACCGGTAGCAACGGCAGCGCAAGGCTCCACCCATTGGCTCGGTCGTTATTACTTCCTGGTTTTAACCAGGAAGTAACCTGTTTTTTATCCTCTGCATATGCACAGAAGAGTTTGCACATGCTCAGAGAATCCCCACACGCATGTGATGCACGCAGGGCAAGTGCACTTCTGAACCAGTAGGGAAGGTAAGTAGATTTCACCCCTGGTTTGTATTCTCTTAATTGTTTTTCTCTTTCACCTCTCTTACCTTACCCACAGCTATGCCTTTCCATAGAAGAAGCTACCATTGGCCTATAACAGGTTTTTAACTCTCATATTCAGGACCACAAGCAAGATTTTATTTGCTTATAGTGTGCTACACCAGCGCATAAACATTCACTTGCTTTCTCTTTCCATATCAATCTCCCTCAACCTGAATGCTTCCCAGAAGCGCATACCTCAAATCCCAAACTTTTAGCAATGATTGTGCTGGCTTGGGAATTGGTCCAGATCAGTATAGTGCCCAAATACAGCAAAGTTGCTCAGACTATCATTTTCTCATATTTGGGTTTCAGTCAGCAGGTATTTTTGATACCCCAAAATATTCAATTTTGTCAAAATTTTATTGCATTTTTCTTTCTTTGGCAGCAGTGCTATTAATATACAAAGGAAGGTTTAATATTTTTCAACGGATAAAACAGGATCTTTTATTTTGCCTTTTGCAGATGTTAGTATCCTTAGAATGTCTTAGCATGTATCCTTAGAATGTATCCTTATAATGCTTTTGCTTAGCCTAGGGGTGTCAAACTCAAGGCCCGGGGGACAGATCTGGCCCACGGGGTGCTTAGATTTGGCCGTGTGGCCGCCCTGGAAACAGCGAAAGACCGGCTCATGGCTCCTCTGCCAGCCAAAATGAAAGCTCCATTTTCCTGCAGAGGGTTGCAGGAAGCCGTTGCAGCCAAAAACGAAGCTCGAGAGCATGTTTTCTCTGGCAGAGCACTCAGGCCACCACAGATGCCCCCAACAGGAGTGATGTTGAACTGGCCAGCCCCACCCTGGCCATGCCCACCCCATCTCCCCAAGGTCAAACATAATCCTGATGCGGCCCTCAATGAAATTGAGTTTGACACCCCTGGCTTAGCCCATTGAAAGTACTTGAAAATCTGGATAGAGGATCTATGTTCTAAACTCTGACAGAGATTTGGAATACCTATTCCAGAATGCATATGTAACAAAACTGGAAGCATTTTTTCACGAGGCATTCTCACATAAGCATAGCCAAGAATGGGCATAGGTTAGATTTAAACATCCAAGGCTATGTCAGATATAAAAAGCAGTGGAAGCAGATTGAGGAGTATTCTTCTCCATTTACAAATTGGTTTTTTTTAAAATTATTTATTTATTTATTTATTTATTTGTCAAGTACATACTAGATAATATATGTAAGTATAAGCATGAATTGAATTCATAAAATGAATACAATTAAAGGGAACATTAGGACAGGGATGGTAGGCATGCTGGTGCTTTTATGCATGCCCCTTATAGACCTCTTAGGAATGGGGTGAGGTCACAGTAGCCAGTCTAAGGTTAAAATTTTGGGGGTTTGGGGATGAAACCACAGAGTCAGGTAGTGCATTCCAGACATTGACCGTTTTGTTGCTGAAGTCATATTTTCTGCAATCAAGTTTGGTACAGTTTACCTTAAGTTTGTATCTATTGTGTGCTTGCGTATTGTGGTTGAAGCTGAAGTAGTCATTGACAGGTAGGACATTGTAGCAGGTAATCTTATGAGCTACGCTTAGGTCATAAGGTCATCACCTAATTGTGATCCAAATTGAACATTCAGAGGTGCTGAATGTGCAGTTTAGAAGGGGAAATGGAGGTCTTTCTTTCTATGAAATTGGGGATTTGATATTATGTGAAAGCAAAGCTATCACACTAAGTTTCATATATCCTTATATATGAATATACAATTTGTTATTAGTTGTCAAAACATTCCTGCAGGTTTTGGAAATGGTAATGGCTAGCTATATATTATAATTACTCACAGGCAAAATCATTACCAGGTTTTATCTGAGGAAGTGAAGAGGCATTTGATATTTTGTTGTTTATCTTACAACTATCTATAGAGATGGATAGCTTGGATTGTTATTTAGTCAGAAAGGGCCAAGACAGATATTCATGGCTGACAATTGGTATATACCAATACTCATTCATTGATGTGACCCACATTAATACTCTTTGCTTTAATACAGAATGCCTAAGGCAAGATTTTAGTTTTATGAATGTGTATGGGTTTCTTGTAGGCACATTTCTGTACAGTGAGTTCTTGATGATGACCCTGGCAAGCAATTTCCTATTCTGCTCACATGTGAATGGTACTGCAGATTTTAGTATCAATAAAATAAAGCATTCAGTATTCGATGGCATCAATAATTCAATTCAGAATACACAGCAAATTTGGAAACTACCTATTTGGCTGCCTTACCTGACTTTGGAAACCAACCAATTCATACACCATTAAATACTGCTTTTGTATTAATCCTATGCTCAGTCTAGATATTTAAGATGATTATTTAGGAATTGATGTACTGATTAGAAGGATCTCAGCACAGCTTGGCAAGATTAATCTCTTTATTTCAGACAAGAATGAGAGTGTATCTACACAGATAATTTATCCACTGTAATACATAGAATTCAAAATATTTATATATGCCTCTAATCCAGAGTTTAGGCTCTAGGTTTTTCTCTCACACATTTTTGAGTAAAAAGGATACTTGATCCTTATCTTAGTCTCCTTTGGAAGCATCTGGTTTATGTTAACATAACTGTTCTCTCCAACCTGATATCATTTCTGCCTTGCTAGAATTGAGAAAAAAAATTTCGGTGGGGGGCAGCAGGTCACCTTCTTACAAAATAATTTTGAAGACTATCAACAATGTATACCATCCTTTATTCTGCCATCTTCCTTGAAGCTTAAAATCTGTTGGTGGCAATGTAGAATATATCTTGCTAATAAATAACTTAACTTCTATTATTTACTTACTAAAATTGCCCTGCATATTCATTATAACAATCACCTGAAGTTGTCATTTATGCTTGATATATCACATGCCCAGTTATACTAATGTTTCACAAAGTCTGTTGCCTTTCATAAAAGGAAAACTAGCTTTGTCTCAGTTTGTTATATTTTATATAGAGTTGTATTAAGTTGTCATATCAAACAAAATATTGTGTTATGGAATATTTTTTTCTGCCTCCATTGTTTGTTGTGGAGTCATCTTTATATTACATAAGAATTCATAATATTTTGGTGGTTTAAATCAATGATTTTGGTTTAAGAACAGAATACTTCCACCAGTTCAACTCTACTTGAGTGGTTGATGTCATAGTTCTTATCTACTCACATTTTCTTCAAAAAGGTTTCATTTCTTGGACTCTGATGTAGCCCCAGTGATCTATGTTTGCCAGACAATAACACCGTAAAGGTTGATACATCTTTGAGATGGGCAATACTTTCTTTTTCAGTCTTCTATTTCTTATGTTTTATGTGAGTATAGTTTACTATAAACTGTTTATTTGTTGCAGAGGTTACATTCCTTATATACAACAGTAGCTTAGGGTCTCTGAGTTTTCACTAAGTTCCAGTGCTATGTTATTTTTAGACCGTGGCTCACTTTATTTCTTTCCACGGAGCCTGCTTGCTTCATTTCTGATATGCAGCTTTTGATTTCTGCCCAAAACATAGATGGAATCCTAGATCACAGCCAAACTCTTTCTGCCTAACCACTGTGGGAGGAGCTTTTGTATTTTTTAAAAACCTTATTGCTGCTACTTCAATATTCCCAGGATAGTTTTGCTGTTTGAGACGATTATGCATGTGACAGTTTGTTTTGATTGTAAATGAAGGCAGCATAGACATTATAGAGAGATGGTAAGTGTTTATTGCTTTTTAATATAAGCCATTCTCGGAATTCATGTCATATTTCTATATATGGTAGTGCTTCCCTCCCTGTTGCTATGACAACAACAGCATTGCACCATTCATCAGCTCTGTACTGGATTGCATTTCTAGCCTTTCATGTTACTCTTGAATGTTAAGGAGCACATAAGTGAATCATTCACTTAGCTATACTGCGCCATTACCTATTTGTCCCTTCTATTATTTACTCTGACAAGGTATAGTGCAAATTTAAAAAAGAAACTGTGTGATAATACTGAACTTATCTTCAGGGAGCTGTAGATTCTGTGTTCTGTATGGCAGTCCAGGAAGAAGGATTATTTAGTACTGAAGGACTTAATCGAGAGACAAGGTTGGCTTTCATTTGAGCTATCCTAAAACTGACCTTGAATTGGATTTTCTTGCTTGAAGCTATAGCAGCACCATAGGAAGCTTGGAAGCTATAGCAACACCATAGGACGATTGGTTTGGAGGATGGAACATATCAACATATGTAACTTCACATGGATGCTGGCAGCAGTGATATGGATCTAGTGACAAGGACACTAAGAGGGTGAATTGATGGGAAAGTTGCCCATGAAAATAGATTTTTTTGCTCTGTTTGGCAGAAAAATGTATTCTATTAATGAGGAAGAAGAACTGAAGTCCGTAAGTATATTAAGAGGAAAATTGATGCCTTGTTTGTACCATGGATAATCTTTTAAAATTATTTTTGGCCTGCTTCAGACCTTGTGAAAATCAGTGTAGAAAAAGAGATACTTGTCTCTTGAAAATTAATTTACAGAGACTACCAAGAGGCTGCTGTTGTCAGTCAGATGTTTCATATAGGTTTTAATTGTTTACTTGTAGCTTTATATAATGTATTTAGTTTTTTCCTCTAGAATATTTATATGAAACTCATGTTTATATGAAGCTAATAAAATAACAACTTTTACACATATACAACACACACACACATATTATGGAATCTGTAACTCTCCACATTTTTATCACCAGAAAAGGAAAAAAAACCCACTATATTAGACACTTGAAAACTTGTATGTATATCACAAGATACAACAATTTCAAGAATCATAGTTAGATATATTTATACTATAGATTTTGATATGAACAATATTTTGATTGCAGAAAACTATATTAAATATGCCCATATTATATCTTCAGAATCTGTGCTTCTACTCATCTATTTATTTGTTTATTCCTTTTTGCTTAGAATAGGAATGTATTATTCTGTTTGTGAGCTACATATATATCATGCTTTGGATTTTTTTAAAAGATTTGAGATTTTTGAAAACAAAATCTATCTGTTTTCAGCCGAATTTAGTATGCATGTTGGGAGTGATATTTCATACACGTATCAGCTTGAGAGATGAAGCCAAGTCAAAAAACCAAGATGAATTCTAATGCTTTTAACTATAAATTAGCATAAACAAACTTAACAGCTATTGTAATTCTATTATTTGAGGATTATGTAAATGGTATTAAAGATCCAACTCTAAATCAACTCACACAGAAATATAGTGATAAATTATACATGGTATTTTCCTTCACAATATTTTAGAGTTTGGAATTAATTTTTAATTTCTTTTTTTCATAGTCATTTTCCACTTAACAGCAAAAATAATTTTGTTATTGAGCAACTAAAAATATATACATTATAGACTTTATAGCTTTAAACTGGGAAGACTGTTACCTAGATTCTCCTTTCAAAATCTTTCAAAACTAAATCTCATTTTTGGACCAAGATAAACTTGGGATGTTGTTTCTGCCAGTTACCCCTGCTAGCCAATTATTATTGTATATTCATTGTATATATTTGCTAAACACTGGAGTTATCATATTACTATTTACTGTGATGTTGAAATAGTTAGAATCACTGAAAAAAATTCTATACTCACCCAAGTCTTTTCTCATTGGAGTTCCATTACCTATAAAAGTGACCTTGATTATCACAACTTTCACTGTTATCCCTAGATCCTTTGATTCTCCATGATAATGAAGTTGCTAGTGTGTCAAGTTCTCTTGACTTTTTCAGATTTATATATGTTATTAGATCAGAAGGAAAATAGGAGAACTGTTGTCCCTTGCAGTTCTGTGCTCAACTTTCATCTATATACACTTTTAAAAATTTTATATTAGTAAATATATTCAAAAGAACCAATCCCAATATAACTCCTTAGTGGATTACATTGTTTATTTCTGCCTAAAATCTGACCATTACACTATTTGTATTTTCTGATCTTTTAAAGATTTAATAATTCTGTATCAGTTCAGGAGCTCAGATCTTTGAATATTATGTAAAAAATTGAGGTGCATTCCTTTAGAATCATTACACTGTCTAGAGGTCTTATTTAGTGTCGCATCTTTAGGAGCTAAAAATTGTAAATATCACATAGCTAAATTTAAAGATAAGATACATGATGATATAATATTTGTGGATTGCAGTTTCTAGTTTTTATTCTAAATTGATCAAGAATATTTATAAATTTTGAGAAATATAATAATGAAAGAATAATTAAATGGAAAATAATTATTTCAAATAATACTGTGAGCTTGAGTGAAACTCAACTGTATGCAAAATAAGAATAATGTAGCATGTGCTGTACTGATTTGGAGGAAATGCCTTCCCTGCTTGATTGGATTAATCTTCTCTAGGAACTAGGATAGATAACATTAATCCCATTTTAAAAATGTGGGGCTGACCCATCTATATTTCAAAGTATATTTGAAATATCACTGTGTTGATTTATTTCTCGAATCATGAAACTACATTGGCAGAAAACCAACAACTATTTAGAGTTTGCTGATCCACTAATGATAGTATTGTATTACATAATTTGGATGGAAAAAAATCTACCAGGCCTAAAGCTTTACTCTACAGCAGTGCTCCCCAATCTTTATGGCTTGGCAGCCTGATGGGGGTGGGGAAGAGGGAAATTGGCCCGTGCAAGTTGAGTTGCGTGGGTTGTGCCAGCCTGCTGATTGCAGCATTCGAGTTGTGCTTGTGTGTGCCAACCTGCCACTTGCGGCAGTTGAACTGCACTCGTGCACGCTGGCCTGCCACTTGCTCTGATTGAGCTGTATGCACACACTGGCCAGCGACTCACATGGCCAGGTTCTGAACAGGTTATGGCCCGACAATAGATTACACAGAGTAGACATGCTTTAAATCCTCTCTCCAAAGAATTGTCCTCTATTGGGATAAGGAGATATGGTGAAGATTAACTCTATTAGTGTTTTGTGCTAAATGCCTCCAGCCTTAGAGGGGACAGCTTTACATAAGAATCAGATCGCTCTTGAGTTTATGGGCAATTCAGGAAAGAAACGTTTCCTTCAATCCAATGAGTATGCTGAGGATTTTGAGGAAACCAGGTATCGATTTGAATGTTTACAGGACATTGCAGGATGAAAGCAGACAAACAGGAATTTTGAAGGGTCATCATCTGGCACACTGAAGAGGAAAGTCACTATAGGTTGTGTGGAAGGAGAGCGAGGGAGATTGAGCCAAAGTTTTAAGGCAGATGAAAAAAGTAGAATAGAATAGAACAGAACAGAACAGAACAGAACAGAACAGAACAGAACAGAACAGAATAGAATAGAATAGAATAGAATTTTTTTATTGGCCAAGTGTGATTGGACACACAAGGAATTTGTCTTGGTGCATATGCTCTCAGTGAACATAAAAGAAAAGATACCTTCATTAAGGTACAACATCTACAACACAAATGATGGTCAATGTATCAATATAAATCCTAAGGATTGCCAGCAACAAAGTTACGGTCTTACAGTCATAAATGGAAAGAGATTGGTGATGGGAACGATGAGAAGATTAATAGTAGTGCAGATTTAGGAAATAGTTTGACAGTGTTGAGGGAATTATTTGTTTAGCAGAGTGATGGCCTCCGGGAAAAAACTGTTCTTGTATCTAGTTGTTCTGGTGTGCAGTGCTCTATAGCGTCGTTTTGAGGGTAGGAGTTGAAACAGTTTATGTCTTGGATGTGAGGGATCTGTAAATATTTTTACATAAAGATGAAAAAAGTATCTGTATTTATAAGAGGCAAAGCTACAGTCAGCTTTGCAACTCTTCCATATCTTGCAGAAGAGTGACGCTTTGAGTCAGGAGGCCCACCTGCATTAGCTAGTGTGGTCATATGGGGTCTTTGCCAAAATTCAGTATGATGCTTTCCAGAAAGAACTCAGGAAGAACTGCCCTTGAAAGAGGGGCAGCTGTGACTAGATAACCACACCTCAGATTTAGTTGCAGGTTACCTTGGGCTGGACTCATTGATACTAGTATTAATGCTGTCAAAGGAGAATTTTGCCCCGGGAGTGAGTTCCAACAACAATCCAGCTTTGGATGCATTAGCTTGGCATGCACTTATAATAGGATCATGGCCAGACCACACTTCTGCTATTCCTAGAAAAGCCGGTATAAAAACAGCAGCAGCCCTATCAGTTTTATTCATGAGTGGCATCATATAGATTGATTTAATAACTATGAAGATCATTACATCACAAAATCTGAACATTTTTGTAGAGAGCATTTCTCCTTTTTTTAAATCCTATTTATTGTTTCTCTACAAATGTATTAGATGTACTCTAATTTTTTTTAAAAAATTCACATATTTCCAAAATACTTTTTTTCAAAGTAAGTTGTACAAACTAAATAAAAAATAGGAATGGTAGTATATTAATGTTTATTCATTATTAAATATAATAATTGCAATATGTAAATATCTTACAAGGCATGAATTTGGTGAGCCGTAAGTAGTATATGCTTTGTCATCTATGTTTTGTTCCATATTATTACATTCTCTTACAGAAAAGAATTCATTCTATTGTTCAGGGGATTTTGATTTAGACACTGAAAATGGTTATAGCCTGGAAAGTTCTGCCAATTATTAGACTTTGTAGTATCTTTTAGTAAAGCTGTAATGATTATATAATGCAACGAGTAAATTAGCTCTTCTGTATATAATATCTAAATTGGCTTTTAAAGGGGTATATTTACAGCAGTTTGTGGGGCAGTTGTATGAAATGGCACATCTTTATTGTAATAAAAGTTTCTTTCTAATCTGCTTCTAACTGTTTTGCAGAGAAACATCATTGTTTTTAAGATCAGTGAATTTTGATAGATACATGATTATGTCAACAAAAATAGAATAATAAAAATGATGGTATTGAAAGTATCCATTTGGTCATCAAGTCCACCTTGTATTCCACACAGGAAGCCTAATTAATCAATCTGGTAGCAAGGTGTTTAGCAAGAGGCTGATTGATTGAACTGCTCTTACTGTTTTACTTTTTTTCAATATCCTTGTTGAAAATGATTATCCTTATTATTTTTCTCCATAAATTTAGCTACTGCAGTATTCTGTTATAATCAATAGAGAGGTTCATCAATAGGTGAAGCTCTGTGAGACATATTAAATAAGAGGCTAAAGATTAGGATTTCAGAAAGCTCTGAGCTTTACATAATGTTTGGGGGAAAATCAAGAGCCTGATCCATTTCAGATGTTTTTATAAGGACATAAGTTTTTGTAAGCTATAGGTCGTTTCATCAGATACATGGATAGATTGGTATAAGATATAAATTGGAATGAAGTGGGAGAGAAAAAAGGGAAGACAGCTTAATTATAAAGATGCAACTCATCATTACATCATTACATCATTTACAGATGTAACTCATTGAGGTAATGAGGTAAAACTCATTGTGTTGAGGCTTTTTGAGAACTTTTGAAACTTTTTGATATGCTTGAGTTCAGCATTGCCTCATCTGGTAGTGCTGCTAAAATCCCCCCCTCCTTCCCCCAAACAAATGATCACTTTAAATCTATAGTTGAGTGTCCTGGGAGGTTGAAATGCTGTGATGCTATTCTTTTCCCCTTGTTTCAGGCTTGATGTCAAACTTGTGTCTGTTAATTATTTTATGCAATATTTGTCCTATGTAGTGTTTAGAAGGGATTGTTGGCAGTTGACGGCCCAAATCGCATTAGAGGCAGAATGTGTACAGGGGAGGTGTTGTAGAGTCTAGTACTTGTGTTAACATCATTGCTGCTCCTTCTTGTTTGTGAGAATCTGCTTGAGACATATTAAATAACTACTTATATGACAATTCAGTACCTAAGCAAATGCAGTGTCATTGCTCAGTATGGGTTGTAGCTTATTAATATTGCATTTGAGTGGTTTGAGCTGTAGATTATAAATGACAAACGATGCTGTTAGTTTGTTCTGGTATTTTAGAGGTGGGGTTATAAGAGAGATCAAGTGTTTAACAGGCTTTATCTGGGAATCTGGATCTATTGATTTGTTTATCAAACATGTTAGATTGGTAGTTTAGACTCCTGAATGCCTGGTTTGATTCCAATAATTGAACATTTCTATCAAGTAGATCAGAACAAATGCCATTGTAATTTAGAGCCTGGCTATAGATGTTCTGGATGGAAGTTAGAAGCATATAGATATGCATTATGTCTTTATAAAAACATCTGAAAGTTGGATCAAACTCCTAATTCCTCTCCTAAACATTATGTAAATCTCAGAACTTTATAAAATTCTAATCTTTAACTCTTATTTAATATGTCTCACAGAGCTTCACCTGTTAGTGCCCTCACTACTGATTATAACGGAATACTGCAGCAACTAAATTTATGGAGAAAAATAATAAGGATGAAGGTTTTCAACAAGCGCATTGAAAAGTGTCATTAGTGGTTGTATATTGATGGCTTGAAATTGACGATTGTGCAGGGTATTGTTTTATAGTTTATCAATATCTATAGTAGCTAAAATAATGCTGTATCATTAGCATATCGAAAATTGTTGATATTTCTTCCACCAATCTTTACCTCAATTTGGGATTTTTCAAGACCTAGCTTCTCTTCATCATTTTGAGATACAGATAATTTTGTTGCACTCCTTTCTCTGTCTTAAATTAATTGGTTTCTCCATATGGAGTTTGTACAGAAGCTTTCTAATTTGTTTACAGTGATTATATCAACTTGACCAGATGTGCTGGTACCCTCAGGTCTTGTAGGGCTCTCCATAGCTTCTCATGATCAACACAATTGAAAGCTTTATAGTAGTCAATGAAGCACATGTAAATGTTCTTTTGATATTCATGAGAATTTTCCATGATCCAGTGCAGAGTTGCAATATGACTCCATCAGAAGCCAGCCTGGATAATTCCCTTTCGATGGTTAGTTGTATAATTTTTAGCAAAACCTTGCTGATGTGAGGGATGAAAGCAATTGTATGATAATTTATTTTTCGGGTCACCCTTTTTCGGCAGTGAAATTAACATTGAGCATTTCAATCCCATGCCAGCGTTGGTTTCCCAGATTTTCTGACACAAGTCTCTCATGACTCTGGTTAATATCGGTCTCAGTAATTCTTCAAGTATGGTGTCAACCTCTGGAGTCTTGTTTGATTGTTGGTTCATAGCCCACATGATCTCTTCCTCAAGGATGATTGGTTCTATTTCTACTTCTCTTTCCTTGTCATTTTTGCTACCTGCGTATAACTCTTCTGTATATTCTCACGTATTCTTGAAACCTAGTTGGTTAGATAGTTCTTTCCCTTGCATGTTTTTAATGATGCCTTTACAAGCCATAAATTATGCTTGGATCTTTTTGAGTTGCATAAATGCATTTCAAATAAGACCCTTCATGTAGTCCACTTCAAGCTGTTTATATTGCTCATCCCAGTAAACTTCATTATCCTTCCTTGCTGCCCTCTGGAAAGCTGCATTCAATGTTCTTATTTCTTCCTGTTTGCCTGCTGCTTTGGCTGCTTTTTTTTTTTTTTTTTTTTTGCTCAGTCATTTTGATGGTTTCATCTGAGAGCCACTTGTACTTTTTCTCTGGCTTCTTGTGTTATATGTGTTCTTCTGCAGTACCAGTAATGGTGGTTTGAATTTCTGCCACAGTTCATCGGGAAGGAAATTCAGTGTTCAGTAGTTCAAACTTATTTGTACCTCTATAGTAGGGATTTTGGTGACATCAAACTTCTTTGGAGGCACTGCTTTTTTTGATGGTGCATAATTTGACTTTAATCTTTGCCATTAACAATTCATTATCTGAACAACAATTGGATATGTCTTAATAGCAAGGACTGAGCTGCTTTATTGATGATTGCATGGGACATAGTCAATTTGATTATAGTGAAAGTCCCAGTGTATAAGTGGTCCTTGTGCTGTTTGAACCATGTATTCATGATCCTAAATCTGTTTTCTTGGCAAAATTGTAACCAATCACTTGCATCATTTCTCTCACTTATCCAAAATGACCAGTGATGGCTGTCTCCACTTGTTTGCCAACTTTTGTATTAAAATTGCCTAAGATGTAAACAATGTCTGTTTATGCCATTGTTTCTTGGACCAGGGCATAAAAGTCCTCCATTTCAATTATATTTAATTATAATAATATGGATTATTAGAAAAACCATGATTTAAGCAAATCTTATTTAGTATTAAGTGAATGTAGATAATACCTATGATATTATTGTCTAAGTTTCATTTTCATCTACTACTTGGGAAACATTTGCAAAATTTAGCATTTAAAAAATCTTGAGACATCCTTTCTTAGAATATCCATTTATTTTCCTTTAAAATAACATGTCAAATTTCAAAAGCAGAAATCAAGTTGATAAATCAGGCCCGAGACAATGATATATTATCATCATTACCGTTATCATCTTAGTGCAGGAAACATTTAACTATACATTGTTCAGTGCATCCATTTTCTTCGATGACCAATTATCATCTTTATAAAAGAAATATTATAGACTCTTATGGTTCTTCTAATCCATATAAAAGTTTCCTTCCCCAGGAAAAAAAGTATATTTGGCACATTGACAGTTCTATCAATCCAGGCTTCTTGAAACCATATCAACATATCTGAATTTAATTCTGATGAACCTCATTCTATTTTTCTTTGCTTTCATTTTTTAATTATTTTAACTTTGTGCTATATGCCACTCTCTCCAGATGCTGATCACCATCTGTAAGAACTGTACATATTTACAAATATGCTTTTCCTTGAATACAGACATGGGAATCAGGCAGAGAAATGGTTCTCACACATACACATTACTATAAACGTAACAAGGCTTTTACTCCAAAATAGTACAAGTAGATCTCAACTTAGCAACAGTTCATTTAGTGACCACTCAAAGTTACAACAACACTAAAAAAGTGACTTATAACCATTTTTCACAGTTACGACCATTGCAGCATCCCCATGGTCATGTGATCAAAATTGAGAAACTTGGCAACTGGCTCAAATAATGACAGTTGGCAGTGTTCCAGGTTCGTGTGATCATTTAACAACCAGGTTACTAATTTAACAACTGCAGTGATTCACTTAACAACTGTGGCAAGAAAGGTTGTAAAATGGGACAAAACTAACTTAACAAATGTCTCCCAATAGAAATTTTGGGCTCAATTGTGGTCGTAAGTCGAGGATTACCTGTAATTGCCTTTACAGAAATGAATATGCAATTAATTTACACCAATGTGGTCTCTGGAAAAAAAGAGACACATCTAGGTCATGGGTCCCCAGCCTGTGGGCCGTGGTCTACTATCATGCCATGGCTTTTTCACAACCGGGCTGCGGCATTTGTAGCACAGCTTGCAGCCCTACCTGTTACTCATGCAGTTCTGCCTGCTGCTTACATATGTGCACGTGCCCCTCCACAAAACCATTGGCCCCAACCTCTGTGCTGGGCCACCAACCCAGAAAGGTTGGGGAATGCTGATCTAGGTAACCAATCTTGGTAAAGCTCCTACAGGGCACTTGTTAGGACTACTAATCTAAGTTGCTTTTACTTCATCCGAAGGTTTCTCTACTTTTCTGGAGCATGCTGTAGTCACATTATTTACATTTTTAGCTGGCAACAAGTAGGACTTCCACAGAGCAGATGGTTCCTGGATGTTTTCTCTCTCACTGAAGAGTTTCATGAGAAGATCTGTTCTAGAGATACATTTACCACAAGTCATCTGGCTGGTGGGTTCTCTGCAGTCCATTATGAAGATACAGATAATGTGGGAAATTAGGTTCCTGAGAGGCTTATTTGGAATAAGAGATGCCAACTGTTTGTTCAACTCAGCTTCAAAGAGATCACCCTGAAGCAAACAGTCATCAGTATCTGGCAAAAAAATCAAGTGAAGAGAGAACAGAGATGGTTTGTTCCTGATGCTCCTAATGTATCACATGAGACAATGTTATATAAGATGAGAGTTCATTCAAAGTAGGAATTCTGGATTTGCTCTTTCCAATTACTAAGGGGCTGAACAGGTTTTCCTTTCTTGATTCCTGAGATTCAAGTTCTTTCTTTAAAACATTATCTTGTTTTGTCCATTCTGAGTACTTTCCTGCTCACTCATTACACCAAGCTTTATATGGCTGGGCAATGGCCATTGCTGATCTGTTGGCAGTTTTCAGATTAATGACCACTTTTCCAGCAAGATTCTCTGCACCATCATCCACTACAATAGAAGCAGTTAAGTTTAGTTGGAAGATGGAAAATAGAGCACTTCTGTTAGGAAAAAAGGTCCTGCTTGATGAAGCCTGTTAAGGGAAGCAATCTTCTGAGATTCTAGTCGCCTTGCAAGTTTCTCCTATTTTTCAGCCATGGTGTGTGAAACAGGTTTTCCTTGCTCTCCTACAAGTTTTCCAGTGGCTTTTCCTGAGCAACTTAAGAAATATTTCTTTTTCCCCTTGGATTTTTTCCAAGCCAATGATCTTGTTTTAACCTTTTCAGATGACTTTTAGTCCTCAGGATGATGTTACCAGAAGCTTCTGAAATTTCTGCAGGCAATTCCTTTTAGATTCTAACTCTTAATATAACAACAGAGTTGGAAGGGACCTTGGAGGCCTTCTAGTCCAATACCTGCCCAGGCAGGAAACCCTACACCATCTCAGACAGATGGTTATCCAACATTTTCTTAAAAATTTCCAGTGTTGGAGCATTAATAACTTCTGCAGGCAAGTCGTTCCACTTATTAATTGTTCTAACTGTCAGGAAATTTCTCCTTAATTCTAAGTTGCTTCTTTCTTTGATCAGTTTCCACCCATTGCTTCTTGTTCTACCCTCAGGTGCTTTGGAGAACAGCCCGACTCCCTCTTCTTTGTGGCAACCCCTGAGATATTGGAACACAGCTATCATGTCTCCCCTAGTCCTTCTTTTCATTAAACTAGGCATACCGAGTTCTTGCAACCGTTCTTCATATGTTTGAATCTTCTCTTCATTTTCTGCTATTTTTGCTTTGAGAGCCAACTGTAGCAATTTGGCTAACTTGCACAGCTTCTCCAGCTCATTTTTATCAGGCCACTTCACACCCACATATTCATCAGGAATCGGTTAACTTAATCTACTGACTGATCTGAAAATATGTAGTCTATGTTTATAAAACCGGGTACCTAAATGAGTACATCTGTGAGTCACCAAGAGTGAGAGAGTAATAGAATGTACAATTTTTCCAGGGAAAACATTCTCTATGTTGCTGCAATTTAGTTTCCTGGTTTCTAGTACTTTCATTACTTCATCCTTCCCAGTTTCCCAAAGTTCCTCATTCTTTGGTCAGAAAGAGGAAAAAGGAGAGGAAAAAGAAAACAGATTTCTTTTTTCACAGGTAGTAAATGTTTCAGGTGGAACAAATAACTGAGTTTGTTGGATATAAATCAATTTATCCAATTATAATTAAATGTGGTGTACAGTTCAATCCGGTACCCATTTACCCAGGATTAGTTCCAATTACTCTTAAACAGAAATATATCAGATTGCACAATGGATATTAAATAATTACTGCAGGAGATCATCTTGACATTTGAATGATTAGATAATATCTGCCAAGGGAAAATGATGTAAACTGTCTTGTTTGGGTTAGGGTTAGGGTATAACCTTTATACAGGAGTTTGAAAACTAGAACCATATTGCTACCAATGGTGTAATATGGAATTCCATGGTGGAATTCTAACTAAGAAAGCGAGTAGCATTCGCCACAGAAATATGTGGTTGTTACACAAATCAGATTTCATTCATGATTTATACCGCAACATGCTGCTTTCCATACAAGATTGAAACCACAGATCATAGAATTCCTGGCTAAAGATTATCTAGAAGGTATCAGATTGGCCAAGGCTGGACTACTTACTATAATCTTTATATTAAAATTTAAAATGAAATTCTTTAAATTATAAATGTTTCTACTATTTTTTGCTAACTCATGTGAAAAATAACTGAGAATGACAGTTAAAATCTCAGTTATTACAAATCATAAAATGGAGAACTACTCTGAATTCCAAACCTTTAGCTACCTTAATGAGACCTGCTAGTCTACATTGCCTAGACTTAGCAATTAGAATACTGGACTGAGTGACCAATAGTTCCAAAGAGGCAAATCTCAAAAAGACAAAGATTATTTTGTAAAGATGGGAGGAACCCATGTCGTTATGGGGGGAAGAGCTTTCTATCTGAGAGTTTATCATCTTTGGTTTTAGATGGGGTTGCACTACCCCAGGCAGATCTGATGCACTATCTGGGAGTTCTGGACTCATGGCAGAGCAGAGAGCAATTATGCCTAGGAGGGCCTTTGCTTAACTTTATGTTGTTAACTAGTTATACCCTTCCCTGGATACTAGAGGCCCTTTGCTTAGTCATTCATGCCTTGGTCATATTCTGTTTGGACTTTGCAATATGCTTTACATGGAACTATCCTTGAAAAGTATCTGGAAGCATCAGCTGCTGCAGAATATGGCCTTAGAAGCAATCTTGGGCATCCCAAGGACAGTGCATATAACACTGATGTTGGGATGAGCTGCAGTGGGTGCCAGTTTGCTTCTGGGTCCAATTCAAGACCATAGTTTTGATTTGGTTATGACTTTTAAATCTTGACATGGATTGAGGCCAGATGATCTGTGAAACTATCTTTGCCCCGTTACATCAGCCTTTCCCACTCAGTTAGGTAGGGAGGGTATGTTGTGGACCCCATCAATAAAGAATTTTGACAGTTAGCCTTTTGGAACGTCCTCCCCACAGAGGTGAGGTCTGGCCTTTCAGAAATGTCTGAAGACCTGTCTGCCATTTTAGTTGGGATTCAAGTTTCCTTGACGACCCTCCCCCATCTTTTTTCCTTTGACTTTATATTAAGACTTTGTCTTTTAATATTCATACGCAGTTTTTATATTTCTGTATTTTACTTATACGCTGCCAGAGTCAATTTCTGGGTGAGATAGGCAGTTTCTAAATTTCATAAAATAAAAATAATAAAATAAAATAAAATATAAAATAAATGAAATGAAATGAAATAAAATAAAATAATAATAATAATAAACCTATCACTTCCATGAGAGTTAATATCTGGAACTGGATACAAGAAATGATGATTTAAGAAAAATCTGTCTGGCTTAATCAATTTTATGGTGCATGCCAATGTTTGCTAAAGTAAGTGTTTTAATAAGCAATCATTAATTTGTAAATAAATCATTTACATCTCCCACAATCATGTATGTTCTGTCATTGGATTACACCCCTCCCCCCAAAACCAATCTACCTACATAAGAACTATGGAAGGATTGGAATGAATGCAGACAAAGTGTTTCAATATCTCAGGGGCTGCCACAAAGAAGAGGGACTCAAGCTATTCTCCAAAGCACCTGAAGGCAAGACAAGAAGCAATGAATGGAAACTAATCAAGAACAGAAGCAACCTAGAACTAAGGAGAAATTTCCTGACAATTAGAACAATTAATCAGTGGAACAACTTGCCTCCAGTTGTGAATGCCCCAACCCTGGAAGTTTTTTAGAAGAGATTGGAAAACCATTTTTCTGAAATGGTGTAGGGCAATGATGGCGAACCTTTTCGGCATTGAGTGCCCAAACCGGAATATGCATGCTCATCAGCTGGCTGGTCTTCGGGTTTCCAAGGTTCCGGCATGCGTGAAGATCAGCTGAATGGCATGAATGCGTGCGCTGGAAACCAGAAGAGCAGGTGGTGACGGTGCGCATGCCCGCAGAGAGGGCTCTGTGTGCCACCTCTGGCATGCGTGCCATAGGTTTGCCATCACGGGTGTAGGGCTTCCTGCCCGAGCAGGAGGTTGGACTACAAGACTCTCTTATTCTGTATTTTGTAAAGTATTCTGGAAAACTGCTTTTGGCCTACCACACTCAGTGATGTTTGAGGGACATTTGTTGATGCACTCCAACTTAACGTTGTTATACAAGACTCCAATGGAACCCTGAATTTTGTGAGGGTAGCAAGATATTTTCCTAGGCAAGACACTAGGGATGAAAAAAGAGAAGGGCATCACAAACTTTTATTATTATTTCTATAAGCTACAGTGATTTGTAACTTGCCAGTTCGATCTAACCCTTTCAATCATAATTTAAAACAATCTTTCCCTACTATGTTGGGAATTATAATTTAAGACTTTTAGAAGGCAGCAGATTAGGGAAATCAACTTTTAGGTTTTCCAGATAATTTTTTACTTGAAAAAAACACTCATTTCCCCTGCATCCCATCCCTCCCCCTCATACTTTACATACTTTTCAACAGAGTCTTAGTGTGTGTTGAAGGAAACATTTGGTTTGGTTAAATTATTATTTGCTGCAGACCATGGGAAGTTTCATTTGCCAGTGTCATCAGGCTTCAGACTTTCAGATTCCAAAATCACAAGACAAGATCTCTCTGTCCATGTGGCTCAGAACTGGGTTGAAG
This sequence comes from Ahaetulla prasina, assembly GCF_028640845.1. Lineage (NCBI taxonomy): Eukaryota > Metazoa > Chordata > Lepidosauria > Squamata > Colubridae > Ahaetulla > Ahaetulla prasina. The sequence continues at coordinate 53,374,919 of NC_080542.1, read as the reverse complement.
TAATTGGGAGTTAAAATATAGATAGCTTGCTTCCCAGCTGAGGAGTATAAGAATATCTACTAGTCAGAAATTATATTTCCATGCAGTATTATATAATTAAGAGGATGAAGCAAAGAGACATCAGGAGAAGGGCTGCATTACTAGAGTTCAGGTGTGCAGGCAAGAAAACAAATATTGAGGTGAAAGCTCCTTAGGCCTTGTGTATCTGGGATTCTCTAGAAACCAGAAACTTATGCAAGCTGGTATTACAACTTAGAGACTGCTCTTGAATTCAGAATTCAGCTACAGAGGGCATGAATTTTTTCTTAAGCTCTCTTTGAGTAAATTAAAATAACCTGTTTTAAAGTTTAAGACACTGGCTAAATTATGTTCTATACATTTGCATTATATTGAATTCCAATCACTCTCACCCAAAGTCCTGGCAACTTTATTTCCCTCTATCACTTCTCTGTTAGTAAGTCTTAGGTCCAGTATAGCTTTTTCTTTAATTCCGTCCTCTACCTTTTGGACGACAAAGTTATCAGCTTGGTTGGTTAGGAATCTGTTTGATCTCCCACTTGCAGCAGAGTTTGTCTCCCAGTTGATATCTCCCATTATTACTGCGGTATATTTCCTATATACATTCATTAAATGTTTAACAAAAAGTTCATCTATTTCTTCTGCTTGGTTGGGAGGCCTGTAGTATACACCTATAGCAATGTCATCCCCACCCCCTTTTATATTGACCCATATGGATTCTAAGAAGTTTTCATCTTTGGTTTTTCAGTAATGGTAACTATATCATATCTACCTTTATATACTAGTATTTCAAGTTCATCCTGTTTGCTCCTAAACTTTGAGAGTTTATGTATAGGCATTTGAGTCCTTTATGGATCTTGGGTATATTTCTTATATCTCCTACTTTGTAACTGAGTTTTCCATCCTTTTTATCACTCTCTACTTCACTGTGTCTTTCTTTTTTTCCTTCTCCTTCTTGTTCCCCTTTGCTCCCTACTTCCTTATATGATTGATTATCTAATGGTTTTTGCTTGTAATTAGGTTCTAAAGATCCTAAAGACTGCCTCTCCCCCCCCCCCCCAATTTCAGTTTAAAGCTCTTCTGATAAGATGAGACAGTTGTTTTTCGAATATATTCTTTCAGGTTTTTATGAGGTTCAGTCCATCTCTTGCCAGTAGCCCTTCAGGGACAAGTAGGTAATGCTAGACCATGGTCTAGGAAACCGAAGTTCTCTTGACAATACAAATTTTAAGCCGGTGGTTTGTTTCTTAAAATCCTTTGCTTTCTCATTGGATCATGGCCTTTTGTACGAAGTATATATGAAAACATCACTTATGCTCCTAATTCTTTAACTTTCTTCCCTAACTGTTTGCAATCTCTTGTTATTGATTTTAGATTCAGTGTTGAGTTACTGATCCCCAGTGTAAGAGAAGAAAGTAGATAGTAATCAATGGGGTTGATTATTTCAGTAAGGTTTTCAGTTACATCTTTGATTTTTGTTTCAGGGAAATAACATATCTCCCTAAATTGACTGTTCAGTCTGCAGACTATAGTTTCTGTTCCCCAAAGAATTGAATCTCTTATCACCAATATTTATTCCCCCCCCCCCCCGGGGAAATCTGGGATACTATTCTTCCTGTCACATGAATGCTGGGTTGTGTCTTTTTTTTTTTTTGAAACTATTGATGACTATAGGTATCTGCATCTTTTCTTCCAGGGGAGGCTATGAAAGTGATTATTTAGTTCCAGAGGGGATTCACTTAAGTAGGCTAGGTTAGATAGTAGGGGTTGTTGTTTTCTTCTAAAAGTGGCATGGTTCTATCAGTCTTCCTCTTTAGGGTCATTTTTTAAAAAGCTGTTTGCTCCCTATTGTATTTAATTTTGGTATAATCGTCTTGTTTAGGTTGGAGATTCTCATTTTGTTCATTGAGTTTCAAAATGGCTAGAGTTGCTTGTAGACCCTTTATTTTTTTTCCTAATAATTCATATAATTTATATTTGATGCATACATAGTTTGGGTCTTCTGTGGGCATAAGCTCAAATATATGGCATACTTTGTAAATAACTATAATGTCAGTATGTATTTCCATGATTATTTTTAAAAAAAAAACTATAAATAAAAAAATAAATAAAAATTATCCTAGCCTCTGGATTTCACATTTGGCTAGATAAGGGAAGGGATAGCAAAGCAATTATTAAACCAGACAGTTTACATAATACATGATATATAAACTGGATCTGTAGGTTTACCAACTACTATGATTGACATAACATGAAGAGCTAAATGAAATACAATCCATGCAATGTTTAAAGCTTATTTATCTATGATTCAATCCATATATTGCACAAAGCCCAAATCGAAACAAAAAAATGCTCAGCTGATTTCATGACAGTCAAATTCTAAACCATCGTTTACAAACCAATAGTTAGCTTCACTGACCTGGCTGCCAAAACAAAACAAGCCACAATGTGCCAAAGCATTATGAATAAGTTCAGCACATTTCAGGAGACACAGAACTTTTCACCTTTATGCTTATCATACCTGGGAATGTTATGCCCCATCTTCCTCTCACTTGCAACAAAGTATTATTATTATTATTATTATTATTATTATTATTATTATTATTATTATTATTATTATTATTATTTATTCGATTTTTATACCGCCCTTCTCCCAAAGGACTCAGGGCGGTGTACAGCCAAGGTAAAAAACAAACGGTACAATATACAATTAAAATACAGATTAAAAAACTTATTATATAGTTGGCCTAAAAACTTTAAAATATATAAAAATAAAAAAACCCTTAAAATTAATAGAGAATTTAAAACCAATAAAATTTAAGTGGCTTTCCCCTCCCAGTTATAGGGGTGTCGTAGTTGCCTTCAAGACTTAGATACTGTCAGCAAGGCAAAAACATAGAGATGACCCAATGACTCTGGAATAGACACATGGTAAAGATCAGGAAAATTGGTAGTCTTGCTAACGTTAAGGTTTCTAAGATATAATAGCACGAAATTGAGGAAGGCTCTATGGCTGTGTCCAACCCCTTAAGAGGCACCAATAGAATTCCAAGAAGAAAATTTGGGTAGCGGAGGTGGCAACATATGCCATGCTACACCCCCCCTTGCTCACTGACTCTAGTAAAGGATGCCTTGCAGTGGTGGGTTTCAAATTTTTTTACTACCGGTTCTGTGGTGTGGCTTGGTGGGTGTGGTTTGGTGGACGTCGCAGGGGAAGGATACTTTAAAATCTCCATTCCCACCCCACTCCAGGGGAAGGTTACTGTAAAATCCCCATTTCCTCCTGATTAGCTGGGACTTGGGAGGCAGAGAATAGATGGGGACGGGGCCAGTCGGAATTTTTACTACCGGTTCTCCAAACTACTCAAAATTTCCGCTACTGGTTCTCCAGAACTGGTCGGAACCTGCTGAAACCCACCTCTGATGCCTTGTACAATGGAGCCAACATTGGATATGACTATGCAGTCACTGTGTGTGTGTGTGTGTGTGTGTGTGTGTGTGTGTGTGCACATTCCAAGAGTTGTGACACCATTTTACCATGATTCCTGACATCATAGAATTGCCAGAACCATCCAAAAAATAAAAGTATTGGTCTCTTTTACAAATAATGAGATTGCTCATGATTTCATGAGATTGCTCAGACATTTGTGATTCATCTTTGGGGGTTGAGTCACAGTGTGGAATGCCATATATTTCAACTGGAAAATTATATTGTAAGACCTGGATGTCATTTTCCAGCTACTAAAATACATCAATGCAAATTACATACAGGCTAGAAAAAAGGGTAAGTGGTGGAGGAAAGAAGGTAGTGCTGGAAATTTATCTATATTAGCTGTACCTAAAACCCACTCCCCTTATTATGAGAGTAGTGCATTTGTCCAATATTATTAATAATGCATAATATTTATTCCAGAAGGTAAATTGGGATCACTTAAGATATTTTGAATTTAAAAAGGTAATCGTCCTCAGAAGACCATGATCATGATAAACAGAAACTCCCTGTGAAACATCCAGCTTTCTTCCTCCTCCCCCCAGTTTGTTTATTGCATTTATATCTTGCATTTATTGCAAGAGCTGCGGTAGCACGGTGGTTAGAATATAGTACTGCAGGCTACTTCTACTGACTGCTGGCTGAGTGCAATTTAGCAGATGGAATTTTACCAGGCTCAAGGCTGATTCAGCCTTCCATTCTTCCGAGGTTGGTAAAAGGAGGAGCCAGATTGTTGGGGGCAATATGCTGACTCAGTAAACCACTTAGAGAGAGCTGTAAAAGTACTGTGAAGCGATATATAAATGCTATTGCTATTTGTATCACATTGCAAGCAGCCCAATTTTGGGGGGTTTAACATGAGTACTATCAGTAGGACAATTTACAATATCTATGGTAAATCCAAAAACAACTTTGAGAATATTAAAAACAATAACTCAGGAAAAAGCAGTAATAACAACAAAAATGACCCCCAAATAAGTTAAAATGCTTTCCAGAATAACTTGATCTTTAACATCTCACTGAATACAATCAGGGACATGATTTCCCATAGAAAGAACCAGCTAAACTGAAAAACAATCCCTCCTAGCTTCACATTTATCATACTTGGGGGTGATAAACACGAGGGATATTTGTGGGGAGGATGGAACAGGATGATGGAATATGCATTAAGTGCCATGACGTACAGTACAGGTGGCTTTTGGATGATTAAATTATCACTTGCTACAGTGATTTACTATGGCTGCTGTTAATACACATACCCCTCCCAGTACCTATATTTGAAGAAAAGGAAGAGCCAGCACAAAAATAAATAATTAAGTACTGAATTAATTTAATTTAAATTACTTACCTAGAAAAATAAGATACCCCCATTTATAACATTGACTGATCTCCATCTATATCAGGGGTGTCAAACTCAAGGCCCGCCGGCTAGGTCCAGCCCGCAGAATGCTTTAGATCTGGTCTGCAGGGCTGCCCTGGAAACAGTGAAGGACTGGCCCATGGTGCCTCTGCCAGTGAAAATGGAGCTCGGGAGGGCTGCATGCAACCTTTGTGAGCTCCATTATTGCTGGCAGAGTGCTTAGGCCACCACAACTGCCCCTGACATGAGTGATGTTGAGCCCACCCCCACTCCCGAGGCCAACTCTCAGTGGAATTGAGTTTGACATTCCTGATCTATATCCACAGACAGTTATTAAATACAGAAACTTCTCTCACATACATGAGCACAGGCATACAACCCTTAGCACCTCCAATTTCTTTCTTACTTCTGACTGGAAAAAAAGGATAATAGGGTGCAATAGGGAGCTGCACTGGAGAGAAAGAAAGGTAAGGATAAAACTGGAAAGAGGAAAGGAAAAAGTAGGAAAGGGAGAAAAGCTGTTATAAAAAAGGAAATTTCAATCAAATTGACTTTACCAAGCCTAATCTCAAGGGCATCTGTACTTTTCAACAGCAACATTTCTCAGCCTTTGCAACTCTCGTTTCTTTCTTTCTTTTCAATAATTTCTATTCTTATCAGACCACTCCCTCAATTTACAATGATCTGGGAGGGGAGGGAGAATAATCACTCTATTGGATATTTACGATAGAAGGCTAATATCTGTTTTATTGAAAATACTTGCAGCCTGTGAAAAATCAAGTGGTCCTTTTTATCAGCAAGTTATTTTGTTAGAAAAATATAAAAACCAGAAAAATAATGCTGCTTTTCCAATTATCATTAATTATAAATAGGCAATTAGTTTTTTCTTGGAGGAGTTCTACCTTCTGACTGGTAGCTTGTATTTGGTAGCTTCACCCCCAAGTGCTCTAAAAGCAAGGAGAACCAATTTCCAGGATGGGTAATGTGCTGTGGAGAGAGCAGGAGAACTGTATTCTTACACATCTGGAGGATTACAGGTTGAGGAATGCTAATGGTGATAATTGTTCCCTTTTATCCATTTGTGCCTAGAATATGTTGCTTAGTGAATTTTTTTTCTAATTTCCCCCCCTAAAAATTTACCACTCGCAAGCCTGTGAAGTCAGCTGTGCTGGAGTGACAATCTGGGATGCTAAGAAGAGCTGATGAGTAACCTGCTATATACTGTAGCACCTCTAGTTTCTAGCCCACTTCTCTCTTCCAGCCCACTTCTTGGACTCTCAAATTTGGCCCAAGTCTGATAAGCTAAAATAAATGTCCCAGCAACAATTGCATTCTGTATTCTAAAATGCTTGTGAGGGATAATCACTTCTATTCATTCCTTTCAGCTTCCTCACACTTGCAATGCAAACAACAGAGGGTATCCAAATGTATTAAAAAAGGGGCTTCTGTTCATCTGTATGAGACTCCCTAAGTTTATCTTCTGGTAAACAGTCAATGGGGTCTTTTCAAACTGTACTCCACTGCCACCTTCCCATTCTCTGAAACAAGGAATCAAAAATAAGACCAACTCTGCACAAATCAATCATAAACAAACATATAAAATATTTTGGAACATTACTGAAATTTATTTAGGATTTTATAGATTCTTAATTTAGGATTTTTGGACTAAAATTAACTACTGTTTTTTATTGTTTCTAAAGTTCTAGACTGTTTATAATGAAAGATATAATCTGATTAAATTTCAGCTGTGGAAACTACAAAACAGTAAGGAAGTGGCAGGTGAATAATCTTAACATAGTTGTTTATTTATTCATTGCTGTATTTATTGATCATATATATAGTTACCCATCTCAGAGTAAAGTGACTCTAGGCAACTTGCAATAAAACTATTATAAAAATGTTGCTACAAAAATCAGATCAAGCATTTGACCTCTACTGTGGGTCAGGCCCATGACTGTCATGGTGGCCATGAACTTTCAAGCTCCATCTTACTCCACACACTCCCAACATTGTAAGTCTAGGCTATTCTACTGCCAACTTGGCCAAAGCATTTATTTATTTTATTTATTAATTTAAGTTATATACCGCCCTTCTCCCAAAGGACTCAGGGCGGTTTACAGCCAAGTAAAAACAGATTTCACAAAAAAATTAAAAAAACATTTTAAAAATCTGATTCAATTAGGCCGAAAGCAAGTTAAAACTATAATAAAAACCATAATAAAACCCATATTAAAATTACATTAGGCCAGCCCTGCGCGATAAAACAGAAAGGTTTTTAGCTTGCGTCGAAAGGTCCAGAGGTCAGGAAGTTGATGTATCCCCGGTGGCAGCTCATTCCAGAGGGCAGGGGCTCCCACGGAGAAGGCCCTCCCCCTGGGGGTTGCCAGTCGACATTGCCTGACTGACAGCACCCTGAGGAGACCCTCTCTATGTGAGCGTACAGGTCGATGGGAGGCTATTGGTGGCAGCAGGCGGTCCCGTAAATACCCCGGTCCTATACCATGGAGCGCTTTAAAGGTGGTAACCAACACCTTGAATTGCACCTGGAAGACCACTGGAAGCCAGTGTAGCTGGCGTAGGAAAGGTGTTACATGGGAGCCTCGAGTTGCTCCCTCAATTACCCGCGCAGCCGCATTCTGGACCAGTTGGAGCCTCCGGGTGCTCTTCAAGGGGAGCCCCATGTAGAGAGCATTACAGTAGTCCAGGCGGGAAGTGACGAGAGCATGAGTGACCGTGCATAGGGAATCCCGGTCTAGAAAGGGCGTATCAGGCAAACCTGATAAAAAGCTGCTCTGGCGATGGCCGTCATATGGTCTTCTAAAGACAGCCGTGCATCCAGAAGGACACCTAAGTTGTGAATCCTCTCCATAGGGGCCAATGACTCGCCCCCAACAATCAGCGATGGAATCAGCTGGCTGTACCGGGATGCCAGCATCCACAGCCACTCAGTCTTGGAAGGGTTGAGTCGAAGCCTGTTCTTCCCCATCCAGACCCGCACAGCCTCCAGACACCGGGAAATCACTTCAACGGCCTCGTTGGGGTGGTTAGGGGTGGAAATGTACAGCTGAGTATCATCAGCGTACAGATGACATTGCACCCCAGAACCACGGATGATCTCACCGAGCGGCTTCATGTAGATGTTGAACAGAAGAGGCGAGAGAACCGACCCCTGTGGCACCCCACACATGAGGTGCCTTGCAGCCAATCTCTGCCCTCCAGCCAACACCGTCTGCGACTGGTCAGAAAGATAGGAAGAGAACCACCGCAAAACGGTGCCCCCCACTCCTAAACCCTCCAGCCATCGCAGCAAGATACCATGGTCGATGGTATCAAAAGCCGCTGAAAGATCTAATAGGACCAGGGCAGAGGAACAACCCCTGTCCCGAGCCCTCCAGAGATCATCTACCAGCGCAACCAATGCCATCTCTGTGCTGTACCCAGGTCGGAAGCCAAACTGGAACAGGTCAAGATAGACAGTTTCATCTAGGTACTGGGGGAGCTGTCGTGCAATCACACTCTCAACAACCTTTGCCGTAAAATGAAGATTGGAGACAGGACGATAGTTCGCTAAAACAGCTGGATCCAGGGAAGGCTTCTTGAGGAGGGGCCTCACCACCGCCTCTTTCAAGGCGGTAGGGAAGACACCCTCCGTCAAAGAAGCATTGACAATTCCCTGAAGCCAGCCTCGTGTAACTTCCTGTGTGGCCAGTACCAACCAGGAGGGACAAAGGTCCAATAAACATGTGATCGCATTCAGCCTCCCCAGTATCCTGTCCATATCCTCGGGAGCCACAGTGTTGAACTCTTCCCAGATGACCTCCTCAAGATCTACCCCTGTCATCTCACCCGAATTTACCCAATTTGAGTCCAGACCATCCTGGATCTGAGCAATTTTATCGTGCAGATATTGTCCGAAATCCCAGCACGACCCTGCAAGGGGTCCTCCCGAGCTCCCTGATGGAGGAGGGAACGGGTCACCCTAAACAGGGCGGCTGGGCAGTTATCTGCCGATGCAATGAGAGCGGAAAAATACTCACGTTTTGCCGCTCTTATTGCCACTAGGTAGGTCTGAATATGAGACCTTACTAGTGTTCGGTCGGATTCAGAACGGCTGGCCCACCAACCACTCTCTAGGCATCTTTTCCGGCGCTTCATCTCTCTCAGCTCCTCAGAATACCAAGGGGCCAGTCGAGATCGGCGCCGGGTCAGAGGCCGCAAAGGCATGACTCAGTCCAAAGCCCCTGCCGCTGCCCTTTCCCAGGCGGCCACTAGTTCTTCAGCCGAGCCGTGAGCTAGATCCTCAGGAAATGGCCCAAGCTCCATCAGAAACCTCTCCGGGTCCATCAGGTGCCTGGGACGGAACCAACGAATTAGCCCCGTCTCCCTGCGGTGTGGGATGGCGGTTCAGAAGTCGAGTTGAAGGAGTGAATGATCTGACCATGACAGGGGTTTAATAACTAAATCCCCTAATTCTAGATCATTCAACCACTGTTGAGAGACAAAAATCAGATCCAGAGTGTTTCCCCCGATGTGAGTGGGAAAATTCACTAACTGGGTCAGGTCCAAGGCCGTTATGGAAGCCATGAACTGCCGAGCCATCGCTGATGCTTCACCGACCGATGGCAGGTTGAAATCCCCCATAACCATAAGTCTGGGGGTATCAGCCACCATCCCGGCTATCATATCCAGCAGTTCGGGCAGGGCTGCTGTCACGCAGCAAGGAGCCAGGTACGTAATCAGCAAGCCCACCTGCATCCCCTGACCCCACTTCACAAAGAAAGACTCACATCCGGCTATCTGTGGTACAGTGACCTCCCTCGGTTCCAGACCTTCGTTAATAATAACCGCCACCCCCCCACCCTGGGCCCTCGGCTGATGAAATGCACAGAAGCCCGGTGGGCACATTTCAACAAGGGGCACCCCCCCTTCCGTGCCCAACCAGGTCTCCGAAATGCCCATGAGGGCCGCACCCCCCTCTTGTATAAGATCAAAAATAAGGGGGGCTTTATTCACCACGGACCTGGCATTACATAACATCAGCCGAAGGTCCAGACTCTGGGGATTCCAGCCATTCGGGGAACGAGGAAAGTCAGAGGGACCGGAGTGCGCGATCGCTCGCAAACAGCGAGCACGCACTCCCCGAACATGATGCGGGCCCCCATTTCCGCCGTATCTGCCACTCCCATTTACTGTGCCGATGAAATAGCCCTCATAGAGTCGAGTTTCAGCCACCTCCTTCGCCTCCGATCTGTGGCATCTATACCGCGAGCCCTCGCAGGGTCCAGCCCCGTCCCTGATGGGTTTCCCCCAAAACCCATCCTAACCCTCCCTCCCCTTAAAAACCCTTGAGCATTGAGCAATCCAGGCAATCCGGTCCAGTCCAGCAGGATAAAATTGCAACAACCCCATCTTATCCCTAAAGCCAATTTCACAAAAACAGACCATTTCATCTGGTTATCTATGCAGCACCATCTCTAAAAACTGCCAGAAATTCCTGGATAGCCACTCTACTGGCCTTGCCCTGGGGTCACTATTGGTATAACAATTGAAACACAGATGGCACACTACTGAGAGGGAAATTTCCCTCTCTATATGCCCATCTAGGTCTTGGCAATATATGCCAAGTTGGCCTTTCATCCATAATTAAATCCTGGATGAGGTTACTCTTCTAATAGGCTGACCTGGTGTTACATACCAATAGCTGAGAATCCAGCTCACTGAGGGTCCAATTATAGAGCATCAGAGTGCTGCCCGAGAATTGACAAGGCAGAATCAGTATAACATTCCCACCCTCAAATGCTGCTTTCTCCCTCTCTCCCATCATACTTCATACTGCCAGTCACCATGATTTGCCAGTCCTATCCCTCTCAAGAGAACCAACTCTGTCTAGTCCATGGCATCCCTGCCCTAAATAGTTAGGCCCCATTAACACATCAATAAATGTTCGCTAGTCAAACTGGTCCTCAGGATCATTTCTGCTTTGCTTTTGACAGATTGGAAGCTTATTACATTATTGAGTATTTTAATATAGCTAAAAGAACTAACTCTTTTAATAGAATGCTAGAGGAATGGAATTTGCACCTGAGAATTTGCAGCAGGATTTATAACATTTTATAAGCAACTTTACCTTTCAGATTTTCTCTATAGTGGAGAATGCAAGAATATTGTGTGAGTAACTTTTTTTTAATTTCTTTTTGTCACAACAGTATACACAAACAAATGTCATAGATAAAACAGCATATCTTGAAGAATGAATATATATATATATATATATATATATATATATATATATATATATATATATATATATATATATATATATATATATATATATATATACGCTGACGAAACCATTCGTCATCTTCAGGCTTCAGCTCAGACTCTGGGAGCAATGCATTGCTCCCAGAAGCACGAAGCCGAAGCCCGAAGATGACGAACGAGACCTCGTCGAAACGTCGCCAAGACACCTCCAATTCCACACGGGAGAAAACCCGAACAACCAAAGACCCATACACAAACACCCGCGAAATGCAATGCATTGCTCCCAGAGGTACGAGGCTGAAGCCTGAAGATGACGAATGAGACTTCGTCGAAACGTCGCCAAGACACTTCCAATTTTACACGGGAGAAAACCCGAACAACCAAAGACCTATATACAAACACCCGTGAAAACCTCAGAAAACATATATATATATATATATATAATATATATATATAAATATGCATCAACTATATTAATTGGATATAAGGACGGGAACAATAGGACAGGAACGGTAGGCACTTTTGTGCTCTTATGCATGCCCCTTATAGTCCTCTTAGGAATGGGGTGAGGTCAATAGTAGACAGCTTTTGGTTGAAGATTTTGGGATTTATTTTTGATTTTATTTTTTTGATTTATTTTTGATTTATTTTGATTTTGATTTTGGGATTCATTATATTTTATATTAAAATATTACTCAGGTGTTTACAGATGGGATGTGCTAAAAGAAAACTCAAACATGGAGTATTTTAAAAAGAACTCACAACAGTAATCAGCAGAGTTTACTTGACCCTTGTTAAAAGTAGTCCTTTAGTTGGATGCGGTAAAAAGGAGGGAGGGAGAATTTGTGTATGTAAATTGAGTAATCAAAAATATGTGTCAAGGACAATTAGACTACTTAGTCCTTTTTTGTACAATTTTTATACAAACATAATTAAACAAAATTATGAATGCTTTTGTTGTATCTTAAACGGGTATGGTGGAGGACAGAAATATAAAACCTTTTACAAAGAAAAATTGGTTGGTATATAAAGCAGTTACTTTTTTTTAGTAACATAACTATATGGAATGGTTAAAAATCAGTGTAATTCTGAAAATAATGAAATAACTAATACTATATATGAAACTGTCAGTCAAATTCATATAGTACTGGAGAGTTACTAGTAATATTGTGGTCCCTTCATACCTTCACATAAGATTTTTTTCCGTATTTGTTTTTTATAGTTGCCCAGAAACTTCATTCCTATAGTTTTTTCAACCTTCAGTTTAAACATCGCCTTGTCTCACTGGTTTCTGTGTATGCTTGGAACTGCTTATTTAAATATGTTTAACTAAAATAAGTTGAGCTTCCCTTTTCTTTCTTTTATTTCTCTGTTGAACTTTAGAGAGAAAGCAAAGCCTAACTTTTGTTTTTTTCTGAATGAAAAATGAAACAGCCCTCTGTGTGAACATTGTGAATATCTTGTGGAATACTCAATGGAACAAAACTGAAATGTATGCCAAGTGTTTCAACCCAGGAAATATTGCAAAATTCAACATGGTCCCTGTTATCTCAATGTCCACCAAAGCAGGTGGAACAGTAGTTGTGCTGAATGTTATGTATGTTCAGTACAATATTGTCCAGTGAGTTTTTAAATCCTGATTCCCAACGGTTGTACCATAGAACATAGTTCAATACAGTGCAAGTCATATTACGGCACAGCAACAGTAAAAGTACGATGTTCTGCTTTTATCTTGTAGCTTCTTCCTGTGCAAATTATTGTTTTTTTCCCATGCTGCAATACTCAATAGTAAAGCATATTTTTGGCATCCATTTGTCACATTCAGTGTACATGCTTCACTGATTTTCCCATACCCTACTCTACAACTGCCTTGAACTCTGCCAGAGGCAACAAAAGTGAAACTTCCAGATAATATTCCCCTTTTGAATAATCAGGGGATGTCTTAATTTAGGGGAAACAGGATAGGTGCTTTAAAAAGTGTCTTTTTCAAATGCCTTCCAAACACATAAGTATATTAATCACTTAAACATGATTACTCCGTAATAATATTGATAAAATGCTTGCATCTCACAACAGTAGTCTAAATAACCTTAATAAGATTGATGAAACACAATCAGAAAACTTCATTGCAAAATATAGAGATCTACATTTGCACACTTCAATATTCTGCATTCTGCATATTTTCAAAATGGCAAGACAAATTTAATGGAGTATTAATGATAAGATGTGACAAGAGTTTTCACAGGCAAGAAAAGAACATAAGTGATGAGAAGTGTAAATTTTTGCTAACTGTTAATACAATTTAAACTTTTTAGCCTATTGGCAATATCATGGTTGATTTTATGAAGAATAATATCTGAATTGGGGAGCAATATTAAAAAAACCTGAATGTTGATTGAAATTTGCCAGTTCAATTGCCATTTAATTATTACTAAAATTTATATACCATCCATTTCTCAAGATCTCCCTTAGTTAATTTAGAAAGGGTTCTAGAGTTCAGTTCAGACTGTTGTTATTGTGTCACATACGTCAACCTCCTTGCTGTGTAGCAATCTTTCTGTCTGAGCTGCTTGATTCTGTGGATAGACTGGCAGTGGAAATTTCCAGACTTATGAACTATTCCTTCTCAGGGTGTGGAATTGGAGGTGGCTTTGGAGTTCATGGCTATCATGACAGCTGTAAACCTATCCCAAGTCATACAGGTCTCAATGCGTAATAATGGTCATATGTCTGACCTGATTTATCAGTCAGAACAGTAGCAAGAAATTCTGGACTTGGGGGAGCTGAAAACTTCTCCCCTGTCATAGTCAGATCAGTCTCTGGTAATCCAGCAGTTCTCTGTCACTACCCTCCATCCCAGAGACTAGATCTGTAATGTTGATCTGCCCTCAGTGACTAATAGGCCTAATCTAGTTGTAAAGAGAGCTGGAGACTATTCTGCTGTTTTAGCTGCTATGTGCTTTTATTTTCTGTACTGTATGTATTTTATTTAGTTTCCATTTTTATTGTAAGCTGCCCAAAATCATGTCTGTGACATGTGCAGTAATCAACTGAGAATGAATGAATGAATGAATGAATGAATGAATGAATGAATGAATAAAGAAGAAAGGAAGGAAGGAAGGAAGGAAGGAAGGAAGGAAGGAAGGAAGGTTTATTTCATCTCTTTGTTACTTTAAGAAATTTCTCTCTTGCTAGAGATTGATATATTATGCTCTTATCTCCTGAAAATATGAAAGGATAATTGGTTACAATCTGCTACAAATCTCTCCAAATATGGAATAGTTCTAATTTTGTATAAATTGCATTATTGTTTTAGGAATCTAATACAGGAATGTCTGCATTAACAGATAAATATTAAAGAATGGATATTTATCTCTACTTAAAACTATTATAGTATAATCACATTTTTCTTTTAAATTCACCGTTATCCTTTTATTCCTTTCATATGCTTAGATAACATGAATTTATGCTTTTATAAAAAATATAAATGACTTTATAAAATATTTTAAAAATAGGAAAAATAACATGTTAGCAATAAAGGGATCAATGATATACTGCAATGGACAACAATAACATAACAGTAAAAGGAGTGGGACAATAAGTGACAGAAAAATACTAAACCCAATGTTATCTGTAACCAATTTATGAGTAAAAAACAAGCAAAATTACTCATCTTTTTCTGGCAACCTTTCCATTTATTTTGCTGTAACTTGTGCTGCAGTTCTAAACATACTGTATTTTTCGGAGTATAAGACATACCTTCCCCCCCTCCCCCCCAAAAAGAGGGTGAAAATCTGGGTGCCTCTTATACTCCGAATGTAGCCCTGCCCAGCCTCTCAAACAGAAATTTCAGAGGCTGAAAAAAGCCTCTGAAAGAAGCTTCAGAAAAAAAGCCTCAGTCTTTTTTTCTGAAGCTCTGTTTTGGAGGCTTTCAGAGGCAGAAAAAAAAGTTTTTTCTGAAAACAGTGTTTCAGAAGTCTCAGAGGCAGAAAAAAAAAGCAAGGCACAGAGCTCACAACTGAAGGAACCTGTTGCTAAAATTCACCTCTGGGAACAGCTGATTGGGGGTATTTCGGGAGTCTGATCTACCTGCCAGTCAGCTTTTTTTTTATTTTCCTCCCCAAAAACTAAGGTGTGTCTTATATTCAAGTGTGTCTTACACTCCAAAAAATACAAAATTTAAAATTAGGAAACATGCAATTCTAGGACTTTTACAACATAGTTTTAAATAAGCAGTTTAAAGCTCAACACAATCAAAACTCCATCTCTCCATGTCCCTCTTTGACCAGGGAGCTGGCAGGGAAAGAGAAAGGATAATAGAATAAAAGTAGCATATATCAGGAAGAAAAAAAGTAATAATAGAAAATGAAAAAAGATTACAAGTAATCCTTAGAACCATTCGTTTAGTGACTGTTCAACATTACAACAGCACTGAAAAAATCATTTATCACTGTTTTTCACACTTATGGGGCAAAACTCACTTAACAACAGACTTGCATAGCAATGGAAATTTTGGGCTCATTTGTGGTCATAAATTGAGGATTACTTAAGAGACATGGTGGCGCAGTAGTTAGAATGCAGTAGTGCAGGCTAATTCCACTGATTGCCAGGAGTTTGATCCTGACAGGCTCAAGGTTGATTCAGCCTGCCATCCTTCCAAGGTTGATAAAATGAGGACCCAGATTGTTGGGGTAATATGCTGATTCTGTAAGCCGCTTAGAGAGAGCTATAAAGCACTGTGAAGCAGTACATAAGTCTAAGTGCTATTGCTTAGTGCTATTGTCCACTTTAGATATTACGTTGCTAGGAGATGTGCAGTCACAAGTCTGTATGCCTTTTGTGATGTGGAATTTGGATTAGGTGATATATTTATGGTCAGGTAGGATTTGCACCAAGATATGCTGGTATTAGCATCATAAAAATTAGATTTGATCTCAGGGAAATAGGCGGTAAAAAATGGGAAAAATACACATACGCACACACAATACACATACATACACTTATACCCACAGTACACACACACACACACACACACTTACACACTCTTTGGACCATACATACATACATACATACACGTGTGTGTGTCTGTGTGTTATTTGCATAATTGGTTCAAAGAAAGTATAGATATAGAAAATGCACCATTTATGTAATGAAATTCTGGCACATATTAACAATGAAAGCTCACTGAACATAATAAATATGATTAATTCTTTACTTAGATGTTTTGAGAAATTGTGAGAAACATTTGCAGCATTAAATTTGTTAATGTAGGCCATATCTTTTCTATAAAATGGATAGTTCCTTCTTTAAGCATAAAAAAATAAATAAAAAGTGGAGCTGATCTTGGCTTGATAACTGATTTCATATGCCATTGCTGTACATTCACATTCATTTACATTCATGTCCTTTTTTTCTATTTTTCTCTTAAGCTCCATTAAGGAAAGCCAAATTTGTTGAGAGCCCCCGAATTCCAGAATCTGAGCTTGGCTCACCAACACTCAATTCAACACCAAAACTGGATCTTGATGCCTACTGTCCTGGTAAGCATGCGGGCACCATTCCTATGCATTCTGAAAGGAGGAGACCAGGTCCTTTTATATTTCAGCAAGATTTGCCTTTCTCACATTTTTTTAACTTGAAAACTGGCAGTTTTTATTTCTGGCAGATAGAAATTGTCAGATGTAACAGTTTTATTTTTGACAAACAGTTGTAACTTAGTATTTGTTACTTTGCAGATTTAAATTAAAGCTTCAAAACTCAAAATTTCATAACTTCAAAATTGGAACTATTACACAAATAACAATCTGGCTTAGATAGCCTAAGGCCATGGATATTTATTCAGTTAATGCACAGATCCATAGCATTTTGGGAGACTATGAACTCCCTAAAACTTGTGTCTCAAGCTTCTTAAGGCATGAAACACTGATATTGAAAATAAAGCCAGAACAGTTTTATTTTTTTCTTAGCCAGAAAAGAGGTTGTAACACTAAAAATCCTGATTGTTTCCAAAATAAGCCTCTGAATGTGTGTTTGTGTGTTGATTATTTTATTTTATAAACGTCTACTTTTGAGCAAATATATTTCAAACAATTGGTAATAAAAACTTAGGAAAAGGGAAGTACAAAAATAAAACAGATCACAGGGTTGTGACTTCTGACTGAAGAATCCATGAGTGATTTTTCCATTCTTTACCTTATATTGTACGATATTGATGTTATTAATAAAGGATAATATGTTAGTTCAGGGTTGAAAGGAGGTATCCTTAATGCTTTCTTTCATTATGCAAACTAGGTAACATCATTAGTGCTAGTAAAGAGCGGGGTTGAGAGCAATTTACTAGAACTGATCCTGTTACCTGGCTTGGGTAATGAAACATCTGCAAGAAAAGAATCAAGCTTAGAGAGCACCATGGACCTCTCAATATTGATATTGTGATTTCTGAAACTGTCTGCAAGAATAGGATATACAAAGACCAATTCCTGAAGCTTTTGGGGGATTTTGATTATTATCATGTGTAAGTGGTTTAATCATTTCCCTGCTTCAGTTTCTGAACTTCAGAAATTGTTTCAAGTAGTTTAATTGTAAGAAAGATGCACAATAAACTATCATTACAGATATATATCTACATATAACAAGAATCGGAAATACCTCACAGGAGCATCTGCAAGCAGCTTCCCGAGATTCAGAGAATGCATCTCAAACTAATCCTGCCAAGATTGCAGACATAACCACTGTAATAGAAATACTAAAGTTGTTACGTTTTTCATAAAAACTTCTCCCGGTTTAACAAATTCAAGCAGTTTCTTAGTTTTTGAGGGGTAAAGAATTAAAAGAAAAATAACAATGTAATACAAATAGAAAATTTATGTATTCAATTAGACAGAGGATTAAGGGAACTTCAGAATCTTGTTCTTTTGCTATCCCAAAATGTGATGTGGCTGCCATTAAATTTTCTTTAATATTCTCTTTACTGTTCTGTAAAAACTTAAACACATTTAATTTTATAGTATCCGTGACATATGTTATGCTGTCCTGAAGTTCTCACCATTAAAAATATGTGTTGTAAATCAAATAAATAGCAATAAATAAAATTGCAGCAACAGCTTTGCTTTTCTGCAATAATCAACTATTGTGAATTTAGTGTACAGTTATTGTCAACAAAGATGATAATCTGTAATGGTGGAGATGAAAATTCTCAAAGTTGAGAAAAAAAATCATCTATATCCTGGCATACTTCTTTGCTAACTTGTCCTAATCATATTTGCCCTACAACCAGTTCCAAATGATAATTTTATCTTGGTTTGAAATTTTGATTTGCTAAAACCATAATTTATCACATTTGGTTTAATAGGCTGTTGTTTTAATTCAATTTTATTCCCTTTTGCTGAAAGAAAAGAGTAAAGAGCATATGAAGTTAATTTCTGTAATGACAAATCATAGTTTGCTATTTCTGATATTTGAAACATTACTTTCCATGGTTATGGAGCTTAATTTTTGAATATGAGTTCAGAAAAAAAAGATACCAGCAGTTCAGTTCTGCCTTATTTCCTTAGTTGCTTGCATATTTCTAAACTTCCAATACTCAAGCCCTGAAAATTGAAACCAGATTTTGCTAATCTCCCATTGATATTCATTGGCTGGAATAGAGTCTTATATCTTACCTGACAGTACAGGAAGATCACTCAAAAATAATTTATTTTGATATAAATTAGATAAAACCTGTAGCAATTAAGGACAGTACTATTTTGCTTTCCCTTTCGTTCCTTCTCTCTTTTACTGATTTTTCTAAATATTTTTGAGCTACAGTTTAGTACTATATCAAGAACTCCAGTGCTTCAAGCTTTAAATCCAAAATAAGGTCTTTCAGTGGGTCTGGGAGTGTAAATATAGTTATTTGTTTGCAAATTTTTATATGAGCCATATTTTCTCTCTGATTTAGCACACTTTTCCAGACAGCTCACTCTTCAGATAAGAGTCATTATTCATTAGATTGAACCTTGTTTTTTGCTTTAAACTAGCTGAAAAATATAGGTTGTCCTTAACTTACAACAACAATTGAGCCTAAAATTTATGTTGTTAAGTGAGACGGTTTAGTGAGTTTTGTTCCATTTTATGACTTTTCTTGCCACAGTTGTTAAGTGAATTACTGCAGTTAAGATAGTAACACAGTTATTAAATGAATATGGCTTCTCCCTTGCCTTTGCTTGTCAGAAGGTCACAAAAGAAGATTATATGATCCTGAAATACTGCAGCCGCCATAAATATGAGTCAATTGCCAAGTTTCTAAATTTTGATCACATGACTGTAGGGATGCTGCAATGGTCATAAGTGTGAAAATGGTCATAAGTCATTTTTTTCAGTGCTGTTGTAATTTTGAATGGTCACTAAATGAACTGTTGTAAGTCGAGGATTACCTGTAAACATTTGCAACAAATTAATAAAATCAACAACTAAGAGTAGGGGAAAATTCCCTCAAGGTAAATACAGCTTGTGGTGCTTGTATAGTCACATCTATATATTCTTCTTCATAGTAATACAGAGGGCATCAGTTACTACCTTCTTCCTGGAAATGTTCTCAATTTCCCAAACTAGTTTATAGTTATGGCATTTTGTAGTGTAGTACTTAGAAGTTTGTGAACTGTTTGGAATTTTCAACATTTCTGCATAAATATGATCTAAAATGTAATCTGTTTCCCACAATAGTCCTAAAACTACTTAGAACCAAATTAGACAAACAAGTCAAAACATTAGACTTATTTATTTATTGAGGAAAATTATTCAAAGCTACATATTTGCATGTGGGGAAAAGTATGTAAATTTCTACTATTATTAGTTCATTTGAAGAGGAAGTTAGAACCCAGTTTTTCAAACAATGAGATGATAGTCAAGTGTGAATGTGGGAGATCCTGCCTTATATAAAAAACAAAAATCTGGATATTCACTGTCAAAGTCTGATCTCCACAGCACAGCTAACAAAGGAGATTTCTGAGGACCTCTGAAAACAGCTGTTGATACTCACGAAGTTAGAAAAGCTTATTCATTATTGTCAAAGTGTTTATACTCTACCAGTCATCTTTCAGGCAGATAGTGTACAAATGGAGGCAACAGTAGCAGTATTCTAAATCTTCCCAGGACTGGTCAATCAATCAAAATCAGACCAAGAGCAAGGCATTCCAGGAGATCTTCAATAACCACAGGATAATATCTAACGAACTAATAGTATATGGGAAAGGCAATGGGAGAGTGGACCAAGAAATGATGCCAAGGGAATGATTATACAAGTTGCAGCCTAGCCCAAAGCTGGATAATTGGTGGAACAAAGAGACCCAGAAGAGCCACTCCCTAGTTTCTCAGGCTGTAAAAGAGGCAGTGGGATAATTATGTTTTCAGATTTGCAGGAGTGTAAAATTTGGCTTTACAATAAAGTAGAATTAGCTCATCTGGTTGTGTTTCCTGTCTTGTCTACTTAATAAGACTGAGAGGAACTAAAGGCCTGTCTTGCATTGGCAAAGATTAGTGTTCATGAGACCATCCATCAGGAGAACACTGAACAGCAATCATGTGCATGGCAGGTTGCAAGGAGAAAGCCACTGCCCTTAAAAAAAGAACATTGCTATGTTCAGATTGTGAAAGACACAATGAATAAGCCAGAAAGTTATTGGAAAAGTATTCTCTGGATGGAAAACCAAAATAGAACTGTGGAGTTTGAATGAAAAGCATTATGTTTGGTGAAAGGCAAACTCTGCATTCCAGTATAAGAATTTATCCAATCTGTGAAATGTGGTGGATCACAACTATTTGTCATCATTGATACAACTGCGTTTCAGTACAAGAGCATCATAGTGGAAGTGGTTGATTGATTAAACAGATCCCACCCCCATGCTCCCCATCTTAGCATGTGGCTTGTATTAACTTATTTATGTATTTAGTATGTATGTGCATTTATCTTTTATTATTGTTTTGGAATGAACAAGTTAAAATCCTAATTTTAATCCTATTGAAATCTTTTGGAAGGATTTGAAACCGGCAATTCATGTGAAGAAGCCCACCAACATTCCAAAGCTAAAAGTGTTGTAGTGGCCTAAAATTCTTCCAAGCTGATGTGCAGGAGTGATCAGTTATCAGAAACATTTAGTTGTACATGTTGCTGCCTAAGGAGGGCCCACCAGTTACTGATAGCAAAGTTCATATTTGTTTGCCATATAGAAATACAGGTAGGCCTCAATTTAGGACCACAGTTGAGTACCATTTTTTCATTGCTAAGCAAGACAGGTAAGCCAGTTTTGCCCCATTTTACTACCTTTCTTGCCACAATTATTAAGTGAATCACTGCAGTTGTTACATTAGTAACATGGTTGTTAAGTGAATCTGGTTTCATCATTGACTTTCCTTGTTAGAAGATAACAATAGGTGATCACAGGGTGCTACAACTGTCATAAATACATACCAGTTGCTAAGCATCTGAATTTTGATTACAGGACCACAGAGTTGCTGCAATGGTCCTAAAAATGGGTCATAAATAACTTTTTTCAGGGCAGTAACTGAACAGTCACTAAACAAATGGTTGTAAGTCGACGATGTATGTAGCTTTGAATAATTTTCCTGAGAGAACTACTCATACGGTTTCCAGATCACTTTGTTTTTTCTAATACCAATGAAAAAATGTGGGAGGATCACTTCAGGATACTATGTAGGTTGAAGAGCTAGAAGAGTTTGTTGTGGAGCTTTGATGACAGTCTGTTTCCAGACGGGGTCCCTGTTACACATTTAGAAATAGCAGAGCTGGTGAAACAATTTAAGCTGGGTAAAAATTTTATCACTACTGCAGTTGTGAGTAATCATCTGGAATAATCAGTGTTAGCATCTATATTTTACTTTCATAGATTATGCTGCACAGGTTTTAAGAAAGTGGAGCTGAATCATTATAGTGGCATTTGTTAAAAAAAAAAGTCAGTTGAGATTTGCCCAGAGGTGGGCTTCAGCCGGTTCAGCCCAGTTCTGTCAAACCGGTTGTTAAATTTTGCACCACTGGCTGGCCCCTCCCCTCCCAGTCACTTCTTATCTTGCCTCCCTGCCTTGGCCATGGCTTAGCAGCTGCTGTTCTCTGGCTCCCTTGCTTGCTAGCTCCTTTGCCTTGACCATGTGGCCCCCGTGGTCCAGCCCACTTGCCTGCTTCCCATGTGGCCCAGCTACCTGCCGAGCCTTTCTTCACCATTCTCCACTGTCTCACACACGACCCATCTACCTGCCTGTCTGGTGAGCCTTCCTTTGCCTCTTTGCTGACATGAATGGCCTGTTACAGGGCCTTCCTAGGGCTCCCCTGGCCTGTTACAGACTGAAATGGAGGATCCCTGGGCCCGATCCGCCCTCCCCACCCTATTTCCCATGGCTTTACTGTACTTACTTTTTGAAGAACTGCAGAAGAGGCTGAGTCACGTGGCAGAGAAGCCAGTCTTTTATTCAGAAGCTGGTGAAGCTATAAAAGCTCTAAAATGGACAGCTAACATCAAAAACATCATCAAAAAAGGACAACAAAGACTGTTCTTTCTGCGCCAACTCAGTAAGCTCAACTGCCCAAGGAACTGCTGATTCAGTTTTACAGAGGAATTATTGAGTCTGTCATTTGCACCTCAATAACTGTCTGGTTTGGTTCTACAACCCAACAAGAAAGACACAGACTTCAGAGGATAATTAGAACTGCAGAAAGAATAATTGCTACCAACCTGCCTTCCATGGAGGACCTGTATACTGCACGAATCAAGAAGAGGGCTGTGAAAATATTTACGGATCCCTCACATCCTGGACATAAACTGTTTCAACTCCTACCCTCAAAACGACGCTATAGAGCACTGCACACCAGAACAACTAGACACAAGAACAATTTTTTCCCGAAGGCCATCACTCTGCTAAACAAATAATTCCCTCAACACTGTCAAACTATTTACTAAATCTGCACTACTATTAATCTTCTCATCGTTCCCATCACCAATCTCTTTCCACTTATGACTGTATGACCGTAACTTTGTTGCTGGCAATCCTTAGGATTTATATTGATACATTGACCATAATTTGTGTTGTAAATATTGTACCTTAATGAAGGTATCTTTTCTTTTATGTTCACTGAGAGCATTTGCACCAAACAAATTCCTTGTGTGTCCAATCACACTTGGCCAATAAAAAAATTCTATTCTATTCTATTCTATTCTATTCTATTCTATTCTATTCTATTCTATTCTATTCTATTCTATTCTATTCGAACATGAGATGTAAGGAAAACAGCTTTTCCCATCTGAATAAAAGATTTCAGTTTCTCTGGCATGAGGGCCTGCAGGCTTAGTTTTTACTCAGTCTGGTCAGACTTAGTTTGGACCCAGTCTGCTTGCTGCTGACTGGCTAGTTTGAATGAGCAACTTCGGGGATTGGGGCGTGGCAGACAATCAACAAGGGCTTTGCAATTCAGCCCGATGAGACAACGGAAGCAACCTCCCCTTTGATTGGCTGCTGCTGCTGCCACCTCGATCCCTGAAGCAGGAGGCTGCCATGGCCCAGTCCAGGCCTAGGCCTGCTGGCCACATGGCCCCAGCCAATCTTTTACTCAGACGCTGGTGAAAATGTTTTCCTTAGATTTCACGTTCTTACAGCTTCACCATCATCTGAATAAAATACTTTGACTTCTCTGCTAATGGGTCAGCTTCTTCTGGACCTCTGGAGATCTTCAAAAAAATAAGAACTACAAAAAGTAAGTAATAAAGTAAATGGCATGATTAATTATTTTCAGTGGGAAGTAAAGGTAATTAAGTTATCATGAATATAACCTATTAAAGTTATGTTTAAAATATAAAAGAATTATATGTTAAAAATGTCCCTGATTTGCAACCACTGTAAATCATTTATGTCCATCTTTTGATTTTTTTGTAGCAAATTGTACATTTTTGTTTTGATAAAAGCAAAGTGAATATTCATTGAGAATCAATCTGTTTCTTCAGAGTAGTTCCTCTCTCACCATCCTCTAAACCTCTACTCCTTAACTGATTTTTCTTAATAATTTGTCTTTATTTTTATATTTTATTTTTATTTAGAACAACATTAAGGAAGCAGAAAAAAGGCAATAGAATTCTTAAGGGAATAAAATCCGTACAGCTATCTAATGAATGGTCACTAAAGTGGTATTATTACACAGTAAAAAGCTAGTACAATGACTTTAAAATATAACTATTACTATTTCCAAATTATATACCACTACTTGGTAAAATTTTAGAAGGTACTTGTTAACAGACAGCTGCTTCCATTAGCAGAAGAACAGCTTCCAATATAGGGGAGCATAATCACAAATCTAGCAAGTTTTTATATTTGCTTGAGAGTCTATGAGAAATCTTTTGCTAGTGTTAGAATGAGACTACACTGAACAGCTAATGTAGTTTTGTCTTCTTGTAGTTCTTGAAATTTATGTTACAGAATTCAGTGTTTCAAAGGTATTCATATCATTTTAGCCATTTTTGACATAAGATTGCCAGATTTAAAAATTCTGAGTGTTTAAACATTACATGGAAAAGTCTTTTTATAATGCTACTATCAAGCATTGTACATTAGGCTTGTCAAATTTCTTGTTTCTGATCAGATTGCATTTCACAATGCTTCAAGTGTATACCATATTTTTCGGAGCATATGACGCACCGGAGTATAAGACGCACCTTAGTTTTTGGAGAGGAAAATAAGAAAAAAGCTGATTGGCAGGTGGATTGGCCTCTGGGAATGCCCCCATCAGCTGTTCCCACAGGTGAATTTTAGCAAAAGGTTCCTTGGTTGTGAGCTCTGTGCCTTGTTTTTGGGGCTTTTTTTTCCTGCCTCTGAAACTCCATTTCAGAAAAAAACTTTTTTCAGCCTCTGAAACCTCCATTTAAGAAGCTGGGCAGGGCTACATTTGGCGTATAAGACGTATCCAGATTTTCACCCTCTTTTTTGGGGAAAAGGTGCATCTTATATGCCAAAAAATATGGTAATCGCTTATTTAGTTATAGTAACAGAATAGCTATCAGTAAAAATTATACCTTTATAGCAAAAAAAGAAAAGGAAAGGAAAGGAAAGGAAAGGAAAAGAAGAAAGAAAGGGAAAAAAAATAAGTAATCCATGGGAAAGGGAGTGGGGAAGAGTAAGTGGAATCTGAGATGCTAGCAAAGTAGGCCCAGCCTGTGGAGACCCAGCAGGGCAGGATGGGATGGGGGAAGCAATTGTGGGGATCACAGGAAAGCATGAGGTAGCTCAGTGGATTGGGGAGGCCTTGGATAGTCTGCTTCAGCACTAGGCCTCACATGCTGTTTCTCAGCCTGAGATACCTTATGTGCATTTAAAGACTTGCACATTCAATTAACAAATGCATTCGAGAAAGCAGGGAGCGATCACGTTCATTTAACGTGATTCAATCAAACGAATCCCCAGGTTACAAATGTAATTGGCAGGCTCTATTACATTTGTAACTGGAGGACTCCCTCTATAATGAGTGAATGAGGGTTTTAGGGAATCCTGCCTTAGCAACACATGAGTCCTGTGTCATGCCCACCCTGGCCATGCCCACGCAACCACATGACCACCCAGCCACACTTATCCAGCCAGTCATTAGGTCAGAGAATCAGTTGTTAAATTATTTGAATCCCACCATTGGATTTACCTGTTCATTATAGACACTAGGTCTTTAAGTACTTTATGGAAATATTATGTTTAACATCTTTATAGTAAACTTGGGTCAGTTCAAAACATAAATAGCCAGTTAGGCTTTAGAGCTGGATGTTTGATTATAGATCATGCCCTAATCTAATTGAAACTGAATCTACTGGACATGCTTCCTTTATTGAATTTAGATTTGCATTTTTTTTCTAGAGGTAGGGAATAGTACAAACTTAAACATTCTACTGTAGATGGTTCATGCTTTTATTAATAAATAAACTTTATAAAAATGGAAGATTAAAAATTCAGTGCAATATACAGTAATAATTCCTATCTTTATAGGAGTTGTGGAGGTTGTTGGTGCTCTTTGAGGTTGGTTATTGCATATAGGAGTTGAGCAAGGCTGTATCTTAATATCAATATATTGTTTTTATTCTGACTCTGTCAGATCACCTTATATAAACCATTCTCCAAAATTACTGTACTAAATTTTGGAGACCATTAACCCTAATATACTGCAACACTTTTAACAATTGTTTTTGAAGGAAAGTTTAGGAAAATTCCTTACTCTTGGGACTTTGTGATGAAGTAGTTGAAAATACAATCAATGCATTTTTCTTTGCCAATTTTATATTCCTTTAAATGTTTGAGCCTTTCATATCTATTTTATGTACTACTGCTATTAATTGAGCAATATTATTTAGTTTGAATATTGCCAAATTTTGTTTTTTTAAAAAAACTTAATATAATTTTTGTATTGATTATTTAGTCATTACAGTTTATTTTTGGCTTTTTATTTTTGCTTTTTTTTCATTTAATTGAAATTCTGGTCTTTGACAGTAAGTCTTTTATCTGATATACTTGTATTTTTGACATTCGAGTTCAGATTTCTTTTTTTGTAGAAGCTTTCCTTGCTTCTATATTGAGAAAAGGAATTTTAGCAGGTGGCTGCTGATTCTACTGTTCTTTCTCAATGTCATCAGAGAATGGTCAGACTTTTTCATAGTATTAAATGTTTCATAATAGTTGTCCAAGTCAGATGTAGTGTATAATTTGTGCAATTACAGAGATTCATACAGAAACATATGAAGACATAAGTAACATAATTATATATCCATTTTGATCTAGTGATTAAGGTTCCAGGCTAGAAACCCGAAGACTGTGAATTTTAGTCTCACTTTAAAGATAAAACCCATCTGAGTGACTTTGGGCCAGTCCTCCTCTCTCACTTCACAATGTTGTTATTGTGGGGAAAATAGGAGGAGGAAACTATGTTGGGTATGTTTTCCATCTTGAGTTATTTGAAAAAATAATAAAATTGGATTATAAATAAATAACAAATAAAAATATAATGGGATGTGCTTCTGTTTTCCCTTTTTTCTTAAATGTCTCATTAAAGCAAATCGTAAGTGACTGGTGATTTCTATAGTATGACATCATTTCCCCATTTTTTAATATGATTTTAAATTATAGAGTTTGAAAAGTATGTTTACCTACTAATTTAATGTAGGAAAATGACATTATTAGAAATAAAATACTTTTATTCCCTGACTTATCGCAAAAGTGCTCTAAATCTATTGTGTATCAATTAAATTCTTTAGTATCTTGAACAGCTTCAGGCTACTGCAGATGTAAGAATCTCATTAAAGCTTTATTTAGCTGCAGCTCTGAACTTTGACTAGTTGCTTGGAAACCTCATGTAGGCTATGTACAAAGAGAATACAATGCAGATAGAGAAGGTTTTTTTAAAGAACTGATCTATTTTCAGCTGTTTTCTGAAAGATTCTGTTATTCTTCTGCTTTTGCAACTACAGTATTCTCTTCTATTGGCAACTTCTACTGATATTGATTTTTTTTACAAGTTTTTAAAATACAGATAAAATAATAACCCTAATGAATATCAACAATATCCCTATGAACAAGTAACTTTTAAGCAATTAATACTAATCTCAAGTTTTACACAACACAACACAACACAACATAATATATGGTGGGATTCAAATAATTTAACAACTGGTTCGCTCAAGGTCAGGTTGGCCATCATGGGAGGCATGGCCCAAGCCCATATTCCAGTTCCACCACACATGCGGGTAGGCATCCTGCAATGGCCAACCTGACCCTGGGCAAACTGGTTGTTAAACCCCCCTCCCCCCTGCTATCAAAGTGGATCCTGGGCGCTGTGCTGCAATGGGGAAATAGAGCGACCAGCACAAGAGAAGGAGGAAGAGCAGGGAAAGCGGCCTCCTCCTTCCCTCATGCTGGTCACTGTGTTGCTCATTTCTCCATTGCAGATGCCCTTGCTTCCCCCAAGCATTTCTAAGACTACCTAATTTCCAGCTCCATCACGTTTCTCCATTGCACTTCTCTCCATCCCTGCAGCACCCATGCCAGCTGCCCCTTCACAGCCAGAGCTGGAATGCTGCCATATTTAAGCGCCAGTAGATGCCAGCTTTCCCTCCAGTGGGCCTGAGCAATTACTGGAGAGGGACATGCCCCTTTCAGCGCCTGGCATCCAGATGCCCTCATTTCCCCCAAGAATTTCTTTGCCTACTTGATTTCCAGCTCCATCACATTTCTCCATCACATTTCTCACCGTCCTGCGCAGGGAAACAAGTTTGTAGGACTAAAAAAAAAAGTTCAATTCCAACTTTGCAAAGATTTTTTTTCATGAGAAGTTGGAATTGATTGATTGAACTTTTGTTTTTTTTTTAGTCCCACAAACTTTTGTTTCCCTGCACATGATGGTGAGAAACACAACTGAGCTGAAAATTAGGTAGGCAAAGAAATGCTTGGGGGAAGTGAGGGCATCTGGATAATGGTGGGTGGGCAAGCTCTTCTGTCCACAAAACCTCTTTTTGATGGCTGATGCTGAAAGGCAGACAAAGCACTCCCAGGAAGAAGCCAGTCTGCTCAGGAGCTGGGAATACCCATTCTCCCCTGTCCCACCCCTTCTTATCTGCCACCCCCAAATTGCATTGATAAAGGTGGGTGGGTGGCAGGAAGCCTTACCATGCCCAGCAAAGGGAGAAGAGACGGCAAGAAGAGCCCCGTCTTGCTCCAGGCACTCCAATGAAAAGCAGAGGCAGCCGGGCCATTTCCCTTCCCCACCCTTTCCAGCGCTGGAAGCCAACTGTCAGCCACACGCCTAGTCGCCCATTCATCCCTCTCTCTCTACGTGTCTCTGAGCTTACCTGAGTCCACCACGCAGACTGGGAAGTGGCAGCAGCGGCTGGGCATACTCGGTGAACTGCTTGATGAACTCGTGCAGGCAGACGTAGAGTGCGCCCAGGCGGCAGATGCAAGCCAGAAGGATGGCCTTGCTCAGGTGCAGGAATGGCAGCAGCTTTGGGGACAACTGCAGGAGAGGAGGAGGAAGAGCGCTGGGGAGGAGGAGGGGCTCCCCACTCGCCTCACCGCTGCACCCACTTGCAGGCCCACAGAGAGGCCACTCGGGTAGCCATGCAGCACCAGCAGCGACTCATGGATCATGATCCCCTCTTCGCAGGATCTCCAACGACACCCCCAGCCTTTTTAGGGCAGAGCTGACTCCGGGTCCTAGATCTCCCCCCCCCCCCAGTGAAGCCTTCATCTGCCAAGGAACCCAACAGGCCTCTCTTGCTGCCCACTGAGGCACCTGGACTCCCGGTGATGGATGGAGTCTTTCAGGCAGTTAGCTTGGCTGCCTTTTTAGTAGTTCTGCCCCTCTCTCTGGACCCCTTGTCAGAGCTGCCTTGGGGTTTTGCCTGTGCTGATGTCACTTGCTTAGAGGGGGGTGGGGAGCAGTTAGAGAAGTGCCAATATGTTGAAATGGTCTCAGAAGAGGCTGGGCAAGGCAAGGAGTGGCTGGGACGGGAGGGAGGGCTGCAAGGCAGGGCCGGACATGGTGAGTCAGTTGTTAACAACAAAGTTAACAACTGGTTCTGTTGAACCTTTGCAAACTGGCTGAATCCCACCACTGAATACAGTACAATACAATATAATATAATATATTCGATTTAAAAAGGGTTAGAGTTAATATTGTATACTGTGCAGATTATAAAATAATACTTCGCTGTGGTCAAGAAAATAAAATCAGATTAATCTGATAATAACAATTTGAGATAAAACAGATTGAATAGGATATTTAGTAAAGAATGAAAATCATAATTACTAGCAAGCACCTGCGTAAAGAGGACAATAGAAAATAACATGTTCCATCAATTCATTGATCAATTCAAGTTATTCTTCTAGGAACACAGTCTCTGTTTTAAGGGGACTTTTTGATATCTTTCTTTGGTAATGGCTGTTGGGCAGGCATTGAATCTGGCTAAGGATAAGGCCCTTCTGAATTTTGGGATTTAAAAGCTGGTTGGAGGAAGTGCAGAATGGCTCAAAATGGTGTTTCTGGCTTGAGCTGGAAAGTTTGTTTGCAGCTATAGATCAAAGACCATCTGTTTGAGATCAGTTAGTGTGATTACATAGCCCATGAAGGTGATGACTGGCCATGAAAAGCCATAAAGTTGCAATATTGCCTGGCTTCAGGAACACTGTAAGCATTTGGCTATAATTGAAGGAGCCAAACTGATTGGAGAGAAGGAGAGCTTAAGCCAATAGAGGAAAATGTATTGTAAATCCAGGCAGAAGTTTCAATTTTAAGGAAGCCAGCTTCATGGCAAGAGACAGCATTCAAAATGCAACAAAGTGCTCAAAAGATGTTTCTCAAAAACTTGGGCTGAACTCTTTCCAAATAAAGGAATGATGGAAATGCCTAGCTGAGCTCCAAAAAGAAGCTGGGCTCAGATCTTAGCTGAGAAGACTAATCACTGAAGGCAAATGCTGAGCTCTTTTGGAAAAAAAAAAGATCTGCAAAGGCAAAATTGTTTTTTATTCATTTAAAGAACATAGTTGGTACAGTTCCCAATAGCTTGGAAGAGAATCCCCAGATATTTAAATGTCTTGACTTATTCCATTAAATGGTTAGTTGCGAGAGATGTGTCTTAGGGTGCTTAGCAAAAACTATGACTTTAGTTTTAGGGTACCGTATTTTTCAGAGTATAAGATGCATCGAAGTATAAGACACAGCTTAATTTTTGGGGAGGAAAGTAGGGGGGGGGGAAATCTGCCTACCAGGTATTCATCTGGCTAGCATCCTTAGTCTGGTCAGCTTCAGCACATTAGTTTGCTGGTTTTGAGCACACATGCTTTTTATCCTCCTACTTGGGGATAAAAAACAGCTTCTAAAGCACAGCTGATCTTTGGAGAGAGAAGCAATGAGAACGGCAGGCGAAGTTCGAAAGATCACCTCGTTAGAGCTGAAAAACAGCTTCGAAAGCACAGCTGAGAGGGAGCAGCAATGAGAAAAGCAGGCAAAGCACAGAGATCGCTTCACTCACTAGCGTCTCGTTAGGGCTGGAAAAAAGCTTCTAAAGCACATCTGAGAGTCTAATAAGAAACTACATCAGTAACAAGTCTCCTCACTCAAATGGATGGCCAATGGGGTGGGGCTCATCTAATATGAGAAATCCTCTGTCTTGGACTCATAAAAAATGCAAAATAAGGCTTTCCAAATTTTCAGTGGCTTGGCCAGTATATATGTGTTATTTACCTGGCCTGATAGGATATGCCAGAATATTCTTTGACAACTAGAGACAATTAGTAATAAGTTCATTGAAGCTTTCCTATTTTTTCCCCCCAACAGATAATATAGATATGGGAACTTGCTTTGTGATGCAGCTTTTAGAAACTGACTAAATCTTTTTTGGTAACCATACAATTGTAATTAAATTCATGATTAGATCTAAATCTTGAATTTACTGCATTTTTCCATATCTCAATAGTGAAACTGCAGGCTTTATATAAGAGATATATAATAGGTGCTCGGGGCCCTGTCAAGTTTCTTGCTACTTCAGCATGAGTGTTCCAACACTCATGCTGAACTTTATAGAGATAATTAAATTATGCAGTTTTGCCAATAACCTAGTATTAGGTTAAGTCTCCCAGGCCAATATGAAAGTTCTCACAGAGATCTTCTGGAGCACCTCCATTTATTTTGCATAGATCAAAATGATTCTCTAGTCTCCCTAAGTAAAACAAAGTTCCAGCAAATCACACGTTCCAAGTTCGGAGAGGGGTCCTTGGTTCTCTCTGAGCTTTGTTGTTTTCTTGCAGATGTTTCATTACCTAAACTAGAGAACCTCATCAGTGATAGAAGGGAGTGGGGTTTGCTGTCATTTTATATTTTAATGGCTTGCCCTGACTTTCTCCCCAGTTCCCCCCTTCCCCCCCTCCCTCTTTCCCCCCCTCCCTCCTTCCCCACTTCCTCTAACATGTGAAATTAAGAATATTGCGCAAAAGTTTCATACTCAGCTAGGTCTTGGTATTGTGGAAGACATGATTACTTTACGCATAAGGTTTCCCACTTTGAATGTTTTATTTAAAAAAGAATATTCTACAAACAGTTTAATCAAATACATATATATGCATAATAATATATGCACGTTAAACAAGTGAAGGGGCCATTCCATAAGCAAACTGTCTTGCTCAGTGCCATTTTTTCTAGAAAGAAGTGTTTGTAAACACATTATGGCTGCTGATTTAAATGTACTTCAGGAGACTATCTGCTGTCTTTTTTATGAGCATTCATTTGTTTGTCTAAAAATAATGCAGCACTGAACAGAACCTTCCTGGAAGACAAAAAGAGAGGCTGTATTTCTATTAAGATCACAAAGACTATTTCACATGAAATAAAAGACCTAAGCTATTCCATTTTCTAATAAAAATACAATATAAATATCTTTTGAGCCTGCTTTCTGTTGTTTTGCCCACCTAGTCCAGAATTACCTTTCAGAATAAGTGGGACAAAGATATATTTCTAAATTCATATTTGTCCCCTTGTATGAAATTCTTATGCTAAGACTGTAAATTGCATGTTTTAATTATTATAAGTGGTCCTGGATATACAGCAGAAAAAATAGCAAATAATAAATTTTATATCTTATCTAAAAGCAATTGTTATAAACAGATGTATGTAGGAATCTTTTTGTCTCAGGTCTATATAAATATTTCCCAAATTTAAAATTACATAGATGCAAACATTAATAAAAAAACCACTTTTGGGTAATTTTTATTCTAATAAAATTTTGAGTATACTGTAGGCAAGCCTGCGAAACATATGACTCATAGGTTTCATGTTACCTGCATACTGCCCTGCCAACTTTTATTGGAATTCAATAAATCCACCACTACCAAATGTCACTGCTACAACCCTGAAACTCATACCGTTGAGTACCTGTATTATCTCTAGGCCTCACTGACATGGTCAGCTGCAGTGCTACTGCTGTACTACTAGATGCTGAACAACAGATAGCACAGCCATTATTCCTAATTTCTTTTAATTTATCAGTGTAATTATTTCCGATCCATGAATTGGGCCAACCTGAAATATAACAGCCCAATAGCACTTTTTTATTTAAAAAGCATATCCTTTAGTCTCTTATAATAATGTGCAGAATATTTTCAGTGCTACAAGTGCAAGATTATATTTCTATATATGAAAATATATAAAATCTAGGATATAGCTAAAATCCTTTTTCTTACTCCATGCAGGTGAAACTGAACAGGAGCTGGGACCTCCTCCCTCTGTAGATGAGGCAGCAAACACACTCATGACTCGCCTGGGCTTCCTCCTGGGAGAAAAAGTCACTGAGCTACAGGCAGGGAATCAGTATAACATGGAAGGACAGGAAGACAATCAGGTGAGCTTAAAACTTTGTGTACAATTATAATGATTTTACTGTATTCTGTTTCTGGAAAACAAAATACTACATGCTATGATTCGAATCTCATCTTGTATTAGATGTATGAAAATCATACATATTGGTGATTAACTAGAACTTCTCAGGCAGAAGCAACCAGAACAAGTCCATGAACTTTCAAGAATCGCCAGACTGACTGCATTCCCATGTGAACCAATAGATAAGGGCTTCAGTAATCTGGAAATGGCTCACGTGGATAAACACTAGGCTGATGATCAGCAGGTTCACATTTGAGACCCGATTGCTTGCCATGGGATGGGGTGAGCTCCTGTCACATGCTCCAGCTCCTCCTGATCCAGCAGTTTGAAAGCTGATGGACCGCAAATAGATAGTTACCATTTAGGTGGGCAATTTAATAGAGATATGAAAGGAGCCCCCAACTGGCATCCTCCAGGCAATGCTGATGTTACAATTTAATGCTTTCAACCCGGAAGTACTTTGGTGCTTCCAATATGAAAATAGTAGTAGTAGGAGTCTGGCCTATATCTCTTCATCCCCCACTCCTCTTTACTGTGGAATTTTCTTTAGCTGGTGATTCCACCACAGAACATGAGAGATATTCTTACCACTGTTAAACTTGTAAATAGGCAGAGATTGAAGAAACCAAGTCAAGTTAAATCAAACTAAGAATGATTCTGGACATATAACTCTGAATAGGAGCTAAATAGGCTGTCTTGTATAAGATCCAAGTAGGAAAAACTTTTCAGAGTTTGTCTTTTGCTCAGATCTTAGTTTAGTAAAGAATTCCATTTTGGTAGATTAGACAGAAACTAATGTAAATTATTTTTAGTAATTCTTGTTATAGATAAGATACAGATTAAATAGAAACACAGTAAAATCTTTAATATGATCAAACAATGATCTTAAACAATTAGTTGTTATAGATTACTCATTTATTTGGCCCATTGAAAGCTAATTATTTTTCTAGGAAGGGTAGCCTCTAGGAAGGGCAGCCCTCTAGCAATTTAGTACAGGTAATGCTTGTTTACTGACCGCTTGCTCAGAGATCATCAAAACTGTGGCAAAGATAAATGAGTGAAAGTTGAGACTGGTCCTTGAAATTCCAGTTATTGAAGTGCCTCCACAGTTATGTGATTATGATTTGGGTGCTTGACATCCAAGTTGCACTAATGACAGTTACAGTGTCCCATGGCCACATGATCACCATATGCAACCTTGCCTGCTAGCTTCCCACAAGCAATATCTATGGGGAAGATGACAGGGAAGGTCACAAGTTGCTATGGAAAGTCTCCCTCACCTATCTGTGCGTGCACCGACTCATACTCTCCTTCCCTTGACCTCCCTGTGCTCCTTGTGCCACACCACAGCACCTCTTTCTTCTAACTCATGTGTGTCCTGTCCAGGCCTCCCTGAAGTACCCCTTCATTTCTTCCATGGTACTTCAGAAGCTTCTAACTTAATAACTTGCATATCTTGGGGTTTTAACAGAAACTGGGACTGCCTGAACTTTCATCATTAAGCAATATGGTCATAAAACATGCTTTATGACCACATTGCTGAATGACAGGAGTCTCGATCCCAATTGCCAGCATAACCCAAGGATTACCTATCGTTAGAATATTATTCTGGATGAGTTTGAGCATGTTGCATCTATTGACAAAGAAACAATTCTTTTCAGAAAAAGCTGAGCAAGTAGATATGGTTCTTACAATGCTAGGTCATTGGAAAGATATATGGACCTATTCTTCAGGTTAGGTCTTCATAAAAATTTCTCTGTTCATCTTTGGAGAATGTGGCCAGGGCAGATTCCTTAAATTGCTCCATTTCATGTTATTAGTCTGATAGCAAACTATCCCTTTCCAGATTTTAGGGAAGATTCATCTTCAAGGTTTTCAGAACAATTGTCAATTTTTGAATAGAAGTGTTTTAGAAATTTTAGTCGAGGGGACAGGAGAGTTGTCAACAGACGAACAGACATATTGATATACATATACATCCTAAAGCAACAAGAACAATGACTTTATTTTATATGGAGGCCAGTTTCAAGTTTTCCTTCAAGGAGGCCAAGAAAAAGTCAAATAGAGGGAAGTTTTTAAGGGAAGTTAATTTTAAGGGAAGTTGCAGATTGAGCAAGTTTTTGCTGACTGAATTCAGAAACATAGTGTCACTATCATGAGATTTTTTTTCTTTTGCTATCTTGAATATTTATGCTTGGGCTTGATGAAGTTCAGACAAGTTAATGATTTTTTCCCCAGATTTTCCTCTACAGATAATTCAGAAGCTTTTTGGGGGAGGCGGGAAAGCTTGTTAAACAGTAAAACAAAAAAGACTAAACCTCACTTTTCTATATTTGTTTTTTGTTTAACCTTGGAAAAGGTGCAAAACTGGTTTATAATCTAGGCATAGCTGAGAAATTCACTCATGGGAGAATAGGAAAGGAATTGTATTGATTTTTAAAAGTGTATTATAATATAGCTTAGCTCGGTTTGTAACACACTCTTCCAATCCTAATGAAGTTTTGTTTGATTGGAGAGGGAGGGGGTTTATCTTTTTCTGATTTTGGTTTTAGTCTTTTTTATTCTTATTTTGGGAACTTCTTACATTAAAATATCATGAGCCATTTTTTCCCCTTTGAATGTATTGTATATTTGTATATGTATGTATCTATGTATTATATATTTGAGTTCTCATGGATTTGTGGAATATAGAAGGCTGTGGTTATCTCACTTAGAGACAGAAATATGAATATGGAAAGGACTGTTAGTAGTAAGGTTGTTGATAGGATTACCCCATCAATATAGAATTATCCTGGTTTTGAATCTATTGTATTGATTACCAGTAGACTCTGAGCCCTCTTTTGATCATTCCTTTAAAAAGACCCGCATGGTACACTATCATCTAACATATTTTCTCTAGAAATATGAGCATTTCCAACCTCTCTGCTTTTAAGAAGCAGGTAAAGATACCATGATTTCAGTGAACTTTTGGCCCATTTGAGTGAACATCATTGTGTGTGTTGTTATTTTGTTTTTTAAATTAAATTATTTTTTGAATTATTTTATACTGGCCAGAATTTTCTATCTATAAATTGTTTAAAATGTGTTATTCTAAAATAACAATTAGCTTTACTTATTTTGCTGCAAATTAGAAGTATTAAATATAGCCACAATACTCAAAGAATAAAATTGTTATTTTGCTACATATAATAAAATACATGAAGCCAGCAGTCTAGCTTCATGTATGGTATTTTACTATACATTGGAACTCATTAAAAATATACAATTTTAAAAGATATTGGGCAGAAGAAAGTATCCTAATATTACTGGTTTCATCTTGTGCTAAGTTTGCTTTTTGTTATTGCTGAAATTATGCATTTTCCGCATGTTCTGTAGCTAAAGAGCAGAAAAATGATACAGTTTATAAGGAAATAGAAGAGTAAATCTGTATATCAATTTTCCAATAGGCTAATATGTTTATGATTATATCAAGTGAATTCTTCACTATGTTGTAGTGAAACCCTATAAACTTTACTGATAGTTTTGTGTGATGTCTATGTTCCTGCTTCCAATTTTCCAGACTTCAGCAGTGTCCCAGCGAATAAGTCCCTGTTCCACACTGACCAGCAGTACTGCTTCACCACCTGCCAGTAGCCCTTGTTCCACCCTCCCTCAAACTAGTGCTAAGGATGTTATAGCAAAGGACTGCAATTATGGAGCTGTCACAAGTCCTACATCTACTCTTGAAAGCAGGGATAGTGGCATCATAGGTGAGTCTTAGATATGCACAAGTTTATTTTAAAATTCAGCTGTACAGGTATTGGATGTTTATGTTTGCAGCATCCTGAAGGGAATTGGGAAAAGCAGAACAAGTATGAGAGGTCCTTGATACTCTCTGAGCTTGGTTGCTTTCTTGCAGATGTTTCATCACCCAGACTAGGTAACATCAACAGTTTTGACATTACCTATTTTGGGTAATAAAACAACTGCTAAATAAATAAATGAATGTGACTTGTCTGAAATCTTTCTGCTTTGAATAACATTTTGGGAGATACAATTTTTTAGAATTTTTTTTAAGGGCTGAAGCTGAGATTTTCTATAAATGAATTACGCTACTAAGATTTAATGTTTTGGTGCTTTGGAGAAAGAAATAATCTGTTTTGGGGTTAAGAATTGGTCACACATGAAACAGTTCCCAAGATAGAGAAAGGACCTGTTCTTATCACTAATCAAAATTTTGTAAGGGAAAAAGTTACCCGAGCCTTTTCCACATCCAAATTATACTGCTGATAGAAGGAAGTTCAGACAGAGAAGAAGACAGTAATGGCTGAACCACAGCTAGACAAAGAAAGCGGTGGTGAAGTGGAAAATTGGTGTACTGGAACTGGCCAAAATTAGTCCCGACTTCTACAGAGTGAGTGGAATGGAAGGGAGAAGAAGCTGATTGAAACTCCTAGCTGATTTATGAGAAGAAGGGGCTCATATTAGAAGGAGGGGTGGATGTTGCCCCCCCCCCATGATAGAAGCAGCAAAGGAGATCACGGAGCTTTTTTTAAAAGACCCACAAAGGATGGAAGATAGGAGAGTGACAGCGGCAGTTATTTAGACAGAGTGGATTTGGAGATTTCCATGGAACTGCACAGGAAAAATTGGATAATTTGAAAGTTGGAGAAGATTTGATAAGCATGGGAGATAAAATGGCTGTTCTTCTCTTCCTTGGACTTTGACAAGGCACTTTTTGTTTTGGAACTGAGGTAAGGCTCAAGGGTGACATTTAGGGTGACATATATCTGTAAGTAGGGAAGATTGAAGAGAAACATTCCTTTGAGTGATATTCACTTGGTTTGCTGAATTTTGGATCTCTGGGATTCTGGTGAAGTGATAATCTTATAATCTTGTAATGGCGGACAAATAGGGGTTATATCTGGCAGCAAAAGATATATTTGAGGTTCTAGTGCATAAAGATACTTGATGAAATAAAGAAAAAAAAGACCTTTGGTGACTATTTAAACCCAGCAGAAGTGCAAGGTTGAAGAGTTGCTGAACTGAACTATAATACACTGCTAGCTTGCTGGAAGCCACAGGAACCTTGAATGTTACTATCAATATTACTGTTATCATCAGAAGTACTACCATCACTATTATTATATCATTGTGATTATTGTAATTATTACAAGTATTATTATTTATACTAAGATTGTATTCATTAATGTTAATGCTACAATTCTCACCTGTATTATCGTCACTGCTAGCTTAACTAGCTAATTATAGATAGATTAATATAATTAGAATAAATCTGATATTTTGATATTTAGTGGTTAACATCAATAGCCTAAATTACCTTTTCAGCAGTGGAGGGTTTTACTGGTGTGAAAAAGAGGTGGGAATGTTGGATAAAGTTTAACTTTGTAGAAAAACTCTTAAAGAAAGATGACAAACACTATGAATTTAACTAAGGTAGGGATGGGGAGGAGACCAGCTGCCCAGACATCATCGGCTACATCTAGTCTGTCAACATAGAGATCGATAGAAGACATGGTTCAAAAGGAAAGGTCCAATTATTTTCAGGTTATGCTGCAATCAATGCAGAAAGCTTTGACAAAGAACCATGATGAAATGAAAAAAGAGATAGGAGAGGTAAGAAATGATATAGGAGAACTTAAAGAAAAAATGCAAAAGATGGATGACAAATTTGAACTTTTTCAACAACAGATTACCAAAAACGAACAGAAACTGCAGGAGAGGGAAGAGAGGATAGAAAGAGAAAAAAAAAGAGTGGACAAAATGAGTGAGAAACTAATCCAGGCAAATAAGTAATTAGAAGTTATCTTTTTGGAATCAGAGAAAGCTGCGGATTACATATATTTTCAGAATATAAGAGAGGAGAAAGGAGAAGATCTACCAGATATTATGGCAGAACTAATAGCGAAAGCATTAGGAACAGAAAAAGAGATGTTGACAGAAATAGATGAGACCTATAGAATTCACATGAACTACGTGAGGAGACACAATCTTCCAAAGGAAGTACATATCAGATTTGTGAAGAAATCGATCCAGGATGAAGTGCTTCACAGGACAAGAGATGAACCAATAGAATACAGAGGGAAACAACTGACAGTCCTTAAGCAAGTTCCAAGAAGAGTTAGAAAACTGTGAAGACCATACCAGTTCCTAATATCATTGTTGACTAAATACAACATCAACTTTAGATGGTTGACACCGGAAGGTATAATGGTTTCCTGGTGAGAAAAGAGTTACAGAGTGGATACTTTGGATAAAGCAGAGGAATTCTATAACCAATATTTTGATAATGAGGAAGAAATAGAAGAGAGGGAAGTAATAGAAGAAAAAGACCAAAGAATACCTGCTGTGGAAGAAAGGGAAGTACAATTTAAAAAGAGGGAAAAAGAAAAAGGAGAAAGACTGGAAAATAATGGGGAAAGACCTAAGGAATTAAGAGAGATTAGGACAACAAGAACTAAAGCAAACAAAAACAAAAGAAGAGAGGGCTAGTATATATTAAGGAAACAATTTCATCTAAACAAATTTATAAAGATGAAGAGGGAAGGATTTTGATTGTGGAAATAATATTAAATCAGAAACGGATGTTATTAATAGAAATTTATGCTCCAAACGGGGGACAGGAACAATTTTACAATAAATTACACAATATTATTCGAGGCATAGAGTGTGACAAATTCTGTATGTTAGGAGACTAACGCAATAATAGATAAAAATTAGATTACAAAAGTAACAAATTAAAAAAAGGAATTAGAAGAATGTTACCTAGAACTTTCTTTAAAATGGTAGATGAACTAAACATACAGGATATTTGGAGAGGGAGAAATCAGGGGAAGACTCAATATACATATTATTCTAATAGGCACCAATCCTAGTCCAGAATCGACATGGTATGGATGTCGATGGAACTAAACGTACAATTGAATGAAGTAGAAATAGATACAAACATCTGGGCAGATCATAATCCAATGAGGGTTAGTTGGAAAAGGCAAAAAAACCCTGTAAGATGAAACTTAAACAGTTCAATTTTAAAGGAGGAAAAATTCAGATCAACAATGGAAAAACAAATGGGCCTTTTTAAAAAAAAAAATAAGAAAGAAGATACATTCTTATAAAATCTATGGGGCACTACATGAGAGGAGTTGCTATATCATACATGGCAAATAAAAACAAAGAGAAGAAACAGCAACAGCATTACCTAGAAGAAGAACATAGAAGAGTTGAGGCAGAGTTACAAAGAGAGATCTAAAAAAAGAGATCTAAAACAACAAATGGACTTAATTAAACATAAACTGAACATTCTTAAGTAGAAGGAGTTAGCATGACATATAAAGAAAATCAATCAAAATTTCTTTGAGAATGCAAGTAAACCAGGGAGGTGGTTAGCTTATAAATTGAAGAAGCAGAAGGAGAAAAGATGGACTATTAAGCTGCAAAATGAAGAAGGAGATATACATTATTAGAATGAGGGGAAAAAGGAGTTTTATAAGAAATTGTATGATGATAAAGTTACTCAGAAAGTTACTCAGAAGACAAAACAATACAATATTTAAAGAAAGCTTTGCTGCTTGAAGTTCCAGAAGAAACAAAAAACATGTTAAATGAAGATATAAGGATGCCAGAATTAATAGAGGCAATAAAAAAACAAAAGAATAACAAAACACCAGGTCCGGATGGGTTGCCAACAGAAATGTACAAAGAATTACAATATACGTTTGGACAAATATTACTTGAGGTATACAATGCAGTTCTAAATGAAGTGAAGATACCACCATTATGGATAGAAGCAAATATGATGTTGATCCCGAAAGAAGATGCTGATTTAGCATTGATTAAAAACTATAAGCCTATTTCTCTGTTGAATATGGATTATAAAATATTTATGTGAATAATAGCGGAAAGATTGAAAAGGTTTCTAAACGAGTTTATACATGTAAATCAAAATGGTTTTCTGCAAAAAAATAAAATAAAATAAAGAATAACATTAGAATGAAATTAGACATGTTAGAATATTATGAAATACATAGTGAGATACAAGTGATATTGATGTTTCTAGATGCCCAAAAAGCCTTTGACAATGTTAAATGGACTTTTAAGTTACAACAACTAAGATACATGGATTTTGGTGATAAATTTATAAACATGTTTATGGCAATATATTCTAAACAGGAGGCCAGAGTAATAGTGAATGGAGAGGTGACACAAAACTTTAGAATTCAGAAAGGTGCAAGACAAGGGTGTCTACCATCACCTTTGTTGTTTATACTGACTTTAGAAGTAATAACGAGAATAATTCGAAAAGATACGCAGATTAAAGCATTGGAAATTAAAATAGAAAATTATAAATTGTAAGCTTTTGTGGATGACTTAGTTTTCATTTTAGAGGAGCCATTGCAATCAGGACTGAGATTTATGGACGTATTGGAGGAATACGGAGAAGTAGCCGGACTAAAAGTAAATAAGGAGAAAACTAAAATGATAGCCAAGAATATGAAAAATAAACAGAAAGATGATTTGACTAAGGGAATAAATACTCTTTTCCAACAACCCAAGAGACAACTCTACACATGGACATCACCAGATGGTCAACACAGAAATCAGATTGACTATGTGCTGTGCAGCCAAAGATGGAGAAGCTCTATACAGTCAATAAAAACAAGACCAGGAGCTGACTATAGCTCAGATCATGAGTTTCTCCTTGCAAAATTTAGGCTTAAATTGAAGAAAGTAGGGAAAAGCCCCAGGCCACTCAGGTATGAACTAAATCATATCCCTGATGAATATACAGTAGAGGTGACAAATAGATTTAAGGAATGAGATCTGATAGACAGAGTACCTGAAGAACTATGGACGGAGGTTCGCCACATTGTACAAGAGATAGCCACTAAAACCATCCCAAAGAAAAAGAAAGGCAAGAAAGCAAAATGGCTATCTGAGGAAGCTTTGCGAATAGCTGAG
This sequence comes from Ahaetulla prasina, assembly GCF_028640845.1. NCBI lineage: Eukaryota > Metazoa > Chordata > Lepidosauria > Squamata > Colubridae > Ahaetulla > Ahaetulla prasina. The sequence continues at coordinate 53,332,400 of NC_080542.1, read as the reverse complement.
GAAAGAAGGGAAGCGAAAGGCAGGGGAGAAAGATACACCAGGTTGAATGCAGAATTCCAGAGAATAGCTAGAAGAGATAAGAATACATTCTTAAATGCATACTGCAAAGAAATAGAAGAAAACAATAGAATAGGGAGGACCAGAGATATCTTTAAGAAAATTGGAGATATGAAGGGAACGTTTCATGCAAAGATGGGCATGATAAAGGACCAAAGTGGCAGGGACCTAACAGAGGCAGAAGAGATTAAGAAGAGGTGGCAAAATTACACAGAAGAACTATACAAGAATGAGCTTAACATCCCTGATAACCACGATGGGATTTGAGCCAGACATCCTAGAATGTGAAGTCAAATGGGCCTTAGGAAATCTGAGCAACAACAAAGCTAGTGAAGGTGACAGTATTCTAGTCAAGCTATTCAAAATCTTAAAAGACGATGCAGTAAAAGTGCTACGCTCAATTTGTCAGCAAATTTGGAAAACACAACAGTGGCCACAGGATTGGAAAAGGTCAGTTTACATTCCAATTCCAAAGAAAGGCAATGCCAAAGAATGTTCTTTGCACCATTGCACCATTGCACCACTATCGCACCATTGCACTCATTTCACATGCTAGTAAGGTTATGCTAAAAATCTTACAAGCTAGGCTCCAGCAGTATGTGGATCGAGAACTACAAGAAGTACAGGCAGGATATCGAAGAGGCAGAGGAACTAGAGATCAAATTGCCAACATACGCTGGATCATGGAGAAAGCTAGGGAGTTCCAGAAAAACATCTACTTCTGCTTCATTGACTATGCTAAAGCCTTTGATTGTGTGGATCACAACAAATTGTGGCAAGTTCTTAAAGAGATGGGCATACCAGACCATCTTATTTGTCTCTTGAGAAACCTGTATGCGGGTCAAGAAGCAACAGTGAGCACTGAACACGGAAGCACTGATTGGTTCAAAATTGGGAAAGGAGTCCAGCAAGGCTGTATACTATCGCCCTGCCTATTTAACTTATATGCAGAGCACATCATGAGAAAGGCAGGGCTGAATGAATCAAAAGTTGGAATTAAGATTGCCGGGAGAAATATCAACAACCTCAGATATGCAGATGATACCATTCTAATGGCAGAAAGTGAAGAGGAACTAAAAAGCCTCTTGATGCAGGTGAAGGAGGAGAGTGCAAAAGTTGCTTGAAACTCAACATTAAGAAAACTATGATTATGGCATCTGGCCCTCTCAATTCCTAGCAAATAGAAGTTTATAAATTGTAGATTAGCTTTGCAAAGGGATGAATTATTATTGCTGTAATTTATTTATTGCTGTAATTTATTTATTTATTGTTATTCCACCATGGGGGGCATTTTATGTGTATATTTAATACACATAAAATGCCAAGAAATTGAGGCCTTTGAACTCTGGTGCTGGAGAAGACTCCTGCGAGTCCCTTGGACCGCAAGGCAAACAAACAAGTCAGTCCTAGAGGAGTTCAACCCTGACTGCTCTTTATAAGGCCAGATCCTGAAGATAAAACTGAAATATTTTGGCCACCTAATGAGGAGGAAGGACTCACTGGAGAAGAGCCTAATGCTGGGAAAGATTGAGGGAAAAAGAAGAAAGGGACGACAGAGAACGAGGTGGCTGGATGGAGTCACTGAAGCAGTAGGCATGAGTTTAAATGGACTCCAGAGGATGGTAGAGGATAGGAAGGCCTGGAGGAATGTTGTCCATGGGGTCGCGATGGGTCGGACACAACTTCACAACTAACAATAACAAAGTTTCATTCAGTGGCTACACAGAAACTAAAAAAGAACTCATCTACATACTGTACCGTTTTCCCTTCTCATCATCTTTCATTGAGGTACTACAGTATTTCTGAAAGCTGAAATCACTTTATGTTTTTAAAGTTACGTTCCTAGGAATATAACCTCAGAAGAAAATCAATAGTTGTTTCAGTTATATATGTTTTTATTATTGATCTGCTGATTTGTTTGGGATAAATAAAATGGATTCTTCAAATCAAAGCTCAGTGTGGTTATTATTTACATGGTTCAGAAATCTTTGACATTATCTTCTTCCTTTGGCTTACAGGTAATTCTTTCCTTACAACCATTCATTTAGTAACCATCCAGTCCTTGCACTTTTAACTGTTACACATGGTCACATGATCAAAATTTGGACAACTGGCATCCCAAAGTCATGTGATTACAACTTTCTCAGCAGGCTTCCAAAAAGTACAATCAATGGGGAAATCCAAATTTACACAACTTCATGATTTGCTTAACAACCATAGCACACAAACACAAAAATTCAGAAAATCAAACATGACTCACTTAACAATCACCTTGTTTAGCAATGGAAATTCTGATCCCAATTGTAGTTGTAAGTCAAATAGTAGAGAAATTCATCCTTCAAGTTCCATCCCTGAAGGCTTGTCATCAGGGACCATGATGATATACTTTTTCTGTAGCTGTCCCTCTCCTTTGGAATTACGTTCCATCTGAAATCAGGTTAGCATCAACCAAGCATCAAGACCAGGCTATAACAATTCAAATTGTACAATTGAGCATATTGCCCTGCTTGCATTCTCACATTTGACAGCTTTTCCCCCACCAGTAGATATTGCTGTGGATGGGAGAAAAAGGATGGCAAGATTTCTGACAAATACTTGCCCCAAAGTACCTGACATTACAAAGGGTGCCTGCTGAGGTGGTGTATCTGGGGATCTGTTAGGGGCAATGAGATGGAGGAAATGTTAGAATGTCATTCTTCACAATGTTGAATGACTGGTTATCCATGTCATTGCTTGTGATAGCTTTTCAAGCAAAGTCTTGTTTGCCTCTTGATGATTGATTCAACTACTGTGCAGCTATCTTGCTCTGCTTCCTTGCAGTCTAATTGGCAGTATAGGCTGTTGAATGCTGCTAGAGATAGGAAAGATACTGTGAAGTTCCTAAATATAGTGGTTCTTAAAAATTTGTGAATACTTTTGAATTTTAAATATTTATTCATAAATATTACCTAAATGTGCTCTGTTCTCCATACAAGCCCTAAAACTGAATACAGTGAAGAGAACGCAATTGAACAAATGAATTAAAAACATTATATTTATTTATTTATTGAGGAAAATTATTCAAAGTGACATGCAGTGTAAGCTCAGTTAAGAAAATAAGGCACTACTTGATAGAAAAGAATTACTTAATCTCCAAAATGTGCTGCAAAATGTTTGAGAGAGTGAATACAGTTTCTGCCTGCATTACCTTAAATAGGTGAATAGCAGCAAAATCTCAGGAAACAGCATAGTTGGGGTGGTCCATTTCCAATTCAATGATGAACCATCGCTGGACTGTCTTATTACAGGGGATATTTTGTTGGTTTCTAGAAATAAATTTTTTAAACTAGAAACAGTTTAAAGTCCAAAATGTTGAATTGCTTTTGAATTTAGCTGCTAAGAGCTCATTCCACAAGACTTTTTGGATCTTGTCTGAAGTGTTAGAATCTTGCCAATTAATAAAATGGAAATATATTTTCTGTATAACTAGTGTATTAAAAGTGAGAAAAATATTGGAAAAGCTCAAGTTAAATATGAGGAAAATATTCTATTTTGAAGTTTAATATTTGGAAAACTTGAAAAGTTCTGTCCTATCAGTTTGAAAAATCTTTCTTTTGAGGTAAAGCTTGGTTTAAAAAAAGGTAAATTTTGTTTTTACAGGTTAAGATGAGAAATATCTTATATTGTGGTCATGTAAAATATTAAATAAAGGTGGTCGAAGCCTGTGCCAGGTAGTAATGGCTTGTGAATATATTTTCTGTCAGTATCAAAATATCAATATTGCAGATGACAAATGCAATATCATGATAGTACATGAATAAATATGAGAGCCACAAAAGTCCTATATGTAGAAATTGTTGCATATAGCTATTGATAAGTATGTTCTCCCAATATAATTGAAATCATTGCACGGAACCATGCAGTTTTTACCTTTTCTCAAATGACAGAAATTTCCTTTTGTCTCCTGTTAGACCTCACCTCTTAGTCACCATTCATCTGAGGTATTTCCTATATAGCAGGCTTCTGATTCCACTGCAGAGGCAATCATGATTGATCTTTCTTTATATAATGCAGTGACAAATCACAATATTCATAAAAAGCCACTAGATAGATTGTTACAGTACTAGAAGGGAGGATATAAAGAGAAAAATGATCAAGAATAAGCTAGGTCTTTATAAAGAGTTAATTAAAATGTAAATAGTTAAATAATTTTTTTAACAATTGCTATATTTTTTATCTGTAAGCAAGTACAAGTACCACCATACCTATAGATTTGAATAGCTCAAAGATCCTAATAACTACTATCTAATTAACTAGTAAGATTCCTTCTACTTATATGAGGAAAAGAAGTGGGGGGAAAGGGAATATGATGTATTTAAAGGATGGGAATGCAGTGGGGTGTCTTATCTTATGTGTCTTGAAAAACTAGTTTTAGCAAGAACCAAGACATTTCTGATTTCTCTTATATTATTTGTTGCATTTAGATGGTGCACATTCATGTACTGTCATGTTGCATTTGTTGTCTGCAATATAAATACCCAGTTTCAACTCTTCCATAATATTGAAGTTTGATTTTACTTGATAGACTAAATGCTATATACTATATATATTTTTGAATTTGTTATATTCATGTTTTAGTAATGCAGATCACAATTAGGTTGGGCAAGAGTTTATCATGAGATTGAACATTTAATTTCTACGGGAATATAAGGAGTATTCTACGGGAATATAAGGAGTATTCAAGAAAGAATATAAGATATACAGTTACTGTATCTTCTATGTTTCTTCTTGGTTGGCCTTTTCATCCACCAGATTCCTAGGTTAATATGGAAATCATTAATATAGAATAGAGACAAGAAGGAGCAATGAATACATTCATACTGTCACAAGCCATCTTAAAAGAAGAAAAATCCATAATATTAAAACTTGACAATCACAATCTATCATCTGCAAAGTCACAAAAATGAAATGTATTTTTTTGTTACTCATTGTCTTTTATTGTTCATTGCAGCAACTTTGACAAGTTACTCTGAAAATGTGGATCGTGCTAAATATGGAGGGGAAAGTAGTAAGGAATTAGGATCTGGAGTAAACCTGAAGCCTTGGCAATCTCAAAAATCCAATATAGACTCCTGTTTATATAGAGTAGATGAAAACATGACAGCTTCTACATACAGTTTGAATAAAATCCCTGACCGGAATCTAGAGACTGTTTTATCTCAGTCAGTACAATCCATTCCACTTTATCTCATGCCACGGCCCAATTCTGTAGCAGGTAAGAATCTTATCCAACAGGTTATAATTAATTTTTTTTGTAAAATGGTTGGTCAAATTATTCAAGTGTTATAGATTTATAAAGTGGTATAGGTATAAGTTATTCTATCTTATTCTATCATTTTGATCGCTAAATTCTAGATTTTTATTTATACTGAAGTTTTGTTTGTCCCTCTTTGAGGTAGATGGATGATATTGAAATATGATCAATTAATTAGATAATTAATCAAAGCAAAGCAAAAGCTCCATTGCTGGCAATATCAGAACTATTTGGATAACACAACGTTTAGCAATCCTGTATTGATATCACAATCCATGAAAGCTTCAGGAGACAGCCATATACCTATAAAGTTTATATTTGTGATAAGAGATACACTCGTAATTACCTGTTTTAGACTTTAAACCTGGTGATCTTGTGAAAAAATTGAAACCAATTATTACTTCTCTGATAGTTATTCTACTGTCTTGAATCACTTTATTTTTTAAATAATTTATTAATGTTTACAAAGATAAACTATTAATGCAAGCTAAGAAAAATTATAAAAAGGAAAGGAAGAAGGGGTAAAGAGAAAGAAAAGAAGACAAATAGATTTTAAAATCTTCCATCTTCTTCCAGACAAGTATGAAGTATCAAGAATTTCAGTAATTTAATGCTTTCTTTTTGTATTTCAATAAAAGAAAGAAAAATAACTTCTTACCTTATAGTGGAGCAAAACTCAAATTTAGTTTCTATTTATTATCTATGTTAATGTTTTCTTTAATAAATTAGTATTTTTTTTCTGGAGAAAGGTATTAAAACATAATGTTTAATTTTTTAACTTTAAGTTCAAATAAACAATTAGCTCCCTTTCCCCCCATTTCTTCAGTTATTATTTGACTAGATTTTAATTCTCTGTTTTTAAATATTTGTCTTTCTGTTTAAGAAAAAAATAATCCAGAAATGTAATATCTTTATAGCATTTATAGCAATTGCACTTAGACTTATATACCACTTCATAGTGCTTTTACAGCCTCTCTAAGTGGTTTTCAGAGTCAGCATATTGCCCCCAATAATCTGGGTCCTCATTTTACCCACCTCAGAACGATGAAAGGCTGAATCAACTTTGAGCCTGGTGAGATTTGAACTGCCGAATTCCACCTATCAATCAGCTGAAGTAACCTGCATTACTGCACTCTAACCACTGCGCCACCTTTAATATTACCGTATATACTCGAGTATAAGCCGAGTTTTTCAGCACGTTTTTTGTGCTGAAAAACGTCCCCTCGGCTTATACTCGGGTCTATACGGCTTATACTCAAGGTTTTTTTTATTTTTAAGCCCCTCGGCTTATACTCGAGTATATACGGCTTATACTCGAGTTTTTTTTTTCTTTTTTTCACATTTTACCGGACGGAAGCCCTGCCGGTGCAGTGAGAGGGCGGGGCGGGGGAGCCGCCAGCCTTCTCAGCTGAGGGAGGGAGGCTTTCCCCAACCGGTAGGTGCCTCATTTCCCACCCTCGGCTTATACTCGAGTCCCCAGTTTACCCCAGTTTTTGGGGTAAAATTGGGGACCTCGGCTTATACTCGGATCGGCTTATATTCGAGTATATACGGTACATTATATATAAGAGAGAATAATTTAAATTCCACTTAAAGAACCAGAATGAATGAGTATAAATGTTTTAAAAAAACAAAAGTGAGCCTGTAATTTACAAAATTTTACAAATAAGAATAGAATAATCAAAATAATCAAAATAAAGACAATATTTAGTATCAAATGTAAGGGTCTTAATTTATACTTTCTATAATATATTTATGAATATATCCGATTATTTTTTATGGACAGCCACCAGTTCAGCCCACTTGGAAGATCTAGCTTATTTAGATGAACAGAGACATGCTCCTCTACGAACATCTCTCAGGATGCCTCGTCAAAGTATGGCTGGTACTCGCACGCAACAGGATCTAAGAGGTAGAAATCATGTGATTCTGCTTTTATCAGTTCCTTTACCAATACAGATTTTTTAAAAAATATTTTGGAAATATGCTCTTCCACTGTGAGTTGTGGTAGCAATCTCCTCACCGAAGCTATCTTAATAAATACTGAAAACTGAATTTAGCACTTTTAATATAAAATATAATCACTATTGTTGAGCCACTCTCCAGAGGGCACTTGGGGAAGAAACGGAATGTTGAATTACTTCTGAGATATGTGTGCTATATGGGAAAAATAAGCTATAGCATTCGTTATTCTTAATGGTGCATGATTTTAAATCCCATTTTTGCTAGCAAATCTAAAGTGGTTCAGAGTCTTCATATTAGAATGGCTCAGAAATGTGAGTTAATAAAAACATAATAAATAGTAAGAAGGATACTGAAGTAGAGAAACTGAGAAACTGAGGAAAGTGAAATCAAATCCTTCAGACTTTGACTCACAGTTCCTATGACTTGGTTTTCAGTTTCCTTTTCTCCTTTCTGGGTTAGGTAGGAACAAAATATATAAAACAGGGTTAGGGCTAGGTTGGGGCAGCAGTCTCTTTCTTTTTAGTGAAACACTACAGAAATACACCAAGTCTCAGAAAGCTGCACAAATATTTTATTATTTAATTTAATTTATATTTTTTAGATCAGGGGTCTCCAACCTTAGTAACTTTAAGGTTTGTGGACTTCAATTCCCAGAGTTCCTCAGCCAGCAAAGCAGGCAGATTCAGTTGCTGACTGAGATGGATTTCAGGCAGGCAGCTTCAGTTGCTAGCTGATGCAACTAATGTTAAGCATGGCTTTCCCAGCCAGAAAGGAGCAGTATAAGGTAAGTGCTTCATCGCAACCCAGAATCTCTTAAAAGGAGGTTTTCTACAAGCACTTCGGCCAAAGAGCTTGAACAAAACATATTTTTTAAGGTTCTGGTGATGAGAAACTCAGCTAGGATCGCCAGAGGAACCTTTTAAAACCTTTTTTTTACAACCTCTTCCGCCGAAGAGGTTGTTAAAAAAAACTTTTAAAGGGTTCTGACAATCTCAGCTGAGCCGCGGGATCCTCAAAGGCTTTTTTTTTACTTTTTAAGACATGTTTTCGGCTGAAGAAAAACTGTTTTTAAAAGTAAAAAAAAACAAAAACCCTCTGATGATGGTGCAGCTCAGCAGGGGGCAGGGGATGGGGCCAGGGATTTTTGCTACCAGTTCTCCGAACCACCCGCCACCATCGCTACAGGCTTGGGCGAGCCGGTCCAAACCGGGAGCATTTCATCCCTGCCACATAGGTTTTCTCTAGGAATATGCATTTGAAAATTATATTGATGTCTAGAGGAAGAAGTTTTATGTGTCTGTGGAGATTCTGAGTTCATAGTTGTCACAAAAGTGCTTTTTCAAAAGGCAACTGGACTGGGTTTTTGTTCTTCTTCAAGAAAAAATAAAACAGGCCAATTTTCTTTTGAGACAAGAAATGTTATACTTCCCTAACTAGTAACCTGTTGTGGAATGCTGAATAAAAGGGCGGTATAAAAATTTAATAAATAAATAAATAAAATAAATAAATAAATAAATAAATGTCTTCTTTATTCCTTTCCAGTTCGTTTTGCGCCTTACAGACCTCCCGACATCTCTTTGAAACCACTGCTTTTTGAGGTACCTAGCATCACCACAGAGTCCGTGTTTGTTGGCCGGGATTGGGTGTTCCAGGAGATTGATGTACATTTACAGAGTACTGATGCCAATGTGAACAGAGGTGTGGTGATAGTTGGAAATATTGGCTTTGGCAAGACAGCAATCATATCTAGGTTGGTTGCACTGAGCTGTCATGGCACACGGATGAGGCAGATTGCTTCGGACAGCCCCCATGCATCTCCAAAACGTAAGTGAACCATTACCTATATAAAGTTCCTATATAAAAAATGAATATTATATGAAAAGGTATTCTTGCATTAAAAAATGGGACAATAATACTTGACAATGTAAAATAATCCTCTGTATTAGAACTCTACTATGTGAACTTCATATTCATATTTTCAGTAAATATTTCAACTTTGGTTTTATTGCAGTGCAGGTTGAAATAAGTGTATGCTTATTTATGGCTGTGCATGGTGGTAAATTAATTTAATTGAGACAATTAAGTGCCAAGCTTACACAATGAGGATAAATTCAAGGAAATCATAGTAGCCACTCCTAAATACAAAGGAATACTCTGTGGAAAGTTAAAGCCTTAGGATAGTAATCCCCAATCTTTATAGGTTGGTGGCCCAGCAGGCTTGGAGCAGAGGGGAACTTACCTGTACAAGCAATGGGCTAGTGGATGCATGTGCATGTGCTGGCCTGCACATGTGCAAGTAGAACTGTGCACGTGTGCTGGGCTGCTATTCGCATGACTCACTTTCAAACTGGCCACAGCCCCCTTAATGGGTCGCTGCCCAGGGTTTGGGGATCCGGCCTTAGGAGACTTTTAAGTTATATGAAATACCCAGGAATGTAAGTTGATAAAATGGTGGAGGTTAATGCTACATGACCTTGGTGGTATAGCTGGATTATTTTTTTATTTTAATATCTTTAGTCAAATCTGGACTGGATTTGGATTTGGGCTCAGCTTTTCAGCTGTTTTGGGACTGTGTGCTACAAGCTACTCTGGCCACTTCATCAACTACTATGGTTGCATTTGTTGCATTGTCAGGCCCCTGAGCCAAGTGTTGGAGATAGGGTTTTGAAACTGGGCTGGACAATTCTTAATCTGGAGAACAGGTTGGAGGGGGTCAGAGATTGAAGGAATGGTTGGAGTAATCTGTCATGTTTTGGACTAGTCATTGATCAAATTGAGACAGTGGGCGGTGTGGGGGAGATTTACCAGCATTACCCCCCCCACCCGGCTGCAGAAACATCGTGTTGGCCCGACGAGGGGTTTTTTCGCCCTCGGGAAAAGTTGGGCCGACAGGAACGGAGGCACGAGACAGTGGGTGGTGTGGGGGGGGATTTACCAGCATTACCCCCCCCCCCACCCGGCTGCAGAAACATCGCGTCGGCCCGACGAGGGGTTTTTTCGCCCTCAGGAAGGGTCGGGCTGACAGGAACGGAAGCATGGCATGGACGGTTGTAGGCGGTGGTTCCTGGTGTGGTGTTTCCAGGTGTGCGGTGCTGATTGGGGCGGCGGGCAGCCTTCGGTGTTTTCCCGGCGAGGCCAGTATCACTGGTGGCAGTTTGTTTTGCCATCAGCAGTGGCTGAGGGTGACTGGGGCAGTGGAGGAGGCTGGACGGTCGTGGATGAGCCGAGGTGGTGTGCGTGGGTGTGCCGAAGTAGTGGGCCGTGGTGGCGACGGTTGCTGCTCTTTCCCTTTCTCCATGGAACCTTCGTGAGAGCCTGGGTGGCGGACCATCTTAGTTCCACCCAGGTCCCTACCATCCTCATCATGTACTATAAAGAACTTTCCGTTCTCAGCTGGTGGGCTGTCTAGCCTAGATACTGTCGTTTAACATCTCGACATTTTAGGACCCAGCCATTCCTAAAGACTTTTATGACTTATACGTTAAACCAGTTTCTTGCACTGCGAGATGCCCCCCTCTCGCGGGTGTGGCCCTCCTCTCTATCGAGGGCCTACCTCGATGACGGATTTTGGAATCACGAGAGGTGGCATGCTTCTAAGAGAGGGTTAAGGAGGTTTTTAAATGTATTTTTAATAAACTTTTAATTAAATCAAATAATGTGTTTAGGGGTGGGGGGGTTAGGCTGGTCCCTTCTAAAGTTCACGATTTGGAGGTCTGTAAAACGGAGGTACTTGAGGAGGTGAAGACTCGACCATGTATGGGCATTCCTATCTGCACGGTACGAGGGAGGGGCAGATATGGCCGAAGTGGGGGCTCATATCATGTTCAGGGAGTGCGCTCAAGCTGTTTACAAGCGATTGCGCACTCTGGGCCCCCAGACTTTACTCGGGCCCCGAGTGGCTTTTTCCCTTAGAGCCTGGACCTTCGGCTGATGCTATGCAATGCCAGGTCCGTTATGAATAAGGCCCTCCTCATAGCCGATCTTATTCTAGAGGGGGGTGCGGACCTAATGGGCATTACGGAGACCTGGTTGGGCGCAGAATGGGGGGTTCCCATCACGGAGATGTGCCCGCCAGGCTTCCGTGCATTTCATCAGCCGAGGGTCCAGGATAGGGGTGGGGGAGTGGCGGTTGTTATTAACGAGAGTCTGGAACCGAGGGAGGTTGCTGTCCTGCAGATAGCCGGTTGTGAGACCCTTCTAGTGAAGTGGGGCTGTGGGGTGCAGGTGGGCTTGCTGATTGTGTACCTGGCTCCTTGCTACCTAACGGCAGCCCTGCCCAAGCTGCTAGAGATGATAGCCGGGACGGCAGTTGAGACCCCCAGACTTACGGTTTTGGGGGATTTCAACCTGCCGTCGGCGGGCGACTCGTCAACAGCAGCCCAGGAGTTCATGGATTCCATGACGGTCTTGGACCTGACCCAGTTGGTTACCAGTCCCACTCACACTGGGGGTAACACACTGGACTTGATTTTTATCTCGGGACAGTGGCTAGATGGTCTGGAGTTAGGGGAGTTATTATTTAAACCCTTGTCATGGTCAGATCATTTGCTCCTTCAGCTAGACTTTCGAACCGCTGCACCACACCGCAGGGAGACGGAGACAGTTTGATGGTTCCGTCCCAGGCGCCTGATGGACCCAGAGAGGTTTCTGATGGATCTTGGCCCATTTCCGAGGGAATTAGCCCATGACTCGGCTGAGGAACTGGTCGCCACCTGGGAAGGGGCGGCGGCTGGGGCTTTAGACCGTGTCATGCCTTTGCGGCCTCTGACTCGGCGACAAACTCGACCAGCTCCTTGGTATAATGAGGAGCTGAGAGAGATGAAGCGCCGGAAAAGACGCCTAGAGAGCGCCTGGAGGTCCAGTCGCTCCGAATCCGACCGAACACTAGCGAGGTTGCATATTCAGACCTACCTAGTGGCGATCAGAGCAGCGAAACATAACTATTTTTCCACTCTCATCGCATCAGCAGATAATCGCCCAGCCACCCTGTTTAAGGTGATCCGTTCCCTGCTTACGCAGGAGGCTCGGGAGGACCCCTTACAGGGGCGTGCTGAGGATTTTGTACAGTATCTGTCTGATAAAATCGCTCGGATTCAGGATGGACTGGACACTGATTGGATAGATCCGGGTGGGTTGGTGGGGACGAGTCTTGAGAGTTTTATCTGGGCTGAGTTTGATCCTGTGACTCCCGATGACATGGACAGGTTGTTGGGTAGGCTGAATCCCACCACATGTTTATTAGACCCGTGTCCCTCCTGGATGGTACTGGCCACAAGGGAGGTTACACGAGACTGGCTCCTGGGAATTACCAACGCTTCTTTGGTGGGGGGCATTTTCCCCGCCGTCTTGAAAGAGGCGGTGGTGAGGCCCCTCCTTAAGAAGCCCTCCCTGGACCCAGCTGTATTAGCAAACTACCGTCCAGTCTCCAACCTTCGTTTCTTGGCGAAGGTTGTTGAGAGTATGGTGGCATATCAGCTTCCTCAGCACCTGGAGGAAACTGTTTATCTGGACCCGTTCCAGTCCAGTTTCAGGCCCGGGTACAGCACCGAGACGGCTTTGGTCGCGTTGGTGGATGACCTCTGGAGGGCTCGGGACAGGGGATGTTCCTCTGTCCTGGTCCTGTTAGATCTCTCAGCGGCTTTTGATACCATCGACCATGGTATCCTGCTGCGGCAGTTGGAGGGATTGGGAGTGGGAGGCACCATTTATCGGTGGTTCTCCTCTTATCTCTCTAATCGTTCGCAGACAGTGTTGGCAGGGGGGCAGAGGTCGACCCCGAGACGCCTCACTTGTGGGGTGCTGCAGGGGTCCGTTCTCTCGCCTCTCCTGTTCAACATCTATATGAAGCCGCTGGGTGAGGTTATCCGTGGTTTCGGGGTGGATTATCATCTATACGCTGATGATACGCAGCTGTACATTTCCACCCCGAACCACCCCAACGAAGTGTCGAGGTGATGGGTCGGTGTCTTGAGGCCGTGCGGATCTGGATGGGGAGGAATAGGCTCCAGCTCAACCCTTCCAAGACTGAGTGGCTGTGGGTTCCGGCGTCCCGGTACAGTCAGCTTACGCCATCGCTGACTGTGGGGGAATACTGACCCCCAGGGGAAGGGTGCACAACTTAGGCGTTCTCCTGGACGATCGGCTGTCCTTAGAAGAACACTTGACTGCCGTCGCCAGGGGAGCATTTTATCAGGTTCACCTGATTCGCCAGTTGCGCCCCTTCCTTGATCGGGGACTCCTTACGTACGGTCACTCATGCCCTCGTCACTTCCATCCTGGACTATTGCAATGCTCTCTACATGGGGCTCCCCTTGAAGAGCACCAGGAGGCTCCAGCTAGTCCAGAATGCGGGTGATAGAGGGGGCACCACGTTGCTCCCATATAACACCCATCCTGCGTGGCCTGCATTGGCTGCCGGTAGCTTTCCGGGTGCAATTCAAGGTGCTGATTACCACCTTTAAAGCGCTCCATGGCTTAGGACCGGGGTATTTGCGAGACCACCTTCTGCCACCGATTGCTTCCCAACGACCTGTGCGCTCCCACAGAGCGGGCCTCCTCAGGATGCCGTTGACCAAACAATGTAGGTTGGCGGCCCCCAGGGAGAGGGCCTTCTCTGTGGCGGCACCAGCCCTATGGAACGAGTTACCTCCGGGGTTACGCCAACTACCTGACCTCCGGGCCTTCAAGCATGAACTAAAGACTTTATTATTTCACCGGGAAAAGTTGGGCCGACAGGAACGGAGGCATGGAGACAATGGGCGGTGTGGGGGGGATTTACCAGCATTACCCCCCCACCCGGCTGCAGAAACATCACGTCGGCCCGACGAGGGGTTTTTTCGCCCTCGGGAAGGGTTGGGCCGACAGAAACGGAAGCATGGCATGGACGGTTGTAGGCGGTGGTTCCTAGTGTGGTGTTTCCAGGTGCGCGGTGCTGATTGGGGCGGCGGGCAGCCTTCGGTGTTTTCCCGGCGAGGCCAGTATCACTGGTGGCAGTTTGTTTTGCCATCAGCAGTGGCTGAGGGTGACTGGGGCAGTGGAGGAGGCTGGACGGTCGTGGATGAGCCGAGGTGGTGTGCGTGGGTGTGCCGAAGTAGTGGGCCGTGGTGGCGACGGTTGCTGCTCTTTCCCTTTCTCCATGGAACCTTCGTGAGAGCCTGGGTGGCAGACCATCTTAGTTCCACCCAGGTCCCTACCATCCTCATCATGTACTATAAAGAACTTTCCGTTCTCAGCTGGTGGGCTGTCTAGCCTAGATACTGTCGTTTAACATCTCGACATTTTAGGACCCAGCCATTCCTAAAGACTTTTATGACTTATACGTTAAACCAGTTTCTTGCACTGCGAGATGCCCCCCTCTCGCGGGTGTGGCCCTCCTCTCTATCGAGGCCTACCCCGAGGACGGAGTTTGGAATCACGAGAGGTGGCATGCTTCTAAGAGAGGGTTAAGGAGGTTTTTAAATGTATTTTTAATAAACTTTTAATTAAATCAAATAATGTGTTTAGGGGTGGGGGGGTTAGGCTGGTCCCTTCTAAAGTTCACGATTTGGAGGTCTGTAAAACGGAGGTACTTGAGGAGGTGAAGACTCGACCATGTATGGGCATTCCTATCTGCACGGTACGAGGGAGGGGCAGATATGGCCGAAGTGGGGGCTCATATCATGTTCAGGGAGTGCGCTCAAGCTGTTTACAAGCGATTGCGCACTCTGGGCCCCCAGACTTTACTCGGGCCCCGAGTGGCTTTTTCCCTTAGAGCCTGGACCTTCGGCTGATGCTATGCAATGCCAGGTCCGTTATGAATAAGGCCCTCCTCATAGCCGATCTTATTCTAGAGGGGGGTGCGGACCTAATGGGCATTACGGAGACCTGGTTGGGCGCAGAATGGGGGGTTCCCATCACGGAGATGTGCCCGCCAGGCTTCCGTGCATTTCATCAGCCGAGGGTCCAGGATAGGGGTGGGGGAGTGGCGGTTGTTATTAACGAGAGTCTGGAACCGAGGGAGGTTGCTGTCCTGCAGATAGCCGGTTGTGAGACCCTTCTAGTGAAGTGGGGCTGTGGGGTGCAGGTGGGCTTGCTGATTGTGTACCTGGCTCCTTGCTACCTAACGGCAGCCCTGCCCAAGCTGCTAGAGATGATAGCCGGGACGGCAGTTGAGACCCCCAGACTTACGGTTTTGGGGGATTTCAACCTGCCGTCGGCGGGCGACTCGTCAACAGCAGCCCAGGAGTTCATGGATTCCATGACGGTCTTGGACCTGACCCAGTTGGTTACCAGTCCCACTCACACTGGGGGTAACACACTGGACTTGATTTTTATCTCGGGACAGTGGCTAGATGGTCTGGAGTTAGGGGAGTTATTATTTAAACCCTTGTCATGGTCAGATCATTTGCTCCTTCAGCTAGACTTTCGAACCGCTGCACCACACCGCAGGGAGACGGAGACAGTTTGATGGTTCCGTCCCAGGCGCCTGATGGACCCAGAGAGGTTTCTGATGGAGCTTGGCCCATTTCCGAGGGAATTAGCCCATGACTCGGCTGAGGAACTGGTCGCCAACTGGTCGCCACCTGGGAAGGGGCGGCGGCTTTAGACCGTGTCATGCCTTTGCGGCCTCTGACTCGGCGACAAACTCGACCAGCTCCTTGGTATAATGAGGAGCTGAGAGAGATGAAGCGCCGGAAAAGACGCCTAGAGAGCGCCTGGAGGTCCAGTCGCTCCGAATCCGACCGAACACTAGCGAGGTTGCATATTCAGACCTACCTAGTGGCGATCAGAGCAGCGAAACATAACTATTTTTCCACTCTCATCGCATCAGCAGATAATCGCCCAGCCACCCTGTTTAAGGTGATCCGTTCCCTGCTTACGCAGGAGGCTCGGGAGGACCCCTTACAGGGGCGTGCTGAGGATTTTGTACAGTATCTGTCTGATAAAATCGCTCGGATTCAGGATGGACTGGACACTGATTGGATAGATCCGGGTGGGTTGGCGGGGACGAGTCTTGAGAGTTTTATCTGGGCTGAGTTTGATCCTGTGACTCCCGATGACATGGACAGGTTGTTGGGTAGGCTGAATCCCACCACATGTTTATTAGACCCGTGTCCCTCCTGGATGGTACTGGCCACAAGGGAGGTTACACGAGACTGGCTCCTGGGAATTACCAACGCTTCTTTGGTGGGGGGCATTTTCCCCGCCGTCTTGAAAGAGGCGGTGGTGAGGCCCCTCCTTAAGAAGCCCTCCCTGGACCCAGCTGTATTAGCAAACTACCGTCCAGTCTCCAACCTTCGTTTCTTGGCGAAGGTTGTTGAGAGTATGGTGGCATATCAGCTTCCTCAGCACCTGGGGGGAACTGGTTATCTGGACCCGGTCCAGTCCAGTTTCAGGCCGGGTACAGCACCGAGACGGCTTTGGTCGCGTTGGTGGATGACCTCTGGAGGGCTCGGGACAGGGGATGTTCCTCTGTCCTGGTCCTGTTAGATCTCTCAGCGGCTTTTGATACCATCGACCATGGTATCCTGCTGCGGCAGTTGGAGGGATTGGGAGTGGGAGGCACCATTTATCGGTGGTTCTCCTCTTATCTCTCTAATCGTTCGCAGACAGTGTTGGCAGGGGGGCAGAGGTCGACCCCGAGACGCCTCACTTGTGGGGTGCTGCAGGGGTCCGTTCTCTCGCCTCTCCTGTTCAACATCTATATGAAGCCGCTGGGTGAGGTTATCCGTGGTTTCGGGGTGGATTATCATCTATACGCTGATGATACGCAGCTGTACATTTCCACCCCGAACCACCCCAACGAAGTGTCGAGGTGATGGGTCGGTGTCTTGAGGCCGTGCGGATCTGGATGGGGAGGAATAGGCTCCAGCTCATCCCTTCCAAGACAGAGTGGCTGTGGGTTCCGGCGTCCCGGTACAGTCAGCTTACGCCATCGCTGACTGTGGGGGGGGGGGAATACTGACCCCCAGGGGAAGGGTGCACAACTTAGGCGTTCTCCTGGACGATCGGCTGTCCTTAGAAGAACACTTGACTGCCGTCGCCAGGGGAGCATTTTATCAGGTTCACCTGATTCGCCAGTTGCGCCCCTTCCTTGATCGGGGACTCCTTACGTACGGTCACTCATGCCCTCGTCACTTCCATCCTGGACTATTGCAATGCTCTCTACATGGGGCTCCCCTTGAAGAGCACCAGGAGGCTCCAGCTAGTCCAGAATGCGGGTGATAGAGGGGGCACCACGTTGCTCCCATATAACACCCATCCTGCGTGGCCTGCATTGGCTGCCGGTAGCTTTCCGGGTGCAATTCAAGGTGCTGATTACCACCTTTAAAGCGCTCCATGGCTTAGGACCGGGGTATTTGCGAGACCACCTTCTGCCACCGATTGCTTCCCAACGACCTGTGCGCTCCCACAGAGCGGGCCTCCTCAGGATGCCGTTGACCAAACAATGTAGGTTGGCGGCCCCCAGGGAGAGGGCCTTCTCTG
Source organism: Ahaetulla prasina (assembly GCF_028640845.1). NCBI lineage: Eukaryota > Metazoa > Chordata > Lepidosauria > Squamata > Colubridae > Ahaetulla > Ahaetulla prasina. The sequence goes on along the minus strand of NC_080542.1, from coordinate 53,314,621 downwards.
TGGCGGCACCAGCCCTATGGAACGAGTTACCTCCGGGGTTACGCCAACTACCTGACCTCCGGGCCTTCAAGCATGAACTAAAGACTTTATTATTTCACCGAGCGGGACTAGCCTAAGAATGTATTTTAGCGAATTTTAATGGGTTTTTAATCGTTCTTCGGCCATTTTAGTGATTCGGCCACTAAATATTTGTTTTTAAATTGTTTTTAAATAGTGTTTATTTACTATATTTATATCATAGTGTTATGTGTATTTTAATATTGGCTGTACACCGCCCTGAGTCCTTCGGGAAATGGTTGCGGTATATAAATGTAATTATAAATAAATAAATAAATAAACATTAGAAGGTTGGACTATGTCTTGGTCAAGCTGGGATGAGTGTGTGGGGGGGGGGATGGATGGATGGATGTCACTTTGGTTTGTTTAATCTACAGTTTTATAAAATGGTTTGGTAACGTTTATAGAAAATTATGGACAACATTACCATTCAAATAATAAGGCTTGAGGGAGAAGTATTATTTTATTTATAGCAGGCTGTATCAGCATTGTAATCTGTCCTGATTTTATGTAACTGTAACAGTATTTTGATTTGCATCATCTCCTTTTTATGTGTCTACTTTTACTTCTTGCTTTTGGCTTGTATTAGGAAAATTTGTTCTTTCTTTGTATTACTTCAAATAGACTTCTATTTTGAAATGCATTTTAAAAAATCTATTAATATAATTTGTTTTTCTTTTGCTGTCTTAAGATAAAAGTTTACAAAATAGTATTTTAAATAAAAATCATTCAGAGTAATTAAATGGTACATGACCTTTCAGAGACTAATCTTTTTAAATATGAGTTATGGAAGAAGAATCCAGAGCAAATTCTTTCTTCACAATTCAGAATAACAAAGTAACAGAGTAGGAAGGGACCTTGATATTTTGGTCAAACTTATTGCTCAAGCAGGAGTAGGGGACCCTGTAACATTCCAAACAAATGACTGTCCAATCTCTTCTTAAAAACTCACATGATTCCTTATGCTAATTCATATATCTATCCATATATGTTGAATAAGTTTAGGATTTTTTGCCCTACCATCATTCACTGAATTTAACCACAAGCATTGCCATTCAACTCTGTATCCTTACCCGATAAACTCTAATCTGTTCATGTTCATCTACATTGCAGATGTTGATGCAAATCGAGAACTTTCCCTTACTCAGCAACCCTCTGCTCACCCCTCCATTACCAGTGGGAGTTGTCCTGGAACTCCAGAAATGCGCAGACGCCAAGAAGAAGCTATGCGAAGACTTGCTGCTCAGGTATAAAATGGTTATTCCATTAAATGTTTTCTTTTCATTCCAGAACCAAAATCTTATTCTGCCTTCATAGCACCAAATGTGGTAAGGGAAGTTGCTAATATACTTTAAGCAATTATACAAGAACAAAACAGATGCCAGACAAGGCCTTTCAAAGCATATATTTTAATATATACACACATAGCTACCAGCAACAATCTCAATTATCTCTATCATTTAATCATTTTCATCACTTTGTCTACACTGCCTTTCTTCTATTAAATGAGAAGTCCAGCTTTGCTCTGTTGTTTCATACCAGACACATTCAGTTAAAATCAGAGTTCATTTTCTTAGATTACCAAGAACCAATATTGTATATTTATAGAAGTAAAGCTTAGCATTTTTCAGTCTGTATTCATTCAGTGTGAAGAAGGTGGGTAGGGTGCACTTAGAGTTTTTGTAGGCAGCCTTCAGTGAGCAAAAGCCAACCTGCTTACTGCATAATGCTTGAAGTCTTTCCTCTTAACAATGGATCCATTAGAAAAAGTATTGGAGCCGTACTTTTTCGTATTTTCAATTCAAATAGGAACAGCTTTATCCTGCAGTACAAATAGCCCAAGAAGTTCTATCTCCTATTTTTTCTGGAATTTGCGAGCCAGCCAGGTCTCTCTTTGTCTTTGATTGCAATTAACTATTTGTAAATGGATCTAGATAATGGGAGAGTCCAGCAAAGCCAGGAAAAAATAATTTCCAAGCAGCCAATCAAGAACAGAAAGGTTTCCCTATGAACTTTTAATAGGGAAGGGAGATATTCCTTCCATGGGAGGAAAGAATCCTGGCTGGCTTTTGCCAGGTGAATACTGGCCATCTCAGTCATGGAATAATGAATTAGTCATTTAAGATAAATGCAAAACAAAATGCAATTAGAATTCTGTTTTTAACTTCATATTAATGATTATTCTGAGCTGGTTTTGTAAATTTTGTATGCCCTTACTACTATATATTCTGTGTATGTGTGCAGTTGCCTTGCTGTTCACAGGTCCCAATTTCTTGTTTCTTTCCCCTTTGACCTTTTAATGATAATCTGGTAGCTAACTTCTATATACAGGTACACCACCCACAGCCCCTCTCTGAGGAAGCTGGGTGGTTAAGAGATACGAAACATAAATAAACATGATAGTTGCCTGTAACTTATTATATTACTACTTTCATTCTGCTTGGGAAATTGCCTCAAATACCTTGCAGTTCTGATATTAGAGAAAAGCAAGAGAAATAAATAGGAGTGGAAAAAACCCACAGATCGTCTGCTTTCTCTCTTTGGAGTAAAGCATGAGAAGAAAATTAGCTCCTGAATGAAATATAATGGTGATTTCTTACAAATGTACACCCACACCAACCATGTCAATGGGTGGTTGCAATAGTATAGATTGTAGGGAAAGGGATTGTGGATTATTTCCAGCCCTCTGTGAGTCAACCTGTCACAAATGTGTTCCCTAGTACCAAGCTATTTCTACATTACATGAAAAAAATGTTAATATCAGTGTTCCAAGTAATGTCTCCAGTGGTGGGTTGCTCCCGGTTCTCTGCAGTTCTTGCGAACCAATAGTAAAAGCAGCAGGAGGCTCTGCCTACCTGCCCTGATGTCATATTTGGCAATCTGCATGCGCAGAAGTGCAAGCGCTCCCATTGCAAACCGGTAGTAAAGGTAAGTAGAACCCACCCCTGAATGCCTCCATTTCAAAGCAGAACCTCAAGGCAGGTTTAAGTCCTCAAAGAGTAGTCTTTATTGGAATTAACATCTTGGCATAAACTGATGGAAAGCCAGTTCTAAATCTTAAAAGAAAACATTTTTAGTCTCAAAACATTAAATCACATTGTCTAATCTGGACACTAGCTGGTTGCTTGGTTAAAATTCTCCTCCCCTCTGCTAGGATGGAATGTCTCTGACTCACCAAGGAGTTATTCTGTTTTGTCTACAAACCCCTTCTATCACTATCTCCCTTCACTGTGTCAGCCAGAAGCCCTGAGAAAAGAAATGGTGCTTCCATTTCGGCTTCAAGCCTGACAGTTAATTTGTGGAAGAGAAATATATTAAATGTATGCAGCTACAGTAAATCATAATTTATAGGTTGTTTTAAAAATAAAATAAAGTACTTAATATTTCAGTGCAATGAAAACAGAATATGACAAATAGTTAAAGTAGTTTTTAAAAGAATCCTTTCTATTTTTATATATTAAAATTTTGTGACAGCCTTTTCAAGGACTCCAATGCTTACTTATTCTTTAGTGGCAGAGGCAACAATCGCCTCCAAGGAGCTTAATGTCTCCTGAAGTGTTTGCACATTTTATTCATTTAGTTTTAGAAATCTAAAACAAAATGTTGCAGTTTTTTATAATATTTACCAAGTACAATTTCCAACAGATATGTTAGACTTATTGATATTTGTGTTTTGAGAGTTGTAAGTTTTATTTACTTATTTTTATATTTCTTTATTTCCATTATTTAACCTGACTCCACAGCAAATCTGATTGGGTTATTAAAAAAAATTAAGAGAAACAATATATACAAAACAAAGAGAGTACAGCTGAATGGAAGACAGAACCAAAAACTAAAGAGGCACAGTCATTATCCTAACCTAGAGTTTATAAGAATCACTAGGTCTTTAATATTTCTTTTTAGATCCTCTTAGGTTCCAGATATCTGGCAGACCTCTCTCTTCTTATATGATTGAATGAAACAATTTTTTTTTAATTTAATATGTATGTACTGAGAAACTGATGTTTGCTTCACCTTTTCTAGGTTGTTGCATATCACTATTGTCAAGCTGATAATGCCTACACCTGTCTGGTGCCGGAATTTGTTCACAATGTAGCAGCCTTGCTCTGCCGTTCACCCCAGTTTGTTGCATACAGAGAGCAACTGTTGCGTGAACCACATCTACAAAGCATGCTTAGTTTGCGATCCTGTGTTCAAGATCCTCTTGCATCTTTCCGGAGGGGAGTTCTAGAACCGTTGGAAAGCCTTCATAAAGGTAGGAATTTAATTACATAACTATAAATGGCCACATAATTGCATAAAACATACAATCTAATATAATTTTGCATATATTTTTTTATGTCTCTCTCATAAACTATAGAACGGAAGATCCCAAATGAAGATTTCATCATATTGATTGATGGCTTAAATGAAGCTGAATTTCACAAACCAGATTATGGGGATACAATTGTATCATTTCTCAGCAAAACCATTGGAAAATTTCCATCCTGGCTGAAGCTAATTGTAACAGTTAGAACAAGTCTACAGGTAGATATAAGCTATGCCATATATGATAATTAATGTGATGAGCATCTATTTGTGGAAGGGGGAATTTATGCCCATTTCCATGGTAAGAATATGCCTGGGTCATAAGGTATGTAAAATATAGAAATAACATTATGATCCTGACATAAAAGAGATACTATATGTAATTTGTTGATACTTTAGCAAAAATCATAAGATAGACATCTGCTATAATTGATTGAAACCAAATGTAAATCTAATGTGATCTTTTTTAGATTTATATGAGATCGAAAGCTAAATTGTGATATTTCCATTATAATTCTTTTTCTCTGCAATCCATAAAATTCTACTGATCCATATAGCTGGATTTCTGATCTTCCTGTGTTTCATTATAAACTGCTCTTGAAATTATTCTGTTTCTCAGAAGAACTATTTGATGCAGTATAAACATATTCAGTGTAAACATATTCAGAGAGGGATGCGGTGGCTCAGGGGCTAGGACGTTGAGCATGTTGATCGAAAAGTCGGCAGCTCAGTGGTTCGAATTCCTAGTACTGCATAATGGGGTGCGCTTCCGTTACTTGTCCCAGCTTCTGCCAACCTAGCAGTTTTGAAAGCACATAAAAATTCAAGTAGAAAAAATAGGGACCACCTTTGGTGGGAAGGTAACAGTGTTCCGTGCGCCTTTGGCGTTGAGTCATGCCGGCCACATGACCATGGAGACGTCTTCGAAACGGAGATGAGCACCCGCTTCTAGAGTCAGCAACGACTAGCACATATGTGCGAGGGGAATCTTTACCTTTACCTTTTAAACATATTCAGGCTTTTTTAAAAAGACCAGGTCCTTTTAGATATATTATTAGTCTTCTCATTCAATTCCAAGTATCATAAAAAATACTTTATATTTATTTGTTGGATGCTTGCTCTATTACAAATGTTTTTTTTCAAGTAGCTGTGCAGTCAAAAATAAATAGAGAGCTAGTAGTACAGACTCACATAGCACACACACACACAAAAGAAAAAAGCCAAGTTTTGGTTCATAGTTGAGCACCTTAGAGTTCAGTCAAAGGACTTGGAGAAACAAATAGTCTACAGCAGTCTAAGAGTCTAATACCAAAAACAGTAGTCCATCAATCAAAGTGCTGAGAGTCAAGAATCAAAGCAGGAACACAGATCCAGAGTGAATGAGTTATTCCCAATGAAGGGTCAGGTGTTGATGGCTTCTCTTATAAAGCCAGATACAGGTATGGCTCAGCTTTTCTTTACTGCTGAAGTTGCTGAGCAGAACACATTTTTTTGGCTTTCTGAAGTTGTAATTGCATCTTTGACCTCTTCCTCATGACTCTTTACATATCTTCCGCTACTGGCCTTCTGCTGAATCAGCCTCAGATGAATGATGTGTGCCAATTCCTGATGTTGGCAACTTGATGAATCAGGCCCCTCAGACTCTGGCTCTGACTCTGGGGAATCTGAGTCCATAACAAAATTGTTACCCATCTATGACTTCCATCTCCAGTACCTGGAGGCTTGGCTTTCTCCAGGTAATGGCAGTAAAACTGCTGACCAAGCATTGTGTAGATCTGATTTGCATCTTCTGAGAAATGACCTGAATTACCCATACAGTCAATCAAGTAATGGAGTTATCTGTGATAGTAGCAAGTAGATAATAACAGATAGATTCAAAATGCAATCCATTTCATATTCCAGTTCCCTCTTTGTCAGAACTTTGAGTCTTAGAGATACAGACTGATGGTGATGGCTTAAAGGAGCTACTGGAACAAATATGAATTGATCTTGAGGATTATTTAAAGGAAAAGCCATAGGGTTGATGATGGATTAACTATGGGAAAACACCCATAAAGTAATAATCAGCTAAATATCTATATATTTCCTTGACTTTATGAGCTGATTCTGAAGAACATTGGCTTTTAATTTCTCCAGGAAGTAGTCTGGTGTGAGGACTGAGGATTGTCAGATCATGGGTGGAAAGGACTTGGATAGTATTATAAATTTGTATTAAAGTGGTACTTAAGATCAAGACACTTGTTGGAAGAAGACCAGTATCTCTTCAAGTTGATGACAACCATCACAATCTGAAGGATCTGTAGACATCAAAGAAGCTAAATCAGTGGTAGTTTACTCTGACTTCATACTTTTCTAATAGCTACATACTTCATACTACTCTGACTTACATACATTTCTAATAGCTACATGATGTCCTGTCTTACCAACTAGAACATGAACACAGGGAGATTCACCTCCTCCCTCATATAATCCCAGAGAGAGGTTTAATATGACTACCATGTAGGTGTGAGGGGAACCTTTACCTTTAACAAATCAGGCAGCATTTTGGAAATGGCCGCTTTGCCCAAGCACACTTCCTGAATTTCAGGAATGAACTTATAATAGGTTTATTATAATTTGCCATTCTAAAGAAGCCTTGTATATGTTTTTTTTTTTTGCAGAGCTAACTCTTTGGATCTTGTTGGATTCCATGGCAATTCCTGCTGTGGATACTGAGTATCCTAGGCAGTATATCTTTGTTAAGTCAAAAGCACACCTCTCAAGCTTGACCAAAAGAGAATGTTCACAAGTGCATTGTGAAATGACTCACATGATCTTCATGAACTTGGTTCCTCTCTGAAGAAATCAATTTATCATCCAAGTTTATTATGGAGGATGTTGTTTATAGATGTTGGGCACGTTACAAATAATCAGTGTCCATATTTGGTCTGAAATGCTACCTTAAATTCATCGCCTTTACAAATTCATGCTAAATCTCCTCAGAGATCCAGCTTTGATTTTTTAATTTTTTAATTCCTTTTAATTAATGAGAAAAAGAAAGAAGAGCAAAACACAAAGATAATGATGGAAATGCATACAGTGTTAAAAAGAAGAGGAAAAAACACATAAAAAGTGGTAACAAAACAATAAAAGAAATATAATGAAGGAAAAACAGTATGATGTTGTTGTTGTTAGTTGCAAAGTCGTTTCTGACCCATCATGACCCCATGGACAACGTTCTTCCAGGCCTTCCTATCCTCTGCCATCTTCTGGAGTCCATTTAAGCTCACACCTACTGCTTCAGTGACCATCCAGCCACCTCATTCTCTGTCGTCCCTTTCTTCTTTTGCCCTCAATCTTTCCCAGCATTAGGTGGCCAAAGTATTTCAGTTTCATCTTCAGGATGAAAGAGCAGTCAGGGTTGATCTCTTTTAGGACTGACTTGATTGTTCGCCTTGCAGTCCAAAGGACTCGCAGGAGTCTTCTGCAGCAGCAGAGTTCAAAGGCCTCAATTCTTTGGCACTCAGCCTTTCTTATGGTCCAACTTTCACAGCCATACATTGCAACTGGGAAAACCATGGTCTTGACTATACACACTTTTGTTGGCAGGGTGATGTCTCTGCTTTTTAGTACGCTGTCTAGATTTGCCATAGCTTTCCTCCCCAGGAGCAAGCGTCTTTTAATTTCTTGGCTGCAGTTCCCATCTGCGGTGATCTTGGAGCCCAGGAAAATAAAATCTGTCACTACCTCCATTTCTTCCCCATCTATCTGCCAGGAATTGAGAGGGTCAGATGCCATGATCGTAGTTTTCTTAATGTTGAGTTTCAAGCAACTTTTGCATTCTCCTCCTTCACCTGCATCAAGAGACTCTTTAGTTCCTCTTCACTTTCTGCCATTAGAGTGGTATTATCTGCATATCTGAGGTTGTTGATATTTCTCCCAGCAACCTTAATTCCAATTTTTGATTCATCCAGCCCTGTCTTTTTCCTGATGATTTGCTCTGCTTATAAGTTAAATAGGCAGGGTGATAGTATACAGCCTTGCCGGACTCCTTTCCCAATTTTGAACCAATCAGTGGTTCCGTGTCCAGTTCTCACTGTTACCCACATACAGGTTTCTCAAGAGACAGATAAGATAGCCTGGTACGCCCATCTCTTTAAGAACTTGCCACAATTTGTTGTGATCCACAATCAAAGGCCTTAGCATAGTCAATTAATGTATGTATGATGTTATAACAATGCAAACATTATACAAGTACTGGTATATTTTTAATATTTTAACCTACCATATTCTGTATAAATGAGTCCCATATTTTATTGTCTATATAAGGCCTATGTCTACAGGCAATCTGCTTAAAAATGGCAAGAGCAATCAGATGTTCAATCCATTGAATAAAGAGGGTCATACGTTTATCTTCCTAATGGTGCAATATTGGTCTTTAGCCATAGTAAGGACATATAGAATTCATGTATATTGTCTATTTGTCAAATTCCAAAGGGTAACCATTATTAAAAGAGTTGCACCCAGTTTTACAACCCTTTTGTTATGGTATTTTAGTAAATCACCACAGTTGTTAGGCAAATTACATGATAATTAAATGTCTTTCCCATTGACTTTGCTTGTCAGAAGCCCTGTGGGAAGATTGAAATGGTGACCACTCCAGTAAGTCCAAAATAAATGGCAGGGAATAATGATTGCAAATGCTGATTCAAATTAAAGCCTAGTAGTTCTTGAATAAAAGTAGTTCCCCATATTTCTTTTTAACAAACAGGAACAGTAGTAGGAGAGATTGGTAGCCATATAAAACTCTGTTTTCAATTTTTATTGAAAAAAATCACAGAGGGAATGTAGTAACCCTACCAGTATATGGGCCTCAAAGACTAAATCTATGTCACACTCGTAGGATCTTTATGGGGCAGCTTATCTGCTTCTGATTTCTCCAAAACATCTTCAAATTCCATATATTTATTTTATAATGACATAGCTTCCTCCACTGAACTAGATTTGTTGAATTTTTCTCTACAAAGAGTTGGTTGTTAATGGCTGCCCTTAAATAGATCAGATGCAAGTGTGGCTCAGTTACAGGTATTTGCATTGTTGCTTCTCAAGTAACTGAATAGTACAAGTAGTCATCAATTTCCAACAGTTCATTTAGTGACTGTTCAAAGTTATAACAGTACTGAAAAAAGTGACTTATAAGCATTTTTCAGACTTATGACCATTGTAGCATCACCCTGGTCACATGATGCTTAGCAACTGAGAAAAGCATCTCTTTTTCTCAGCCTGTCTGATTTCACAGTGGTGGGAATTTTCTCATGATGTTCATATTAGACGTATCAATTCTCATTAGAATATATAGCCTGCCAGGCTATATATGTCTGAATGTCTATCCATCAATCTATCTACACAGACTATAACAAACTTTGGATAACTCTCAGGAGCTTTTTAAACATATTTAATAAGCAAAACGCAGCAGCAGATATTATATCTGAAAGTCTATTGATACAGAGGACCATCAGCACAAGCATAATAGATTCATAACATTTTGTGCCAATGTTATCATAAGTTAGCATAAGGATTATTGCATTTTGTACCAATTTCTAAATGGTTTTTTAAATAAACCATATAGAGCAAGGGTGTCCAAACTTGGCAACTTTAAGACTTATGGAATTCACAAGTCAAACAAATTTCAACAAAGCTGGCTGAGGAATTTTGGGAGTTGAAGTCCACAAGTCTTAAAGTTGCCAAGTTTGGACACCCCTGATATAGAGCAACTCGCAGTCTATTTTTGATGACAGCATGAATTACTGTTGTGAGATTCTCTTGCTCTGGATTGGCCTACAACCAAGCCAAGCATCAATTAAGGACCTTCTGTCCACAGCCTTCTCCTGTGCATTTAGCTCACCCAAGTCATTGACCTGCTTCTCTAGACATTTTGCTCCTTCAAGAAAACAATATCAGAGCCAGCAGAGTATCTTGATGGGCAAACAACTCTGCCTTGCCTGGATTCACTTGGAAATTTTGCCAAGAAAGCTGCAAAGATTTGTTCACTTAGTTAGTGGTCAGAAATCAAGACTGCTCAAAGCACAAAAAGCCAACCCAAACAAAATCTGGTTATCTTTGCTCAAAAGACAGAGAAAAGAGTCCAGAGTTGAAGAAACTTCTCAGGATCTGTAAGATTTCCTTTGAGATTGATTTTAAAAGTACCAAGGAACTAAAAAGACACATTTTACAATTCTTTATTAATTGTAATGAATTCTTAACTCACTGTGATTCTCTATTCTGCTGTCTTCACTATATAAATCATAACTGAATTCTTATTAAACCAAACCTGACAAAGCCACTCATGTAATAATCCTGAAATAACATAGCATTTTTAAATCTATGAAAGAAAATCTGCTTTAGAAAAGCATCTTAAATTTTACTGAATTTCCTGGATATTTTGCTGGGTCAAAGGTAGAGTCATGGGGAATCTCCTGCAAAATATACCGAAATTTTGCATTTCTACTCTTGAGTATTTTCAATATTTTCAAATCAAACATATAAAGAACAACACTAAATATATGAATGTGTGCTTAATTTAAAACATGGGTGAGAATTTAGCCTGCACTTTTCATCCATTCATATCAGTGAATTCTGGATTAAGGTCAAAGTCATCATCTATAAAGTACCATGATTTTGTAGAAAATATGGACATGTAGGAAATCACCTTATTCTTTCAAATGGATTTTAGAATTTTTAAAATGTTATTTTCATATATCCTTGGGAGTTTAATAAGCCTATATGAATAAAAATTGTACTTTTTCCTGTTCCCTCTTATCCTTTGTTCTGTTCATATTTTTAGATTGTAAGCCTAATAGAGGGACTCTGTACTATTTTCAATGCAAAGGCATAATAATAGTTTAAACAAAGAAAACAGTGATTTGATCCAAGCATAAGAAATCCAGTATATATGGTTTGGGATGCTACTTGGGAAGTAAAAGATTGCTAATATTTATACAATGAGATATTATATGTAAGCTTTCTTCAAGTTCTCTGTTGTTCATTTTTTTTTCTCTCCTTTAGGAAATAATAAAGTTATTGCCCTTCCATAGGATATTTCTGGATAGACTGGAAGAAAATGAAGCTATAGATCAAGATCTCCAAGCCTATATACTACACCGAATACAGAGCAGCTCGGAAATACAAAATAACATCTCTCTTAATGGCAAAATGGACAATACAACCTTTGGCAAACTCAGTTCTCATCTCAAAACCCTGAGTCAAGGATCATACTTATACCTTAAGCTCACATTTGATCTAATTGAGAAGGGCTATTTGGTGTTAAAAAGCTCCAGTTATAAGGTAGTGCCTGTCTCCCTTTCAGAAGTATATCTACTGCAGTGCAATATGAAGTTCCCAACACAGTCTTCCTTTGACCGGGTAATGCCTCTTTTGAATGTGGCAGTGGCATCTCTACATCCTTTGACAGATGAGCATATTTTTCAGGCTATCAATGCTGGGAGCATTGAAGGTACTTTAGAATGGGAGGACTTTCAGCAAAGAATGGAAAATCTTTCTATGTTTCTTATCAGACGCAGAGATATGACCCGAATGTTTGTACATCCTTCATTTCGAGAATGGTTGATTTGGAGAGACGAAGGAGAAAAGATTAAGTTTCTTTGTGATCCTAGGTAAGTAATTAATCCAATTCTGCAATGAAAGAAAGCACTTTAAAACATGAATGTAGTTCTGAGTTGCAATTTATAAAAATGCACTCCTTGAAAGCTAATATTTTCTATAAAGGTGTCAAAAAAATAAATTTTGTAAAGGAAATTTGTCTCCCTGATTTTGATATATCAGACACAGTATTAGATTCCAAACATTTTTCAGTCTTTTATAGGATGGTTGTGGGCCAATATGGCAAGATTTCCTCAGTGTAAAATAATTCTGAAAGACAGACTTGATTCCTTTACAAAGCATAGGTCTATTTGAAAAAAGAAGAGTTGAAAGATAGGCTGTGATGACATCTCTTTACTTCTGAGATTTAAAAGGGTTTTTCTTTGGGCTTTTGGAAAAAGACATCAGAGCCAAACTACATTAATCAGTTTGTTTATATGTGGATCTCCTCAATCAAGTATAAAGATGATATAAAGTATTTTTAAATACTATTTTATAAAAGAAATACAGGAAAAAAGTAATTTATAAAAATAGTAATAGCCAACATATTTATTAATTATAAATTCTGTTACCTTAAATAGAGATGATAAATGATAGTGTTAACAATCTAGTTAATATAGTAATAGGGACACGGTGGCTCAGGGCTAGGATGTTGAGCTTGTCAATCGAAAGGTCGGCAGCTTGGCGGTTCGAATCCCTAGTGCTGCCGTGTAACGGGGTGAGCTCCCGTTCCTTGTCTCAGCTTGTGCCAACCTAGCAGTTTCGAAAGCACATAAAAATGTAAGTAGAAAAAATAGGGACCACCTTATTTGGTGGGAAGGTAACAGCGTTCCATGCACCTTTGGCGTTGAGTCATGCCGGCCACATGACCACAGAGACGTCTTCGGAAAGCGCTGGCTCTTCGGCTTTGAAACGGAGGTGAGCACCACCCCCTAGAGTCGGCAACGACTAGCACATATGTGCGAGGGGAACCTTTACCTTTACCTTTAACCTTTAGTAAGGAAAATCCATCATCAATAGGTAGTCTCAACTTGACCATGAAATTCTTGGTTGCCTATCTTGCCATGTAAATTTCCATGTGGGACTATCAATCTGAATAATATAGCTATTTGGAATTGTTATTGTTAGTTGTGTTTGACCCATTGCGACCCCATGGACAGCGTTCCTCCAGGCTTACCTGCCCTCTGTCATCCTCTTGAGTCCATTTAGGCTCACACCTACTACTTCAATGACTCCATCCAGCCACCTCATTCTCTGTCATCCCCTTCTTCTTTTGCCCTCAATCTTTCCCAGCATTAGGCTCTTCTCCAGTAAGTCCTTCCTTCTCATTAGGTGGCCAAAGTATTTCAGTTTCATTTTCAGGATCTGGCCTTCTAAAGAGCAGTCAGGGTTGATCTCCTCTAGGACTGACTTGTTTGTTCACCTTGCAGTCCAAGAGACTCGCAGGAGTCTTCTCCAGCCCCATAGTTCAAAGGCCTCAATTTCTTGGCATTTTATGTGTATTAAATATACACATAAAATGCCCCCCATGGTGGAATAACAATAAATAAATAAATTACAGCAATAAATAAATTACAGCAATAATAATTCATCCCTTTGCAAAGCTAATCTACAATTTATAAACTTCTACATGTATTTTTGCTAAATAAATATATAACACTAAAAAATATCACAGATATGAAAATCAATCAACCAAATTGTGACCAATCTACTGTAAAAGAAAAAGAAAAACAGGAAATCCCAACCACAAAGCTTCAAAGCCCTCTGTTAAAAATCTATTATTGTATTTAACTCGCAGAAAGTCCACTAACAGCTTCTAATCTCCCAGGAACCCACCATAACTATGGTTTCTGATCTATCCAGGATCAAATAGCATCAATTGATTTTTAATATAAAGTAATTCCTTCCAGTTTATCATCTGTACTTTTCCTTAAAATTTTATCTGCAATCTTTCCAAACAACTGCATGTCATTCCCCCAAATCATAAATCTCCATTGAGAATATCTCCGCAGCACTTGTTTAGTAAATTTTCCTATAAACTGAAGCACAATATCTCTTAACAATTGCCTTCTGATTGTATGTCATAAGTCTATTCCACAAATTCCATCAGCTTTCCTAAGAAGATTCAGATCATCACTCATCCATCCTATCATCTCTGTTGTAACTGAATTTTTTTAGTTAATGCCCCCTTCAGCCTTCTCTAATGAGCCTCCCAGTTGTATGGCCGATTTAATTGCTATTGCCTGAATCTGGATATATTCTTTAGACAGATTTTAAACTGTTGGTAATTTATCAAACTGTTTATCTAATTTTTCATTTAGAACTTGTAAGATAAAAAGTGAGGTTTTTTTTGTTTTTTTCAAAAAAAAAATCAAAAAAACCAAATGAACATTATTTCATTATTTCATGTTCTATTTCAATTTGAGGAGGCATTTATACTTTTTAGCAATAATATGTAAATAATTCTGTTTCAAATTTTGTCTTACCATATTCAAAACCAAAAATCCTTTTACCTCATGTTAATCTTTCTAATAATTGTACATAGGAAAACTATTGACATATGAACTCTTCTGATATAAAATCCTTTTGATTTCATATTAATGTTTCTTTGGAAAAATTCTAATAAATCAGCAACTATGCTTAGTTATAATTTCTCTTCTATAAAATGCTTCTTACGATGATAGCCATAAAAATACTTTTGGAAACAACTTAAATTTATATCTGTTCCACGTTGTTAACAACATGATTTTTGAAATTATGCTAACTTTAATTTTGTAATACCATAAATAGCCATGCCCTCCCAATAACCTTATATTTCTCTGTGTCTCCACTCTTTCATCCAAATTAAACAAAAATCTGCAAATTACAATTTCAAATTAGGTAGGCCTAAGCTATTTCTTTCTCTGTGTACTTAACTCACAGGGTTTTTTTTTTACTGGGCAGATAAATTTGGATATATATTTCTTCCATTGTCTACCTCAATTGTCAAAACTAGTATTGTCTGAAACAAAAAAATAAAATTCTAGGTAAAACTTTTATTTTAATCACAGAACTTCTTTCCATAAACAATAGTTGTAATTTTTTCTCATCTTGACGTATCTCTTTTAATTCCCTTTTATGTCTTAAGAGTTACTTGTTTGAAAGTTCATATTTGTCAAATTAACACTCAAGTATTTTACCTTTTTCTCAATCATAAAACTCATTTTGTTCATCAATTCTATTTGATCTTATGTTTTTATATTTTTGCTAATATTTTTGTCTTCTGTTTATTTATCTTAAAACCAGCTGGTGCACCAAATTCTTTTAATTTTCTCATTAATATTTCAATCCTGTTTAAAGGATCTTCCAGTACCAAATCATCTGCAAATCTTTGAACTTGTTTAGACCTTTTTTTTCATCATTATGCTCTCATCTTGTTTTATATCGCTATTCAAAACTTCAGGAAACAAAATAAACAAGAGGGAAAATAATGGGCAATCTTGTCTTGTTCCTGTTTGTATCTGACAAAAGTTTTGTTAAATCTCTATTATTTATAATTTATGGTCTCTGTGTATGCATCAGTTTCACCCATTTTATAAAATTCTCTCCAAAGTTCATATCTTCTAAAATGTTAAACAAAAATGTCAATTTAAGGTCAATTTAAATTGTCAAAGACTTTGCATCTAAAAAAATTTAATGCTTCCTGTTTTTTGTTAACCTAATCCAAATATTCTGTGTCATATATAATTCTGACATGATCTTTAATTTCCTTTAATGTAAAAGTTCATAAATAAGCTCTTGTAAAATTATTTTCAATCTATCTGCTAAAATTATTGCAAATAATTATAATCACTGGTCAATAATGATATTGATCTGTGGTTCAATGTAAAGGTATTAATGCTATGTAAACTTGATACCTATACTCTGGCATGTTACCTCCCTGTAAGATAGAATTCATTTTATTTTGGAGAGATTCTAAAAGTTTATTTTTAACGTATTTGTAATAAGAACTGGTAATCCATCTGATCCAGTTATTTATCTTAATTTAATCTTTTTTATAGCTTAAGAAACTTCACATCTGTTTGGTTCTCTGTAGACCTTGGTAAATTTTTTAAATTTTAAAATAATCATCTATCATTTCCAAGTGCATGTCATGTACTTTGTATAAGTTAGAATTGATGAAACATTTTTGTATAACCCCATTGACTTCTAATATAAAATTCCTGCTTCAGGTTTCAAAATCATCTTCTTTTCATTCTTTTTTTTTTAATTTATACACTAACTCTGCCTTTGTCATTTACTCATGAGGAGTGGCTATCTGGAGAGTAAATGAGTCTATTTCAATTTCTGCCTTCATTTGGTGGAAGATTTCAGGCATCTACCACTAGTCACCAGCCATATTCAAGCTATGACATAGGTTCTCCGAATCCCCACCTCAAACACAATTAGATTGTCATAAATCATCTCTGGAAATCCACTTCCAGAAAAATTATCATTAACAAGGTTTAAAATGATAAAAAAAATATCACTAATTAACTTATGTTCTTTAAGATGAACTGTTAATATAACCAAAACATTATGAAATCAACAAGTAGGATTCATTTGTGTATCAGAAAAAACAATGAAGACATTTTTAAAAGGATCCAATCTTCAAAATAGTTCTTGTACCCTACGATATAAAAGTATAATATCTTTTTAAAGCATGATGTACCCTCAATTATCCTTCAAATTAAATTCTTGCAGATAATTTTGCCTAATTGTTCAAATTTGATTATAAATACATTTTTGGAGGAGTATACTGTATCTATCCAACTAAAAGTTCATAATGTTTATATTTCCATCAATAATTAATTATCCAAAGAAATAGTAAATAATTTTGGAAGTTATTTATAAATTGCTTCCAGGTTATCTTTTGTGGGGTCATTAAAGTTTACCTTAGCAATATGAAAAACAGATATCTTCAAACAGTAAATAAAGTATCATTCATTATCTAAAAATGCTTGAACCATAACATCATTATTTTTAGCATTTTTCTAGTCATTCTTATAAAAGAAAGTTTATTTTAATATTATGCCCAGAGTAATGTTTTTGTGAGACGGATGGCGATATTAATATGATATAAGTATAGAAACAGACATATATACATAAATATTCCAGTGGTTTAAGTTGTGTTATCAGGTTTATGAAATACTCACGGGATTTCACACAATTTGCTTCCTAGAAGCTACCTGCTCCTTTTTCATCATTAATTTTTCAATTTATGTCTGAGAAAAAGAGAATATGTTTGGTGTAGTAGTTAAGGAATCAGCTATTAACCAGGAGACTGTGAGTTCTAGACCTGCCTCAGGCATATTGCTAGCTGGCAAGTCATTCTCAGTCCTAGGAAGAAAGCAATGGCAAACCATTTGCAAAAATGTTGTGAAGAAAACTTGCAAGGACTTCAGGCATTTGCTAGGAGCTAACACTGACTTGAAGGCGCAGACCCACAAAGAAAGAAATAACCAATGAAGTATAACCAATCAAAATAAGTATAAATCTATTCATTAGTAGCAAGATCTAAAAACTTTATTAATCTTTTGATATGATTTAGATATGAAGTATATATGCACAAATCATTATTCTGCTCTATAAGAATTCAAATAAAATTACAAGCAGGGGGCATTAATTACAACCAAGATAGAGAAGAAAATCACATCTGAACGCTCATACTTGATAAATGTATTTTTCATGTTATAAATGTAACTCTACTTACATGTCAGTGATTTTATTCAGTTTAAAGCAAGGAGATTATTTTCATGTAATTAAAAGTTGAATAGCATTTGACATTCAGTTAAATGAAATTCAATTTATTTATCAAAACTTTATCATATAAATAAATTGTATAAATGAGATCAATACTTTTCCAGGATCTGGCTGTTAAATGTCATTACATATCATTTACATATGTTGAAGTTATACCTTTGGGTTCCTTTTCCCATTATGTTTGTTCCCTCTCTCTCTCTCTCTCTCTCTCTCTCTCTCTCTCTCTCTCTCCCTCTCTCCCTCCCTCCCTCCCTCTCTCTCCCACTCCCTTTCCCTCTCCTCCCTCCCATTCCTTCTCCCTCCCTTCCCCCCCCCTCTCTCCCTCTCCCTCTCTCTCTCCCTCTCCCTCTCCCTCTCCCTTTCCCTCTCCCTCCCATTCCTTCTCCCTCCCCTTCCCTACTCCCTCTCTCACTCCCTCTCTCTCTCTCTTTAGGAGCGGTCATACTTTACTTGCCTTTTGGTTTTCCCGTCAAGAGGGAAAACTCAACAGGCAGCAGACAATTGAGTTGGGCCATCATATTCTGAAAGCACACATCTTTAAGGTAGGCAGAAAAAAACGATAATATTTTTTTGTTGGATTCTGTGTACTGGTGTGTATTGCTATTATAATAAAGCATAAAAAATATTTACCTTCTAAGTTGTATATTCTAGTTTAGTCAGTTAACAAGGAGGGTCAAGTTTCCATTCTCAGATAGCTCACTACCAAAACAATATAACAAGGAAAGAGAAAACTTACAATGGCCTTGCATGCTTTTTCTGTTGTTATCAGACCCAGCAAAGAATAATTCTAAATCTTTGATTGGCACAATTTCATTCATTATTCAAACTTTCTCATCCAAAATATAGAAAATGATATAGATATACTAAAGGACAGTATGAATGATTATTGTTATCTCACCTCTCTCTTGTGAATGTGGTGAGCAAGATTCACAAGAATCTTGAAAGTAATCTGTGTTTAACCTTAGAATTGGAGATCCTTTTCTAAAAATGTGTTATATTTGATAAATCCTCATTAAAGTATTTTTCCATGGTTGAAATATAATTTTTAGATCAGAAATAATTTTATAGGCTTTTAAATCTTTAAAAAATGGGAGCATTAAAACTGTCATAGAAACGTGTCTGTAGGTATCCTACTTTCAGTGAGAAATGATCCAATGCTAAACAATCACACCTGGCTGATTATTTTCGTATCTGATTAGAGCTTAGGAAGAAAAATTACTAAGTGACAATAAAAATGATCATTGATACTCTGGCTTTTTTTCCCTTTGAACATAAAATTTAAAATATGCCATTTATTACAGTATTTTTGCATTGTCTTAAAGAAATTATTCACTTTTAACTTTGAGTTACTGCTAATAGATATGAGATTAAATTGTTCATGAGGTTTAATTACAAATGAAAATAAATGCTTAGAGTTATATAATGTTTATCTTTTTCAGGGGCTTAGTAAAAAAGTTGGCGTTTCTTCCTCAATTCTACAAGGGCTTTGGATTTCTTATAGCTCAGAAGGTCTTTCCATGGCACTGGCTTCTCTGCGCAATTTGTATACACCCAATATAAAGGTACTAGAAATAGAGATTGCCTATTAAGTTCCAGATGGCAGAGACCAAATCCTCTTGTGATTTTGTCAAAACAGCAGCTTTCAGTTTAAATAGAAACTTAAATTCTGAAATAATGGATAAACTGTCTGGACTTTGAGAAATTAAACATTGATCATCACAGTTTGTTACCCATGATCCATCTTATGGAATTGCCTCTTTGGTTAATATTATGTTATGTTGGTATCAAAGCAAAAGTGACATTAATTTAATTAATGCGATTAATATTGCGATTTAATTAATGCGATTAATATTAAGAAAAAAGTCAAGGAAACAATTGGCCCATTGCTGGGAGAAAGTGGCAAGAAGATGACAAGCAACAGGGAGAAAGCAGATCTACTTAACTCATTTTTTGCATCTATGTTTACACAAAAGGAAAAAAACAATCCAACTTATTAAAAACAGCACCTAGACGAGTTCAAATCACTAGGACTGGATGGATTACACCCCAAGGTTCTGAAGGAACTGGCAGACGAGATCTCAGAACCACTGAATTATATCTTTCAAAGATCCTGGAGCACAAGGGAACTGCCAGAGGACTGGAAAAGAGCTGATGTAGTTCCCATCTTCAAAAAAGGAAAGAAAAAAAAACCAGATCCAGGAAACTACAGATCTATCAGCCTGACCTCAATACCAGGGAAGATTCTGGAAAAGATAATCAAGTAACGAATCACCAAACACCTAGAACAAACAAAATGATAACCAAAAGCCAACATGGGTTTGTCAAAAACAGATCATGCCAGACTAATCTTATTGCATTCTTTGACAAAATTAGTGGACCAGAGGAATGCTGTTGATATAATTTACTTGGACTTCAGTAAAACATTTGATAAAGTAGACCATAACTTACTACTAGATAAAGTAGAAAAATGTGGGTTAGACAGCACTACCACCAGATGGATTCGTAACTGGCTGACCAACCACACTCAACGTATAGTCCTCAACGGAACTACATCCACATGGAGGGAAGTATGCAGCAGAGTACCTCAAGGCTCTGTTTTAGGCCCAGTACTCTTCAACATCTTCATCAATGACTTGGACAAGGGGATAGATGGGGAACTCATCAAATTTGCAGATCATACCAAACTGGCAGGAATAGCCAATACTCCAGAAGATAGGCTCAAGATACAGAAGGATCTTGACAGACTTGAACATTGGGCGCTATCTAACAAAATGAAATTCAATAGTGAAAAAAGTAAGGTTCTACATTTAGGCAAAAAAACCAAAATGCACAGGTACCGTATATGTGGTACCTTGCTCAATAGTAGTAACTGTGAAAGGGATCTTGGAGTCCTAGTGGACAACCATTTAGATATGATCTAGCAGTGTGCAGCAGCTGCCAAAAAAGCCAACACAGTTCTGGGCTGCATAAACAGAGGAATAAAATCAAGATCACCTGAAGTGTTAATACCACCTTATAATGCCTTGGTAAGGCCACACTTAGAATATTGCATTCAGTTTTGGTCGCCACGATGTAAAAAAATGTTGAGATTCTAGAAAGAGTGCAGAGAAAAGCAACAAAGATGATTAGGGGACTGGAGGCTAAAACATACAAAGAACGGTTGCAGGAACTCGATATGTCTAGTTTAATGAAAAGAAGGATTAGGGGAGACATGATAGCAGTGTTCCAATATCTCAGGGGCTGCCAAAGAAGAGGGAGTCAAACTATTCTCCAAAGCACCTGAGTGTAGAACAAGAAGCAATGGGTGGAAACTAATCAAGGAGAGAAGCATCTTAGAACTAAAGAGAATTTTCCTGACAGTTAATAAGTGGAACAACTTGCCTACAGAAGTTGTGAATGCTCCAGCACTGGAAATTTTTTAAAAAATGTTGGATAACCATTTGTCTGAAATGATGTAGGGTTTCCTGCCTGGGCAGGGGGTTGGACTAGAAGGCCTCCAAGGTCCCTTCCAACTCTGTTGTTGTTGTTGTTGTTACTACTACTACTACAACTACTACTACTACATATCTATATTTTCCTTATATAAATAGCAGCTCTGATAATCCTGAACATTATGACAAATACAGAAGAATGAGAGATGGACTGAGCTCTTTCTCTTGATCCTCCTTTCCCTAATACTAGTTATTTAGCAAGTAGTAACGGGAGCCGCTCGTGGCTCCCATGTGACATCGCTGCTCCGTAGTCTGCACTGGCTCCCTGTGGTTTTTCGGGTGCGCTTCAAGATTTTGGTTACCATCTTTAAAGCGCTCCATGGCTTAGGACCCGGGTACTTACGAGACCGCCTGCTGTTACCCTTTGCCTCCCACCGACCCGTACGCTCTCACAGAGAGGGTCTTCTCAGGGTGCCGTCCGCCAAACAGTGTCGGCTGGCGGCCCCCAGGAGTAGGGCCTTCTCTGTGGGGGCAGTGATGCTCTGGAACGAACTTCCCCCTGGCCTGCGTCAAGTGCCTGATCTTCGGACCTTCCGTCGTGAGCTCAAAACACATTTATTCATTCAAGCGGGACTGGCATAACTAGTGTTGGATTTTAATTGGGTTTTCTTACTATTTTAAAATTTTAAATCTAATTTTTAACTATCAGCCTTTATAATTTGCTTTGTTTTAATTGTTATCTTAATTGTATATGTTTTGTTTTTTATCCTTGGCTGTACACCGCCCTGAGTCCTTCGGGAGAAGGGCGGTATAAAAATTTAATAAATAATAATAATAATAATAATATTTTGGGTTTGAAGTGTCAAGAGATGCTCTCTCTTAGAAAAAAAAATTAAAAATTATTTTTAAAAACCAAGACAATGGTAGGTGGACAGTGTTTTAAGTGTAGGGTCCTTTTGTGGAACACATTATCCTCTATATCTTCTGTTATTCCAGAGTGGAGCAGGTTATCTATTCTAATCATTTCATTAAGCAAAGCCAGTATTTTGATAGATGTTCCTATTGGAAACAACAATCCTTCCCACTTAGTTTAGTTTACTTTATTGTCATTGCACCTCGTACAACAAAATTAAATGTCATCTTCAGTGTACATTATAACTATAAAAATAAAACACAAACACACATCCTTCACATTCTATACAATTGAATTGAAAACCCGATATTGCATTAATATTGCACTGTACAGTAGAATTCAATATAGTTACTGCCCTGGGATAGAAGCTGTTTTTCAGCCTATTTGTCCTTGTTTTTATTATTCTGTACTGTCTGCCAGATGGTAAGACTTCTGGTTTTGTCTTGATCCTGAAAACAAATCTCCATTTAGTTGTTCATAGGTTTTTGACATTACATCAGAGCAAAATGGAGAATATCCTTGTTTGGCCTGCTTCAGGCAACCTGGTTCACTTTTGTTTCAGAAACAGGTAGTCCTCAATTTACAACTACAGTTGAAGTCAGAACTTCCATTGCTAAGAGGGGTGACTGTTAAATGAGTTGTGCCTGATTTTATGATTTTTTTATGCTATGATTATTAAATTAATCACATGGTCATTAAGCAATTTTGGCTTCCCCATTGACTTTGTTTGTTGAAGTCAACTGGCAGTTACCCGACCCTGGGACACTACATTTTCTATCTCTTTCTTTACAAAGATGTAGCAGTTCTTGAAATTTATGCAGTTCGCATATATGAGTAAATCTAAAATCTCTAAAATCTGACTAAATCAATCTAATGGGAATTATTTAGCCTTATATATTAATTTTATTAAAATTTTAGGCTGGAAGTAGATTGGCAACGTGAGATCATGCAATAATAAGTGCTATCACTGCCTGCACTATTGCATTCTGGAGCAGCTGTAACTGATGCATGTTATTGCTTCGCCTTTCCTAACTAATTTTCTATGCAAAGCTTAAACTAGGAGCAGAAAAATGAGAGAATAATTTTTGAACTTTTATTTGACTTTTTGTAAAGTTTCCACATAAGCTGAGAAAAATATAATTTTAGGCTAAAATTAATCTGAATTAGGTAGAACCTATTCAGGGCTCTACAATCCACATAATTTTTTGTTAGACTCCCATTATCCATGTATGTGACTAGGCATCATGCTACAATCTGGAATCTCAGACTAAGAAGTTTGAAGCTCCTTCTGAGTTTTACTTATATCCAGATTCATTGTTTTTTTTTTCATCTGCTTCTTTAAACCTTTCAGCTGGTTTGCTTTGGTATTACATTGTATTTTATTCTTTTCTTGTATTGTGAGCCCCCAGTGCCTTTTGGAGTCGGATGGCACTTAAATCAAATTAATTAAATTAAATTTACATATAACCGTTCAAAGAATTGTAGCTATTAGTGAGTAATCAAATCAAATTTTCTCAGGTATTAGAAATCTGGAGAATATTGCTCTAATATATTACTACTCTGTTTCTTGTTGCATAGGTCAGTCGTCTGCTGATCTTGGGAGGTGCCAACATCAATTACAGGACTGAAGTGCTAAACAATGCCCCAATTTTGTGTGTCCAGTCTCATCTTGGTTACTCTGAGATGGTAGCCTTGCTGTTGGAGTTTGGAGCAAACGTTGATGCCTCTTCTGAAAGTGGCTTAACATCTCTTGGTTATGCTGCTGCTGCTGGATATTTAAGCATTGTGGCACTTTTATGCAAGAAAAGAGCCAAGGTGATGAAGGGGTTGGAATGGGTGACCGCTAAGTTGCCATAGTTGAGCTATCTAGAACACTAACATGGGATTGGGGTGTGATATGGTGGAATTGCTCTTTAATTTATTTGAATCAGATAAGTGATTATATTTTTCTGATTAAAAAACTAGTGGATGAATAAAATATTTAGATATTAGGGATGTGCATTTCATATCTGGATCTGAAAAGGTACAATGGAGCAGGCATGGGCATACATGCTATATCTATTAACAATTATTTAAAACAGCTGTATTTTTTTTGTGGGCTCCTTTGATAATCTTACAATCATAAGAAAAATACATATTTCAGTTCAGAATGGGTAACAGGATTTGACATGCTATTATAGGGCACATGGCTGATTGAGTTTATGAGAAGATCTCAGCATTATTTGTATAAAGTAGTATTATACATCGGGGGAAACACAGTGGATCTGGTTTTTGTCTCTGGGCAGTGGTTGAATGATCTAGAATTAGGGGATTTAATCATCAAACCTCTGTCACGGTCGGATCATTCGCTCCTTCGACTTGACTTTCGAACCCCCAACCCCTGCTGCAGGGAGACTGGGCCGACCTGTTGGTTCCGTCCCAGGCACCTGATGGACCCGGAGAGGTTTCTGACGGAGCTTGGGCCATTTCCCAAGGATCTAGCTCACAGCTCGTCTGAAGAACTAGTGGCTGCCTGGGAAAGGGCGGCGGCTGGGGCTTTGGATCGCGTCATGCCTTTGCGGCCTCTGACCTGGTGCCTGTCTCGACTGGCTCCTTGGTATTCTGAGGAGCTGAGAGAGATGAAGCACCGAAAAAGACGCCTAGAGAATGGTTGGAGGGCCAGTCGTTCTGAATCTGATCGAACACTAGTAAGGTCTTACATTCAGACCTATCTAGTGGTGATAAGAACGGCAAAACGGGAGTATTTTTCCGCTCTTATCACATCGGCAGATAATCGCCCAGCCGCCCTGTTTAGGGTGACCCGCTCCCTCCTTTTGCAGGGAGCACGGGAGGACCCCTTGCAAGGGCGTGCTGAGGACTTTGGACAATATCTGCATGATAAAATCGCTGAGATCCGGGATGGTCTGGATGCAGATTGGGCAGATGCGGGCGGGATGACGGAGGTAGATCTTGGTGACGTTATTTGGGAAGAGTTCGACGCTGTGGCTCCCGAGGACATGGACAGGATACTGGGGAGGCTGAAAGTGACCACATGTTTATTGGACCCGTGTCCCTCCTGGCTGGTACTGGCCACCCGGGAGGTTACGCGAGGCTGGCTCCAGGGAATTGTCAACATGTCTCTGATGGAGGGTGTCTTCCCCACCGCCTTAAAAGAGGCGGTGGTGAGGCCCCTCCTCAAGAAGCCCTCCCTGGATCCAGCTGCTTTAGAGAATTATTATCCTGTCTCAACCTTCGTTTTGTGGTGAAGGTTGTTGAGAGTGTGGTGGCTCAACAGCTCCCCAGCACCTGGATGAAACTGTCTATCTGGACCCGTTCCAGTCCAGCTTTTGGCCTGGGTACAGCACGGAGACGGCATTGGTCGCGTTGGTAGATGACCTCTGGAGGGCTTGGGACAGGGGTTGTTCCTCTGCCCTGGTCCTATTAGATCTTTCAGCGGCTTTTGATACCATCGACATGGTATCTTGCTGCGACGGCTGGAGGGGCTGGGAGTGGGGGGCACCGTCTTTTGGTGGTTCTCTTCCTACCTTTCTGACCGGTCGCAGACGGTGTTGACAGAGGGGCAGAGTTCGACCGCGAGGCGCCTCATGTGTGGGGTGCCTCAGGGGTCGGTTCTCTCGCCTCTCCTGTTTAACATCTACATGAAGCCGCTAGGTGAGATCATCCGTGGTTTTGGGGTGTGATGTCATCTGTACACCGATGATACACAGCTGTACATTTCCACCCCTAACCACCCCAACGAAGCCGTTGAAGTGATGTCTGGAGGCTGTACGGGTCTGGATGGGGAAAAACAGGCTTCGACTCAACCCTTCCAAGACCGAGTGGCTGTGGATGCCGGCATCCTGATATAGTCAGCTGATTCCTTCGCTGACTGTAGGGGGCGAGGGATTGGCCCCCGTGGAAAGGATTCGCAATCTAGGCATCCTCCTGGATGTATGGCTGTCTTTAGAAGATCATATGATGGCCGTCGCCGGGGGAGCTTTTTATCAGGTTTGCCTGATACACCACTTGCGTCCCTTCCTAGACCAGGATTCCTTATGCACGGTCACTCATGCCCTCGTCACTTCCCGCCTAGACTACAGCAATGGGGCTCCCCTTGAAGAGCACTCGAAGGCTCCAACTGGTCCAGAATGCGGCTGCGCGGGTAGTAGAGGGAGCAACTCGAGGCTTCCACGTAACACCTCTCCTGCGCAAGCTGCACTGGTTGCCGGTGGTCTTCCGGGTGCAATTCAAGGTGTTGGTTACCATTTTTAAAGCGCTCCATGGCATAGGACCGGGTTACTTATGAGACCGCCTGCTGCTTCTTAGTGCCTCCCATCGACCAGTGCGCTCCCAAGGGAGGGTCTCCTCATAGTGCCGTTGGCCAGACAATGTCGACTGGCGACCCCCAGGAGGAGGGCCTTCTCTATGGGGGCTCCTGCCCTCTGGAATGAGCTACCTCCAGGGTTACGTCAAGTCCCTGACCTCCGGACCTTTAGACGCGAGCTAAAGACATTCTTGTTTCATCGCGCAGGGCTGGCCTAGTAGTTTTTAATGGGAGCTTTTAATTGAGTTTTAGTTTTTTTATTGAATTTTAATTGTTAGCCAAATTGAATGAGTCTTTTAATAATGTTTTTAATTTTTATATTTTTGTTTTATTTGGCTGTAAACCACCCTGAGTCTTTTGGGAGAAGGGCGGTATATAAATTAAAATAATAAAATAAATAAACTTTTTTCAGCTTCTTTGAAAAAGCTGAGGATTCAAACTGAAAGGCAATCTGTATGATATTCTGCTGAATTGTATATGTAAGAAACACAATACATTGGGAACTAGTATTTCCCAGGATGGGAATGTTAATATGTCAATAATGTACTAGTACCTCACATTATGCATGAGAAATGCAAGCAAGGTGTCTGCTAAGAAGAGGAAAACATGGGAAAAAGGAATGCCAGGTTACCTCATTTTGGCAGAGGGCATTCAATTGATTTACTGTAAGTGTCTTCGATCTTTTGACAAATCAAAATTTTTAATTAATCATATTATGCCAAGTGCCTAGGTTGCTTTTATTGAGTTTGAGTCTGATAAATAGCTTGATTTCCCTTTCTACACTTCTGCATCAGTGAGATGAGGGCTGTCACATATCCATTTGGATTCAGAACAATGGCTACTGCCCTGTTAAGACATTGTTTCGATATATACATAAGACACTCAATTCAACCAACTAATCCAGAACTTGAATAATTTAACCCAGCAGGTGCAACAAAACATGCCACTACTGCAGACTACATAGCAGAAAAGATAGCAGAAGCTATACTTGTAGTGGGTACCTGCATTGTTGCAAGACAAAAAGGACAAATCCAACTAAATGTACTGCCTTTCAAGTAAAGAAAATACAAATTTCTATGAGACTGAGGACTTTCATATCAGTCAAGCCAAAATACCAGGCACGTGACAGCAAAATCAAGATTGGCCAGTGTGGCAGTAGCGATTGTTTCACCACCAAAATGAAAGGATGTACAATTTAATTATGACATGCCTATGACATATAATATAAAATATGTATAGATGTACTGTTTCATGCATCAGCACATGTCAAATACAGAGTCCTCAATTTACAATTTACAACCATAATTGGGATCAGCATTTCTAATACAAAGCATGATGTCATATAACCACATCACTTAGCAACAATAATTTCAGCAGTCCCAGTTGCTGCCATTGACCAAGAATCTCAGATCCTTAAATGAGTACCAATCCCAAACCAAGCCATTCTGGTCTTGCTCCCTGCTAGCCCTGATAAGGGATTGTGTCCAACTCTTCTCACTCACCTACTTCCTCCACATCTCTGTCCTTTTTGTTATCCAACACCCTGCCTTGCAAGGCGGCAAACAACCCGTGATTGCATGGCTCTTGGGCTGCTTGCCATGCTCTGGAAAGTTGCAGTCACTCCAGCTCAGTCCCAGTCCCAGACAGTGACCTTTGCTGTCTTGCAAGATCTCTGCTGCCCTCAACCTTCACTGGCTTCTTGTTCCCACTGCTAATGAGGGGTACCTAGCCAGGCTCCTGGGCCAGGCTTGTGTAGGCTTTGTGCTATGAAAAGAGGAGCCCTAAAGCCACAGCATATAAAAAAGCTCTTTGTCGTACATCTTGGGCCAGACTGGGAATGGGTTTTCACAGTGGGGGAAAAATGCCAAAAGCAGCCCCAGCTACAGTGCAAAATCCAATTCCAGCCAATCCAGCTCAGAAGTCAGCAAAAAGGAGGTTTTTTTTTTTTTTTTATAATTGGGTTATGGTAACCTGATTCCATTCTTGGAATATATTTTCAATAGACTTGATCATATTTTGGAGTTTAACCACTTGATTTTTGATGGGATCACAAATCATGTTACATATTTAGTGGATCTTATTTCAACAGCTGGGATGTTGTATTCAATCTGTTCTTGGTCAATCCTCCATAATTATTTTAGAAGAATAAGAGAGCAAATACTACATTGGAACAATTTATTTGTTTGTTTATTTAATCATTCAATATATGAAATAATTTACTTTTAATTCAGGTCTCCCATCAACTGTCATTTTTGAATTCACTTATGGCTACCATTGTTGTGGGTTTTTTTCTGAGTATCTTCTGCTTTTGAATGTACCAGAAGCTTCTTTCTTCCTTCAGGAGTTTTAGGCAGGTCACTCCTTCAAAAACTACAATATACTGCACTAAATATTCCTATCAGTACTTTCCTAACTGTCAACATCAGGATAGGCTCCCGCCACCAATGTAATTAAGTAATGGATTGGGATTTTTTATCAACCATCTTTCCTCTAAGAATTGTCTAAGAAACTGGGGCTATGCTTATTCATTAATTCTTCATAGTGACACGGTGAAATGGCCTTTACTTGCAGCTTTCTTGCACACTAAAGATACTCAAATTGTCATTGTTAATCCTAACCCTAACCCTAACCCATTACCATGCACACATCAGCTCTACTGCCTCTTCCAATCTTAATAAATGGGGAGGAGTGTATTTTAGAGTCTTGATTCAGGAGAGGCAATTTGAACATTGATTTATTGGAAAGGACAGTCTGTATATACTTGGGAGGCCATGATTCCTGGGCATACACCCTACTCCCTATGCCTACACAGAAACCGTAGGTATCTGTGATCACAGCTATTACTGAAGGAGGGGACTTTGAGGAAGCAGCAGAGGCTGGACATGGGTGATCAGAAGAGAGTAGCATAGTGACTCTCCAATTACTTATCAGACTTGCAGACTAGAGGACTTTATTGCTGGAAGGGAAGATTTGAGGTAATGGCTCTGGTTGAAGCGGGATCTTAACAGTGATGAATATGAAGTAGTGGGACTTACAATAGCAATTGGGACTGGGATTCCCATCGATAAATGATGCAGTTGTAAAACATCACCACCTACTTAGCAATGAAAATCACTGCAGTTAAAATTGTTGTCATTAATCAAATCCCACAGTTGTTTGACAAGGCAACTTTCTGCCAGTTTCCAACAACCAAAGTTTATGGGGACGCCAGCAACAAGCTGTAAATCCCACACTGTGAAGCAAATTAAATAGCTGCTGCTGCTGCTGCTGCTGCTGGTGGTGGTGGTGGTGGTGTGGATGGGGAGAGGAAGAGGGAAAGAGAAGATTCACAAGGAGATGCATAAGAGATGTGAGTCAAGAAGGGTGTGCAAAGGTGTTTGGCGGTGAATGGTGAATCATGGAGGGTGCAAGAGTTTAGTGCAAGTTGGGGACAGAATTGGAGTGAGGATGAAGTGCAGATATAAGTGAACCTGTTGCTGAACACACAGATCACAATCACATGACCATAGGGATGTTGGGACAGCCAAAATTCCAACGACTGCATAGCCACCATTTGCCGTTGTAACTTTGAACATTTGCTAAACGAATGACTGTAGGTCAAGGACTACTTATATTATAGAACATCTATTTTCAAAGGACACCTCATTTTAGTAATTTATTCTGGCTAATTCTGCATATATTTGGCCAGAGAAACATAGTAGAAATGTTTCTATATGAATATTGCATTGTAATGATAGTTACTGAAACAGTTTGATTTTAATTGTGGTTTTCCTTTTGTTGCCAAGGTGGATCACTTGGACAAGAATGGTCAGTGTGCATTGGTACATGCAGCTCTTAGAGGCCACCTGGAGGTTGTCAAATTTTTGATTCAGTGTGACTGGACAATGGCTGGACAGCTACAAGGAGTGTTCAAAAAAAGCCAGGCCATCCAACAAGCACTCATTGCTGCTGCTAGCATGGGATATACTGAGGTAAAATGTTATGTAGTCTTGCTGAATGGCTAGGTAGCCTTCAAATTAGATATATTTATTCAGGATCCTGGTTAATAACTCTTTACTGAAGTTTGAAAGAAGTGAAAGAATTGCCACTATTCAGGAAGACTGAAATATGATGAGCCATAGTTTTAAAACTGGGTGAAGAAACTTTGATAACTTAAACTTAAATGTAAACAAAATGTAAATGTAAACAAAAAAAAAACTTGGCTGATATTAAACTACTTCAAAAATGCTAAAAATGCAATTGATCTTCCTCTGTTTTAAATTTTATATTCTGCTTTTATGTTTTCAACATTTTGTTTGTAACTACCCAGAGTCCCAAAGGAAGATTGGCATTTTCTGAATGTTATTGATTGATTGATTGATTAATTAGTTAAAAAGTTCTAGTAATGAAAGTCAAGAAAAGGAAAAAATAAGATTAAATATAAAGAAGAGCAAACTAATGACAACAGATCCCACAATCAGTTTTAAAACTGACAGTGAAGATAATTGAAGTGGTGCACATTACCTATCTTTTAGGATTGTCTATCAACAGTAAAAGAAACAGCAATCAAGAAGTACACCAAAGACTAGCACTTAATAGAGTAGCAATTAGGGCCTTGAAACAATATTCAGATACAATGTTGTGTCTATACTTACAAACATCAGAATTATGCAAGCAATGGACTTTGTTGTACACTCTATAGAAGTAAACATTGGATTTTGAAAAAACAGGATAGGATAGAACTAGTGTTGTTTTGCATTTGGGTGTTAGAGAAGACTTCTGAGAATATTATGAATAGCCAATAAAAAAAAAAACCCAAATTGACCATATAACAAATCAATCCAGTTTTTGCTTAAGGCACAAATGACTAGGTTCATTTGGAAGAAAAGAGAAGAGGGTGATCACTGACCAGTAGCAAAATTGGTAATATCAGTTACAAGGACAGTGAATACAACATTTGAAAACCTGAAGAACCAGACTGGGGATAGATCATCCTGGAGGTCTGTTTGTGTGATTGCTAAAAATTAACCTCAACTTTTAAGTTTAGCAATCAGATAATGACCACTCTGCTAGGTAGAGGAGATATTAAGAAAAAGTGCTGTGGTCAAAATGATCAAATCTTAAGATCCTGGTACTGGACTTTATAAGGCATGTATGTCCAACGCATAGTGCATGGGCCATATGTGGCCTCACAAAATAACCAAAAAATATTAAAAATAAGACACTTGTTATTTATATACAGTAACTGTATTATATATTTTATATGTGGCCCAAGTCAATTAATCTTCACTCAATACAGCACAGGCAAGCCAAAAGGTTGAGCAACCATGATATATAGAGCTTTAAAAATCATATTTTAAATATATCGACACACACACATTCTCTCTTTTAAAATTAATTTTTATTAAATATTTTACATAAATAAAATATTAATACAAAAAATATACAAAGAAAAGAAAGAGAAAGAGATGGGAAAATTGCAGAAAGGAATAAAGTTAAAGAAAGGAAGAAAAAATAGAAATGATTTCCACTCCTCTTTACAAAAGTTACCGATTAATTCATTATTCCATTTTTCTCCTTAATATTACAACAATTCCTTCAGACCCTCATTCAGTCTCTTTTTTCAATCATTGAATCTAGATATCACAATTTCACTTTCTTCCATTTTCAATAAAAAGTCTATAAAAGGCTATAGTCTGGTTTCAATTCAATATTAATCTTCAAAATTCTTTTTATCATCTTTTTTTTGCTTTGCACTAATCACCATGTGTGGTAAGATGTTCCTTCATATTTATTACAATTTCAACATTGATTAGAAGTTAGAGAAATTAGATAATTTCTCTAGTGTCATATATCAGTAATATATCATTTTGTAAAAGTTCTCTTTTAACACAACATTAATTTAAGTTCCTTTAGGCATATGCTTTCCCATTAATCTATTTGTATGTTGTAGCTAAAATTCTTGCCTATTTTATCCTGTAGTCTTTGATTTGTTCCTCTTCAATTTCATATTTCAACAAAAAAGTATACATTTTTGCAGTCAGATGTTCATCATTTGTACACAGGTCAATTTTTAAGCTCTGCCTTGTATTGTTCAAGCCCTACAACTATTTACCTGCATTAAATATTTAACTTAATTATACATATAAAAACTATGGAAAACTAAATCCCTCTGCAATTATTCTCTTGATTTCAACTTGAACTTTATTAATAAGTTGTAATATGTTGACCATTTTTCTTTGCCTGCTGTTTATTATAAAATGCTTTCAGCGCTGAGAACATAAAGGTATCTGTGGATGCAACCTGGATTTATATTTATTCCAAAATCTTAATGTGGTATTTCTTACATAATTATTTTTGAAATCTACATTAACTTTATTGCACCATAAAAACCCATGCAATGCACAGCTGGCATTGTAAAACTTTAATTTGCTATGAGACATTTTTCCTTTTTGGAGATCAATTTAATTCTTCAATTTTCATTTTTATCATTTTACCATTTTGCTGTATAAGTTGTCCTTTCATAAATGCTTTAATTGCAGTCCAAACTATGTTTATGTCCATGCCTTTATTTAATCTCAAAGCATTTAAAGTTCTGTACAGTACCTCAATTATTTATTCTTTTTGTAGCAAAGTTTCATTTAGCCCCTATCTGCAAATTCTGCCTTTACTCTATATATTCAAGTCACTGATCTGAAAAAGATTTTGGTAATATCTCCATTTTATTAGTAGATAGCACATTTATTAGAAATCCAGAACGCATCTATTTTTGAGAAAGATTTGTGCCTTTCAAAAAAATATTATATTCTTCAGAATATAATTTTTGACCACTTCAATATATATATATTGAATTTACTTACCTCATAGTTCATCTATAGTGCAAATTCTTCAAGTTTTTTATTCATGTTTTCTTGCATATTTGTATATTTTCCTCCATTCTCTGATAGTAGCTAGATCTATTAATTGATGCAGACAAGATACAATTATTGATACTGTACATTTCTTCTTAATTCTTCAAACTTCCTTTGTGAAGACAGACATAATCCCTTATTTCTATTTGTTGAGTTTCTGATCCTTTAATGCCTTCTTCAACTTCTGCTGCTTTTCTAATAGTAGGCATTTTTTTCTAATTTGTAATCCAAAAGGAGAAATCAGTCCAATCACTCTGTCACTCTTTAATCCCTTTTGGCACACCATGCTACTATAATACACTTGATCTTTCTGTTTCCCTTTTCCACTTATGTCTTTTTTTAGCAAAATTAGCCAATCAGTCTTCTTAGAAACTTTAAATAATTCCCTTTTCCATGGATTTGCATATTATCTATTTAATTTAAAATTCTTTAAATAAGGCAATACTCCAAATTTAACTGTCCCATTAGTCCATTTTTAACTTTTGCATTCCAAACTCCCAGTAAGGTTTTTGCTTTTAATTCTTTTAAAAATCTTTATATCCTTAGTTTTCTTTAATTTTTCCCAAGGATGAAAGATACATTCACCCAGATGGCTTTGGGCACTCAGTTTTTTTACACTTTAAATTTTCTCCATCCAAAAGTGCTTTAGAAAATGGATTGGACAAAACCTGTCTTTTAAACAATCTTTGCTTGAGGCTATGAGCAAGCTCTTTTCTCCTTGGACTTCCCCGGCATTTTTACCTGCCTATAAGAACCCTCTGGATCCTCTTTTCCTCACAAAGATCTCAAGTGGGCAGTTTCACAGCTTTCTCCTTGCCCAGAGAAGCTTCATTTTCTCAGGCTCACTGTCTGGCTGTCAGTCTTTGCTTCTGTATCTTTGCAGTGGATGAAAAAATCCTAGTTGCATGTCTTTAGCCAGAAGTTTGAAATGATCACTCATGATTAAGGTATAAATGATTAATTTGCTAATGAGAACTTCTGATTTAAAGTTTAATTTAATATTACAACAATTTGTGACTTGGTGCCCATCCACTTCTTTGTCTTGGCCCCATTTTCCTTTTTGGAGTCCAATCCAGTATGCCTCTCGAGAGATAGCTTTGGAACATCCACTCACACTCAAGTTAGGTTCTCCCATTGTTAACTAAAACATAGATAATAGCTTATCTTCCCAGGAAAAAGTATATTAGCATATTAACCAAGCTGAACGTAATGCTAGCCGGAATATTAAATATATCATACTTCATTTCAGTAGATCAATAAAGTATTATGTTAACCTTTTGGTTTTTACATTGTTCTACTAAGTGTAGAAAGTGCATTTGTCTCATAAAGGCAATTATTTTAATGTTGCCAAATATTTTGATTTGTGTAGGTTTTTGGGGGGTGGGGGGTACCCACGTATTTCATGAACTGACAAGATTCTTGGGTTTTAGATTGTGTCCTACCTGCTTGATCTCCCAGAAAAAGATGAAGAGGAGGTGGAGCGAGCACAAATCAACAGTTTTGACAGCTTATGGGGAGAGACAGGTAACTTTTTTAGCTAGAACGTTTGTATCTCTTGGGTACATAGTAGATTTATTCAAAGAGACTGATCTGTGGGAATTCTTTGCAGTGCCAAAATTGTCTCATTAATTTTCTTAATTTTGGGAGTGCCATATGAAATACAGGTTTTCATTTGTTTGCCAGTTAATTAGATAGCTAGAATATTAATTAAATAACATTTTTTCAAGATTCATAACCATTATCCAACACATTAGAAAACCAGTACCCTTAGGATTCATACAGATATAGATAGACCTATTAAATGATAAATAGTAATTTTTCTGTTAGATTGATTTTCCCAATCAGTAATATTTCTCAAAACTTTTAAATATCTTGATGCAAAAAGATGTACTTTAATTTTCAGTCTTTTTCTGTAATCATTCAGTTGTATAAAAAAGATGAATTCTGGTGTAATATTCAACTTATAGTGTGCAATACTAGTCACATAGGCAAATAAATAATCCTCAACCTATAAAGGTAAGGGAGCCTGCCCATTATAGTTACAAATGGTGGCAACAATTAAGTGAGACAACCTTGCTTAATGATCCGTACCACTTGCTCTCTCTGATCTAGCTCCACCATTAAACTAATGTGAGGCCTGTTTAGTGAGCATGGGATATTTCGTGGGTGTGGAGACCCTGGGAGGTTACATAAAGGAGGCAAACAAGCAACAAAAAGTTTTGCAAAGCCAAAAATAGCCCAGTGGAGGGGGACACACACAGCTAGATTAGTCCCCAGATTTGC
Organism: Ahaetulla prasina; assembly: GCF_028640845.1. NCBI lineage: Eukaryota > Metazoa > Chordata > Lepidosauria > Squamata > Colubridae > Ahaetulla > Ahaetulla prasina. Next base: position 53,279,017 of record NC_080542.1, on the reverse strand, counting down.
ATTCCAATGCCAGAGAGGCTTCCATACAAGCCTCCATGCTCACTTAATGAAATCATACTGGAAGTTGCTCTTAGAAAACTGCAAACTTCTGGCTCTTCTTAGGCTTTGGTAAAGTCAGTCACCTGGATTCAAATGTGGCAGCTTCAAGATGAGCTTCCCCTTGCTTAACCCTCTCCTTCCCCAAAAAGCCACATTTCTTCAATAAAGAAAACAAAAAAAGCTGGGAGGCACAAACTTATTGCTCTTCCCGGCCCTCCTTTTAGATGCTGAAACTAAGCTGATACATTCTTCAATCAATCATTCTTTCATTGTTTCTACCTCAATAAATTGTATTTTCTTTGACCTCTTTTGTGGATGTATTATTTTATTTATTTATTCATTTGTCACATTTCTATACCACTCATTTCACTTAAATTATTTATTGGTTGATTGTATTTTCCAGTTATTATAGATTCATTTGCATTCCTATCTGGCATTATTAATTCTTATCAGTGGGAGTGCTTTTAAATGACAGAGCCTTTTCCCTCTCATTTTACCATTAATTTAAAATAAGGTTAGGGATTTGCAGGCAGGATATTTCTGGTTTCTTCACCTATTTTCTATTGAAAGTAGGATAGTTGCTCAACCACTTTAAACCTAGTTTGTAGTTTATACCTACATGATTGTAATCTATAAATAATAGGGTGTGTTTGCATGTGTGTTTGTTTGTTTTAATACTATAGTCCTGCACAAATGTACATAGGTTTGTAAAACATTTTTAAAAACTTGAAAAAACATGAAATAATTCTATCCTGGATTTCTTCCATAATTGTAGCATTATATTGTGGTATGTGCACCCAGTATAAACATATATGGCTTAAACACAGTTTCATTTTTCATTTTTTTTCTTTTGCTTTCGTATATAAAAAGAAAGGGGAAACAATCTAAAGAAGAAAAAAGGAGAAAAAGGGCAGAAGACATAATACATTATATCAGTGATGGTAAACCTCTTTGGCACATTATATCAGTGATGGTAAACCTCTTTGGCACCAGGTGCCGAAAAGGGAGCACTTCGTGTGTGCTTGTCAGGGCCGCGACCAGGAAGAGGAACTACCCAGGGGGCATGAGCACACCGGATAAGGTACTTCCAGTTGTGCGCTGGCCAGCAAGTCTTACGGTTACTCATGCGCATGTACCGATCTGTGCCGATCAGACCAGCTCTTCCAGTTTCTGGCACTGCTAAATGCACAAAGGCCAGCTGATCATCACTTGCACATGCGCATCAGAAACCCACAAGAGGAACGAGCGATACCATGCATGCCAAGTGATATGGCTCCATGTGCCACTTTGGGCACATGTGCTATAGGTTTGCCATGATGGCATTATAAAATTCAGTATATACTAAAGAAGCAAATTATGAAAACACTATTCATTGCATACATATATATATATAAAAGGGGTGGCTTGCATCATGACAGTGCAACACTGTTTTTGTCATTTTGATTAAAAGCCTTCAATCCTACAGAAATTGATAATTTTAAAAAAACTCACTTTTAAAATACAGCATTAAAGTGCCCAATAATTTATATATTATTTCACTCCATGCTAATTAAATCTATAATTTTTCATATTAATACATTCCAAAATGTTAGCATATAATTCAAAATCACATTTACACCTTTATTCTATATTATTCTTTGCAAAACCGTATTAAGAAAAACATGGAAATTAAATTATTGTGGAAGAAACCCACATTATATGTCTCTTATTTCATACTTCAGGAATAATGGTCTTGAGAGCTGATCCATTTTCAACATTCTATATAGATAAAAAAAGTTTTTTATTTAATCAATTTCATCTTAAAGTCACATTTAAGACACTTTAGTACTCCTAACAATAGATTTGTTAAAATAAGTATAATCATCTTTTTGTTTCCAAATATTTTAAATAACTAATATCAGTCTTTACAGTTAAAAAGGATTTAGCTCTTCCTTTGGATGAAAAGGGAAGATAGGAGGAGAAAGGTATATAAGCTAAATTAGTTGTGTTGAATTATTTGTAAAAATAATAGAGTCAGGATATAAATAAAACAAATAAATAATAAAATGGCTGCTGAATTCTGGAGAAAATTTGAGAAAGAAGAGGCTCAGAATAGCTCAGCCTTGACTATCATGTCCTTAAAGAGCAGTGAAGATTTTGGGCAGGCTTTCAAGACTCTATTAATGTACCCTACAACAATAAAGTAGCATTCCTGGAATCCTTGCCATGAACCTTGAAAGATGGACTGTCCTGGAATCCTTGCTTACCTTGAAAGATGGACTGTCAACATGGGCAATTACGTGCCTCTTCATTTCAAGTTGTCATAGACAATAATATTCCTTTGAATTCTATACACACATTGTAGTATTTTAATGTACAATACAAATGTATTTTAATACTGATAGTGATTCAGAGTACTTGCTAATAATGAAATCAAAAGATGTTTTAATTGGATATGCTGATATTTTATTTCTATCAGTCCAAATTTCTCTTACAATAACCTTAAAATTTGCCATAAACTGATTGAAAATATTATACCTGTTGAATTATGAATTTCAAAGTTTTACTTCCAGTTTTCAAACCAGAATTATTACAAAGAATATGTTTATCATATCAATAGACATCAAAATTTTATTTCCATCTTAGCCTTTAATGCTGTAAAAGTATTAGTCTTATTACTAAAAAAAGGGAATTGCCCCTATTTAATACAAATAGATTTGCAAAATTGATGTTAATCCTCAGGAAGTGTGCTGCATTTCCTAATGTTACTTCTTTGTTCAGCACTTTAAAAATGCTACAGCCTTTTTGCTTAGCTAATAGTTCCTATGCATCTCCATCAAGGTCTTCTGATTTCAGGCTCATACTAAGTATAATTTTTGACTGTGTTGCACTTCTCCAGAACAAACAGATTCTCAGTTTGAGGTCCTCTAAGACTCTGTTTGTTGTTTGAAGAACAACTGAAAACAGTGATGAGGAAGGCATGTCTACGGCTTTACCTGATGAGTCAATTGCTGCCTTTCCTGGAATGGGGAGCACTGAGGGTAATCATTCACACTTTTGTTGGGCTCAATTAGATTATTGAAATTTGTTGCATCTGAGCCTATCCAGAAATTTCAGCTAGTACAAATTGTACTTTAGCTTATATAAGTCAGAGACTTTATTGACATATAGCACCACTTCTTTAGGAAATGCAGTGGTTGCCAGTCTGTTTCCAAATATAATTTAAAGTTTCTGGTCACTATCAAAAAGTCTAAATGACTCTGAGCCTGGGAATGTTCAAGACCACCTATTCCGGGTAAAAATCTGCCCATTAGTTTCACATAAACTGAGAATCCCCACATATCAGAGTAGTTGTTCTACTGCTCAGAAGTGGGGAAATTAAATGAGGATTGGCAAGATTTATTACAACCATCTGACTGTGAAGTGGTGAAGTGTGGTGTCTATTCTTGGATAATCAGGAGAGTGTGGGGTGTCTAGGTAGCTGAGGGTATTAGGGATGGAAGAAAGGGTAATGATAGTATGGACAGGGGAACTTATGGTAAGGGAAGGCTTAACTATTCCAGGGAGAGAGAGACATTGAAATTTTGTTTTCATTGTCAACAAGGCTTCTTTCATCATCTTTTCTTGGCTCTCTTCTGTCTCCCAGCTTTCCTTATTTTTCTCCATTGAATTCATTCCTTCTTTCTCTCTTTAGCTGGATTAGTTGATTGTATGACTGGATATAAACTCTTGCTATCTATGGTTGCACTACCAACAGCTAAATTTTTCAGATGTTTCCTGAGACTCTTCAGCTTAGATTCCAATATTTTCTTTACATTGCCTACTTGATGCTCCAAAACTAGGGAGGCTTACAGGTAGTTCTTGACTTACAACCATAATTGGGATTGGAATCTTGATTTGATCTGAAGCAGTCAGTAAGTCATTAAGTGAGATGACACCTAATAGTAGAATTATTACATGTCCTATTGCACTCTCTTAGAACTACCTGTAAATAAAAGAAATTGTGTTATTTTGCATTGTTTAAGATCCTGCATATATAATCATAGTACATATATAGTATATATGTATCTCTTCAAGTTTCAGAAATACAAGATACCAAAAACAGTTTCCAAATTAAACATACCAAACTCTGGCTTTTTAAAGCAGCGGTACTCTGACTTTGAAGAGAACAAAAGGATGCCATTCTTCCACGTTTTATACTTTTTCTTCAGCTCTATGAATTTAGATTCAGATCTAGATACATTCTTTCGTTTGATCCCAGTTTGTGTGCAATAGAAAAGAGATGTACAAAATTTTCCACAGTCAGAGCAGATTGTTCTGAAGTCGAAGTATTTCATATTAGAAAGGAACAGACTATTCAGATGTTAAAACATGCCCAGGACTGGAATGTTTTATGGTTTCATAAATATTTGATAAATATTTCAATATTTCAATCCTGACACGTTTTGTGTCCTATAATGATACATGTATTTAAGTTAATCATTATTTGAATTTTGGTCCAGATTTAAAAATAAAATACATTTTAGTTATCAAGCGTAGCTTGTCATGCAGTTAAGTTTGAAAGAAAATCCAGGAATTGTAATAGCTCCTCAGCACCATCAGTTGAATTTGTCCTCCTTTTAAAAAAATTTTTAAGCTCCCATGTGACATAAAATCACCGTAAGTAAATAAATACCCGTTTTTGAGAAAAGAAATTGAAGTGCATATCAATTGTTTATTGCAATAGGTCTCTCTTTATTTAAATTCTTCATCAATAATACTGCATTGAATTGCAGTACTAGGAGAAATAGATCCATTTTTGAGGGGATGATGAAATTATTATGCAGTGTTCCTTTATGTCTCATAATTTTATATCATAGAAACTACATTGTATTCTAATATATACATGAGAAAAGTTTTGGGAATGTTTAAAAACAAAGAATTATCTTAGTTTTAAAACTATTTTTATGGATAAAATAACATAATCTTATTAGCTTTTATGGTTGTAGAAAAATAACTTTTTCTGTTTACTCCAACAAATGAGCTCTAATTCCAGTCTAGAAGTATTTTTATGTACATATACAAACTATCAAATTACATAGAGTTCTACATGTAGCAGAATTGAAGAACAACTCTAATTATCAGCAGTGCCAAGGAATGGAAATTCTTGCAAAGGGACAAAGCTAAATACATTTATTAAAGTAAGAAGTATTACTCATTCTCCAGAAGTTGCTTCTAACAAGCTAGTCTTTGAAAAGTTTTGGAAACTATAGCCAGAAACCATTCCATTTTCCTTTCTTTCCTTCTTTTTTTCAATTTCAGTTCTTCTTAAAGTAGATTGAGAGTCTGTAATCATTTTTTTTCTAATCAGTCTTTTATCTCTTCAGCTCTAACTGCTGCAGCAGGAAGAGGGAAGTTGGATGTTTGCCGTCTGCTTCTAGAGCAAGGAGCAGCTGTAGCCCAGCCCAACCGACGAGGGATTGTTCCTTTATTCAGTGCCGTTAGGCAAGGCCATTGGCAGGTAACAGAATAAGAGGGAGGGAAAAGCTGTTCCCTACTGTATTGTGATACAGCTGTACTGCTGTAATAACATGTATACTCTGTATATTTTGGGGACCACATTTGTTATTTTCATCAGCCAGAGTATGTGAGCCTCTTGTTAGTAAGAGTAACATGAGAAAACTGCAGGGACTTGCCCAGTTAGTCTCCAAGAATTATACATGATTAAAAGGAAGGGGGGGAAATAAGGAAGTTTTAGGCATGTTGGAATATCCTGGAGACCTTGAGGCCATTTTTGATAAATTGGCATTCATTGCTATAGGATTTTTTAAAGGACATAGGTAAATTTATTCATTTATTCATTCATTCATTCATTTGAAGGTAATGGGCTCTGTCTTCTTATTTGTTATTTGTTTACCACATTGCCATCTTTATTTTAAAAAGGATATTTCTCTTCCTTTTTTAAAAAAAAAGGCTATTAAACATTTTAGTGAGAAACATTTTAGAGAGATAAGCAAAAGAGGCAAAAAAACCCCAAAAAACATACCTCAAATAAAGTGAGTTAAAAAGCACAAGTGAGTAAACAAAATATAAAATATCTTAGTATTATATACCTCTAGTATCTCATTAATCATGAATATTTGAATATATTATAATATTTTAAGAAACTAAGGCTTTCAGGATAGATGAATCACCCAATAAATCTATAAGCCATAATAGCCTGAGATTGAAAATCTGTTCTGATTAAAATATCCCATTAAATTGAAATATAGACTGTATACTGAAATTTTTTAAGGAATGATACAAATTGAGATATTTAACTGTAGTGGAATGGTTTCCACTTTGTATTAAATTCCATAACAGATTTACTTTTAAGGTACAAAGTTATTTTAGAAGTATAAAAACTTAGTCCTGCAACTTAGTAAATTATTTGTTCGAAGAAACAATTTTCCAATAAGAAACATGTAATATCTATGAAACAGTTAACTTATACAGAGCTAATTCTGTATACATTGAGCGAATAAAACTGAAGTGATGTTTCAATGGTAAAAAACCCCATTTTTCTTTATTGTTCATAATATAATCTTCTTATATTAAAATTCCCATTTTTGCATCTCTATTACTACATTCAAATTCTCCATCCATTTAATCATGCAATCTTTTATTTGTTTGGATTATGAGTTTTACCACCAATAATTTATGAAGCAAGCCTAACTCAGATTCAAAATTATATATTATGAGGTTTTTGAATTAAGTCAAGTCTCTCAATATTCCCCCTTGTTTTTATAATTGTTTTAGTGCTGTTCTATTTATTTGAAGATACTGAAATCACCCAGATAAACTAAATTATTCTAAGACAAAACTTTCAAAAGATTTCATCATTCTCCTATTAAGAGATTAAGATTACAGTCTATTTAATTATTAATTTACCATGAAGAATTTTTTTTTTATTTTTTTTTAGTATTTGCCTCTTTATGGCAGTAGACATTTAAGAACAACTTGGGAAGTATGAGAAAATCTGGACACTTTTTTCTTTTATTTTTCATAGACATTCATGATTTTCTACATATTGTTTATTTCTGTTTACACAAATAGCTTTCAGTTGATTCAGACCACATGGAAGTCTTGACCCTTCTGTAGAAGCAACCAACTTCTATACAATTGTTTATGAAACACATTTTAAGCAACTAGCATGCTTGGATTTCAAATGTGCTAATCCATCTCACTTAAATCTTGTAAAATTCAAAATATAACCCTTGGACTATTATTGGATCATTATAGGTAGTGCTCAGGCAATTCTGGCAGCCACAGTTGCTATTATAACTCAGGACTGCGCACATTAAGAGAGGACCCCACATGTCCATAATATGACCATAAGGCATTGGGTTATATGTTCACTCTAATTGCTTCAAATCATTCAGTAATATATACTCCTGTTTTTCTGTGGCTTTTTCTCTCTAATGCCAGAGAGATAAACAAATCTATCAAAAATACCTGACTAGTACCCTATACTATAATGAATCATCAGAACTTAATTCATTTGAAAGAAGTTATTTAGTTCCTGATAACATTTTAATATCCTTATGTAATTATAGTATTTCATGAAATCTCTATCTCTTTGATCTGGAAGTTCCTTGCATTAGTCTTATAATTATTGGATTTTGATCTATATATTATTCAGAATATAACTTGAGGCAATTGTTACTTTTCCAGATTCAGTATGAAAATGTCTTATAATACATTTTTCTTATTCATCTTGGATTTCTTTTTCTAGCATCTATGGTAAATTTTTATTTGTATATAATTGATAGTGTTAAAGGTTTTGTCACAGAAGGTAAACTGTCCCACCTAAAGTTTCCTTCTTCAATTAACTGATGATGATTTTTTTCAGTACCAATGAGGTTACAGATGTTTTGAGATTGCACCCAGGGGGCCTATTTGATACTACCTTTGTTTTCTTTGGGCACAGTTGTTCTACTTCTATTTACAGATCTTTGTATTTTTTTTTATTCTTCTGTCTCCAGGTACCGCAGCAGCCTTTTTTTTTTTAATCCACAGTTTTTAATGTTGTCTGTTTAATGCTAAAAAATCCAGAGCACTATAGCTTTTTTCTTTTCTACTATTTTACCTATTATGGTCCCACCAGTGTTCACAGCAAGTTACATTTGTTGCAGATATTATAATGCATCATTGTTGCTACTTTGTTTTTACTTTGTATTATTTTAGTCCATCTGTAAAATCTTGCAGCGGCTAACTATTTGGTGCACTGTTTCTTCAGCTTGTGCTTGCTACTCCATTTTAATAAAAGTAATTCCAAGTGTGGCACATTCAGCGGGACAGGAGTCATTCTGTACAAGCAGTATTGCAGGGTCCTTTCATCTGAAGTGGTACAGGGCTTCCTGCCTGATCAGGGGGTTGGGCTAGAAGACCTCCAAGGTCCCGTCCAGCTCTATTATTCTATTACTCTATTCTGCTGTATGCACTTTGCAGCTGGCTGAACTCTTATATTAGGTAATTCTATGGCTTCATCTTCAGAGTGATGGCAACTGTTTGCTGATTACTGGCCTATCCAATCTCTCTGCCTGCACAGATAGCAGTCCATCTGGTTGTACTGGGGCTGGCTGCTTTTGTCTGTGGGCACTTCTAGAAGTGGCTCTGTCTGCTTATCATTGGGGTCCTCCAAAGAGTCCACCATGATAATCTGTGTAAGTGGACAATGTTGAGCAGCGATTCCATTTTAGATACTGTTTTTCTATACAGTTTCAGATCATCTATGTAAAGGAGAGAGCCTGGCAAAAAATTTTCATGTTTGCCTGACTTATTCAGTACTGTTGACAGAGGAATCAGTGCAATAATAAATAGTAATGGTGATGGTGAATTTCCATGAAAGATGCCCTCCTTGAAATTAACCACTCCTAGTCTGTTACCATTTCCATGAAAGACAACTTTATCTTTCATTCTGCCATTGATATTTGCACAAAGCATCTGATGTCTGTATTGACTAGGTGCTTGATTGTCCAATCACATGAAAGGGAATCAAATACCTTCACATAATCAGTCTATGCTACATTCAAGTTGATCTTCCTTCTCTTGCAGTTTTCCAAAATCATTTTGCCAATTAGGAGCTGATCTTTTGCTCCTCTGCTGTTTGCATGATGTCCTTTCTGTTTGGGTAGCTAGATGCTGTTGGACTGCATCAGCTACCACATCAGTTAGCAGTCTGAAAGTTGCAGGTAAGCAGGTAATTGGCCTGTAGTTTCCTAGTGCCATCTCTTTTATTGGGTCTTTCATTATCAGGTAGGTTTTACCAGATGTTAAGCAATCTTCAATTTTACCTCTTAATTTAATAATTATTAATTCAATAATTCTTGATGAGAGCATATGCACCAAAGACAAATTCCTTGTGTGTCCAATCATACAAAGTTGACTTTGTATATAATATACAAATGGATGAAGACTATTGGTTGACATAGTGTAAGCCGCCCTGAGTCTTCGGAGAAGGGCGGGATATAAATGCAAATTAAAAAAACCACTTGGCCAATAAATAATTCTATTCTATTCTATTCTATTCTATTCTATTCTATTCTATTCTATTCTATTCTATTCTATTCTATTCAATAATTTTTTGGCAATGAGTGAGTGTAGATCAATCAGGCGTCTCAACCCAAAACTATAAAGTTCATCTTCACCTGAAACTGAGCTTTCATGCTTTTTCTCCACCATTTCTGCTGTTATTACAAGTTCAGCTTCTTTTATTGTTCTTATCCACCTCTTGTTTCCAAATTGCAACCTTGTGCTCTTTGGAATTGTCTGATAACTGCATCTAGAATTGCACTATTTCTTCTTTGTCAAGTGCTCTTTGTCAAGTTCATTGCAGAATCTCCATTGATGGATTGGCAGAAATATTTCTGATTATCTGAATTAAGAATAATTCCAAATGTCCAATCTGCAATTCTTAATTTCTTTATTCTGCTCTACTTCAGATGATAATTTATCATATGCATCATTAGTATTTACCTTAAAAGAATTGAATTTTACTTCTATATCTTCATTTCCTGAATTATATTAAAGAGTTTATCTTCTATTGTATGAAACCCATCTGTAAGGAATGCTTAATAGAATAGAGTAGAATAGAATCTTTAGTGATATACTAAAGTTATTTGACCATATTAAAATAGAAAAACTAATACAAATATACAAATAAATACAAAAAAGACAATAGGACATGTTCATAATAATTTATTACCCCTACAGTTAACCACAATTTTATCTGAACATTTTGTTCTGTTCAAAATGGCCTTTGATAGAAAGAGTGCAATCTTGCTATTAATATGCAAGTTTGTTCCATGCAAAATATTACTAGATTTTGAATATACTCAACTCTGCCCTTATGGCTGGAGTTGGGATAGATTTATTCATCCTCAGAGATATTTCAAAAGTAGACTGTATCTATTTCACTATATCTACTACTGTGGGCAAGAACCCTTTAGAAGAAATGGGGTAGACCTCATAGTCAATAGAACAATGGGAAAAGCATATGGAGATACAGTCTCAAAAACGACCGAATGATCTTGATTTGAATCCAAGGCAAACCAGCATCAAGTAATCCAAATGTATATCCCAACCACTGATTAGGAAGAAGCTGAAGTTAACTATGATTCTATGAAGACCTATATCACTTCTATAACTAATACCAAAAAAGATATATAGAATTGGAATACTAAAATAGGAAGTTAAGAGATAACTAGAATAACAGGCAAATTTGGCCTTGGAGTACAGAGTATTTGGCCTTGGAGTACAACTCTACAGGTAGACATCACCAGATGGTCAATACCAAACTCGGATTCATTATGTACTTTGCAGCCAAAGATTGAGAAGCTCTATACAATCGGTAAAAACAAGATCCGGGGATGACTATGGCTTACATCATAAGCTTCTTATTTTAAAAAATCTGAGTTAAGTTGAAGAAAGTAGGGAAAGCTACTAGGTTATTCAAGTATGGCCTAAATTATATCCCTTATGAATATGCAGTGGAGATGATGAATATATTTAAGGGATTAGATTTGGTAGTAGCGTTCCTGAAGAACTATGGATGAAGATTCTAACATTGTGTAGGAGGCAGCGATTAAAACCATCCAAAGAAAAAAGAAAAGCAAGAAAGTAAAGTGGTTGTCTGATGAGCCTTACAAATAGCTGAGTAGAGAAGGATAGCTAAAGGAAAAGGGGAAAAATATAGCCAACTGAATACAAATTTCCAGAGAATAGCAAGGAGAGAGAAGAAGGCCTTCTTAAATGAACAGTGCAAAGAAGTAGAGAAGATAATAGAATGGGAAACACCAGAGATCTCTTCAAGAAAATTGGAGATATTAAGGGAACCTTCCATGCAACGTTGAGCACAATAAAGAATTAAAATGGGAGACCTAACAGAAGTAGAAGAGATTAAGAAGTGGTGGCAAGAATACACAGAAGAACTATACAAGGAAGACCTAAATGTCCCTAATAACAATGGGTATGATTGCTGATCTCAGACTAGACATCCTGGAGTGTGAAATTAAATGGGCCTTGGGAAGTGTTTCCAACAACAAAGCTTGTATTCCAGCTGAGCTATTTAAAATCCTAAAAGATAATGCCATTAAAGGACTGCAATCAATATACCAGCAAATTTGGAAAACTCGCCACAGGATTGGAAAATTTTAGTTTATGTTCCAGTTCCAAAAAAGGGCACTGTCAAAAAATGTTCAAATTCTATACAGTTGTGCTCATTTCACATGCTAGCAAGGTCATGGTCAAAATCCTACAAGCTAGAGTTCAGCAGTATGTAAACCGAGGACTACCAGAGGTATAAACTGTGTTTCGAGGAGACAGAGGAACTAGAACTGGATTGTGGAGACAGCAAAGGAGTTGCAGAAAAACATCTGCCTCATTGCCTACACTAAAGCCTTTGATTGTGTAGGTCACAATAAGCTGTTGCAAGTTCATAAAGGGATAGGAATACTAGACCACCTTACCTTTCTTCTGAGAAAAAACTGATTAGTTCAAAATAGGGAAAGGAGCATGACAAGGCTGCATATTGTAATCCTGCTTATTTAACTAATATGCAAAGTACATCATTTGAAATTTCAGGGTGGATGAATCACAAGAAGGAATTAAGATTGCCAGGAGAAATATCAGCCACTTTGGATATGCAGAGTTTGGTTTGGCAGCAGTGGCATGTGTGAAAAGAGGGAATCTCCCAGCTATTGCATTCTGCCGACCTGCTCGCCCACCCACCAACCTGGCTCTCCCTCCACTGGGAAGTCTCTGACCATCACCATGCTCTGTGCTCTGTGCTCACCTCCTGGCTCTCACTCTGGCTGCCCATGGCGAGTTGAGTTACTCAGTGTTGAGTTACTCTACAATGACTTGGTAGCGGTCAGCTAGCAGAAATGACTTGGCAGTGGTGAGCTGGCTGCACTGAGCCGGCTATGCCGAGTTATCCTAGATCCTGATCCATGGGTCAAAAAGAGTTGGATACGACTATGCAACTGAACAACAACCTTTTATTTCAGTAAGTCAGCATTTATATATCCTCACAGTTCTGCACTATATGTGATCATTGGGTCTGTTTTGGTGTTATATATCTTTATGATTGGAATTAGAGAACCCACATAACTATGGTTGGTGAATTATCTTATGGCATTGACACACACTGTAGCCCTTAAAAATTCTTCTTAAAATGAGGCAACCAGGAACCTATTTCTGTGAAAGCCAGTCCTAAGTATAAGTAGAGTTTGACTTGTATACATTCCCTATCTAGGCCCTAATTACACCTAGTCCACCTCTACCTGAAAAAAACTAATTTAGTTTTCCACTTATTGTATTCTCATCGCTACCTAGATATAAGTTATAAATAGCATATCATATGTATAAAGCAGGATGTTTACATATCTTAAGGCAGCAATCACCAACTGGTGGTTGGTGAATCACTGGTGGTCCGTGAGAAAATGTTGGTGGTCTGCAGAAAAATTATTTGCATTTTTTATATTGAACTAAATCAGCGGTCCTCAAACTATAGCCCCTGGCCTGGATATATGCAATAAACATTTGTGTTGCTGCAGAGAGTCTCCCCCTTTGGGGTCTTTTTGTGTGGGTTGGAAGGGGGCAGAAATTCCGATTTGGGGTCTGCTTCAGCCTCCTGATGTGGGGCTTTGGGCAAAGGCTGGAGGGAAGTGCCGCTGGTGGCGAAGAGCCAGAGGGCCTTGTTCCAATGGGGTTGCATTATGGCCTGGAATTGGCTGACCATCTCAGCCCGCTGAGCCTCCAGGCGCCGGTACCTGGCCTCGCATTCCCGCAGGTCTTCCCTCTGCTTGGAAAGCTTATGCTCGTAGTCTTTAGTGAGGTGCTTCTGTTGAGCCTCCTTCTCGGTTAGATCCAATTTGAACTGAGCCAGCTGTTTTGCCAACTCTTTCTCTGCTTAGCTCCAACAACTGCTTAAGTTGTTGCCTTAAGGAGCCCAGGTGGGGAGGCGAGGACTGGCTGGCAGGGGAGGGGCGAGTAGGTCCATAAGTTTCCTTCCACATGTAGGCAGGTATAGGAATGTCCAAGGAGAACCTACATTCCCATGTGACTGAGTGCCAGAGAAAGGCTAATTCTTTGTTTACAAGAGAGAAGACAAATAGTGAGACTTCTTAACACCTGATAGTTTTGTTGTATTCTTGTCTAAATGAAAGTATGGTAATGTAATTATCATTTGATGGATGGTTCCCTGCTAAACACATAGCTATTCTTTTTCTTATTTAAGTCAAACCAGTGAGGGGTCTTTATCTGGGACCTTCTGGGGATGCCTTTTCTGTTAAGAATTTTCTTAATCCTACATTTTGCTTTTCATAGGCTGTAAGTGCAGCTGTATCTTTGGAAGGTGAAGTCACTATGTTTACCAGAATCTGGATTTGATATTTCATATATTCAGTCAAAGCCCTCACATCCACTCTGGCACATTTTATCCTGGTGGACCTCTAGATCAGGTGTCCCCAATCTCGGGGCCACAGTCCATTACCAAGCTGTGGCCTATTCACAACCGGGCCATGTGAGTGGTAAGCTGGCACACATACACACACAATTCAACTTGTGCAAACAGTGAGCCAGTGTGTAATGCATGCAGCTCAACCTGTGAAAATTGAGCTGCGTATGCATGAAAACCGGCCAGACACACGGCCCAATTCCCCTCTCTCCCCCAGCTAGGCCACCAAACTGCAAAGGCTGGAGACCGCTGCTCCAGATAATGTAAATCACATGTATCAATTTGATGTGCAGTCTGAGTGCTTGCAGAATTTAATAGCAACTGATTGATGGTCGCTATTTCTCTTATGTAAAAAGAACACAATTGCGTTGTAGAAGCCGAAATTCTTTGTGATGAAAGAAAAGTACAGAGGAATCAAGCTGTATTTCCTCCATCTTTGATTCTTCCTTATTATTCCTACTCATTTTGGAAAAATAATATTTTATTCTATGCCCAGAATTTCTATTTATTAAATTAAAACAAAATTGAAAATGTTAAAAATAGGCAATATTAAAACAACATAAAATTCAGTGATATTTAAAACAAAATATGTAATAGCCAACTACTAATGTATGAGAAGAAAAATAACCATAAACAAGCATTCAATATTATTTTTAACAAATATCAAACAATTACCTGTAATTCACACATAATATTACATTTGATTGCCATTCAAAATATTCTCTATGTTGGAACTCTTTTATAGTTGAAAAAATAATAAAACAAATTGGCAAATGTATATTAGATCAAAGCATACAAAATAGTAAGGGCCAGAAATATACAATATATTACCAAATTAATAAAGTTTTTGAATGTACAATTACATTCAGAAAAAAAATACATCAAAACCAGGGGTGGGTTCTACTTACCTGTACTACCGGTTCACAATGGAAGCATGTACTGATCACCCATGATGAAATTGTGGCGGGTGGGTGGTACCTCCTGACGGTTTTACTACCAGTTCTATAGAACCAGACCAGACCGGGAACTACCCACCACTGATCAAAACAATATTTTAAATTTCTCAAAAAAAAAAGAAAAAAAAGAATGGTACTATTAAGTCTTTACTATGCTAATTTGACTCTTTTTCAACAGTTCACTTTACAAATAAAAACATTAGTTCTGTGATAAGTTAAAACAAGATCAATAAGCTTATTAAATAGTAAGAAAACCTGAAAGAAACAAGAAACGTAAATATATTTTCATAAATCCTTATGTTGGAGTTTCCTCATTTGGTTGAAGAAACAATATTAGAAAAAGTTATCTACTTGAAAATAGGGTACACTGGTTGAAGCAAAATATATTTAAATAAAAAAACAAATAGTAATATTCAGAGACAAATAAATCAAAATTAATAACATTATTAGGCATACAGACGATTTAAAAACAATTAGATTTGTATTTATGATCAAGGTAAGTTTCACTTTGATTTTTTTATATAGAAAGAGAATCAAAAACAAAAAAAGTAATCCTTACTGTGTTGGTAAAATAACTGTTCTTTCAGTTATTGTCCTTCTAATTAAAAGTTGCAATTCTAAATATTAATAAAACAAAGATGGTAAGGTGTTAAGCGGGGAAAAAAACCCTTCCAAAATCAATATAGAAAGTTAGTATGATATAGAAGAAATATCATCTGAAATATAAAAGAATCATAAATCTAAACAAAGGAATTTCAGTGGAGAAGGATTGGGGAGGGGGTTCAAGAGATTCAGCCAATGAAAAAATATTTAAATTAAACCTTAAGATCTATCATAGGTCTGTCTAATCAGCAATAAACTACAATCATTACAAAAGCATTAAACATTTACAAACCTCTGGGCTCACCGGCTCAGAATAGCTCCCACAAAAAATTGCTCTTCTGCTAGATTCTTGAACTTAACTGCTTAGAATACATCCTTCTACAATTAGGAAGAAGGTCAGACTCTGGGCTGTAGATTCTGGTAGCTCCTAGTAACTGCCATCTTGAAATTTATTTTGAATTGTTTGGTCTTTCTGTGTTTCAGTTAAGAAGCATTTAATTTATTTTTGAGTCACAGAAACGTAAGGTATCATGCAAGAATGAGATGGGATATATCCCATAGATTTTTTTTGTTACATTGCCTTGCCTGTGGGTTCCTCCACCCGCTCCAGAAAAAAGTTAATTGCAGCCAACAGCCATTAAAAGATTGTCATTCTTAGCAAAAGAATCCATGATACTTCTGACATGATATTTGTGTAGGTGGTTTGTACCCAGTGTATTCTTTATGTGTTTTCAGATTGTCGATCTCTTGCTCACCCATGGTGCAGATGTTAATATGGCAGATAAACAAGGTCGGACTCCTCTAATGATGGCAGCTTCAGAGGGGCATTTGGGTACTGTGGAGTTCTTATTGGGACAAGGTTAGTATTGAAAAATTGTAAGATTAAGACCAAATCTTCCCGAATGCAAATCTTCCCATTTTTATAAATAGTTTTGTTCATTCTTTGATTCTGTACCACATCATTCATGTGCAATAGAATAGAGATATGATCAAATGAGCAGAAGAGTTTATTTCAAAGTCAAAAGATTTTCATTGCAGTTGGGAACTGCCTTATTTTGGAAATATTTTGGAAATATTTTGGATATTTTTTTAAAAAACTTTTCAACAATTTATTTTAATTTACAACACATACCTATGTGTTTCACAAAATCCCATCTATTCACTGCATCAATGTAGAAACTCTCTTATTTTTATTTTTGTGATCACCTGCTACTCCAAATGTAGATCACCCTGGTTGAATATTGTTATCCAGGAGGTTAGATTATCAGTAATAATTTGTATTGAAAGTCGGGAGCCACAGTGGCTTTCTGGTCTTAGATTTTACAAGAAAGGATGTAAAAACACCCTTTGTTATATTGTATTAATCTTCTGTGGGATAAAGATCTCTCATCATCTAATCTCCTAATCATCTCTAATTTACATGATGCCCATCTCTTAATAAGGTAACTGTGGGCAGCTTACCCCCTTCCCCCCCAAAAGCCACCCTCTCAAATAGCTGTAAGATAATATCAAATTTAAACATAGCTGAAACACCTCACAGAACTGCTAACAGAATAGAAACAAAACAAAAATACAAGATCACACTAACATCATGTCCCTTTGAGAAAAAAAGCCTATACCTTCAAAGTCTTCCAGAAGCCCAACCAGATTTCCAGAACTCAGAGGGGAGGCTGTTCTATATGGCAGGACCAATGATATAGGAGGCACACAATAATAAGTGATAATATGTTAGAGAGTGGACCTGTAGTATGTTTGTTTTGCAAGTTCTGATATAGAAAATGTAGGGCTTAGTATGGTGTAATTAAGGATGAGTTTAGACCCAGGCTATTAGTTTCTATTCTTTTGCAGTATTCTTTTTAGAAATCTGACATTTAAGGAAACGTTTGATAGGAAATAAATAATAGGATTTTAAGGATAGCAGGCAGAGGAAGGAATAATGTTGAAAGAGAGATTGGTAACCACAGGAACATGGGGAGATCATGTGTGCTGCCCCTATCACCACATTCTAGTTTAGTTATTTCCCCAATCCTGGATGTTTGAATGATTTAACTGATAAGTGTCTAGGGAACATATACCAGCCATTCTCTTAGGAGTAGTCCAAGATTCCATGACAAGCATGGAGTTCTCCCAAATAATGTCCAGTCCCACTAATATAGAAGATAAATGCTTGGCTTGATTTTTTTGCTCAGGACAGGATGATAGTAATTTATGGAGATTGCAGTATATAGCTCTTTTAAAATGAACAAATAAATGGATGCCAAGGCAAAGGCAACAACCAGTATGGCCCCAGCCCTATGCCCAAGCTTGAATTCTGATTGAAAACATAATCCATTTCTTCTAGTATGCTCTGTAGATGACCAGTGAGCATAATCTGAATAACTGCAGAGATTAAAGCAGACGACCTTAATGGGGAGAGGGAGAATCTATTACCGGAGAATCTATTACAAGTCAACAAGGAAATAAAAATTATTTAAGCCTAGATGAGGGGAAACTGTATGGAACTATCTTAGACAAATACACCCTGAATTCATTCAAATTTTAAAAAGGAGAAAGAGAAGCACATGCTATCTTGCAACTTTCTGGGACTATAGCCATTCTTAATAAAAAGTAGTTTTAGGCACATATTTTATCTGTTTCTTGTTTACAATAGAGACAGCAATAATATCCAAGAGTAGTTGAATTCTGGGAAGTAATTGAATTCTTTTAAATATGTAGGAAATGTCACTTCCTAAAGCAAAGCAGTGGCACAGTGGCTAAGATGCTGAACTTCTCGATCTAAAGGTCGGCAGTTCAGCTGTTCAAATCCCTAGTACTGCATAATGGGGTGAGCTCCCGTTACGTCTCCCAGCTTCTGCCAACCTAGCAGTTCAAAAGCACGTAAAAAATGCAAGTGGAAAAATAGGGACCACCTTCGGTGGGAAGGTAACGGTGTTCTGTGCACCTTTGGCGTTTAGTCATGCCGGCCACATGACCACCGAGACGTCTTCTGACAGCGCTGTCTCTTTGGCTTTGAAACAGAGATGACTCCCCCTAGAGTCAGGAATGACTAGCACATATGTGCAAGGGGAACCTTTACTTTACCTAAAGCAAAGCATTGATAATCACCTAGAACCAGCCCATCGTATATACATACACACATACACACACACTCCATTTCCCCCCCAAAAAAACAGGGGAAATATTGTTTTTTTTAATGAATCCAAGTCACAAGTAGCTGAAGGATACCAGAGACAACCCTGCTTCCTTGGAGTCCACAGGCAAAACTGAATTCCAGGTAATATAGCACAATGATGTTCCAGCCATTAGATGGACTCTACTCCCTC
Source organism: Ahaetulla prasina (assembly GCF_028640845.1). Classification (NCBI taxonomy): domain Eukaryota; kingdom Metazoa; phylum Chordata; class Lepidosauria; order Squamata; family Colubridae; genus Ahaetulla; species Ahaetulla prasina. Next base: position 53,260,139 of record NC_080542.1, on the reverse strand, counting down.
CAAGAGCCCATCAAAAGACTGGTGAATTTGATTTACTTTTATCAGTAAAGAATTCTGCCAACAGAAGCTACACGTGATCTCTGCTCAGAGGGGGTGCTTGCTAGCTTAAACAAGACCATTGAATAGCACTTCATTGATGCAGTAAGAGAGGAAAAGTGTGCTATATCTGTTTTATTGCCATGATGTAGGCTCAGATTTGAATTTTCCCCATTTTCACTTCTCGTGTTTCCAAACCAGCATTCCAGGTGTTGTTGTTTTTTTTGTTTCATCTGTCTAAAATCTGCAATAAAAAAGCAGCCATTCAAATTTTTATACAGAGGGAAAGCACTCAAAAACAATTTCCCATAACCTCAGGTTGTTTAGAAAATACAATTATGTATACTGTAAAATCACTGAGACTCTCACCAGACATTTCCAGAATCGATCTGAATTCATAAGGCACCTGAGATCAACCTTTGTAATGTCAGTTTACCTCACAAAGATAATGAGCAACAGTCAATTTCATCAGCCTTGAGTCATTTCAATGAATAGAATAGAATAGAATAGAATAGAATAGAATAGAATAGAATAGAATAGAATAGAATAGAATAGAATTCTTTATTGGCCAAGTGTGATTGGACACACAAGGAATTTGTCTTGGAGTACATAAAAGAAAAATGGTCCTATAAATGGACTAAACTATTTTTACCAGGATTGGGAAATTATATAATCATGGCACAGGGCTAGTTATAATGTTGTCCAGATCTAAACGATAGTACATTAGCTCCAAGGCACTGATAAGGTCTAGGTATAATCATTTAAGTGTATCTTGTCTGGAGTTTCTTGGAGCAAACGCATATAATTATGGTGGCCATGAAATCTTTAGCTCTTCCCAACCTACTCTCTAAAGTGTGACGGTTGAAGTCATCAATGCCAGCAAGAGGGGCATTTCAACACACCGTGGTTGACCAATTAAGCAACTTGGGCAGAGATTCTTTTGGGCACAAGAGTCAACAGATAACTTCGTCTCATTCTTAAGGAATGAGCAAAAATGCAGAAGAACGTTACAAGAATTTTGTTCCAACATACAGTAAAAAAATTGTGAAGCCATTTTCTGACCATAAAATACTCTACAAGCTACTCCAGCAAGCTATTTGGTAACATTTTTTCTCTACAGTATCTAGCAAGCTAATATAAGCAGTACTTCTTGTAAAAGACATACATACATTCCTAAATTATTATAACACCAAACCTTTATGAAAGATTGCTACAAGAATGAGGTGTAAATCATTTTACCTTGTGCAAGCACTTAAGTAGCTTTGCTTTTTTCATCCAGGCTCCTCAATTTCCTTAATGGACAAAGAAGGACTAACTGCTCTTAGCTGGGCTTGCCTAAAAGGTCATCTTTCGGTAGTGCGAGCTTTGGTAGAGAGTGGAGCTGCTACAGACCACGCTGACAAAAATGGGCGTACTCCATTGGATTTAGCAGCTTTTTATGGAGATGCAGAGGTGGTAAGTTATGATTATTTTTATTGTTTGTTTATTATTCTATAAGAGATAATAATTCATTTCATTTCTTTATCACAGCCACCGATTCATATGACATACAGACACAGCCATAATATTGGTACCTCTCCACTTTCAATTCAAATAATCTAAGTTTGCAGTAGAATAAACTGAAACTAGCAAGTAAAATGGCATGCCCCATTCTTTATTTCATAGTTCGTACCATGGAAAAAATGGACTATGTAATCCAATATTTTCAGCTGCATCTTATAAAATGTAAAGGGGAATTGAAACCTATGACACCTTTATCAATCTTTCATATTTAATTTAATATGTAGAGTTAATTGGGTTACTGTCTTCTCAGACCACATAAATGGTCAGTATTGAACAGCTTATATGCCCTTTAAATGTTAACTTCAACATTGGATCGGAGGGCTAAAAAACAGGAGCCACCATGAAGTTACATTGTCAACAATAAGCCTTGATGACTCCTACGATACTTCAAGTATGTTGTAAACTCCAGCTTTCTGCGCCATTTGGGATTTTTGTGCAACAGGTTGGCCAGTCTGACAAACTGGTCCAGCTTGTCATATTCTTCCAATTGATATCAGAAGAGACATCAATCTTAGTGATATATTTAAACCTGTATTTAGAAATATAGCTTACAACATATATACAAAGAAATCTAATAAATACAAAAGCCAAGGCACTTCACATTTTATCCTCAACCATACATACAGTGATCTCTATGACTAACAACCTAGCCTTAATGTCTATGGGAAAAGCCAGATTTTTCAGCTTTCCAGAAAGTCAACAAGATCAGGACCATCTGGATAACTAGGGAAAGTGTTTCACCAGGCAGGCACTATTACAAAGAAGGCATGTTTTTTGGATTCTGCAAGGCATTAATATTTTACTGATAAGACTAGGAGCACATCCATCCTAGCAGTCCAAAATCTGGCCTTATATCATGTAAGACTTTAAAGAAGATAACCAGCATTCTATGAATCTGAAACCTCAGCTTAATCACATAACAACATTGATCTTTTCTGGATGATGCTGACTCAGTTATTTGTTTATTTATAGGTTCAATTCCTGGTGGATCATGGTGCCATGATTGAGCATGTGGATTACAGTGGGATGCGCCCCCTCGATAGGGCAGTGGGCTGCCGCAATACTTCTGTTGTAGTTACTCTCTTGAAGAAAGGAGCCAAGATAGGTAGGAAGGACACAAAGGGAATAATCTATCTTTCATATCTTTCTTGAATATGAAAACACAGTATACTCCTGTGATATAGGCATAGCCAGTTTCAATATGCAGATGCTCAGCATTTCCATATGTGAGGATTGCAGTAGTGAATTCATTACTTAGCTCTTACAAATTAAAGCAAGGTCCTTGTCTAAAAATGAAAATCTAAACAGCTGTGTTATGCTGGTATGCTGCCTACCCTACTCTGTAGGTATTTCTAGATTTGAGCATTATCTGCATATGCCTTTGTCTCTTAATTCTTGCATCACAAAATTTGCTGCTGCTTTGCTGCCTGCCTCTCACTGCTGCTTTTTCTTTTTTTAAAAATTCACCTTCATCCATTTTTTCTCCCTGTCCCACAACTTTGTGTTTTCCTCCTATCTTCCCCCCCATCCCCCACATACCCCAAAGGCTGTCAGACACTACCAAGTCGTCCAAGAGGTATAATTCACTGCTGTCATCATCAAACTTGGTGGTCTAACAGCTCCGCCTTTTCTCTTCTACAGTTTTGCCTGCCTATGTTCCATTCCCCACTTTTAATTTTTCTTACCTTCAAATAATTTTCTTTTCTTACTGCTGCAGAGAATAACTTGAATGCAAGACTAAAGTCACTTAAAATGCTGCAAAATATGTAAAACATTGCAAATTTGTTTTCACTGAGTCTTCTGAAATGCTTTTCTTGATGATAACAACTACAGAAGCTGATAATTTACTGAGGAAAATACTCATTCTGAAATGATTTGTTTGTTTATTGTTTTTGTTTTTGAAGACCAATATAAAACTGGACTTTTGAACTGCATCAGAAGAATGCACTTTTACAGATTGAATTTGAATCTGTAGTTTGAATTGAATTTTTTTCCCCAGAAACTGAAGTTTTAAAAGCTTTTCACACGGTGACACAAATATTGACACAGAAAATTTCAGATATATATCTGTATCAGATTTTGCATTGCACATCAGTTAATTTATGTATAATGATATAGATATTAATTTTAATTCTAGTTAATATTAGACTAGTTCTTACTCATTTTTCTATAGTGTTTTCTTGGTAATGCCACTAAGTAAATATTCTTTCTTCAAAAATGACTCAAGGATTTATGACTTGTTCTAAAATTAATTTAATTATAATATTACAAAGTATATATCTTATTCACTTACATCTACAAACCCAACCTTTTTGTTGGGACAAAGTTGCTTCTGAATTGACTGTACCAAGTTGTTCTCTCCATCAGAAATTATCTGCCCAGGATGTTTTCCCATTTTAGCTTTCCTCCACTGCCACCTTTTGCATTGTATGAGTTTTTTACCCATCATGCATCCTGTACACTACAGGTCCAGCAACATGGGCAATGGCCACTTCCAAACCAGACATCATGGTCATCCTGTTGAGCAAATTGATGGAGGAGGGAGACATGTTTTACAAGGTAGGATGAAAACTGTGATTTTATATTTAATAATCGAGCTTTGTGTTAAAAAAGAAACATTTTTTATTCTTTGTTTATAGACGAATGAAAATATATATCAGAAATCTTCAGAAATTTTAATTCATAACATAAGCAGTTCTGGCAATATTTTGAACTGTTAAATAAACTACAATTCCCTAATTACAAAGCTAAAAAGATACACTTATAGCCTAAATTTAGAACAATATATGTAAGTTTATGTATGTATATATGTATTTAAACATTTATATAATTATCATCATCATTTTAGCCATTGTCTATCTACTGCAGAATGAAGGCCTCTTCCACATGTTTCCAACACTAAGTTAAACACTACCTTTGCAGATTTGATGACCCATAAAATTTTCTGTGATCACTGGAACAAAATACATTATTTGATAAAATGCAAAGGGTATTTTGATTGTCCATGGTATCTATGACAGTTACTCTATGATAAATTGTCCAATCTGAGCAAAAGAGAATGTTTGAATTCTCTAATACCTAATATAACTCTCTGGGACTCAGGTAGTTTTCTTTATTCTGAGAGTTAAGATTGGCATATATTTTATTTATGAAAAAAATAAAATTCAATGCAAGTTGTATATAGTTCAGGCTGAAGTTATGCACAGACATAATAGTCTTTATATCTAATCATAATTAAATCATAAAGTTCAGACTGTGAAATTCTCTCTACTAATTTTAATTTCTTATTTTTCCTTCTCTGCAAACCATAATCATAATTTAAACAACTATGACTAAAATTTTCTTTTGTTCTTTTCCTGGGGAAAAATCAGTGCTATAATCATTCATCCTTTTATAATTTTCAGGCTGCATTATTGTACTGTACACTGTGTGGACCTGCTTGTAGAAACATCAGTTAGCCTGGTATGCCACTGTGAGAATCTTACTTGCACTTGCAAGACAGACCATATTGTATGAATTTGATCTCAGTCTGATCATTCCCAGTTTGTTTCTATGATGAAGTTTCTGATTTTGTCCTTTAAACTCTGTTAGACTGGAGCGTCTCAATAATTACATCCTCCCAATTGCTTAAGAATGTTGCTCCATTTCTGCAGACTTTATTGCTGCCATCTTCTGATTTCTCCTTTTGACAAGATGCTTCCTGGTGAGGATTAAGGAAGAGATACTTTTCATTTGTGACTTCCAGATTAGAGAACAGTCTCCCTTACGGGATAAATTTTCTTATAAAATACACTGAATATATTTTCAATCATGATTCTTAATCAATTTGCTTCCACTGCTCCTTTTAAAAATGGTGTTGATAAGATGTTTTATTATGTTGTATAATGTAATTTAGTAAATACTCTTATAATTAAATAAACCAGATTCCTATCCTAATCATTATTTCAAGCTAGTTAATAAACATTACTTATAAGAAAATCTGATTAGCACTGATATTTTATTGCCAGTACAAGTCTTTAATCATATTTAAAGTTCTTAGGAGAAGAATATAAACTATCATTTACATTAAGAAGAGTGAGACTGAAGTAGCGTGAATGACTTTAGGCTGTTTGTTGTCCTATTGTAATAAAGTTGTGAAAATTAGAATCATTCTATAATTATTTCTATTTTTAGGCCATTTCTCTGTAAGTGCTAGTGAGTGACCTCTAAAATCATTCAGCCATTTTAAAGCTATGTAAAACCTATTATCGTATTTTATTTCAGGATCTCTAATTCTTTTTAAAAGTGCTTTTATTATGAATGCTCAAATAGAATAATGGTTAAAACACTTGCCTTGTAAACAGAAGATTGTGAGTTCAAAACTAAATAGAAACTTCTTTTTTAATTACTATTTTTCCCCACAAGCTTTCTTTTTATTCCATGTTCTTTGGAGAAAAAAAGAAGTCTTAATAGCATACTCCTTTAGGGTTTTTGCAGTCACCTAAAGCAGGGGTCTCCAACCTTAGTAACTTTAAGTTTGTGGACTTCAACTCCCAAAGTTCCCAGAGCTTTGGGAGTTTAAGTCCACAAGCCTTAAAGTTACTAAGGTTTGAGATCCCTGACCTAAAGTATAAAAATTTCACCATTTGCAAGCTGTGGGTAAAATCTTTCACTTCAGGTGATTGCAAAAATGATTAAATGATACACTGCTGAACCTCAATAAAGCAAACAAATAAGAGTACAGGGAAAATAAGAATCTCATAGAAAGTTTACAACTCTTATATATTACAACGTATTATTTTTCATTTGTTAAAAATATTGTAATAATTTTAATTTCTAATGGATTTAATATTGTTATTTTTACATAATTGAATAAAACATTTTCTTGAATGCATCAATTTTAATTTTTAATATGGCGAATATTGACAAATGTAATTCATACAAATGAAAGCTCTTTTGGGCTCTTCCTCTGTAATTTTTTAAAATTGGGTCCAGAAATCATAACTTTTAAGAAATATGGTTTAGAAGATGTTATCAGTCCTGTTCTAGAATGTTATAAAGAAACATGCAATTAAAGCATTTAAATTGCCTCCCAGCAATCGTCAGGAAACAGTTTTAAAAGATCTTATGCTCTGCCTTTATTCATAATGGTTTTCTCCTGAATCCTTATGACCTACTTATTTACCTTCTATATTTCTCATCGTTCTACTATAGGATTTCTCTAACTATTTTCATGTTTAAAAAAATAATTCCTCATTACTGAAGTTTTCCCTAGGACCCATGAGGAGTTCAGTTTACATTCTTTCTCTCCCAATATTTCTCATAAGCATGGCTGATGTTCCATTTTCTTATGAGAACTAATCCCACATACTTAAATCATGTTAGCTAACTCACTATTCCATATTGTACTACAAATAATTCAAACCCACAGGTAGTCCTTGACTTAGGACTGGAACTTGTGTTGCTAAATTATCCAGTCCTTAAATGAATTATCACATTATCACACCTATTTTATGACCTTTTTTCTATTATCATTAAGTTAATCATGTGGTCATTAAGCAAATACAGGTTCCCCCCATTGAGTTTACTTGCCAGAAGTTGATTAGGAAGGTTGTAAATCATGTATTCCTGGGGTGTTGCAATTGTTGTAACTACACGCTGGCTGAATCACAGTCTCGTAACTGCAGAGATGCTGCAGTGGTCATAAGTGCAAGGACAAATTGTAAGTCACTTTTTTCAGCACCGTCATGGCTTTGAGTGGTTGCTAATAATGGTTATAATTCAAGGACTAACTGTAGTTATACATTAGTCCTTTTATTATATCAACCTGGCCTCTTTTCCTGTATTTAAATCTTGCTTTGAAATTGAACTTTCATTAAGTCTCACTAAGAGAATGATTCAATAAAGATCTTGGGTAAGGAATCTTGCCATTTCTGAACTGCAGGGAAATCATAGTCCAGTATGAAGATGTAATGCGTCAAACAAAAAATATTCTTCATGGTAAGTGCCCAATATTCCATTTTCTCCACAGAAATAGTAGTTGTTGCTTTTTTTCCCTGCTGATCCATTTGTCTATTAATTAATTCACCTTTTTGTGAAAAACAAATAAAAAATTCATAATTGAAGACTGTATAACAAGAGAATATCCACTGCATCTTAAATCATAGGCCAGAAGAGATTATTAGGCAATTTTACATGTCTGTTAGGCACATGATTTTGGTTAGAGTGAAGTATATGCTAAATAATGAAAATTATTGGAAGTTATTGCTTATTCTGTCTTATTTTCCTTACTTCCTTACATGATACTTTCTTAATATGTACATTGTTTAATCATTCAACTAAACGTATCTCTTAGCAAATTGATTCTCCAATAAAGCAAGAAATATAAAGGTATGCAGAAAAAGAATCTGAATTGTTTGTAAATACAGAGCTTCTTTTAATGATCATCAAATTGATAAAAATCATTCTCTAAGGAGAATAACTGATATTCCTTGTTTATTTCTAGAACCTTTTACAGGCACATTCAGTTTCTTGATCCACAGTATAACTTACAAAAGTCAGATAAAAAAAACTGAATGGTACATTTACTGTTTGACATTTTATTAGAAAGGGAAAGTGAAAGAAGCTGCCCAACGGTATCAGTATGCTTTGAAGAAGTTTCCCCGAGAAGGGTTTGGAGAAGATCTAAAAACTTTCCGGGAACTGAAGGTGTCACTCCTTCTCAACTTATCACGCTGTCGGAGGAAAATGAATGTAAGTGCCCTCCTTCTTACAGCTTACTCCTGAATGTGATCCTTTCCCAGCTTCCTTTCCTGTTCCTAATCACTTCCTAACCAGACTCTTACCTATATTCCTAGAATGGCCTTAAAACCTCCACCTTTTTGTAACTTGGTTGTCCTTCACAGAGCACTGGCGTTTTCTAATTCCGAAACAGCCAAGCAATAGTCTAGGATTTATTTCAAACAATTAAAAATTCATCAGTTTATGAAAACAGCTTCCTTTCATTTTGTAAAAAATATATGTGCATATGCAAATTGAAGGATGCTGGTAGATATAAAATATTGTCTTTTCCTTATAAAGCTCTTGCTTTCTCTTAGAACAGTGACTCAGTCTCAAAATGCATAGGTTACACTCTCCTCACATATGACAGGCTTTATGCTATTCAGAAGCCATTGTTTAAAACAACATAAAATGTGTGTTTGTGTGCATATAGTGGAATACAGCTTTGAGAGAGAAAAAGGGGAACTTTTAAAGTTAGAAATCGTGTAGTAATGACTTAGAGATTGAAATATATAACAACAGGTTAGATTTTAAACAAACTTAAAAATAACAAGAAATTTTACAGTTTACAGTTTGCACATTTGGTTGGCTATTGTAGAACAGACTCCTGGACAGCATAGGCCAAGGGTCCAATCCAGCAAGGCACTTAATATTACAAACTTATATCATCAAAACAATGATATTAACTCTAGCTGAGAAATCCTTTTATTTTAATGATAAAATCAGATATACCTGCTTCTATCCCTATCCTTAGTGCAACAAAAAGTTCAGATAAAATCAGACATATCTACTTCTATCTTGGAATTTTAATTCTGAGAAATGTCACTTAAAAGTTTTAAAGTCATATTGTTTGAATGGTAGACATGGTTGCCCATCCTGCCTATTTTGCCATGACTTCCCTTTTATATACTACTGGCCACACGAGTATGGAACAACTACCTAGAGAACTTTAATGTGTGTACTTCTGTATCTAGTTAGAATCCTTCACATAATCAGATAATTATTAGGAATTATTGCTAATGTCCAGATTATATAATATATCCCTAAATTCCTGTCACCTAATTCCTTCAACACACGACAGTTTAAATGAGGCAACCCTAAGAATATGGGAAAAACTATATATATGTGTTCCACAACTTGTTCATGTCAATGGCCTGTATGAAGTCGTAAATTATTTCAAGTTATTAGTATTGAAGCACTAAGAAAGTTGCAAATAAAAAAAATGAAGTAGATTTTACTATTTCTAGGGCGGAATAAATTATGATACATGGACTGGATGTATTCCCAAAGAACAGATTTGACACTTACAATCCTAGGTTAGGAACAGATAATATCTAAAAAAGTTGGATCTCTCGATACCAGCTGTCTGATATTTTGCTAATGTACTCAGTCCTCTTACAACAATCTATCAATTTTATTTCTTTTCTTCCCAAATTCTCTGTGTGTTTTTTCAATGACTTATCTACGCACCTATTGTAATGGCAGGATTTTGGAATGGCGGAGGAATTTGCTACTAAAGCACTGGAGCTGAAACCGAAATCTTATGAAGCTTACTATGCAAGAGCAAGGGCCAAACGCAGCAGCAGGTGAGAGGAGAGCCAGACAGAAATGAAGGTTTGGGTGTCATACACTCCTAAAAATGTCCTGGTCCACACAAGGAACAAATAGCAAGAATATATTTGAGGAAGATTATAATTATAATCCAAAAATAACAGATTCAGATGCTCTTATAGCCTGTCATCAACCTGAGCACCTTCCATAGTTTCAGCTATAGTAGTTCTTTAGGTTTTGCCATAACGTCCTTATAGAACATTCTGCTAGCATAACCTTTATTCGCATCATAATAACATGCATCAACATGGAGGATTAGTTTGTGGATTGATCAATAACTTGCTCTAAGTATAAGACTACCTGTTACGTAAGAAAGTTGAAAGCAGTTGGATCAAGATATACACATATACATATACATACACAGAGTAATGTGCAAATGTTTTAGGCAGTTGTGCAAAAAATGCTGTAAATGAAGAATGCTTTCAGAAATAGAAATGTTAATAGTTTATTTTTATCAATTAACAAAATGTAAAGTAAATGAACAGAAGAGAAATTCAAATTAAAACAATATTTGGAGTGGCCACCCTTTGCCTTCAAACAGCATCAATTCTTCTAAGTATACTTGCACACAGTTTTTGAAGGAACTCCTTCAAGGTTGTTCCAAACATCTTGGAGAACTAACCACATATCTTCTGAGGATGTAGGCTGCCTCAGATTCTTCTGTCTCTTCATGTAATCTCAAACAGATTCATTAATGTAGAGATCAGGGCTCTGTGGTGGTCAAACCATTACTTTCAGGACTCCTTGTTCTTCTTTATGCTGAAGTTAGTTCTGAATGGCATTGGCTATATGTTTGGGGCTGTTGTCCTGCTGCAGAATAAATTTGGGGCCAATCACACGCCTGATATATGGCATGATTGATAAGTATCTGCCTGTATTTCTCAGCACTGAGGACATAATTGATCGATAAAATCTTCAACTCCATTTGCAGAAATGCAGCCCCAAACTTGCAAGGAACCTACACCATGCTTCACTGTTGCCTGCAGCCACTCATTATTGTATGCTTTCCAGCCCTTCAACGAACAAACTGCCTTCTGCTGCAGCAAAATATTTCACATTTTGACTCATCAAAATGCGTCTGGTTTCTGCCAGTTCTGTGTTGATGGCACTGCTGGACATCTTCCGATGTCAAAGGGAAGTGAGCATGATGTGTTTGCCACCTCTCTGTTAAATTTCCTTGGCTGACCATCGCATCTGTGGTCCTCGACATTGCCCATTTCTTTGTGCTTCAAAAGAGCTTGAACAGCACAACTTGAAACCCCAGTCTGCTTTGAAATCTTTGCTTCAGAGAGGCCTTACTACCTTTTGTATAACTACCTTTTGTCTTGTTGCTGTGCTCAGCTATGACATGAAACTGTCTTCCACAACCTTACCTTAGTAGCAGAGTTCATCAGTTCCTCATCCAGTTTTAAACTTCCTACACAGCTGTTTCTGTTTCAGTTAATGACTGTGTTTCTTATGAAATTAATGATCATTAGCACCTGCTTGATATAATTGGTTAATCATACACCTGGTTCTAGTTGTACAAGATCCCTGACTTTGTGCAAGTGTAAGAATTGATCCTGGTTTGAAAGGGTGGTCACCCCAAATATTGATTTGCTTTGGATTTATCTTCTGTTCATTTACTTTCCATTTGTTAATTGATAAAAAATAAACTATTAACACTTTCATTTCTGAAAGTATTCTTAATTTACAGCATTTCTGTACAATTGCCTAAAATTTTTGCACAACTCTGTGTGTGTATGTGTGTGTGTGTGTGTGTGCATGCGCATGCGCGCGGCCCAGTTCAAACGCGAAAGGTGGGATCACATTTCAGAATACTGAAATTGCTGGAGAGCTTTATCTTTCAGAAACTGCTTTCTATTAAATCAGCTCATTGAGTAAGATAACAAGAGTATGCTTTCTGTGAGATTGAGCTGAAGATCCCACAGTTCAACCCCTTTGCTCAGAAACAGCCCATTAGGTTGCTATATAACGTTCTCTGGGTCTCTTCTAGTTATAATTAAACTTCATTCCACAGTCAGAACTCTACTAATTGAGTTAAAGTGCAAGTTAGTATCATAGCTTTCCACATTTATGCTGTTTTATTTGATTTTCCATAGTTGGCAATATGTTGTTCAAACAGTTAACATAATTAATTTCTAGGACTTCCCCCATTTATATTCTTGGGGTCTACAGTAAAAAAAAAATTCTTGTCTTGCCTCCAAGCATCAACAGTCAGTATAGGTCGAACTTTAGGTATTCAATAGTTTTTATGTTTTTAAAACACATTTGTGTGTTTTAAAAACTGAACAAGAAAGCAAAATGCATGAAAAGTGTAGAGATAAATAAATCTCTATCAATCAGAAACATACAACTAGATTACTATTTGGTTCAAAATCTACCAGTGTCCCTGTAAATGACAACCCATCTCCCTTGAAACTTCCCACCCTTCTGTTCCTAATAGGATAGGCAAAGGCTTGTAAGGGATTATTTTTTGTCAGACACTCTCCTATCCTTGTTCTCTTCATTTCCAAGACAGCAATATTCAGAACAGAATCCACTGGCTGAATGCAGGTCAGAGTGTGCTTTTTGTCTGGAGCCTTAAACTGACATATGCTCAGACTTAAAATAGTGGAGAAACAGAGCTCTACAGATCTGAAATATCCCAATATGTTGTCTTTGTTCCCTCATCTCCAAGAGTGCAATCTTGGAAATACTGCCTGTTTCTTCATCTGGATAAACAGAAGAAACACACAAGGCTGATTAATCTTGTTCATAAGATTTGGAAATCCTCCTCCTCAAGACTAGCTACAATTTTATGCATACCAAATTCATATTAAAGCCATTGTTATCCAGAGTAAATTTTACTCTCTTATTTTCTTTTCATTTTGTCACTTTTTGGATAAAACAGGCAGTTTTCAGCAGCACTGGAGGATTTGAATGAGGCCATCAAACTTTGTCCAAACAACCGTGAAATCCAGCGGCTCCTTCTGCGGGTAGAAGAAGAGTGCAGACAGACACAGGTGCAACTACAACAACAATCCCTTGCAGCATCTGAATCAGAAATACAGCAAGAAGAGTTATATGGAGTGCAAGATATCTTGGAAGAAGAATATCTTGAGCAAGATGTAGAAAACATTTCTGTTGGCTTGCAGACAGAGTCACAACCTAGCCCAACATTGCCCATTATCCAAAGTCCACCATCTTCACCTGCCCACCGGGACTCTGCCTACATCTCCAATTCACCACTTGGTTCACATCAGGTCTTCGACTTCAGATCAAATAATTCTGTAGGATCACCAACAAGGCAAGGATATCAACCCACCTCACCAGCACTTTCTCCAACACACCAGAATTCTCATTATAGGCCTAGTCCACCACACACATCTCCTGCTCACCAGCCTTCCTCTTACCGTTTCAGTCCACCACCAATTGGTAGCCAAGGGAAGGATTATCAAAGCCCACCTCCTTCACCCCTTCGTAGAGGCCCTCAGTATCGAGCCAGTCCTCCTGCAGATAGTGTAAGTGTCTACAGAGCTCAGTCCAGTTCACCAGTACGGTACCAGCAAGAATCCAACATCACTCAACTTCCTAGTCGGCCCAAGTCTCCACTTTCTAAAATGACACAGAGATCTTTCCAGATGCTTCCACTACCTGTTGCAGTTCCACAGCAAGGACTTAGGTTGCAACCTGCCAAGGCACAGATTGTCAGAAGCAACCAGCCAAGTTCAGCTGGGCATTGTAGTACTGTAATTCCAACAGGAACATATGGCCAAGTGTCCCATTCTGTGGCCAACAAGTTTCAGTCTTCACTAGCAGAAATGGCTGGAGGCCAAAATCGGTTGGTGTATCAGACCTCTATTGGGGGAATAGTGGGAGATGGGCGACCTGTGCAGCATGTTCAAGCCAGTCTGAGTGCAGGGGCAATCTGTCAGCATGGAGGGCTGACTAAAGAGGATCTTCCACAAAGACCTTCCTCTGCTTATCGTGGAGGGATGAGATATAGTCAAACCCCACAGATTGGGCGGAGCCAGTCAGCTTCCTACTATCCAGTCTGTCATGCAAAGCTTGATTTGGAACGTTCCTCTCTACCCTCTAGTCAGCTTGGTTCCCCTGACATTTCCCATTTGATACGAAGGCCTATTACAGTAAATTCCAATGAAATAAAGCCTCATCCACCAACTCCAAGACCTCTGCTTCATTCTCAAAGTGTTGGTCTCAGATTTTCCCCTTCAAGCAGTAGCATTTCCTCTACTCCCAATTTGACTCCCCCATTCCGACCTTCTGCTTCTGTTCAACAGATGGAGATTCCGCTTAAGCCAGCATATGACAGATCATGTGATGAGCTGTCCCCAGTATCTCCAACCCAAGGTGGTTATCCCAGTGAACCTACTCGCTCCAGGACCACACCTTTCATGGGAATCATAGATAAAACAGCCCGGACTCAGCAGTATCCTCACCTACACCAACAAAGCAGAACCTGGGCTGTATCTTCAGTGGATACCATAATAAGCCCTACATCTCCTGGAAATCTTCCTCAGCCAGAAACATTCAGCCCGCCTTCTTCAGTCAGCAGCCTTGCCTTTTATAACAAAACTAACAATGCACAGAATGGCCACTTGTTGGAGGATGACTATTACAGTCCACACGGGATTTTGGCCAATGGCTCCAGAGGAGATCTTCTAGAAAGAGTTAGCCAAACTTCTTCATATCCTGATGTTAAGGTGGCCAGGACACTGCCTGTTGCACAGGCATATCAGGACAACATCTATAGGCAACTTTCCAGAGACTCCAGGCAAGGGCAGACATCCCCAATCAAACCAAAGAGACCATTTGTGGAGTCTAATGTTTAAAATGGATGTGTCTTGGAGTAAGAGCCTTTTATTTTTTAGCACATTTTTCCTGGCTGAATTCACATCTTACGTTGCTGTTTTTCCTTCCTTTCTAAGATTTGTATTTACTAGCAGACTACCACCCAGGAGATATCCTGTGTTTTCTGTATGATAATGAGGCAGTCCAAGACATGCTCCAAATTCTCTTCTATACACAGCTGACCTCAGAGAAAGCCAGCACCATACAATTTTCAGCTGCCAATTAGTTAATTAAATGTACAGTATGGGGGCTGAGTCAAATTCTGTACACACTCAAGGGAAGTAACCAGCTCTTTGAAGAAAAGTTTTAATTTCAAAATTGATTTGATTTAAATACAGTCTGACCATTTTTTGTGTACTGACCTTTATTTTTGCTGGGAAATTACACTTTTCAGTTGGTGTAGATTATTATGTCCAAAGAGCTATTAATCTGTGAGAATGAGGGACCTTTGTTTTTAGTATTTACAAAGAGCTATGCATAAAACCCAGTCTGCTTTCTGATAGGGTTACACTTTTTTTAAAAAAAATATCATATTATTTATTCTTAGCATCTTCCCTTACCCTTCTGTAGGTATTAGATTTGAAAAACAATTTGTTACTGTTTCCAAGGCATTGAGCAAATATTTAGGGAGAAATTAAAGTTCTCTCCATTTCAGCCCAACAGTCAGTGCTGATTTCATTCTGTATCTTAGATATCCAGTTCATTTTCTAGTGCACATCTTCCTGTTGGAACAAATCATATTGTAGACATGTTGATAATCAGTAAAATTCATTTGAAAAAAGAATTAAATCAAATGCTTTAAATCATTGGCTCTCCAGATACTGGCTTATACCTCACATCATCTCTGATCATTGTTTATGTTTCCTAGAGGTGTTGGAGCACTATCTGGGTATCTAAAATTAGAAAACTCTAATTTAAATCATAAAGGAGGAACTGACTGAATGGTAGTTTAATTCCCCTGGTCTAAGTTTAGCTTCCTGGATTACACATGGGCAGTTTTTCCTGCATAACGCTTTTGAAGTGAAACACTTAGAACAGGTTTTTTTTCTAGTTTTGGCATAATATAATTTAGAATATTTTGGAGTAATTTGTTGTGAGTTATATGGCTTGGTGTTAGAAGTTGGACTGCTTTTCCAATCCAAATGGAAAAGGCTGACTGATTAATAATTCCTGCAAGATAATGAAAACAGTGATTTCAAGGGAGAAAATAGTAACGTAGCAAACACTTTATGCAAATATTCTCAATCCATAATATTTCCAGGAAGCACTTTAAACTAGCTCAAAAAAGCTGGAGTTGGGAAGGTGCCAGGAAATCAAGGGATGGAGAATATTCTATGAATTCATATGTGAATCAAAAAAATCAATGATATGGAGAGCTCAGCTCCAGGACAAAAACACAAATCAGGCCAAAAAAGTAATAACATTTTGCCTTCTCAGCATTTTGATCATTCAGAGGATAAATTGGTCTTATCTTCTAAAAATCACATTTTCTAAAAACAATATATTTTTCTTCATATCATTGTTGCATAGAAGCGAATAGCTAGCATCCTGACCCTTTAATTTTTCTTCATTATTTTTGTCAAACTATCCTAATGGTTTTTAAATGCAGAACACCTTTCACTGTGCTTTATGACACTATTTTTAAAAAAATGCTTTATTCAGAAGTTCCTTCATATGAATTGAAGGGTATGATAAAATAAGTTTTTCCTGTCTCCTCAGAAAGGCAAAGAGATCAATGTAACAATTTTAATCACTATTTTCTCTAGACAGTTCTTGTATCCTTATTATAAACTGCCATATTTCTCTGAGTGAAATGTAGCATTTCCAAAAGTTACAGGTAGTCCTTGACTTGCATTCATTTAGTGACCAAAGTTACAATGGCACTGAAAAATGTGACTTTTTCACATGACTGTTGCAGCATCCCATGATCATGTGATCAAAATTTGACACTTGGCAACTGGCAAGTATTTATGATAGTTGCAGTGTTCTTGGATCATGTGATCTCCTTTTGCAACTTTCCGACAAGCAAAGTCAATGAGGAAGTCAGATTCACTTAGCAATTGTGTTACTAATGTAACTAATAACTAACTGCAGTGACTTTACTTCATAACTGTGGCAAGAAAGATAGTAATATGGAGCAAAACTCACTTAGCAATGGAAATGTTGGGATGAATTGTGGTTGTAAATCTAGGATTACCTGAACTTTTACTTTGATTTTGATTCTTTCCAACTTTTTGCACATATTTTTTCCCTCCTGAATTGGTCACAGTACAAAATTTGCTTGCTAAATAGAAAATTGCTAATCTGATTGATTCATGCTATGGCATGCTGGTGTCAAAGAATCTCAGATGTTTGCTAATACTTTTTTTCAAAGAGCTGGGGGCATTCTTCAGTTTTTATTTAAGTGAGTGAAACCAACAATAGCGTTCTCTTTTCTTTCAGTGTGAATGTGTATGTGTGATGTAGGAGTGTGAGAGAAGTGAAGGAAAAGTTTCATTAAAAAAATCTAAAGATGCAACTCTATATTTAGTTTTTTTTAATTATCAGAATAGACAAAGCCACTGCTGTTTTTCTCACATATTTCTTTTATCTCCTAGATGGTTTGGATTCTGGGTCTTGTAAAACTTTCCTCCTGCTTTATGAAAAATGGTTATTTTCAATTTTAAACTCTTTAAAACTGGAATTTGCATCAACAAAGTTGTGTTTATCAGTGATTTATTTTGAAAATATTTTTGCACTTGTCTGGCTTATATCTTGGAAAAACCTATTTTCTCACAATAGGCAGAGGAGGGTCAGATTGTTATGTTCTGATTTTGAGCCTTTATATAGTCTCTTGTACCACAGTGCACGTGATCAGCATAAGTGCACTGAGATACTATCCACTCTTTCCTGATAAATAAAGTTAAAAATAATTAAGAAACCATCTCTGTCATACGGAAGGTGGAATCATAATGCAACTAACTTGATAATTTCAAGATTTTAATATTAATGAATGAAAGTTCATAGTTTTGGATTTGGCTCCATTTCACTGTCACAGGGTTCACTGTACCATAATTGTTTACATTTAGCAGTTACTAAAAGAAATGGCATACTCATCCAAAATGAGAGATCTATTACTGCTGTTGAGCAAAAATTTTCTCTGTCCCTTCTTAACAATACTGTGTTGTGATTTCACAGGATTCTTGCACTGATGGATTTGCCACCTGTTCTCTGTAAATTGGGTGCACTTTATAGTTGCATTTGTTTCTATGATCAGTAATGGTTATTTAAACATAAATGATACCAACATTACAAAAAGCTCTTGTCGTTCAGTATATATTTTTTAAAAAAAGAAGCAATTATTCAAGGTATACAGCACAATTACTGACATTGTATATAAGCCTCAAAAGTTGAAATACATGCTGTGTTCTTCCAGCAATTCTCTTTAGATACATCTGAGGCTTAATTATTGTGCTTTTAGTTACTAAATAACCATCTCACATGAAATAAAAGACACATTTCTCTAAAGATCTGCCAGAGAAGAATTCCCTCTGGATTTGTTCTCAGCTTAGTTCTTTATTATCATATACTGTCTTGAGATATAACACAGCACAAAATAATATATTTAATTGTCTTTTAATTCATCTTTCAAATGATTTTTTTCCTACTCAGGATAGTTAAGAGAGAGTGGCTAATACCACATCACAGATTGATCTGCCATGCTGCTTTTTTGTTTGTTTAAAGACATGCAAAAGTATTGTACTAATATTTTTTATTTATACATGTGTGCACATCACATGCCTAAGCTGGAGTTTCAGAACTATTTTCTATGAAATCAACATACCAAATAAATCACAGCCTCAAGTCCTATATGACTTTTACTGTGAATGTATGCTTGCTTTACCAAATCCACCACATGGTGTTACTCGGGCTTTGCAGAAAGTTTTTTTGCTCACTGGATATTTTCGTGAACAAAAATCTAGATGCTAATTTATTGTGCATCTGGCTGTCAAAGATGTACCAGCTGATCCTAGTAAAGATATGAAGCCTAAGCAGTCTTAAGAAAAATTGAATTCTTTCTCCCTTTCCTAAGATCATTACAAAAATTACCTCTCCAAAATAATCAACAGAGGCTTCCTATTAAATGTAAAACGGCTTAACTGGCAGAAAGAGGAAGCTACTTCCTCTCTCTGTCTTCACTGGTCCATCTTAACTGCTTAGTCATATTAAAAAAAATGGGCATGTTAATTGCATTCACACATTAATTTTGTCTTGTTTGGCCCCTGAATTTGCTTTCTAGAGGACTTTGGAGACTTAGTACTGTAATGCTGACTTCTAAGAATTTGAAACAATTAGGTAAGCTGGGTCCAAGTAAGATTGCTATCAGGTCCTAAGAATCATGTAGAAATCTTAATACATGTTAAGTTTGGCTTGGCTCCAGGGGAGAGAGTTGCTAGCTTGGTAAATGGCTCAATTATTTATTCTTGTATCAAAAGAGTTTCTTTGTGGCTCTCAAAAATATCGAATATCTGGAAATATAAATTATTTTACTGTTTTAGTGAAGTAGAAACTATCACGGGGAGGGCAAAGAGGGAAGGTTAGTATGTTTATTTTTTCAAATTTTATTACAAAATGTGCTAAAAGAAGGAACAAAAATGCATCCATTTTGAAATTCCAAGCTGTTCACTTGGCCTTAGACAGGAGTTAACAAGTTTCTACTGTTCATGATCATCTAATAAAAACCGAAGTGCCAGCTTTTCTGCACCTTACATTTAAAAAACAAAACAAAACACTTTGTGCCTAGAAAATTTTCTTCTCTCCTTAAGGTAGCCCATAGTAATTTCTTGAATGGAAAGCTGCATCTCTCTCCCCATCTCGCATTACTTAACACTGGAGTTTCAGGACCTTCAGCTATTTAGAGTTCAGCTTTTTAAAAGGGCTTAGAGGGGTCAAAACCTAATATACTTCTTTTTACATGTTGATGCCTTCACTGAATTTATGGTTGCTGTGAAAAGGGAAGGACAAACCTAAGGCACAAGCACAAAGGGGTAGATAGCTAAACTGCGCCTCCCCTCCCTAATTACTTGAATATAATTGTTGGATTATTATTGTTCCCCTAACAAGAAAAATCATATTAAGGGCTGAAATTTCATAGCAGACTATTTTGTGTAGTGGTAACTGAATTAACATATAGAACCTCAACACAGTATTATCTAATTGCTATTTCAGATTAAAACCTTGATATAATGTATAAATATGCACTTGTTTGAAATGCAGAGAGAAATACTTTTGCATTTCAAACAAGTGCATATTCAAGAGACTTTTAATAAAATGGAATGAGCTTCTACACTTTTCTGCTTGCTTGGAAGTCTTACTTGGAATTAAAAAGGGGGGGGGCAAGACACTTAGATGCTTTTTGCTTGTTGCTATCATAAAAACTATGAGAGAACTGAGGCAGTTTGACTTTGTTCCACCTGAACATTTACCAGACCTTGAGATCATTTCCTACCATATTTACTGTTACTAATCATTCTACAGAGTGCAAGGCATTAATATGTTTAGATAGAAGATGTGTTTTCAGGGAATGAATGTTTTGCTTTTAAATATGTTTCTCATAACAATTTCTTTCCCATGAAAATTGAGACATTTTGCCTGCCTTGTCTGCCTCTGTACAGCAACACACATTCCTTTGTATTCAATCTTTCTGGTTTGCCAACTTGCTGGAAAGATACTGAGTTCCTTTTCCTTTTCCTTTTTTCTATCAGTCTGATGTAAAGAATTTCCCTGTACAGTATAATATTCAATTGCATGTTCTGTTCTCTTACTGATATATTGAATCACCACACAGTTGTGATCTTTTATTGCAGGGATGCTGCACAAATCCCTGCAGTCGGTTAAGACTTTTGGCCACCCTTGTATAAAGGAAAGAAATATGTTTCTTTCCCTTCACTGTATTTGCTTGAGCAGAGTTTTATTGTCTGTACATGTAAGCTGTGAGATAGACGTGGAAAAAGTTCAAAAAGAATGCATTATCCTCAGCCCCTCCCTAATGTATACAGATTGTAACCTGTACAATGAACTGTATGTATTAAAATGTACTTATTTATAAATGGTTAATACTTGGAAATGGTGGTTGACTACTGTGTTCAACACATCTATTTTGACACTTCATGGAGTGGAAAAAGCACTCTCCGCTAATTTTTCTATCTTATTTTATCCTTTAATTGTTGAGTTAACAAATAACCCTTTATGTGTACTTTTTGCAATGTATCACTCTCTTGTTACAAAGGCTCTATTTTATAGCATTGGTTCAAAGAAACGCTTTTCAGAGCAGAATACCTTATCTAATTCAGACTTTTTTATCTTAGTTGGGATAGATATAGAATGGAACATGTCTGAAGAAATTCCAATCTGTTTTACTGACATAACTTTATCCAATATCAATCAGTCTCTTGTATTATTAAAATACTAGATTTGTCTTTGTTTTCAAAAGGCAACTGAAGCATAGCCATGATGGGAAAAAAATTAGCAAAATTTTATTTAATGGAACTTCACACCGTTCTAAAGTACATATATTTTAATGATCATTATTAATCAAATGAAAAATATGCTGCAAGTATTTTATGAATATTAGATCAAATTTCTGTGTAACCTGTTGTTAGTAGAAATAATTTTGCACAATTAATCAGTACTAGCCATGTAACAGCAGCTTATCAGGTTCACTCAATCCATTCTGTCCAACTTCTATATTTATGTATAACTACTTCGGAAATGCGGATCTGGATAACAGTGCATGCAGATTCTGTACTAGCTTGGTGTTTTCTAAAGTTGAAAAAAAGCTGATATCAAAGATGTCATATTCCAATATGTTCCAATTTGAGCATTATCTTGGAAGGTGCAAAACAGATTGTTTCTCTTCCAGATGTGTACCAAATGAATTTTCAATCCAGTCACCACAGAGCTTTGTTCTATTGGCCCATTTGTAAATACAAAGTCATGTACACATCTTAGTATAACTATTTAATCATAAAATAATGTATGAAGAATTGTAGTTTATTTTTAAAGTAGTAAACATTTGGATAATAAGGGGAAGGGTGTAAGAATGAAAAACAAGCATCATTCTGGGAATAAATAGACAACAATATTGCGCTCGCTCTCTCGCTCTCTCACACACAACCAGACTTTATAGGAACAAAGATTAGTTCTGAGATTACTCTATTATAGAAAGTATGGCATGACAATATTGCAGTATATGTCAGTTATGAATTCTACATGTTCTTTGAAAATTATACGACTATTTCTTCATACCCACATCTGGTATGAATGTATTCTTTATTCCCTACATAGCCTTTAAAATAAAATATAAGATTTTGGGGGTACTTAACATTTTTGCTAAGTATGCAGACATCTGAGTTATAATCAAATTCTAGATAATAATCAAATTCAGTGCAATATTAATGTTTAATTAAAACACATTTCCACTTACAGTATTTGGTCCCAAATAACTGTCAGATTGAGATACAAAAGGCCCTTACTGTGCTTTGTAACATTAACCACAAGCAACTGAAAAGTTTAAAGCAACTTACTTATTGATATCAAACTTACTCACCAAACAAAAATGATATTGCCAATATAAGAAAATTAATTGTTTTAAAATGCTATGTGATATATAGTATTTGGAAAAAAAAATCCTATCAAAAATTTCTAGAAAATGAATGTTTTCATATGCAATATGAGACCTAGCATATTTAGTATTTTCAGCTTCTCAGTATATGCGTGTCAAATATTTTGGCTTTCCTGGGCCACATTAAGTGTAGAGGAATTGTTTTGGGATGCATATAAAATATATAACATAGGTAAGTATATAAACATAAAATTTCCTTTATTTTAAAATATTTCTTATTACCTTGTGGGCCTGCATTATTAGCTGTCCAGGGCTGACAATGCAGGCCATGGATTGGACATGCCTGTCTTAGAACCTTAATTAAATCATTCTTGTAACAGCTTTGTAAAAATGCAGGTCAATATTATCCCATTATTATTGCTGGTGAAATGTAAATGAGTTCAATAAGATGATACAGACGTTAAATATGATGTTTTGTAATCATGTACCTGCTAACATCTATTAGCTCATTTCCATTTAAAAAATAGCTTATTTTTAAAGATCAGTATGTTGAGGAAAGGCATTTTCCTCAATATTAATTAGGGAGCATTCTTAAAATCAATCTTTTGGCTATAGTAGTATTTAATATACTACTACCAAGGGAATATTACAACACTACAAAATACACCATTACTCAGAAAAAGCACCAAGCTGGCATGACTTTCTCTGATAACTGAATTTTCTCTCATATTTTGTCATATGAACACAGTTTCTGAATTTCAAAATTTGAGCTGCTGACTTTCAAAAGTATATAAGGAGTTCTGGATTTGAGTTACAACCATTCTACAGGACTGATTTGAATTATGTGAATTTTTGAGTAAAGGCTTTTTAAAAAATCTTAGGTATAGCAATTTATTTTATTGCTATAAAGGTATCCACTATTTTTATTAATATAATACTTTTAATTTATAGTTATGCTCTTGGCTAAAGCTGAAATGATGTATTCGTTTATTCATTCAAATAGTTTATTCAAGATAATTTATTCTAAATTACTAATTGCCACAGAGCAGGAAAGGACCTGATAAGCTCTCTGCCTCCTATCTAGAAATGAAGATTTGGTCAATCTGCCTATGCTTTTTGAGGAGTTTTCCTCACAAAACTCATATGCACATCCACATGCTAATCCAAAGCCAGGATAGCCTAAGTAAAGTATATGACTTTAGCCAGTAAGCAGCATGCCAGAGTCACAGGGAGGGACAAGGCCAAAAAAATAGATACATGGTGATTAAAAAATACAATTTTAATCTGTATATTTGAATACATCATTAAGCATCATTTCCCCCTAATTGAATGAATTGATGACTTTTAAACATGCATTTCTACCTGTAAAACGAATTGCCTCCTTCTATGGGTTATATAACCAGAGTCTTCTCTTTCCACTAGTAAGTAAGGAAACAATCATTGTTTCCACCTGCAGTAAATGTCCTTAAAACTTGGAGGAGATGGATGGATATAGCATAGAAATTGCCATAGTCATAGCAGATATTTGACTCTCCAATAATATCAGAAGCTCGAGTCTTTCCTAAGGATCTGGAATAGTCAGATGTTGATGCCTGATGGTGTTATAGGTATCGTTGCAGGATGTAAGTTGTTCCAAGTAAAACTGCCTGTTGCAATTGACTAAGTGGTTTTTTCAGTGCTGATGGTGTGGTACTTCAGTTGTTTTGGGATTGCACCCAAGCCTCCTATTCCTATTGGTATTATCTTTGCTTTCTTTTGCCACAGTTGTTCCTATTTCTAGTTGCAGGTCTTTGTATTTTATTATCCTCTCCAATTTTTTTTCTTTTACTTTGCTGTCTTCTAGTAATTAGTACTTTTTTTCTTTCTTATTAACAGTTGTTAAGTCTGGGGTGCTATGTGGCAGGTATCTGGGTTGGAATTTTAAAGTCCCACAGCGCTTCATTTTCTATGACTTTCCCAACTTATGGTCCCACCAGTTCTGGTTTGCAAGAAAATTGTATTCTTGCAGATCTTCCAATGCACTATTGTTACTACTTTGTTGTGCCATTGCTTGTAGTCAACCTTATGATCTTCTTGCAGCAGCTAACCACTGTTTCTTTGCAGAAACAGCACTTGCTGCCTATTGTTGTCTTCTCAATTCTAGCTTTGTATGCATTAGTTCTTAAAGCTTAGTTTTGTGTAGCCAGAATTAGCCCCTCTGACTCTTTATTCAATTTTATGCTTTTAGCAGTAAAAGTTTTGTTGCCAGATTATTTGCTTTGTGTACTATCATGAACCGTAGTGTCGCAGTGGTTACAATGCAGTACTGCAGACTACTTCTGCTGACTGCCAGCTGCCAGCAGTTTGGCAGTTCAATTCTGATTGGCTCAAAGTTGACTCAGCCTTTCTTCCTTCTGAGGTCAGTAAAATGAGGACCTAGATTGTTGGGGGGGCAATATATTGACTCTGTAAACCATTTAGAGAGGGCTGTAAACCACTGTAAAGCGGTTTATAAGTCTATTGCTGTTTTTATTGTGCTGGCCATGTAATACTTTGTCTTCCCATGTCTCTCTTATGTTCAAATTTATTTGCCACCCATCTTGCAGTTCAAGGTGATTCTTAATGCACATTCTTTATAGTGCTGAGTTACTTTGCTACAGCTGCCTATACAGTTGTTCACAGTATTACATAAACATTTGATTCTGCCAGGAAAAAACCAAGTAATCTTACTATGTGAGGCCCAGTTATATCTCTGTAGCATTGAATAGAGAAATCTGATTCTAGGGGCCAGGTATGATTTACAATACAAAATATAAACTGTTTCCTATGTAAACCACAGGAATCAACTGTTTCACCTAGAGGTTACATAAATACACCAGGGCTTTCTCCTGGGATCCTGTTAGATCACGGGTAGTCAACCTTTTAATATCTACTGCCCACTTTTGTATCTCTGTTAGTAGTAAAAATTTCTAACCGCCCACCGGTTCCACAGTAATGCGACGTGTATCATCTTCTGTGCATGCCTCTCACGCATCGTGGATTGGGGTTGGGGAGGGGAGGTGCCGACTACCAGCTCTGCTTGTCTGTTGCAGCTGGGTGGTGTGGGGGGAGATGCACGAGCTATTCAGGGACGAGGCTTTTTTGTTTGTGGTCGCACTATAGTGCCATTTAATTTCACTTACGTAATGTGAACTAAACTTATGCGTGGGCGATACAAATACTATATTTTCAGAAATTTAAATTGTCAAGGGAAATTTTATGAAAACCTAATGAAAATGTTTTTAAATAATGCTATGAATTTTTTTTAAAAAGTCAATTAAATTTTAAAAAAGGAAAGTGCTTCAGTATTGGACAAAACCCCTACCGCCCACCATGAAAGTTGGAACGCCCACTAGTGAACGGTAGGGACCAGGTTGACTACCACTGTGTTAGATCCTTCTGCCAAGGAAACAGCTTAGAAAGCCCTGTACACCAAGACCAATTCCTTTGAAGTACCTGAGCTGCCTACTAAACTGTATTCTCTTCCATTTCCTGATCTTTTTATATCATCAACCAAGAAATTCCCCCTGCAATTTTCTCTTCCAGAGCTTGCCACCTCTTATCAT
Source organism: Ahaetulla prasina (assembly GCF_028640845.1). Lineage (NCBI taxonomy): Eukaryota > Metazoa > Chordata > Lepidosauria > Squamata > Colubridae > Ahaetulla > Ahaetulla prasina. The sequence goes on along the minus strand of NC_080542.1, from coordinate 53,234,129 downwards.
CATCATCATCATTTTTCGCTTAAGTGCAGGATTCGCTTTTCAAATCAACAAGCACTATCTTATACAATCAAATGCAGCATCTGGATCTAACTGGGCATTTTTCACTTTTTCTCTTGCCACCTCTTAGGAAACAAGTCTGTTCTCTTTCTCCATATGTTCACTGTTTCAATTTTGTCATTTCTTCCCCTTAAGTTCCATAAAAACAGGGGGTGTAAGTGGGTATAGTATGTCAAACAAACTATTACTTTTTGGCATATCTTAAATTTCATCATTTGGAATGACATTTATTTATCTTGTTTGTCTTGGAGCTTTGGTGCTCCGTTTGAATTTTTTAAATGAAACCTTTTGTATGAGTAAACTACAGATGAATTCCTTTTTAGTAGGTTTTAATTTTGCCATAGGTCGTAAAGAGGATTTTAAAAAAAAGAATTACCATGTTCCTCAATCTGAATCAGAACTGCAATGGATTGAAAGGGAAGATTTTGATTCTATTGGGACACCCATATTGACAATTTGTACTTTTTAAAAGTTTAAAATCTATTTATGAGAAAACTTTAGTCTTTAGGCACTGGGGGCATTAAGTTGAAAGCTCCATTTTACCCGCTAAGATCCTGATAATTGTTAGTGCAGAAAGACATGCTTTCAGTTTATTGAAAACAATTGCAACTCAAGCTTATTACCACTGAATTTCCATACAATTAATTTTGGTGAATTTTCCCAAACAGATTGATCCTTTAATGCCAACAGAGCTAGGACACTGGGCATAAATCTAAATCCCCCAATGTAGATAAGGATCCTTGAGTGGCGCAGACTGCTAAGACAGTCTGTTATTAACAGCAGCTGCTTGCAATTACTGCAGGTTCAAGTCCCACCAAGCCCAAGGTTGACTCAGCCTTCCAACCTTTATAAGGTAGGTAAAATGAGGACCCAGATTGTTGGGGGCAATAAGTTGACTTTGTATATAATATACAAATGGATGAAGACTATTGCTTGACATAGTGTAAGCCGCCCTGAGTCTCCGGAGAAGGGCGGGATATAAATGCAAATTTAAAAAAAAATTCCAACTCCAGCAGCCCAAACAGTTTCTCACTGATTGGTTGGTTATCTTTCTCTCTGTTTCTTTGTCTTCTCTGGAAAAGGGAATGTAGGGGGAAAAACCAGAGAACAACCACTTGGAATGCATGAGAATAATCCCCAGGAGCATATTCTGTAGGATTCTTTCGGGTCTAAAAGCATCATTTCATAGCACCTTCACATTCTGTGCAAAATTTATAGAAAATATTAATGTACAATGGGGATCTCATGGGGCAAGATTTAGAGCTCCAGACTCCTTGGTTCACTATAAAATTACCAATAGGCAGATCATGTAGGAAGAAAGAAATGCTAATGAATGTACCACATGGGGATACAGGATATTCTCTTCTAATTTGTCTGGCCAACTTCTATATCACCATATTTGGCCACTAGAGGTCAGGGAGGATTCACAAATGGGAGTTTTGAATTCTCAAGATTTGGTGGTTTTTCTGAAGCAAGATTTCTATCACCCTTTGATCATACTGCTTAGGAATTCTGAAGCTTAAATATTGAAGGAAAATAGATTGAGGAAAAGTGAGTTAGAAAAGCATTTAAAGTGAATAATTATTTTTAAAAATATTTTGATATTAAAAACAGGAATATTGGAACTAAATGCATTATGGACTTGTGGCTTTACATTTACAGTGGAAATATATATATATTTCTTCTTCTTAATAAAACTTAATCCAGGGTAAATTTTGCATAGGATAATATTTTGCATGAGGAAGATTTTTACAAGCAGTAGGATTTTTAAAGGAAAAAATTTTGGCATTCTCTAAACATCAGAATCTAAATAGTGATAAATTTCAATTCCATGTCCATAAATTCCTATAAAAGTATTACCCCAAATCACAGTCATTTTAGATGTGTACCCTGGTGTGGGTTTCAAAACCCATCGCTATCGGTTTGCTTGCACGTGCCACTTCTCCACGGAAACGTCCGGGCAGGTGAGCAGAGAGTCCCTCTGCCGCCGTTACTAGTTCGCCTGAGCTGGGGCAAACCGGTAGCAACCCACCACTGGTGTACCCATACAATAAAACTGCTTTATTTCCAAATGAAGATATTTATTCTTCAGCCCCTGAAACTTTCACCCAGAATCGATGCTTCTCATACTTGTCAAATGGCCTATTTAGAACAAAAACTTGCTTATTAGCACATTTATTCAGGAGGTCCTTTTTTTGCCACCAAACATGCTTGTATCTCTAGGTTTTTTGGCTTTGGAGTCTGAATTACCTGTGTTCTCTAAATGTTTGTTAAGATCTGGGATGGGAAAATCTGGATAATCACTAGGCAAATAGCACATTAGAGTTAAGGTGTGTGTGTGTGTGTTGTAATTATTTACTTCTCTTAAATAGTTGTCTGAATTTTTGAAAATCTTTAGCTCTAAGCTTGGCAAGATAATTACCACTAGGTCAAATCCAAATGTTTGGTCACTGGGCACTCTGAAGAATTGCCTGACTTTTTTAGCAAGACCACATGCACAATACTGCATCTAGCTCTGTTGACAAGGATACAAAAAAGATGTTGAGACTCTAGAAAGTGTGCAGAGAAGAGCAACAAAGATGATTAAGGGACTGGAGGCTAAAACGTGATGAACAATTTCAGGAACTGAATATGTCTAGTGTAATGAAGAGAAAGATTATGGGTGACATGATAGCAGCTTTCTAATATTTGTGAGGCTGTCACAAAAAAGAAAGTGACAATCTATTCTCCAAAGCACCTGAAAACAGGACAAGAAGCAGTGGATGGAAACTTATCATAGAGAGATCTAATCTAGGAAATTTGCTAGCAGTGAGAAAAATTAATCAGTGGAATGCCTTGCCTTCAGAAGGTCCCTTCCAACTCTGTTATTCTGTAACTCCTGCATATATCAGGTTTGTGGATTTCAATCTTTGCCTTATCAAAACTTTTTAGGGTACAGCATGATACATCAATCCCCCCCTCATTTTAATTTTGCATCTTCATCATAATGCCCAGTTTTTTGTGCATTAAGATGCTGCAATAACCATTTAATCCTCTATCTAGTTCATCTTCAGGCTTAGAAGAGGCAATTCACAATCCTCTTTAGTTGGTCGTTGTTAAAAGTGGTGTTTTTCCTCTTATACTGGCACAATCTTGCCATAGTATCAATCTACAATGCTTCACTAATGATAGGATTGTTTATATGGTCAAGGGCTATCATCTACCCATCTCTCTTTGGCTAAATAAATCTCCTGTAGCACATCCCCTTTTGCTCCTACTCAGCACTCTTTAGAATTGTTGGATACAAGATGGGTGGCAAATAAAATTTCTAAATAAATATAATTTATTTACATTTTTGCTTGAGCTACAAGACAAAGCAGACATGCCAGCCAGGATATTTTGGGTAGGTGATGAGGTGTTGTTTTCTCTATTTTGGATATGGAATAGTTCATCTTCTAAGAAACTGGTATTGCCAGGTCAGATAAACATCTTCTGATCATTAGAAGTATTTCCTTCCCATTGAATATCCTGCTTTGACATGCAACATGCTATAGACTGGTAGCTATAGACTGGTAGTTGGAAAAGAATGTGAGGGAAAAACTGTCCTTTCAGAGGATTTGCTTAGCTGCATGGCATAATCCCGGGTTGCAGCTGCTTTACATTGGAGAACTGGAGAATTGGAGAACCTCACTCAAATTAGACTCAGATTCTCTATAAACTTTTATTGGAAAGAATGTAAGACTTTTTTTACAGTGTGCTTAAATTAGCAGGTTTGTACTCATGAAAATGTCATGACTTCTGTACTTGGCATTTACAGGCTTACATCATCACCCACATCTTATTTTGGAGTGCCAGCAGGAGGAGTGTTGGAACCTTTTTTTAAAAAAAAGATATCTTGGGAAAGAAGTCTCTTCACTGATGAAATGTATACCTTGTCACAATCTGATGACTCTGCAAGTATAAGGAATACAGAAATATGTGTTGTATTGAGACTTCCCAAAGGAGACCTCCCTGTTATTGTTTTTGTTATAATAACTGCTTTTCACATATTTGGGACATCTAAATGCTGATTCTGTAGAATAAATAAAATTCATCCTTATTCATAATAAGCATCATTGTATTAATAATGAGTCTTCTGAGAAAAAATGTCAACATCAGAGTTATCGTGTACCAGAAAGTAAATGTGAAGCTTATTTGATTTATGGAAATGTATTTATAGATGATGCAGATGTATCTGTTTTTAATCTTTGAGAGACCTATTAAAGTTTCTTAAAATTTCCTCCCGCACACAAAATTGGATTAAATTTGAATATTAAGAAATGGGAGACAGACAAGAAAAGGCAATGGGGGTTTATAGGAAGAATTTGATAGAACTATTAATCTTCTGGTAGGTTAATAGTTCTGCATCAAAACAAAATATTCCAGCTGATTGCTGGCCAATGGGAAAAAATGGGTATAGAGGAAGGGGTTAAGTTTTCCTTAGCAATGTTCTGGAGAGCAGTTGGAGAGTGGGGTTTTTTTTGGGGGGGGTGTTGTCTTTTATGCATATTAGTGAGCTTCAATTATTATTGCTGTGAATTTATATACTGGTGTTGTAATCACAAGAAGGATGTCTGAATGTGTTCTACATGATATATCTGTGCAATATTCATGTAACTGAGTTTTTGATTAATAAACATTTGCAGAATCTTCCTGTCTGAACTTATCTACTGTCAGGCACAAAATTTCAGGACATGAGATTTTATCACTAATGGTGGACAAAACAAGAACCTGGAGTGGGTTGCGTATTTTTTGAAGGTAGATAATAGGGCAATACAAAACAATTCTGACGATTCAGAGCAAGAAGAAATGTGTGTTAACAAAGCTATGTAGCTGTGCTTTTAGAACTAGTTCATACATTTCACTAAACCACAGTGTGGCTTGCTTCACTTTGACGAAGTGTGGTATGTGAACACAGCCATTATTATTTATATAGAACTAGTCCATGATTCTAGACTTATATTACGCATGAACTAAGTTCAATGAGTTGTTCAACAAACAATGGTTAAAACCACAGTTTGGTCTATTGTGTGATCTCTATAAGAGTTACTTTAACACGGATGAAGTGTGGAATCAAGAAACCTATTTCATCTATTGGTCACATCTAATATGCTGCTTGGTTCTTATTCTCTTGTTGCCTCGTTTATCGCTAGAAGGATAAATAATTGTTCTTATTTAATTTCACTTGCTCACACTAGTCACCTGTTGACATCAGCGGGTATGAATGACCAACTTTAAAAGTCATGATGTTTTCTACCTCAGATTTGCTTGATCATCTATGTTAAAGCAAGAAAGGGCAATATGTTGGGCCAGGATAATTTCTCTGTCTTGAAGACTTATATCTAGCTTGTGGGGCAACATGCATCCAAATTCTCCAATATGCAAAGGAATAAATGTGCGATATGGGATTTGTCCAGCTCTTTCTTTTAAACACACACTTATGCCACTACTGTGAGAAACAAATTGTGTACTGAGATAGGCCTCATCCTGAAGCAGAAAGCTGTCTTATATTCTTAATTTAATAAATCATGGTTCAGCTAACCATGAGCCAATGTGTCATGCAAACATTATCAAAGTATGGTGAAGCCTGGTGAATTTATTGAGTTTATTTATTATTTTCCTAGCAAGCAACTGAAAATGTGCTTGTCTGCATCTCTTGAAGTTCTATACTTTGCTGATAGTACCATTCAGGTCTCTTGGCTGGCAGGTTGGCCCTGATTAATACTTGGGGTTGGGGAGAATGCTTGGGAATTTTAAGACTGTTCACTGGAAAACTGAGAAAAGAAATCTGAAAGAAACCTTCCAATTTTGTAAAATTCCAAGAAACATGCATGGGTATAGAATCAGATACTATTAACATATTTTACAATGTCTCTATATGCAGATATATGTCTATAGACATCTGAAAAGTAAAAATTTTCAGGACAGTGTCTGGACTCTACAGAACCTACCTATCTGAAGAATGCCTGCAAGATGAAACTTTTCAAATGGTGCCTTCTTGTGATCAATGTAACAGATTTTAAAAATATATTTTTAAAGATTTTCACGTGCAGAATTATCTTTCAGGGAACAGTTTGTCGTTTCTGTCCTCTTTGTATTATATTCAGACTTTAAATGTGAGTTTTTAACTTGCATTTCAATAGTTTTTTTTTTACTATTAATGTATTTTGAAAAACTATATAGTTATCGTTGCTGCGTCCACAAATCAGGGTATCACATGAGGGCATGATTGAGAAGGTGTTTTATAGCAAGACACTACAGCTATATCTTGGAATATGCTTCAATATGTGGCACAGTAAGGATTCTTGGTAAAATGAATCCATACATAATTTATATTGACTTCAAGAAGTAAACCTGCATGAAAATATTTTTCAGTGGAACTACATTATTTCAAACAAATAATTTAATTTAACAAATTCAGTTAAATATGCCATCCAGATAGTTAGAGTGGCCGTAAGCCAATTAAATAAATGGGTGAGTAATCTAAATAAACACAGTACAAACTAGAGAGGCCATACAAATCTAATCTAATCAATAAATTAAAGAAGCAAGTAAGTAGCAACTCCAGAGAACTAGTTACTATCCAGGATGAAGCTGGACACATGGCAAAAGTAGTTCTAGCTTCTGGAATTGCTGCACATTTATCCATGGCATAAAGTTAATTGCTGGGATGGCCTTGAAAGCATTGGAATGCAAGCTGTGCAGTTTGATTTGCCAATTCCCTTCTTTTTAGCCTTTACTGGCTAGGTGGAATTTCATTTTTGGTTAGTAGGTTGATTTAAAAGACCTCTTAAGTTTGGAACACCTATGCCCAGAGAGAGGAAGTCTTGGCCAGATCTTATTTTTATCCTCCTCTTGTGCAGGAATAAAAATAAATTTGAAAGAGCAAATATACTGCCATGGATGTTGGCCCCTTTTCTAACTGTTCCTGGTTAACAATTAGAAAACTAAAGTTCTTTCTGGATGATGTGACATGCCAGAGCATGGCTAAAGAAAACTAACCTAACCTCAGCTGTAATTACAGTATGATTAAAGTGCTCTGACTTATCTGCAATTTGGGCCTTGCTACTTGCTAAATCAAATCACAAAGTGGCTTAACAGGTTATGTCACACCGAAATGATAAATATCTTCCACATTAGTCATATGATAAATTTGTAATTTATTCAAATATTTAAACTGCATCAAATCCTTTTTTGTGTTATTTTATGGTCTACTCTCTCTTAAAAATCATTGTTCTTCAACCAATTGGTATTGGGTTTCAGAAAAGCTTATTCTGCATCCTCCTGTCCAACAGTTCATATTTTAAACCTATTTTAAAATATAAACAAGATATTTCAAATATTTCCTTAATGCACAGCCTAAAATGAAGTTTTAATTAAAAATAGAACTGGTTTTATTAAAAACTATTTTAGTATTTAATAAATCATTCTTCAGCAGGCAAGAAGGACTATCATTCTGTTTTATCTCTAGTATCTGGTCATTTCTTAATATTATCCATAGCTTCTGAAACACAGCTAATATTGGGAACAGTCAAGTCAAAGGGATGATGAATCAAAGTGATGAGGGGAGAAACATGCAGCTGGAGACATCAGCCTCTCCTAGCAGAAACTACTTCCTAGCTCAGTGAACAAAGATGCCCTGGGCTTTTACTGTTCCTGCGGGGGAATATAGGATATATATATATAGGACACACTAATCTAGCATTCTTGCCAACATTCTCTGATTTCAAAGATTTTTCAGACAGTATGAGCACAATAGCAACCACTTTAGCCAACAATTTTACAATTCAAAGATGAATACACACACATCCTATTTTCAAGTATATCTTTCTAAATAGTAGGTGGACAATTGGGGGTCATCTGCAGCTCCAAATTGTCTTTTTGTGATTCTCAGAGCCTTCCTTGATCAAGATTGGTGAAAGCAGCCAGCACAGTTTCTTACTGTTTGGAAATGAAAAACAAATGGAAGCTGTAGTACTTACCATGAAGCAGACACATCAGAGCTTAAAAGACCAATCAAACAACAACAACCCCCCAAAATACTTCCCCAAATCTAACCCTGCCAACAGGTTTGCTGCCCACAACTAAAAATAATAAATGAGTTAAATTATCTAATAAAAAGTTGCTTATTCCTGTTGTTAATAGGAATTCCTGTTATTCCTCCTGTTAATAAACGAGAGAGAGAGAAAAGACATGATCTACCAAAAGATGACAAATAATATACTCTAGATACCTTTTAAGAAATAATGTCCACTGAGTTCAGTATTAGTAGCTCAAGAAAATGCACAAATGTGAACCTGGTCAGCTTGGGAAGTACCATATCCCTTCTAGTGTTTTCTAATATCTTCTAGAATTATCCAACCATTTGTTGCAATGCCACAGTGATGAAGAAAATGGCTGGGGGATGCCAAATTGTTTATAAGTCAGTTGTGGGGAGATGTTACTAATTAGCTGTATGTGAAATGTTTATCTTCACATGCTGCCAAGAATTTCTGAAAATGCTGATACATGAGAATGTTGCAACCAAATTGGGTTTTCAATTTACTTCTTTAAAAAAAATGCATTACAGAACATATATGCTTTAATATATTGCCCTTCAATCAACTGGTTGTCAGGGCAGTTCCCATCAAGATAAGATTTAAATCAATGCTTTCATTTATTTCTGAACTAGCTCACTCTACTGTGTTCTGAGAACATTGCTTTTGTGTTTGGAATCTCAGAAACATTTCCAGTATTTCACAATTGCTGTACTGTTGAGGTTAGTAAGCTGAAAGTTTCTGCTTTTATTCAAGGTGACTAGTCCATCAGAACAACTAAAAGATAAAGTACCAAGACTGTGTAAGAACTCAGAAATTTAGGGATATCCCAGCCTGTCTGGTCTTTTCTTGTAGTGCTAATTTATGTTCTCCTTTATGGGCATTTGGCTAGCTTTCAAAGCCAAGAAAAGTCTAGTTTAGTTAGCAGCTGGATGAGAATTATTAGTGAGTCCCAGACTTCTAAGTTAGGCTGAGAAATACAAAAACATCCTGAGAAAAAGCAATGCCAAGCTATTTTTGTTCTATTGTGAAACAGCTGCATAGGCTGCCTATAAAGTCACCATCTCAACTCCAAAAAAAACCCTTACATTTCTCTTTCCCTCCCAGATTAATTTCCTTTCTCATATAATTGTTTCTACTTTCTTTTACTTCAATTATCCTCAATCAAAATGTTAAATTAAATGTTAAATCAAAATTGCAAACAAAATAAAAATGAAATAAAAACAAAACAAGGTAAAATATTTCAATGGCGGTGGGCTGATCAGTGGATTAAAAAATCTGTCTAATTTTATAAGCTTTGTCACAAAACATAGGCACATTCCAGGATACTGTATCATATGGATCTGATAACTACATAAAAAAAGATCAGAATCAGTGTTTTACCAGATAAAGAGTAATAATGCAAGTTCTTATATCCTTATGAAGGGAACAATGTAGCAGGACATGAGCTGCTGTTTCAACAGTCTCTGGTCCATAGGGGTAAGGTCTCAGCTCCTAGGGAACTTTTTTTGTATCAGCCCTCCCAGCAGGAGAGCACTGAAGCATGCTAAAGTTAGTGCTCTTTATAATTTGGAAACAATTGGCTGATTTCCAAGGAAGAAATTGTGAATTTTTTTCTTTTTCCGGTGAACTGAAGATGGCTCTGCGAAAAGCAGAGACAACAACTACCATGACAGAATGAAGAGCTAGTGAATAGATGGAGTCTTTCTACTTCCTCTCTGGAAAAGGACTTCAGATCACTTGCAAGTGTTCCAGATTGCTGTTCCTCACAAGGAGACTGCAAGACAATGATTTCTGGTGGGTTTAGCGCTCTAGGAGAAAAAGGAATAGCTATCTTGATCAAATTGCAGCTGGCACCTTTAAACCTGGGTTTGCATACTTCTTTTTCTAACCACTTTTAGAAATTGCTTGTGACTGTTTTACAGCTATTATTGGATCAACAAGTTTGACAGCACTGGGCAAGTTTCTTTCTAAAGTCAACATCATAACCATCCTTTTGTTGTTTATTCCTTTATTTTTTAAAAATCTTTAAACTTGTATTTAAAATTACTTTAGCTAAGGGTTAAAATAAACTAAGTGGACTTAGGGAACAGATAAATTTGAAATAAGATTTTGGCACTATAAAGAATCTTCCTTATGGGAAAATTCTTCTATTTTAAATTCTTAAAAAAATATGAAATAAGACTTTCAAACTGAATAGTAGAAAGAACTAGAAGATATTAAAGATTACATTTAGAGAGGAATATTAAATTCAATTTAGAAATACAAACTAAAGAAAAATATTTTAATGTGGGAAATATTGAAGAATATTTTTTTATAATGGACCTCATAATTTGCATGGTGTCTTCTTCTATAGATAAACTGCAAAGATGTTATGGAAGAGGATAATATTACTTGTCATGGACTTAAAAATGACAACAAGAAAAGTGGCATGGAATGAAAAAGAAATCAGCTAATGCTTTAATAATTAAAAAAATAGAGATAATAAACTAAGAGTGTGGGACTTCCGGTTGAAGTTGCAGCAATACAGACACATTCCCGTGTTCCCTGTGCTGATTTCTTAATGTTTGTGGGCTCTGGAGGGAGCCTAAGCCACCCTGAAGGAGTCGCAGCTCTTTTGTCTAGTCAGGGTTTTTTTTCCTCTCAGCCATGGCAAGAAGAAGCAGCAGTCTAAAGATGGCCATTATAAAGTTGGGACAACTGAAGAACAACAGCTAAGACTAGTGCTGGAGAGAAGGTGAGCCATGGTGGAACTGGGGGAGGGAATTTTTCTTTTCTTTTAAATTGAACCTCAAGAAATAACTATTTGCCCAGAATTGAGTGTTAAGCGGCGCCTAAGCATTTTGGGACGTTTTGGGAAAAAAAAACTAATTAAAAATTAAAGTTGTAGGAGAATAAACAACAGATTATGAAATAAACAGACTTCTAAACTGGGAAGAAGTGCTACTGGGAAGGTATTTTTAAATATTGGAATTATCTATATAAAAAAATTACCCTGCTTTTGTATTTGTTGTACAATCCAAATGACAATGGACTTGTAAACTAGTAAACCGAAATTTAAACAGAGAGTGCCAACTGCTGACAAAAGAGGAAACTAGAAGTAAGTGATTTAAATAAAGTGACACTTGAATACTATATTAGAGGATTAAATTTGCAAAGAGGATATAAATGGTTTTTTGATAATCTCTGGGACTATTTGAATTGAACTGAGTGTCAACTTATGAAATATAAAGAATCGGGGCTAGTGTACTCCTTGAAAGGTAGTTTAAACACTAAATAAATAATTCTTGGACTGTTGGACAAAAATCAACTTTCTTAAAAATTAAATAAGATACTGAAGAAGGAGAAATGAGTAGAATTGTCCAGGAGATGGATTTACTTTATCAAAATATAAAAGACATATGGACAAAGGATTTAAGGATATTATGGAAAAAATGGAAAACACTTTACAAGGAATAATGACTACAGACCAAGACGCCAAGGAAAGGGAGGAGCCAAAAGAAGAAATAAAGAAGGAAGAAGACAAGGAGGAGATTATAACAAAATTAATAATGATTGATGGATTAAACTAGGTGGAAAACATATTAACAGTTGGAAGATATGTTTGAAATGGAGGCAGGGGCCTTGGTAAAAATTTGTAGAAAATAGGCAGTGGAAGAGGTAGAGGTGGGGGGAAACACTTAGATTGGACATCCAAGAAATAGAGATAGATGGAAACTTAAGAGAGGAATGGGGGAGGCAAGTAAAAAAAAAAGCATGAAGTATCGAAGCGGGCAAAAGACAATGGGTAATGTTTTCCTTTTCCCCCTTTCTTTATTGTTATTTTGACTCGCTTTTACTTCTACCCCTCTTTCTTTTAAAGTATAGCAATTAAAATATAAAGCAAGAGGTGATATGCCAGAGTTTAGGCAGCGTGACTAGTATTATGAGATAAACCCAGGAGCAAAACACAACACACAGAGCCTTTAGATAATTAACAATGGTTTTATCTACAGCTAAATATCAGATTTATATGTGGCAAACACCTTATCATACAGCTACTGACACAAGGAGAGCAATGAGATACACTACGAGAGAGAACATGAGGAGAATGGCTTCCCTTATAAAGGCAGCTTCCCTTATATAGGCAGCTTCTTACCTGGCTTCTTAAAGTGGCAGTAATTCTGCTGCCTCATTCCCATTGCATCAGCTTCCAGTTGCCTCCGCTTACAACCTCTCATCAGTTTACAGCTATTAAATCTACATACCCTGACATGATGGTTGAATGATTCCTTTCCTTGGTTGCTGTTTTGAATTGTCTTTCCCTTTCTCTCCCTCTCTATTCTTTTTCTTTTTTTCCTCTTTTTGTAAGCAGGTGACATGAATAGCAGTTAAACAGGAAAGAAAGAAAAAGCTTTTTAATATAAGCTAAATTAAAAGCTAGAATAAGTGATAGAAATAAAGAGAATATTAATGTATTACATTTTTATTTGATAAAATGAAAGTAATAATGAGAAATAGGTGGAATAACTGAATAATGATAGACTATAACCTAATACAGATGTGTATTGTTATGGGAATTTTATAAGTTGATTGAATGACTCTGATGCGATAATGTTTAATCTGAACAGTTTTGCTTGTATTGGAATGTATGGTGGCCAGATGCCACACTGTTCATGCATTGATTTAACATTTTTATAAAAAAATAAAAAACTTTAAAAAATAAAAATAAATAAAAATAAACTAAGAGTGTGACCTGGGTAATTTTCCTATAGTTGATTTAGAAAAGAGGTTTTCTAAAGTTTTAAAGAATTTTGTGAGTAATGACAAAGAAAATATTAAAATAAATCAAGTTCCAAGATGTTATTTGAAGGGACTAAAGATCAACATTATTAGAAGAAAAGGAAGGAATATGAAATTAGTGTATTTAATTAAGGTTAAAAATATGTTAATTCTGGTAACACTTAATGAACTTTTGCTAACTTCAGGAGTGAAACAACAAGGTTTTAACAACAAGATAAGAGATGACATATGAGAAGAAGAGATTGTTGCTTGTATTTTAAGAGAAAGTGATATGTTACTAAAATTGTATATATTTGTTTTGGTGAAGAATTTTTTTTAATCTTTTCTTTATTATATTTCTATTTTTTTCTATTTTTTATTTTCTGCAACTTCTATTTTTATTTTTGTTACCTTCTATTAGTTCTTATTGTTGTAAATTGTAATCTTTAATAAAATAATTTGTCAAAAAGGAATTTATATGCTGTAAATATCTCAATTGTTTGTGAAAATGGGCCTTAAAAATATGATGTCATGGTTGACTCACTATGCAGCTCAGTTCGCAACCAAACAACATAAGCAGTGGGGAGGGAAGGTATTGGAATGTAAGGGTGGTTTGAGGGGGAACTCTGGAATGCAAGTGTATCATCTGAAAGATGGGAGTTTGGGAGACAGACCCAAACCCCAAGGTCATTTCCTGGGAAATCTGAGGCAGACAAGCCATTTCCAAAATAAAGCAAATGGTACACAATGGACAATAACCCAGTGGGGAAAGGAAAAGTTTTTCTATGCTGTTTACGCATGAAAACTTCAGAACTGTATTTCTACTTCTGTACCCATGTAACTTCTCAGTAAAGCTATACTCATAAAGAAAAAATATCTTTTGCTGTTTAATGTAGTGTGACAGTTGACATTAAGCCAATGCTCACAGTAATAGCCTACCTGGATTCCACCAGGAGGTCAACTTCAAGATGTTGGCTATGGCCAAAGACATGGAAGAAAGAAGTAGGGAGAGATCCTGGCTTAGGAAAAGCCAGTGCTGCCTTAGGCTGAAGCTAGAGCGCAGGCCGCTGACATGTGCCCAAAACCAACACCCAAGAAGTCCAAGCAATCACCCGTAGCTATGAAGGAGTGAGTGAGAGATGCTCTGTACCAGGGACTGAAGACCCACTGGGCAACAAACATGGGCAAGGCAGCAGAGGCCTCAGACCCCTTCTTCCTGTCAGAGTCAACATGGTCTGAGGTAGCAGATGGAGAGCAAAGCGGCTAGCTGAAGGGGATGACCCTGCCAAGTGGAAGATCCTGATCACCATCCACAGTCCGTCCATGGAGCAGCTGAGAGAGAAGTTTGGAGGGATGGAGATTTATGCTGCAGCAACACCTGGAGCCATGGCTGCTGGTGCCAGCCCAGGAGTAATGGAAACCCCAGTGGCCCTAGTGATTCCTTCTCCTCCTATCTTTCAGCTGGCCATATCAGCAGCTGTACATGTGGTCAGAGCCTCAAGCAAGCAAAAGGGGCCTTCGCCATACCTCCTCCATTGCAGCCAGCAGTGCTGATAGTGTCGGCTGTGTTCAAAGCCAAAAAAGAAAACATGAGCAGGGCAGCAAGTCATAGAGTTCTGCCCTCCATCCAGTGAAGGGGAGGAAACTTCAGCCCCTGTCAAGATGAGACCAGTCTTCTACGAGAGCAACAATGAAGGAGAAGATGATTCAATAGTAAATGGCACCATCATCCTCAAAATTACTAGAGTGGAGATTTTGGTGTCCTCCTCAGGAGTAAAGATGGTCCTTACAGTTTGCTTAAATTGGTCAATCCCCAAGTGGTAGAGAAGTTAAGAATGGGATTAAGAAAACTAAGGAAGCCCATAGTACTTTGGACCCACACAAAGACTATTTGATTTATTGTGGCCCTGGAGATGACAGGGGCCATGGTACTGGATCTAGTGTGGTGGAAAAAATAGAGCCCATCTGTCAATTGGGATAGAGACAAGTGGCGGATGCAAAGGAAAGTATCCAATCTGCAAGAGTTGGGAAAGTGCCAAGAAGCTGCCACACGTTTGCAGCTAAGAAAGTGAAAATTGAATCTGCCAATAAACTAGAGGGAAGTGGTAAGCTTAGAACCACTGATCCCCTAGGAATATTACAACCTGGCCAAGGTCTTTGGTGAGAAGGAATCCAACACACTTCTACCCCACCACCCCAGAGATCGAGATTCTGCCTGGGATTAGCCTGCCAAAGCCAAAACTACATTTGATAAGACCTAGGGAAATGGAGGAACTCTGCACATTTATAGACAAAAAGTTATCCAGGGGCTTCATTCAACAGGGCTAAGTCAAGGATGGCAGCCCCTGTGCTTTTTAAAGAAAAAAAAGATGGGTCCCTTAGGCTGTATACAGTTTAGCATATGCGTGGAGAATACGTACTCCCTCCCTTTAATGAAGGACGTGTTGGCCCCTCTTGAAAAGGGGAAGATTTTCACGAAGTTGGAGAGGCATACTACCAAGTGAGAATTAAGAAGGGGGATGAATAGAAAAATATGTTCAACTGCCCTCTGGGTTGCTACCATTTCCAGGTGATGTTGTTTGGGCTAAAGGGGGCCCACATGCTGTTCATGCAGCTGATAAATGAAGTCCTGCATGAGGATTTGTACAAGGAGTGTATCTGAGTGATATACTGATCTATAGAAAAACTAAGGAAGAGCATGAGAAATTGCTCAGAGCAGTGGTCAAGAAACTGCAGAGGGCTCAGTTTTTCATGAAATTGACCAAATGTGATTTCCACAAGGCCAGCTTAGACTATTTAGTGTACTAGATTTTGAAAGATGTCATAGAAATGGATTCCGGAAAGGAGGCAACCCAGAGTTTCCTCAGCTTCGCAAACATCTATCGTCAATTCATCCCATTTCCTCAAATTGTCCTGCTGATCAAAAGGGGAAGCTGGTCACTTGAATGCCAAGCCACATTTGAAAAGCTAAAATATCTTTTTGCTATTGATCTGGTTCTAAAAGACCTTGACCTAGATGAGCTCTTTGTAATACAAGCAGACACCATTATGTAGCCATGGGTGTGGTGCTGCTCAAAAAAAATGCAAAAAGGATAATTGCAACCAAACTTCTCCACATCCCTCAAGCTTGCTGAGACTGAGAAACGATGGACTATCTGGGAGAAGGAAGCCTACATGGTTCATTGGACTCTCCTAACCTGGAGGCAGTTCCTAGAAAGCAGTAAAATCCCTTTTGAGATGTGGACTGTCCACAAAAACCTGGAAGCATTGAAGGCTCCCCGAAAACTATATCCTAAACAGGTCTGGTGGGCCCAGTAATTCAACTGCTTTAACTTCACTCTCTGCTACCTACTAGGAGGGTGAAATTTATTGGCAGACTCTCCTTCCTGAATGCCACAGTACATCAGTGCTTGAGAAGAGGTCATCAATTTCATCATCCCCTCCAAGCAAATAGTAGCATCAGCCCTCATGAGACAACAGGAAGCGTCTTCAACATTGACCAAGGACCAAATGCATAACACAACCACCAAAGGAGGCTCTGGTAGAGAATGAGTGTTTTCAACAACAAAAGAGTGAACTCTCATTAAGGGACAGACTAGCATGGATGGGGAGCAAACTATACATCCAGTGAGCCAGAGGACTTTAGTATTGCAGCAGAGCCATGACACAAAGGAGGCAGGGCATTTTGGGATTTTTTTTTTATTAAAAGGTTTTACAAAATATTTTCCCCCACCCAAATCCACCTCCTCCCCCTCCCTTCCCCTCCCCCCCAGACTTTCCAGAACCGAATACAGGATATAAAATTAACAACCATAAATTAAAATACAACATAAGTCATAATCCATAGTCACTCCTTTCTCTAAAACCTTAACTCCCCTTCCAGAAACAAGAAAGTACATTCTTCTTCCGGTCCATTATATTTCAGTCCATTCCACTCCTAAAGTCTTCAGAATCTCCCGATTAAACTGATATTTCCAGTTCTTCGATAAAATACATAGTTTTTAATATCCAATCTCCATTGATCAACGCCCAAACAATGTTCCATCTTCCAATATTCATCAGAAGTTCTTCTATAATATATTTCTTCCTTAAACAGTCTCTCAAAAATAATTCAAATTTCCAACTTAAATTCTTAAATTTTACTGTCCAATCTCCAAAAATAAACAATATTCTATCTTCTCATATCTTTGGTATCATTTACATACATCAAATAGCATTACTAATATTAATATTAAACCTATATTGTATCCACAATATGTCAATTGTAATAATTAGAATCTTCAATTTAGCTTACATATATCAAATAACATTATTGAAATTACACCTATAACTTATATCCAAAATATATCAATTATAACAATTAAGTTCTGTTTAACCAAATAACAACACTACATCCATAAACAATCTCTCAAATATAATATTTAATCCAAATTCATAAATTTTACTGTCTATCCTCCAAAATTAAACAATATTCCATCTTCCCATTTCTTTATACCACACATATATCAAATAATACCCCTAAAATTACACATTTATATCCAAAATAAATTATTTGTAAAGATTAACCATAATCAAATTCATTAGAATTAAACGTTCTCCCTCCCCTTATCTTCTATCTTACACATTTTCCACCATTTGCTCACCAATCAACTTAACATCTAGCAATAAAGGATTTCCAATCTTTAATACATTGGTATAGCTTTAAAAACTGTATTAAGAAAATACTTTCTTCCTTTATAATTCACTGTTAAGCCAGCTGGAACCTCCCATCTAAAATATATCTGATGTTTCTTAAGCTCATCCACTAAAAAAGCAAATTCTTTTCTCTTTCTTAACATTTTAGGAGGAATTTCCTTCGTCATTATTATATTTTGTCCTAATATTTGAAATTTATTTTTATAAAATGCTTGTAAAATTCCATACCTAATCTTCTTAGTTGTAAAATAAATAACCACATCTCTCGGTAAATGCTTCTGCCTTGCCAACCAAGAATTAACACGATAGATTTTTTTTCAATATTAACTTCAAAATCTTCTGGTTCCACTCCATCTATCTCAGCAAAGGCCTGATTAAAAATCTCCTTTAAATTTTCCTGCCTACATTCCTTTAATCCCCTCACCCTTATTGCATATTCCATTAATCTGTATTGTAATATAACCCTTTCTTCATCTGCCCTATCCACCTTAACCTGGATATCATCTATTTTATTTTCTAAATTCAAATTAATTTGATTTGTTTGAACTTTCTCTATTTTCCTTTGCAAATCTAAATTAATTTGGTTAAGTTCTTCCAGTCTTTCCTCCATCTGAATACTAGATATCAATAATGGCATAATTGAATCCTTTACCTTTTTCATAGCCCCCCTCTGCTCTTCCACCATATCTTTAAAATCCAATATTTCTTTTTCCATTAATTTTTGATCTATTTCTAAAAAATGAGCCTCCAAAAGTTCCTGTAAAAAATTCCTTAAACCTTCCTTGATATCTTCTTTTAATTTCCGTATCTGAGCTGAAGAAATTTCCAAGATTTTAGTAGTAGTTAATTCTGTTTTCTTAAGAGCCATTTTTAAACTGTATAATCTACCCAAAAGAAAAAAAAATTCAGTAAACTTTTCTTCTTAAACACTGTAATAGAAAAAAAAAGATTAAAAAAATCATAAACAATTCTTATTCATTCCACTTAAAAAGTATCTTGTTATATTCTTCTTATAGGTTCCATGCCAGCAATTGTAATAAGCATTTCCTTAACTTTTACTTCCAATACCAAAGCACCATTTGCTTTCAATACACAAAACACCATTTCTTTTCTTCATCTCCAATCTTGACTACAAATATATCCTCTGATAGGGAGTTAAAATCTTCTTACAAACAAATGCCAACGCTCCTGTTTCTGCTGTGTCCACATTAGCAATCCATCACAAATCCATTTCAGTCATAGAGATGGGCGCTGCATTTTGTTCCACCATTAGGCAGAAGCATTCCAGATTCCGGAGCTTTTCTCGGGCTATAGAAGGAGTGTTCCCATCAAGCCTCCAGAAATTTTCGGGCTCTACTTCAGCCCGAATGCTCACCTCTCCCTCTTCCGGTGGCTCCGTTTCATTGATGGCGGTCTATTTTAGACCGCTAGCTCCGTGATTCTATAGAGCCACTCAGCTTCTATAGAGCGCTAATCAGCTGTCTGGCGGCTTGAAAATCTCTCCCTCGGTATTTTGGAATTTTGAAGACCATTCATCTTGTAAAGAGACTGTTTTGGTGGCTGTGAATGAAGAAAGACATAAAATCTTATGTAGCCAGCTGCCCTGGGTGCACAGCAGCAAAAACTTTGTGGCATGCCCTAAAACCCCCTTCACTCAGGCCCTGCTTAGCTCTTCATACAGAATGTGTGCTGGCTGAATGGGGTTCTAAACAGCATAATCTCAGATTGGGGGTATGTAGTTCACCTCAAAATTTTGGTGAAAGTTCCTGAAGTTGTTAGAGTACTCCCAGGGTCTTAACTTCCCACGTCATCCTTGGACAAATGGGCTTGTGAACATACAAATGTAGTCTTGGAACAGTACTTCAATGCTGTACAAACAATTGGACTGAGCTCTTGCTCTTTGCTGAGGTGGCCTACAATAACTCTATGCACAGTAGGTCCGGATTTACCATCTTTTGAATGGCCACAGGTGCAGATTTTGTGCCCAGACCAGAGCTTCTTCAAGAGCCTCCTTTATTGACTTCATTGTCTGAGTAGATGAGTACTCTGAAAGCTATCTGGTCCATAGTGTGGAAAGCATTAGAAATAGCTCGGGAAATGCAAAAGAGATGGGCTGACAAGAAGAGAGCACCTCAGAGGGAGTTTAGAATAGGGAAATAAATGCTTTGCAAGAGCAATGTTAACTAAAAAAAAATAGTTTGCTGTTCGGTGCACTATTTGTACAACATTTCAGGCTGGAAAAGAAGGAAACATAGATTACGTAAGGGATCTAACTTGGTTGCTGAGAAAATGGAAGCTGGAATACAGAGGGAAAACCAGATCTGTCACAGGACATTTTTTAATATTATGTAACCATATAAATGCTGCTTTTCCCCTGTGGCTGGATGACAGGAAGAAGCATACAGCTTCTCAGTGGCAAAAAGTGTTTTTCTATAACTAAGAGAATCTTGCTTCTGGCCAATGGAAATTTCAGAGGCTTTTAAAGAAAAAAGAGATACCAATATAATTAGGAGCATAACAGAGAAACACTGATGGGTATATTATTCAGACTGGGTGTGAAAAAAGGCTAAAGCATAGCATGGCAAAATATCATTGCCCTCTGGCAGCCATTTCAACAGCACATCCAAGTTCAAGGTAGCCTCATTCCAGGGCATTTGGGGACAAGTATTAAGATGAAGGCTGGAAAGGCCAGCAGGAAAAAAACTGAAGAGCGGACTGGTCCATTGTGGCATCAAGGGTCAGATGTCAGCCGCTGCCCCTATTCAGAGGAAGTGGGAGAAAGAGCAAAATAAATATTGCTACTACTATGAATATGGTTTGCATCTCATTCTTGGCATATACAGTAAGTGAAACTTTATCTTAAGAGGCCTTTCTAATGTTTCCAAGAAGCAGAAACTCTCAGCACCTTAAATCATTGCATTTGGGGCTTCTACTTCCAGGACTGGCTTAGAGAAGCCAGACAAAAATAATGGCTGCCTTTTGTTATAGTGGTCCCCCAATCCCTGAAATAAAGTAGTGGTCTTAGGGTGGGAGTTAACAGCACCAACTAAACTGAGGGGGGTTGCTGATGAGGCTTTTATTGCATAATTGTATAGAAGTCCTGGGATAATTATCCATTTGATAATTATATACAATGGACAAGAACCCTGTTTTGGTACTGGCTATGCTCTGTAATACAAGGACACAGTGGCTCCGTAGCTAAGACTCTGAGCTTGTCGATCAAAAAGTCGACAGTTTGGCGGTTCGAATCCCTAGTGCTGCGTAACGGGGTGAGCTCCCATTACTTGTCCCAGCTTCTGCCAACTAAGCAGTGTGAAAGCACATAAAAAATGCAAGTATTTATTTGGATCAAAGACTGAATGGAATTATGGAATAAAAAAAATTAACATTGGAGGGGTATGATTTACAGATAGGGTGGCATGCCTTTTTATGAGATGGAAAAAACAGACAACACAGCTACTTTCAGAGACACTATTACAAACATGGCAAGGGATAAAAAAATTCCAGAATGGTTATCAACATGGAGGCACTAATTTATCTGAATGTATTGGATATTGATAAAATTAAAAGATACAAAGATTTACTAAACAGTCAAGGAGAATTGAAAACAAAACAAGAATTAAAAGAACAGGGTACAGACATTGATTGGTGGCCATACATGCAGATACAGTTCAGATATAGAACATATTTAACACAATATGGATATCAAAAAGAGACACAGGAATTAGATAAATTCTTCAAGGCACAGAGGACAAATTGATTAAAAAAATTATTTATTAAGATACAAAATGGAGGATGAGGTAGTAAAAGAAAATATGATAATATGGGATAAAATTTTTGGATATAGCATTGAATTAGAAAATGGAAGAAATTATGGAACAAAAATTACAAATTGACAATGTCTGTAACCTATAAAGAAAATATGTACAAAATGTTCTATAGGTGCATCTTCCACTGGCAAGGCTGGCCAAAATGTTCCCCATCAACATGCTGGAAATGTAAACAACATCAGGGAAATTACTACCAGATGTGGTGGACATGCCTCAAAGCAAAACAATATTGGAGTAAAATTAGAATACAATTAGAAGAGATAAACAGACAGCCAGAAATATTTTTATTAGGAATACTCCCAGAGACTTACGAAAAAAAAATACAATATTTAATTATACATATTATAACAGCAGCAGGAATAATATATGCACAAAACTGGAAAAATAATATACCAACAGAAGACAATCTGATAAGAAAAGTTTTGGAGTATCCAGACATGGACAAACTTACAAAGGAAATACAAGAAAAGGAGTAAACAGAATATTATATAGTGTGGGAGAAATGGTATGAATAATTAGAGGAAAGGGATAAAAGGCAAGGAAAGAGTAAATGAGGATGCAGTAACGAACAAGAGGAAACAAAACAAATGCTTATCGTAGAAACGAAATTGTGTACACTGTTATCTATATGTATATATGTAAATAAATCAATATTAGAATTGTATGCATAAAGGATAAATTGAAATAAGGAAAAAAATGGATATGTAAGAAATGTTTACCGATGTGAAAAGAAAAAAATTGTAAGAATTTTTTTTTTGTTTTCAAAAAAAACACACCTCTTTAATAAAAATTATTTATAATAAATAAATAAAAGTAAAAAATAGGGACCACTTTGGTGGGAAGGTAACAGCATTCTCTGCACCTTTGGCATTTAGTCATGCTGGCCACATGACCACGGAGATGTCTTCAGACAGCGCTGGTTCTTCAGCTTTGAAACGGAGATGAGCACTGCCCCCTAGAGTCAGGAACGACTAGCACATATGTGTGAGGGGAACCTTTACCTTTATGTTCTGAAATATGGAAGGAAATACCAAGCAACGCTTGCCTTTGAATGTAGTTTCCTCACTCATGAAGCTTAAACTTAAGTAACCTTTCATGTATACTATTTAACATGATTAATCTAGAGTTCACTGGTAATTGCTTATAATCTATTTCTGTTATCAAAATGTTCAAAGTTTCTTATATCTCTCATTGTTAAATATCTCATTCCATTTTCAGCTAAGCAATTCTTATCTATACTAAGCCTTAAAAGCAACTCAAGGGTTACAAAATACTTCAGGAAGACAAGCAAAACTGAGAAGAACTGTTTGCAATAGCAGAGTTTGGTCTTGGCTCACTCATCAATCCTTTCTGTAGATGGTTGGAAGTTGTAGAACACAATGTTTCCAAACAAGGGAACATGATATTCTGTACATACCATATCTTTGGCTTTGGGCCACAGGTTCTAAAGTAACTTATGTTTGTTTCATATATGTATGGATTGCAATTAAGAAATGGACTTTATCCATCTTTAGGGAATCTGAACCTTGTACAATGAAATCAAAGCAAAATATGACACGACTCCTTGGGAGGGTGGAAAGATGATTACTCTGCAAGAAAGCAATAATTAATCTGTTTGTAGAGCAGAAGCATATGGTTATTTATGATTATTTGGATAAGAAGTATGATTAGGATATCATAATTAAATTAGATAGTAATGACTATCTATCCTGAAATAACACAAGTTCAACGTCACTTTACTTATCAGTCTTCAGGCCTAGTAGATAATGTCATTCCTTTAAGATGAAATAATGACCCATGACACATCTCGTGAGCTTATTAACACTGGAACATCCTGAAATAACACAAGACTTTTCATATCAGCTTGCTGCATGTCTGCAAAGTTAAGAAAGGTGGGCATCATATACATACAGCATGAGTAACACATATCTTCATTATCTTCAAATGCTTTGGTCATATCTCTTGTTTGACTTTGTCCCTACCTGTCTTCTGGGCTCCATATTGGCAGAAGAAGCCTAGAAGACCAACGAAGAATATAAGAAAAATATATAAATAATAAAACAAAAGTTAAACAGGAGGAAGAAATATAAAGTATGTTTGCTGCTTTCAATTATTTATAAAAATAATAAAGATGGGATTTTAAAAATGTACAACAAAAAGAGGGGGTTTCATTTTTCTTGTGCTATTGTCTTAAGCATCTTTCTGGTTGGAAGCAACCTATCCCACTTTTCCCTCTCCAGGCAGACCTTCCTATCTACCCTGCTCATCAGCCAGCTTTCAGATCTACTTCCTGCCCTGCAAGGGAAAGCAGAAAGAACATAGCGGAAGATGGGATAGCAATGAAAACCCCAACGAGATTCCCCAGTACTGGCTCTTCGATTTAACTTCAAGTGCCATCTGGGTGTACAATTCAGATATGATCAGACACATTAGAACAAATAAGATTCAGAGAAAGGCAATAAAGAGGAACCAGGACTGAAAGCTAAATATTACTGGAAAGCACTCAGGAAAGATATGATAGGAATATTACCGCATTTTTCAAATACCAGAAGAGTAGTTATATAGGCCAGTGATGTATTTTCTCTATCCCTGGATGGTTTTTTAAAAGAAAAGAAGGCAAATTCCTATTAAATCCTATGAAAAATATCCTAATAATAAAAGCACTGGAATAAGTTATTTAACAAGGCAGTGAACTCCCCTTCAGTGTAAGTTAGGTATAGTATCCCTGTGAGGGTTAAGGTTAGGGTTAGGGTTAGGATTTGGACTGATGGCTTCAAGGACACCTTCAAAGATTCAACATGGCTAGCAAGAATGGTGAAATAGATGGAAATGTTGATGTTCTCTCTATATATCTGCAGGTATTATTTCAAACTGTTACACTGTACAATTTGTGTGGCATTCTTACACACAGTTCTTTTGCATAACCAGGCATTATGGTAGTTAAGATCATTTCTGTTGTTGTTGTTAGTTGCGAAGTCGTGTCCGACCCATTGCGACCCCATGGACAACGTTCCTCCAGGCCTTTCTGTCCTCTACCCTCCTCTGGAGTCCATTTAAACTCATGCCTACAGCTTCAATGACTCCATCCAGCCACCTCGTTCTCTGTCGTCCCTTTCTTCTTTTGCCCTCAATCTTTCCCAGCATTAGGCTCTTCTCCAGTGAGTCCTTCCTTCTCATTAGGTGGCCAAAGTATTTGAGTTTCATCTTCAGGATCTGGCCTTCTAAAGAGCAGTCAGGGTTGATCTCCTCTAGGACTGACTTGTTTGTTCGCCTTGCAGTCCAAGGGACTCGCAGGAGTCTTCTCCAGCACCAGAGTTCAAAGGCCTCAATTCTTTGGTGCTCAGACTTTCTTATGGTCCAGCCTTCACAGCCATACATTGCAACTGGGAAAACCAGAGCCTTGACTATTCCTTAACTGT
This sequence comes from Ahaetulla prasina, assembly GCF_028640845.1. Classification (NCBI taxonomy): domain Eukaryota; kingdom Metazoa; phylum Chordata; class Lepidosauria; order Squamata; family Colubridae; genus Ahaetulla; species Ahaetulla prasina. The sequence continues at coordinate 53,209,313 of NC_080542.1, read as the reverse complement.
GCTGATTATCTCTAAAATAGTTTAAGGAAAAAATTATCCTAATGGAGGTGGCAGTGGGTTGAACCAGGATGCATGCTACCACACACCACTGATGGGTTTCTACTGATTCGCCCCGGATCAGGCAAACCAGTAGCAGTGGTGGCAGGAGGCTCCGCCCACCTGCCCGGATGCTTCTGTGCATGCGCAGAAGCGTCTGTGTATGTGCAGAAGCGTCGCGCACGTGAGTGCGTGCACACCCATGAGCAAACTGGTAGCAACCGGTTTTGAAACCCACCCGTGCCACACACAGGTGTTTATTGAATTTTCCTATTGCTTTCATCAAAGTGATCAAAAGCACCATTAACCCATGCTGCAAGCTCCACCCCATTTGGTTGTGTGTGCATGTGCATGCGCACATGTGACTTTACTATCTAGATGCCATTACTTCCTATTTACCTACTGGTTTCCTCAAAAATTAGACCTACCCCAAAATAAGACCTAGCCTGATTTTTAAGCGTGTGGCTAATATAAGACCTACTCACCCAAAATAAGCCCTAGTGAAGGGGGGTGGGGGGCAGCACAGAAGGCAGCATGTGCATGGGCTGATGGGCTCTGGAAGCAGCTGTAGCCCGTGCAGTGCAGTTGAGCCCTGTCCGAGCAGCAGACAAAGGCAGAGGTGTTGGGGGGAGGCAGGCTATCTGAACGTGCTATGTGGGCTGCAGGGAAGCCGAGATCAGTGGGCCAGAATGGGCAGACAACCATGGGAGGCTCATCTTACATCTCTCAACTTGCCTGTGGCCCGTGCAGCACGTTGGTATCACCTGGCTTCCACCCCATGCCTCTGCCTCCATTTGCTGCCGGTGCTGCCATGTGAAAATGAGCCTTCTGCAGCCGGCTGTCTTGTTCGGCCCACCGACTCTTGGTTTTCTTGCAGCCCGCGTGTATCCGCTTCCCCCCAGTGCCTCTGCTTCCATCTGCTGCTTGGACAGTGAATCAACCCATCTCCATGGTGCAGGCTGCGAAGCCTCAGAGTGCAACAATCAAGGGATTGGTGGTATGCAGCTGATGCTAGATACCATCAATCACCATGTGCTTGCCGCCTTTTGTGCACACGCTGGAGGGGTGGGGATGCCCAGCCGGGCTGGTCACCCTGAAATCATGTTTCCCCAAAAATAAGCCCTAGAGCTTATTTTGGAGCCCAAGAAAGGAGTAGCCTGTCTCTTTTCTCCCACTCCAGGCAGATCTTGCCATGAGCCAGATTGAGTGTCTGAGACAGCCATTCTCTTTTAACTATAGTGTGGGGAGTCAAAAAAACCTCTGTCAATTATCTACTAAGATGTACTGGATAAGCATGATAGATTTTAGTCCATAACCTTCAGTGAAGAACCATTAATCTTGCAATGGATTGGTTAAGGCTGAGAAATATATAATGCATACAACTTTGAAAAGTTATATAAATTATAATTAATATAATTACATTAGTAAGACCCAGTTTGGTGTACTGGTTATTTTTTATTTTTTTAAAGTGTTGGCCTACAAGCTATTGGAGATTATGAGTTCTAGCTTTGGAGATTATGAGTTCTAGCTTTAGGCATGAAAAAACTCATGGGTGGCTTTGGGCCAGTCATTGTCACTCAGCGAACCCACTTTACAGGACTGTTATGGGAAAGGAGTGTGGTCTGTTTGCTGTTTTAAGTTGCATATGGAAAAAAAAGAATGGGGGATACATAACACACATACGCACATACATTCATATAGAACTGAATCACTGAAATATACATTTATGTAGACACAACGACCAGCTCTAAAATAAATGTTCCTTTTTGTACTGCAAGTATCTGCAAAAGTCATAAAATAAGTCATGTGTCAGGCAAGTATAATAATGATGGTGCTTTGAGACTCTGTTTTTCAAAAGTTCCTACAACAGAGATTAGGGAGTTTTTTTGTTTTTTGTTTTATTTCATTTTGTCACAACAGTATACACAAACATTGACATAAAACAACAACACATCATAAAAGAAAAATATATATATAAGCAAAAGTATGCAATAACTATGTTAATTTGATATAATGAAAGGGAACAATAGGACAGGAACGGTTGGCACATTTGTGCTCTTATGCACGCCCCTTATAGTCCTCTTAGGAATGGGGTGAGGTCAATAGTAGACAGTTTTTGGTTGAAGATTTTGGGATTTTGAGTAGAGACTATGGAGTCAGGTAATGAATTCCAAGCGTTAACAACTCTGTTACAGAAATCATATTTTCTGCAATCAAGTTTGAAGCGGTTTACATTAAGTTTGAATCTATTGTTTGCTCTTGTATTATTGCGATTGAAGTTGAAGAAGTCTTTTACAGGAAGGATATTGCAATAGATGATTCTGTGTGTTAAACACAGGTCATGTCGGAGTCGGCGGAGTTCTAAGTTTTCTAATCCCAGGATTTCAAGTCTGGTGGCATAAGGTATTTTGTTGTTTATGGAGGAGTGAAGAACTCTTCTAGTAAAATATTTCTGGACTTGTTCAATTGTATTAATATCAGAGATGTGGTATGGGCTCCAGATGGATGAGCTGTATTCAAGAATAGGTCTGGCAAATATTTTGTATGCTCTGGTTAGCAGTGTAGAGTTTTTGGAAAAGAAGCTGCGTAAAATTAGGTTTACAACTCTTAGAGCCTTTTTTGCTATGTAGTTGCAGTGGGCTTTGGAATTTAGGTCATTTGATATGAAAACTCCAAGGTCTTTGACAGGGTGGAGGTCATCAGTAAGGTAATGTCCATCAAGCTTGTACTTGTTGTTTGGGTTCTTTTTTCCAATATGTAAGACTGAGTATTTGCTGGTTGAGATTTGGAGTTACCAAGTTTTGGACCAATCAAATACAAAGTCAAGGTCTTCTTGAATGGTAGATGTATTGTCTGTGGTGTTAAATAATTTGACATCGTCAGCAAAGAGAACACAATAACTTGAGATATGGTCACAGAGATCATTTATGTATAGTATGAAGAGCGTTGTTCCAAGAACACTACCTTGGTAACACCACTTTTGACAGGAACAGGATTTGATAGAGCGTTGCCAATTTTGACCACTTGTTGTCTGTTTGACAGGAACGCTGTTATCCAATTGTGGAGGGATCCGGAGATGCCGTAGAATTTTAGTTTTAGGAGAAGTTTGTCATGTACTACTGAGTCAAAAGCTTTGCAGAAGTCTATGTAGATTGCATCTATTGCTTTTCCAGGAATCAACTACTGAATCAAGTGAAGAAGAACCCTACCTTTGGATAGGAGCCAGTAAAGGGGCAGGTGTTATCTAGAAGAAAGTAAAGCATAGCTTTCAAAAAGCACACAAGACATTTGGTCCAGCATTAGCTGGAACAGATTATTTCCAACTGAGCAGGAAAACACAGATGGAGGTCTCATTTGTGGTGTGCTAGTGGTGAACAGAAGACAGCATTGTTGAGGAGAGGAAATTATTATGAATCCATTTTTTTTGCCCTTTTAACATTGTTTTTTATTTATTTATTTATTTGTCACAACATTATATATAAGCATAATCATGGAATAACTATCTGATATATAAACATATATATAAAATCATAAGTATGTAATAACTATATGAAATTGGATATAATCAAAGGGAACATTAGGACAGGAAGGGTAGGCACGTTGGTGCTCTTATGCACGCCCTTTATAGACCTCTTAGGAACGGGGTGAGGTCAATAGTAGACAGTTTTTGGTTAAAGCTTTGGGGATTTTGGGAAGAGACCACAGAGTCTGGTAGTGCATTCCAGGCATTAACAACTCTGTTACTGAAGTCATATTTTCTGCAATCAAGATTGGAGCAGTTCACATTAAGCTTAAATCTATTGTGTGCTCGTGTATTGTTGTGATTGAAGCTGAAGTAGTCTTCAACAGGAAGGCTGTTGTAACAGATGATAACAGATAAGCTCAGGTCGTGTTGAAGGCGGCGGAGTTCTAAATTTTCTAAACCCAGGATTTCAAGTCTGGTGGCATAAGGTATTTTGTTGTAATCAGAGGAGTGGAGAACTCTTCTTGTAAAATATTTCTGGACACGCTCAATTGTATTAATGTCCAAAATGAGGTATGGGTTCCAGACAGGCGAGCTGTATTCAAGAATTGGTCCATTGGCAAGGAAGAGAGACAAGTTAAGTATCTCAACCTCATAGCTGAAAAAAATCTTCCTTTATCTGTACCTGCTCTTCCCTTCACATCAAGCGCCTGCCTTGATAAGGCAGCAGGTGCAATTATTACACTCTGTTCCTTGATGAGGAAATTCTCTTCCGCAATGAGGAAAGTCTCTTCCGCATTCCCAGGACCTTGGTTCTTTTTCCCAAATTCCACCTGTCTTAATCTTAGCATTTTGGCAGGAGGAAAACGGTCTCAGAACCTCTTTAGATTCAATCAAGTTGCAAGGAGTATAAATGCGGATTCCTGATGATTTTCCTGTTTTCTCTGCTGTTAGCTTAAAGTTTAGAGTCACTGCTCAATATAGGAATATTACTGGATGGCACCTTAATCCTTTCTCTTATTTTAGAAAGCTGAGATCATAAATACACCTGCTGGTCCATTCCTAACTGGACTTACAAGGTGGTTGTTTGAGGTGTTGGTCTTGGGTATCTGAAGTTCCAGAAGGGGCAGGAAAAGACTGCAGTGTATTTATGTATAGATTAAAACCGTTCAGTGAAATGTTTCAATTCCCCACCATCACATCCCCCGTCCCCCAGCCAAAAGGAATTCGGAGGTTAGGCTGAGAAAATGCTTGGGCTGCAGAGTCTGCAGGTCTGGATGACAAGTCAGCAATTCTTGTGCCTTAAGTTAATTATCTGTTTTGATCAGCCTTGTTTGTTTTTCACAGGCAGGGAGGAGGAGCTGTATTCTATGGTGATTTTCTCCCTGAAGTCCTTTCTCTCTCTCTCAACTTTCAGTTCGGAAATAGGTCTTCATTTCATGAAAAGAGGTCTATTCTGTACGTCTAATTTTGCTATTTATCATTTTCCACTCCTGAACTAGTTAGCAAAGACTTGAGGGTGTTATTGGAATAATTGCTTCCTCCCTATCCCCGCCTTGTTCAGTGGGACTTCAACCTACTTGCTGAAGCTGCTACATCAGAAGTCGTTTCAGCATACGACTGGCACAAGGGCTGACTTCATTCAGCAGGAAATATGTAATCAGACTGATCTGCAATTCTAATATCGCTTCTTGGAGAGACAAGGATTTGAAGATAATTCTTCCCAGAAAGAATTAAAATCATTTTCTGATATTTCTTTGGAACGTTCCTATCAATTCAGCAAGCAGATCTATTAAACTCTTCACTGAGTAGTGAGAATGGGAAATGGTCTGAGCATTTGATATAATCATACTAGTGTTTTTGCTTACTAAAGAAAACAAGACCAACACATCTTCTTTTCCAGGGAGCCAAGAAGTGATTAAAGTAACAGGTACATGGGGCTGGTGGAAAAGAGACTGACTGTATATGGTCTAGAATTAACTTGAGAACCTACTCAAAAGATTGGCAAATGTTGTTTTTCTCTGTCACCATTGCATCATCACCACATAATTCAAATGAGAAGGATATGAGGGAGGGTTAGAGGTCTAATACATACAACTTCGCACAAAAAAGGACTGATACAACAGATTTTTACAGGGTTTTTCAGATATGCTATATCTGAAGGTTACATCTTGCTGAGGTTATATCCTGCTGAGTTGGGCAAGGATAACTGTAGAAAGGATCTATGAGGTTACATCCTACTGCGTTGGGCAGGGATAGCCATAGAAGGAGTCAGGATGGTGGCCACAGCCATCTGATTAAAGTCCTGCACCATTTTTACATGCAACACATATAAAAATGGATGGTGATTCAATTGCCATCATCTTGATCCATCTTCATATGACTGCCCCTGGAACTGGAAAGCATATTGTAGGTAAAATATGGTCCAGTTTGTTTAACTTTTATTTCTGCTTGACTAGTTACTGTAGATCTTTTTCCATCTTTAGGGCTGGAGAGATGAAACCTATTGCATATACCAGAGGTATCAAAGTTGATTTCATTGTGGGCCACAACAGAGTTGTGTTTGAACTTAGGGGGGAGCATGGCCAGGGTTGGTGTGGCCAGCTCAATGTCACTCATGTTGGGGGACCAGGGTGGGGCTGGGGAGGGGATCCATTGTCTCCAGCGGAGGAAGGCAAGACCAAGGAGAGCACCAAACCCTTATCCTCCAGAGGAGCCTCACCATCCTCCTCAGGCCATGCAGAGGACCCCCAGATTGCGACGCAGGCTGTCCAGTGCCCAAGTGCCCAGCTCAGCCCTCAAGTTCCCAGGGCATCAGGACCCCAGCCCAGCCCCGCTTCCTCAAGGGGATGCCAGGCTGCACTTTCTTTCTTTTTTACCTCCTTACCTCCTCCTTGAGGTTGCTGCTGCTGTGCTCGCTCTCCTTGGCCAGATTGCTCACGGAGTGTGTGGGAGGACAAAGTAGGTCAGAGGGAGGCCCATTCCCTCTCCATGCAAGGAGGCCTGGCTATGTAACCAAAGCATTCTCAGCGATAGGATGGGAGACCACCAGGAGAGGTCAGGAGGAGACAAGGGGATGACAGAAGGTCAGCAATGATCCATTTGTATGGATGGATCCATTTGTATGAAAAATGGTCATAAGTCACTCTTTTCAATGCCATTGTAACTTTGAACAGTCATTAAGCAAACTTATAAATCAAGAACTTATCTGTATTAGTTTATATATGACAATTTATGAAATTAGGTAAGTTGAGTAATCTTTTCACCTGTTATTTTTCTTTATTTAGTTGCAGGATTCTTACATCCGTACAAACTTCTTAACTCCTTAACATAGCTTAAACTGCTGGAAAGTAGAGGAAATTCATTCAGTAAGACCATTCTTTCCAAACAATGCAAAACTAATTTAAAAGAACAGCAATCAATTTTTCTCTAAGAGAAAGTGACTTGGAAGACAAATTAATCCCAAGAAATGAGTTTCCAAACTATCTTAAGAGATATTAGATACGCAGAATAACATGCAGCCTACATGTCTGTTGCACAAGAAGTCCCCCCCCCAATTCTTGAAAAAAATCTTACATGCAGATGCATTCATGTAACTCACCCCAAAAAATTGCTGAGAAATTTAGGGGAAGCCAAATTTTCCAAACTAAACTTGAAAGAGAGATATCATTCCACTCTCCATGCAGATCAGCCAAGTGGCTTACCATGCTTCCAAACAGCTAGCCATGTCCTAATTCACTAGTTCTTCATATTCTCTACAGTTTATAGATTCAAAAGCATTCTGGGAATATTATGACTTGCACCAACAATTTCTTAGAATAGAATAGAATAGAATAGAATAGAATAGAATAGAATAGAATAGAATAGAATAGAATAGAATAGAATAGAATTTATTGGCCAAGTGTGATTGGACACACAAGGAATTTGTCTTGGTGCATATGCTCTCAGTGTACATAAAAGAAAAGATACGTTCATCAAGGTACAACATTTACAACACAATTGATGGTCAATATATCAATATAGATCATAAGGATTGCCAGCAACAAGTTATAGTCATACAGTCATAAGTGGAAAGAAATTGGTGATGGGAACTATGAAACGATTAATAATAGTGCAGATTCAGTAAATAGTCTGACAGTGCTGAGGGAATTATTTGTTTAGCAGAGTGATGGCCTTCGGGAAAAAACTGTTCTTGTGTCTAGTTGACATTAACTAGGAGAAGGATTGGTTTGACAAATACTAAGTTTGAATCTAGGACTAAGTCAAGGAAGCAGTCCTACAAAGCAACCCAAATCAAAAGGTAGGTGAATGATTTAGCATTTGGAACACTGCGGAACAGCTGACTTTTCTTTCTTTAAAAATAGCAACATTGTCTGAATATTTCCGTAAAATGCAACATTGAGGAAAAGGAAAAGGAGTGGAAGGAAGCTGTAAGCTTATCAGTCAAAATTAGTTCGCAGAAAATAATTTCTTTGAAGTTTTTCATTTACATAGGAAACTATTGAAATGTCTTCTTAGCTCATTGTAAAATGTCCCATGACTTACATTGTATGAAGCCTCTCTAAACAGAAAAAAAATCTGACATAGACCAGTATAGGCAATACTTTTTAGTTTAACTTTTAAAATCTGGTAATGAGGCTTTAAAGGCAACATCAGAAGTACAAGACTGAAGTTTGTAGCTTTTGACCAGAAGTTGAGACCTAAATAATATTGTAGGGCAGTGTTTCTCAGCCTGCAGTCTACAGAACCCTAAGGGGAGGGGTATGATGTCATCACAGGGGGTCCGCAAAGACTTGAAGAAATGTTATGATTTAAATCTTGAGTTAATTCTTGGTGGTCCATGGCCCTGGAACATGCCACATAAAGTGGTTTGTGGCGAAGAAAAGGTTGAGAACCACTGCTATAAGTTAAACCAGAGGCATTATGTGGCTGACTTTAAAAAAAAAACAGAGAAAGTAATGCTCTCAAAAATCATCAATATTTCTGTCAACATTTCGGCATGAAATCTTGAACATTGATTGTGTGCCTATATGTGAATGACAGCAAATTTTAGTTAGCTCTGTCCAAGAGTGTCAGACCTGCCCCAGTCTGATCCTTTAGGGAAGTAAAACTCTTGACTCCATTGAAGTGAAAAGGCACTTTTAGTAAGAGATGCTGATTGCAAGAAAGTCAAGTGGAATTCCCACTCACTAATACAGGACTAAAACCCCTGGTTTCCCAAAACACTCCCCTCATGGTCCATCCATGCGTAGCCAATCCAGCACCGCCAATATTTTATGAGAAACTCCAAGACATTTGGGCTAGTCCACACTCAGGGCAAATGGTCTTGAAGATGCCAGTGCCAGCATGAATCAGATTCCAACCATCTCTGCTCTTCCTCAACTGTCTAAACCACCTCTAATTTCCCACCATAAAGGCATATAACACACTACCTACTTATTCCCCCCACTCTCTCCCTTTGAAGAGAGAATGCCCAAGTAGGCACCAAGCTGAAGATAAGTTCTGACATGCTGCCCCCCTTGACAGGGACAAGATGAATGGAAAACATAAAGGAGAGACAGGATAAATATACAGTTAGAGTAATGTACTTATCTGGTTGATCTGGATATTGGTTGAAGTTTGAAGTTTGGTCACTTTTATTTGTTTAAATTCCACCCATTCAGTTTCTGAAGGAAGCTACCAAAAACTAGATTTTTCCTCAGGCCTAAAGTGTCTACAGGCCTAAATTGTTCTTAGTTTCAAAATGTTGTTCCCTCTCAATCCTGAGTAGTTTGGGTTGTGGGAGTGGGCTTGGGCATAGTTGGGATTGAGTTTCCAGTTTCAGTATGTTACAATGGAAAATCAGGTGAAGATGTCTAAGGGATTTCGGCAGCTCAACTTATTTATTCATGTTTTTATATTTATTCATATTTTTATACCGCCCTTCTCCGAAGACTCCGAAACTTCAACTGTGATCAGGTTGATGATTCTCTTGATGGGGAAAGGGCCAATGTACTTGGGTCCCAGAAGACTGCCTGGATTGTAGGTATTTGGTTGACAGGTAGACCCAATTTCCTATTTTGAAATCTTTGGGCTTTATTCTTTTTTTTTATCTGTGTTTTTTATAAGTTTCTCTTGCTTCCAATGATTTCCTGAGAACAAGCCATGTATTTTGCAATTGCAAAATTGCAACCTAGTCTATTAAGGATGCGATGGGGGGGGGGCGTCTTTTCTTCCAAGAAGCTTTTTCAGCACTTCAGAGAAGCAAAACATCTTCAAAGAAAAAACAAGAAAGTCCAGTTGCTTCCATAAAAAGCACCTTTGGGACAACCATGATCTGGATGACTGAGAATCTCTACAGATTTTTAGCGATACAATTTGGGATGAACACCCTTTGAATGGTGTGGGAGTAGGAATGGATTTCCAGAGGGGGAAAAAAATTGCAGACTACAGGAATTAGGGGCACTACTCAGGCAACCCTGGACACATAGATAAACCTCCACAGATAAACTCTCTAAAAGAATGCAAATGACCAGCTGTCTGAAAGGAAAATAAATCCTTTCATTCCCCACTACCCTGTCAGAGCTGAAGACGCTTCTTGGATGAGAAGCAAAATGTGTTCAAAGCAAAAATGAGAAAATCCAATTGCCTCCAGAAAAAGTACCTTCGGGACAATTAAGACCTGGATGTTTGAGAATCCCTACAGAGTTACTTCCAAGGCAGTCTCATGGATCTGTGGTAGTGCCTTGGTGAGTTTTTTAGTAGACAACCCTCTGGTTGTCTTCTGGACTGGTCGATTGGACCTATACTTGGCAGCCCGATGCTCCTTCTTTCCACACTTGAGGCAGGCTGTGGAGCATTGCTGAGGGTTCTGGGCATCTGCCTTCATTTTTAGGATTTCCTTCTTCTTCAGGAAGGATTTTCACCAACCTCTCTCTGGGATACTGCTTGTCAATCTCCGCTTCCTCAACCAGGCTGTCCCAGCCATAGAGAGTGGGAGGGGAACTCCTGAAGATAGAGGTGTTGTAGACCTCATCCATTATTCTGTCTTTGAAACAGTCAATCAGGATATCTTGTGGCCAGTCGTTCAGCTGGCAGGCCAGGTCACAGACTCTTGGGTGTACTCAGCTATGCTCCTTCAGCCCTGACTGATGGTCTTGATACAGTCTCTAGCCTTTCGGTCAGTGGGAGGATCCTTGAAGTGTTGTGAGCACCATGAAATGGTTGAAGTTTCTCAACTGGTGTGCCATCATTGTGAATAGAATAGAATAGAATAGAATTTTATTGGCCAAGTGTGATTGGACACACAAGGAATTTGTCTTGGTGCATATGCTCTCAGTGTACATAAAAGAAAAGATACGTTCATCAAGGTACAACATTTACAACACAATTGATGATCAATATATCAATATAAATCATAAGGATTGCCAGCAACAAGTTATAGTCATACAGTCATAAGTGGAAAGAGATGGGTGATGGGAACTATTTGAAATGGGGTCAGTTGTAGGAGGCTTGGCTGTTGTTGGTGTGTCTGAGATAGGGGTTGTGGAGATAGGTGGCTGTAGTTTCCTTTCAAACCTGCAGTAAAACTCATTCAGGTCATCTGCCAGTTGTTGATTACCTTCAGCCTGGGAAGGAGGTTTGCCATAGCCGGTGATATTTCCGGCTGGGAAGGAGGTTTGCCATAGCCGGTGATAATAGGGTGACCATTCACCTCACTGCCACTCCTTTCAGGGTCATGGTGACACACCTCAACTTGCCACCCTCTATGGCTATTTTGGGGCTGTATTCCTGCATGTAGGTCTAGACTTCAGCCAAAAAGAAGCCTAATTTCTAGGGATCTCCATCAACGTCTTGCCCAGTGGTGGGGTCTTGCAGCTTCTTCTCACCTGTGAAATCCCCACAGGCCCCACACACTGGGCCATCCTTCCAGGTGTTTGGGCTTCTGCAGCCGCTGCAGCCACAGGTCCACCCATTGGTATTGCCTGCTGTGGTGAATGCGGTCACTCCATTGGTTGCTGAGGCTGGGTGGGTTGCTTGCCTGGTTGGGAGGCTTGAGCAAGGATTTCATGCACCTTGAGGTTTTCGAAGGCTCCCTGCATAAATTTAATGGCTTGCTCCATCATCCAGTCGATTTGGCCATGCTCTCTGCGTATTTCTTCCTCCTCCTCTTCCAGTCCTTTCAGCTCCATCTTCTATTCCCACCCGCAGTGGCTGCATTTTCCATGCATAAAGGCCATCCTAAGGGTTTCTTTTCCCAATCTTCCTTTCACCTGATGCCCAGGGACCACCTGGGTCTTCGTGGTTCACCATAGCTCTTCCCATCTCTCATCCATTTGGAGAGATCCAACCTGGGAGAGGGCCTGGGTGAAGCCTCCCATCATCATTTGATCTCTTCCTTATCGCTTCCATGAACTGACATTGTGAGCATGGTCCCCATGGTAGAGGTGATGCCCTCTCGAGGTTGACCAAAATTGAATATTCCACTTAATGTCAGACCTGAAGTGTCTAATCCAGGGGTAGTCAGTCTTCTTATACTTACTGCCCACTTTTGTATCTCTGTTAGTAGTAAAATTTTCTAACCGCCCACTGGTTCCACAGTAATGCAGGGGTGAAATGCTCCCGGTTCGCACCGGCTCTCCCGATTAGTTAGCGATGACAGCTGCTGGTTCGGAGGACCGGTAGCAAAAATCCCTGGCCCCGTCCTCCCTGCCTCTGCTGAGCTGCACCATCAGCAGAGTTTTTTTTTTTTACTTTTAAAAGTTTTTCTTCAGCCGAAACATGCCTTTAAAAGTAAAAAAAAAACCTCTGATGATCACAGGGCTGAGCAGAGATCATCAGAACACTTTAAACGGTTTTTTAAAAAAACCTTTTCAGCTGAAGGGGAAAAAAAGGAAAGGGGGGGCTTTAAAAGGCTCCTCTGGCCATCCCAGCTGAGTTCCTCATCACCAGAACCTTAAAAAACATGTTTTTTACATGTTAAAACAATTATTTTAAGAGGTTCTGGGCTGCTATGAGGGAACTTCAGCTGAGATTGTCAGAGGAGCTGACTTTAAAAATTTTTTTCCTCTGGCGATCCCAGAGGAGTTTCCTGATCCTAGCAGGCTTTTAAAATCACTTTTTAACAGCCCCCACTTACACTTTTTAAGAGCCCCCACTCATGCCCAGCCAATTCCCCCTCCTCACTTACCTATAATTACTGCATACTGCTCCTTTCGGGCTGGCAACGCAATGCTTACTTCAGCTACTGATTACAGCCTGCTTTGACTTCCTGCTTTGCTGAATGAGGAACTCTGGGATTTGAAGTCCACAAACCTAAAGCTACTAAAGTTGGAGACCCCTTGATCTAAAAAAATAAATAAAAATAATAAAAATAAAATATTTGTGCAGCTTTCTGAAATTTGGTGTGTTTCTGTAGTGTTTCATTCTAACTACACAAACACACAAAATCTCACAAAGCTGTATGTGGCATTTTGTGTGTGTGTGAGTCAGTTGTGTTGTGTGTGTGTAAAGTGTGAAAGTGTGAGGTTCCTGCTTGTTGCAGGGGCCATTCTGGGTGAAGTGCAGCTGCTTTTACATTGTATGTGAGTCAGTTGTGTTGTGTTGTGTTGTGTGTGTGTAAAGTGTGAAAGTTGGTTTTTGGTACCTCTTATAGTTTTGTATACTTTGTTTATTATTTTTATTATTTATTGTTATTGGCCACGCCCACCCAGTCATTTGACTACCAAGCCATGCCCACCAATTAAGCCACGTCTACAGAACCAGTAGGGAAAATTTTTAGATTTCACCCTTGCAGTAATGTGCCATGTATTGTCATCTGTGCATGCCTCTCGCGCATCATGGATTGGGTTGGAGGGGTGCCAGCTACCCGCTCTGCTTGTCTGTTACAGCTGGGTGGTGTGGGGGGAGATGAGTGAGTTATTCTGGGACGAGGCTCTTTTGTTTGTGGTCGCACTATAGCGCCATTTAGTTTCGCTTACGTAACGTGAACTAAACATGCACGGGTGATACAAATAGTATATTTTCAGAAATTTAAATTGTCATGGGGAATTTTATGAAAACCTAATGAAAATGTTTTTAAATAATGCTATGAAAACTTTTATGAAACCTAATGAAAATGTTTTTAAATAAAGCTATGAATTTTTTTTAAAAAGTCAATTAAATTAAAAAAAGGAAAGTGCTTCAGTATTGGACAAAACCCCAACCCCCACCATGAAAGCTGGAACACCCATTAGTGGGCGGTAAGGACCAGGTTGACTATCACTGGTCTAATCCCTTAGGGAATGCAGAAGTAATACATTTATTTATTTATTTATTTATTATTTAAATTTATATACCGCCCTATCTCCCAAAGGACTCAGGGCGGTTCACAGGCATATAAAACATCAATATACAAAATTAAAATTAAATACAGAACTAAATGCAGAACTAAATGCAGAAGTAATACAGAACTAAAACCCCTGGTTTTCCCAAGCCCTTCCCCCATAGTCCATCCATGCATAGCCAATCCAGCACCACTGAGATGTTTTGAGAACTCTGAAGTGTTTGGTTTGGTGAAATTCCACACTCAGGAGATATGGGGTTGAAGATGCCTGTTCCAGCAGAAACCAGATTCTCTGCTCTTCCTCAACTATCATTCCCCCCCTTGCTAATTTCCCACCATAAAGGTGTACTGCAAACTGTACCATTTGTTCCTTCTCCCCCTTGTTTTGATGAAAGAATGCTGAAGAAGCTTCAAGCTGAAGCTGGTGGTTCTGACAAAGAGCAACAGAACTTTTATTAACTGGATAACAAATGAATGTACAACTGAACCAATCCATATTACACTATACAACACCGTTACAGACCTAGGTCTTGAATAACTAGTAACTAACAATACAAGATTCAACAACTGCCTTGACCTCATCTTTTGCAATAACACAAACTCAATTTATGGACTACAAATAAAAGAACCCTTTTCCAACAGTGACCACTGCATGATAGACTTTTGTCTCAATATACGCCCTCACATAAATCATCATAATAATAGTACTCCTAACTACAATTTCAAAAAAGCCAACTATGACCTTATAAACAACGACCTCTCATATCTTGAACTGGCAAAATCTATTCTCAACCTGTATCACTGCTGAAGACCACTACGGAGTTTTCCTACTTGAAATCAATAGAATCATCAAACAATACATACCACAAATCACCACCAAAATAAAAAAAAAATTACCCATATCAATAAAGAAGCTTCAATCCAAAAAAAAAATCCCTCTGGAGAAGAAACAAAAAGGGCCATGTAGCAAAATTCAAAAACCGCCACAGAAATATTTGCAACCAAATAAAAACTGAATGCACCATTTACCACACAAAGCAAGAAGAAGATCTTCTGTGCACAAATTCCAATCGTGCTTTTTATAATTTTGTTAACAATAAAATTAAAGAATCAAGATCCATCTCACCACTAAAAGAAACTAACGGCAATGAATATAACGATGAAACAGTTAAAGCAAACCTCTTTAACACATTCTTTGACTCAGTCTTTGTTAACAGTGATGGCTCATATCCGACATTCCCCAATCATACTAACAATGATTACGACTTAACTCATATAGACTTCATAGAAGATTATATTGAAAAAGCTCTTTGCAAACTGAAACTATCGTAATCTATTGGACCTGATGGACTATGTGCATACTTCTTAAAAAAACTTTCCACTAATATAGCAGAACCCCTAAGCATAATCTTTGATAAAGCTTTCATGTCTGGCACCCTTCCCAAACTTTGGTCTCTAGCCACAGTTATCCCTATCTTCAAAAAAGGAGATCCCAGCCTAGTTGAAAATTACAGACCAATCTCTCTATGCTGCGTCACCTGCAAGGTAATGGAATCTATCATCAACCAATCGATTACCCTCCACTGGAAACAAACAACCTACTCTCTAATAAACAATTTGGTTTCAGAAAAAAATTATCATGTAACTTACAACTCCCTGACCTCCGGACCTTCCGTCGCGAGTTGAAGATGTTTTTGTTCCATCGCGCAGGACTGGCCTAATAGTTTTTAATGGGATTTTTATTGAATTTTTACAGTTCTCAGCCAAATTTGAATTAGTCTTTTAATATTTGTTTTTAATTTTTGTATCTGTTATTTTATTCTGGCTGCAAACCGCCCTGAGTCCTTTGGGAGAAGGGTGGTATAGAAATTAAAATAATAAATAAATAAATAAATAAACTTCTCCACTGCAAAAACATATGGACTACTAATCTTGATCAAGGCAAAGCAATAGATGCAATCTACATAGACTTCTGCAAAGCTTTTGACTCAGTAGTACACGATAAACTTTTCCTAAAACTAAAATCCTAAGGCATTTCAGGACCTCCTCACAACTGGATAACTGCTTTCCTGTCAAAAAGACAACAAGTGGTCAAAATTGGCAATGCTCTATCAAATCCTGTCCCTGTCAAAAGTGGCGTTCCTCAAGGCAGCATTCTTGGACCAACGCTCTTCATACTATACATAAATAATGTCTGTGACCATATCTCAAGTTATTGTGTTCTCTTTGCTGACGATGTTCAAACTATTTAACACCACCAACAATAGTACTACCCTTCAAAAAGACCTTGATTTTGTATCTGATTAGTCTAAAACTTGGCAACTCCAAATCTCAACCAGCAAATGCTCAGTCTTACATATTGGAAAAAAAGAACCTAAACACTAAATACAAGCTTGACGGACATTACTTTACTGATGACCTCCACCCTGTCAAAGACCTTGGAGTTTTCATATCAAATGATCTAAGTGCCAAAGCCTACTGCAACTACATAGCAAAAAAGGCTCTAAGAGTTGTAAACCTAATTCTGCGTAGCTTCTTTTCCAAAAACTCTACACTACTAACCAGAGCATTCAAAACATTTGCCAGACCCATTCTTGAATACAGCTCATCTGTCTAGAACCCATACCACATCTCTGACATTAATACAATTGAACGAGTCCAGAAATATTTTACAAGAAGAGTTCTCCGCTCCTCTGTAAACAACAAAATACCTTATTCCACCAGACTTGAAATCCTGGGATTAGAAAACTTAGAACTCCGCCAACTCCGACAAGACCTGTGTTTAACACACAGAATCATCTATTGCAATGTCCTTCCTGTTAAAGACTACTTCAGCTTCAATCGCAATAATACAAGAGCAAACAATAGATTCAAACTTAATGTTAACCGCTTCAATCTTGATTGCAGAAAATATGACTTCAGTTACAGAGTTGTTAACACTTGGAATACACTACCTGACTCTATGGTCTCCTCTCCAACTCCCAAAAGCTTTAACCAAAAACTGTCTACCACTGACCTCACCCCATTCCTAAGAGGACTATAAGGGGCATGCATAAGTGCACAAAAGCGCCTACCGTTCCTGTCCTATTGTTTCCTTTCAATATATGTTCCTGTATATAAAGTTGTGACAAAAAAAAAAAGAGAGAACTCCTCCATTTCTTGCATTGTAATTTGACTTGTTTCTTCGCTAAGGCAAATCAACAAATGTGTCACTATCTCAAATGGGTAAATAATCTCTGTGATTAGTCTTTTTATTAGCCTTGTCCACCCTATAGCAGGCTTTATCTCCTCAGGAGGTATAATTGTATCAGCAATCTTTATCTAATTCTACCAAAGTGTAAATCAATCAATTAAATCAAGAGCAAATCTGTAAAATTACAGATAGTCTTCAATGTATAACCATACATTTAACATCAGTTCATTGTGATGGTCTTGGAAAATGTGACTTACAACCTGTCCCTATACTTATGAACAGCACACTACCCCTGCAATCATATGGTTGCAATTGGGGTACTTGGCAACTGGATTGCATTTACGACTGATTGCAACATTTTGTCGGAATGGGACAATAGGCCACAGCCATCTGGCCCTGCCAGCTTCACCTTGTCCCGCACTCCAGCCAACCCATTGCAGGTGTCCCTTCCCCACCACTCCTCCTCCCACTTCTCCCACACTGCTTCACCTCAGGCGATTCATGGCTGATTTGCTCCACAGGACAATTAGCCATGCATTCCAGCAGCCAATCCATTATGAGAAAAATCATCCCGACAACCCAGAGGGGAGGGTCTCTGACTTCCCATTGGATGCAGCATGCAGAGCGGGTGTTGGGATGGGCAGGCAGCAGCCTTGGGCACCGGGCTTTTCAAAAGACTATGTGCTGAGAACTGAGGGATGAGGCAGTTGTGCATGGCAACTGGGCCACTCCTTCCCACTAAGTGCACCTTCCTTGGAGAGGCATGATGCCCTGCCATCCCCCCCAAAAAGAGAGGTGGCAGGGATCCACCCTTCCTTGCCATGCCCGCCATCTACGCACCTCTGTGCCACTGGTGTGGTGAGAGCAGGATGCCACTCCATTCCTTGGGGGTTGTCCAAGCTAAGCTCCCCTCCAGGATGGGCACTTCACTGCAAAGCTGCACACGTCCTTTGCACTGTGGAGCCAGTGCAATGGGGCTGGCTATAGGGGTGCTCAGCTTGCAAGCCCCACTATTATTATTTTTTTGGAAATTTGTTTACTTTTTTAAAACAAACCACATACAGTATATTTTTTGAACAAAATATCAGCCAGGTACATAGTCAGACCCAATTCAATCTTCCATCACCCTCTTTTATATTTTATCAAATATATTTCCCTTCCCCACTTTTTAATTTTACTATTTTTATATCTCTAATGTAAAATTCAATCTAACCCTCTGTCCTGAATTTAACTCTTTAATCAAGTCTAATCCCCCACCTCTTTTTTTAAAAAAAATTGAATTTATATCCCACCCTTCTCCGAAGACTCAGGGCGGCTTACACTGTGTTAAGCAATAGTCTTCATCCATTTGTATATTATATACAAAGTCAACTTTTTACCTACCTTATAAAGGATGGAAGGCTGAGTCAACCTTGGGCCTGGTGGGACTTGAACTTGCAGTAAGTGCAAGCAGCTGTGTTAATAACAGAGAGACTTAGTCTGCTGAGCCACCAGAGGCCCCTTCTTATCCCATTTACAAATTTATTTCTTTTCAATCCTTGTATCATCAACATCCATAATTCCAGTGGTGGGATTCAGCCAGTTCGCACCACTTCGGGAGAACCGGTTGTTAACTTTCTGAGCAGTTTGGCGAACTGGTTGTTGGAAGAAATCATTAGGGCAGAGAACCGGTTGTTAATTACTTGAATCCTATCACTACATAATTCCATTACATTTCCTTAAACATTTTAAAAAATTATTATTCTTAATTTTATCAAAAGAAAAACAAAAACAAGAAAAGACAAAATAATACCAGCTAATATTCATTATTTCAAAAGGTCTCTTATGTATTTAATTCTCATCTCTTTAATATTTCAATTTTAATCTATATTAATTCTCTTCTTGTTTTTCTTTTCTTTAAAGTTCCTTGCTTTAAAACAATATATCTTATATTTCAATAAATTCTACCCATTTCCATAACTTTAATATCAATCATTTCTTTATTAATGAAGATTTTGAAATTGTTATTCTTAGAAAAGCAAAAGTAAAAAGGAACAAACATTTCTCTTATTTCAAAAGGTTTTATGCTTATATTTATATATTCTCATCTCTTAGAAGTTTTATTCTTAAACTATTTCAATTCGGTTTTTATTTGCTTAAAATTTCATGCTTTCTTAGGTTATCCTATATTTCTATTAATTCTCCTTTTTTCCTCTTCCCCCCTTCTTTATATCTCTCTAATAATCTCTGCATAATCCTTTAAGTTTATATTTTAACATCATAAATTCTTTATTCACTGTCACTGCTAGGAACAGCTCTAGTTTTTTCTAAATCATTATTTTCCGTCCAGTCTAATAGTTGTTTCTTGTGTTCCTTGGTTAAAAATCTTTTGTGTGTTTCTCTTGTTTTCAATTGTTCTCTGTTTTATTCTTATTCTTGTGACGGGACAGATAGAAACCTCCTTAAAAATTCTCACCATTCTTATCACAGTCATAAAAGATTTTCAACAATGACCAAGTGCTTGTAGTTTCTCTTCCGCCTTTAGATGTCCCTTTTTAGTCCACAAATCCAATCCAATTTGGAGTCACACCCTGTTTTGTTTCAGCTTGTTTTTTCCGTTTCCAATTTGTCCCATTTAAAATCCATGACTTCAATTTTTTTTTAATTTGCATTTATATCCCACCCTTCTCCAAAGACTCAGGGTGGTTTACACTATGTTAGCAATAGTCTTCAGCCTATTTGTATATTTATATACAAAGTCAACTTATTGCCCCCAACAATCTGGGTCCTCATTTTACCTACCTTATAAAGGATGGAAGGCTGAGTCAACCTTGGGCCTGGTGGGACTAGAACCTGCAGTAATTGCAGGCAGCTGTGTTAATAACAGACTGTCTTACTAGTCTGAGCCACAGAGGCCCTTTAATTTAATACTTTGCTTAGTTCAAATCCATAGAGGAAGTTGGAGATATTCCATCAAATTTTAAATCCTGTTTTTTTCTTTTTTGCGTTTATAATCTTTAATTAGTTATTTAAAACTTTCAGATTGTCCAGATTCCAACTTTAATTAGAAATTCTATTTTTCTCTTTTTATTTGAAGGCTCTAAACTTCAATTTCAAAAGGCAAATTTTTATCAGATCTTTGGGTACTGTTTCCGTTTCTCTTATTCAATTGTATTAACAATCCTTGTCAATTTAGCCGCTATTCCAGGGTTTTGAAAGTTTATTGCAAATATCAATTTTAAGATGCCTCACCGTGAGTTGATGTTCACTCACCCAGCTTCAATATTTTGCCCAATTCACCACTTCAACCTCCTGCATGATCTTATGTGGCCGTCCGACTTTGGCAGCTTGTGATGGCTGCGGTCCTCATTGCTGGGTTGAAGGCTAAAAGGCTGGTGCTGCAGGGAATTTGCAGCTTCCCTGTTTGCTCTGATGGTACATTCTTTCTTTGCTGTCCCTGCAGGAAAGCTATGGTTCATTGCGGACCCCCATAGGAATTTTGGCGCTCTCTCCAGAGCTCCCGGGGTTCACGTCCATCTCATTGCGACACTGGCCACGCCTCCATCGCTTGCAAGCCCCACTATTGTGGGACTAGCTCGGCACCAGCAACAGCTCTGGGCCCAGTGGTAGAGAGCCCAGCATTGGCAGCTGCCCCAAAGGCACTGGCTTCATTGCTGGTACCCAGCCAGTCCCAGAGAATCTTGGTGAAGAGCTGGGTCCCTTCCTTACCTACTATATTTCTAAGGGCAAGGGATTGGGCAGCTGCTCTGCCTTATGCACCTTGCAGTCAGGGCAGAGCAGCTGAGATACCAGCTGACTGCCTGCTAAGGACAGGGAGCAGGATAGAACAACTGCTACCAACCTGCCTTCCAATGAGGACCTGTATACTGCACGAGTCAAAAAGAGGGCTGTGAAAATATTTACAGATCCCTCACATCCTGGACATAAACTGTTTCAACTCCTACCCTCAAAACGATGCTATAGAGCACTGTACATCAGAACAACTAGACACAAGAACAGTTTTTTCCCAAACGCCATCCCTCTGCTAAACACATAATTCCCTCAACACTGTCAAACTATTTACTAAATCTACACTACTATTAATCTTGTCTCCCAGCCTGGGGGAGGGGCCATTTGCTGTCCAGCCTTTCTCCCCAGTCTTCTGGCCCCAAGCACTATCTAAATCAGCTATTCTTCCCTACACTCCCTCCACCTCCTTTCTTATCCTTTTGTAGGACTGGGGAGGAGGTGGGCCAGAGTTTTCCCTCTCCTCTCCTGCCCCATTCCCATTGCCCCAGAGGGTTTCCTGGGGACACAGACAGCCTTCAGCTAAGCAGCCCTGGGATGAAGCAGCTCCACCAGGCCTCTCCAAGGAGGGTTTGAGAAACCATGGATGCCCCACAGAGAAGTTGTGCTCATTCGCTTGCCCTCCTGGGGGCTCCAAAGGCTCTCTGGGACAAAGCCCCGATGTTGTAGGGCTGCAGAAAGCGCCCTTTCTTTGATCAACTATTCAGGGAGGGGTCTCTCTGCTCCAGCTGACATCAGGTGTCCTGCCTGAGCTTCAGGGCTCCTAACTGCTGGCTGCACCCACCCCTGCTACTACCTACGTGCTATGGAGTGCTGCTGCTGCTGGCCATGCTGGGCCTCAGCTTGCAAATCCCACTCTTCATCAGTGGCATCACACTCTGGCAGTGCAGTGGTGGGGAGCATCCCACCCTGGTAGTGCAGTGGTAGGAGGGCAATGAGCATGATAAGGTGGCATGAAGCCCAGCACTCTCCCTTTGGGGGATGACAGGGTGCTGCATTGCCCTTGGGAAAGTGCACCTGGCGGGGAGGAGTGGCCCGGTTTCCAACAGACCTAAAGTTTGCCTGGGCAAGGCAATCAAAAACTCCCATTTCCAGAAGTCTCCATTCCAATCACTTTTTCTCTCAGGTTTTGTTTTTTGTTTAATTTACATTTATATCCCGCCCTTCTCCAAAGACTCAGGGCGGATTACAGTGTGTAAGGCAATAGTCTCATTCTATTTGTATATTTACAAAGTCAACTTATTGCCCCCCCAACAATCTGGGTCCTCATTTTACCTACCTTATAAAGGATGGAAGGCTGAGTCAACCTTGGGCCTGGTGGGATTCGAGCCTGCAGTAATTGCAGGCTGCTGTGTTTTAATAACAGGCTATCTTACAGCCTGAGCCACCACGGCCCACAGGTGGATGATTTCAACACAAGCAGGTGATCTTTCCTATAATTCATGGTAGTCAGTAGCTGAGCTATTGCATTTTCATTGCCATTAATATCTGTGTTAATAAATCTTGCCCCGAAGAATAAAGTCTACATTTGTATTACCTGTCATAAACTTTTATGCATAAATCAATATTAATAGCCTGGAATTGCAGAGGTAAGGTACATCTTAAAAGAGAATTTCTCTGGTACTTTCACCTTTGACGTGTTCTCACATTGGAACAATATTGCAAAGCAATTGGCAATGCTAAACTGCCTTTCTTTCAGTGGTGGGTTTCAAAATTTTTTACTATTGGTTCTGTGGGTGTGGCTTGGTGGGCATGGCATAGCCTGGTGGGCACGGCAGGAGAAGGATATTGTAAAATCCCCATTTCCTCCTGATCAGCTGGGACTCGGGAGGCAGAGAATAGATGAGGGCAGGGCCAGTCAGAGGTGGTATTTACCAGTTCTCCGAACTACTCAAAATTTCCGCTATCGGTTCTCCAGAACTGGTCAGAACCTGCTGAAACCCACCTCTGCTTTCTTTCATGGGCGGCGTTGGGGGAAGCAGTTGCTAAAACAGTAGGCATTGTTGAGATAAAAATGATGATTGGGTCCAATACTTGGCAACTGTGGCTGATGAAAATTGAATATGGGGAGGAGGAAGTGTAGGCCTTTCTCTCGGGATAATAGAAACAGATCTTCTCTTCTGTCCCAATCAACCTCGAAGTAGCTCACAGAACAGAAAAGGAGCTGGGACATTTTCCTTGCCTCTTAAAACAGAGGAAGGTGGTGGAGGGAGATTTTTAATCTAATATGCTTTAATAAGCATTCCATGTGTCTAGAGAAAAAAGGCAGCAAGGAGAGGGAGTTTCTGAAGAGCCCTTGATTAAACAAAAGGCAAATTTTCTTGCATGTTGCAGGGAAAAAGTTCCTGTCAACTATTAATCATAGACACAACTAGAACAGCATGGACAGCACAGCAAACAAAGCTTAGGATAATGTTCTTGTGATCCAGCTTCTCCAACTGCAATATTATAATTATTATTATTGCTGCTGTGATCATTATTAGATTTCAATTTTACCTTTCTGCCCATAACGTACCGTTAATTTCAGGCTGGTGTTATAGTCAGGATTTTGTTTATATTTATTTAAAAGATATCTCCACATGTCTATATTAGGAATCACAACCTTTGGTGGTTTGTAACATAAAGTAACATAAAAACAAACAAATCCCAAATCCAGCAACCACAAAAACTGTTTCCCAATATAAAGGGATTTTTTTTAGGGCACCAAAATGTGGAGAGTGAAGTCACCATACAGTAATCCTTACTGGCCAGAAATTGAGCACTGTTTGGTCAGGAACTCCCTATTCTTCTGGGGAAAGACCTGAAGATTTTTGTTATCTAAGCTTTAGATAACAACATGTTCATTTTCCTGTAGTCTTGGTTACTTAACAGAAGAGTTTGCTAACCCGAACCCTAACCATTGCTTCAGTGGTGAAATCCATTTTTTTACTATGAGTTCTGTGGGCGTGGCTTGGTGGGTGTGGTATGGCTTGGTGGGTGTGGCTTGTGGGCACGGCAGAGGAAGAATACTGCAAAATCCCCATTCCCTCCCCACTCCTGGGGGAGGGATATTGCAAAATCTCCATTCCCATCCCATTCTGGGGCCAGCCAGAGGTGATATTTGCCACTTCTCCAAACTACTCAAAATTTCTGCTAGCGGATCTCCAGAATCTGTCAGAACCTGCTGAATTTCACCCCTGCCTTGCTTCCTTTCAAACTTGTAGAATTAAAAAGTGGGCCATTTGGAAGCTCTCATAATGTGCTTCTATTTATATTTAGTATGTTGTATGAGGCCAGTCTTCTATTTGGCAAATCATGGTTCACATGATTTGTTTTGGAAACCCATGTTTTGGAAACCCAACCCTGATTTAGTGGTTATCTATATGATAAAATCGTTCAGCTTCGGGACGTATTGGATCAACATTGGGTAGATCCAGGTGAGAGGCTGGAGACACGTCTTGTTGAGACTATTTGGGATGGATTTGACCCTGTGACTCCCAAGGACATGGACAGGTTCTTGGGGCGGTTGAATGCCACCACATGTTTATTGGACCCGTGCCCCTCCTGGTTGGTGCTGGCCACACAGGAAGTGACACGAGGCTGGCTCCAGGGGATTATCAATGCTTCTTTGATGGAGGGGGTTTTCCCCGCCGCCTTGAAAGAGGCGGTGGTGAGGCCCCTCCTCAAGAAGCCCTCCCTGGACCCAGCTGTTTTAGGAAATTATAGTCTGGTCTCCAACCTTTGCTTTGTGGCGAAGGTTGTTGAGAGTGTGGTGGCACGTCAATTACCCCAATACCTGGATGAATCTGTCTATCTAGACCCGTTCCAGTCTGGCTTCTGACCCGGGTACAGTACAGAGATGGCTTTGGTCGCGTTGGTGGATGATCTCTGGAGGGCCAGGGACAAGAGTTGCTCCTCTGCCCTGGTCCTATTAGACCTCTCAGCGGCTTTTGATACCATCGACTATGGTATCTTGCTGCACCAGTTAGGGAGTTTGAGAGTGGGAGGCACCATTTATCGGTGGTTCTCCTCCTATCTCTCTGACCAGTCGCAGACGGTGTTGGCAGGAGGGCAGCGATCGACCGTGAGGCCCCTCACATGTGGGGTGCCGCAGGGGTCGATTCTCTTGCTTCTCTTGCTTCTCCTGTTCAACATCTATATGAAGCCACTGGGTGAGATCATCAATGGCTTTGGGGTGAGTTACCAACTGTACGCTGATGATACACAGCTGTACTTTTCCACCCCAGGCCATCCCAACAAAGCTATCGAAGTGCTGTCCCGGTGTCTGGAAGCTGTACGGGTCTGGATGGGGAGAAACAGGCTCAAACTCAATCTCTCCAAGACGGAGTGGCTGTGGATGCCGGCACCCCGGTACAGTCAGCTGCAGCCGCGGCTGACTGTTGGGGGCGAATCATTGGCCCCAGTGGAAAGGGTGCGCAACTTGGGTGTCCTCCTGGATGGACGGTTGTCTTTTGAAGATCATCTGATGACCATCGCCAGGAGGGCTTTTTACCAGGTTCGCCTGGTTCGCCAGTTGCGCCCCTTCCTTGACCAGGATGCCTTATGCACGGTCACTCATGCTCTGGTTACCTCTCGCTTGGATTACTACAATGCTCTCTACATGGGGCTCCCCTTGAAGAGCACCCAGAGGCTCCAGTTGGTTCAGAATGAGCTGCGCGGGTGATAGTGGGAGCCTCACGTTGCTCCCATGTAACACCACTCCTGCGCAGTCTGCACTGGCTACCTGTGGTCTTTCGAGTGCACTTCAAGGTGTTGGTTACTACCTTTAAAGCGCTCCATGGCTTAGGGCCAGGGTACTTATGGGATCGCCTGCTGTAACCGAATTCCTCCCACCGACCTGTACGCTCTCACAGAGAGGGACTCCTTAGGGTGCCATCCGCCAAGCAATGTCGGCTGGCGGCCCCCAGGGGGAGGGCCTTCTCTGTGGGGGCTCCCACCCTCTGGAACGAACTTCCCCCTGGACTTCGGCAACTGCCGGACCTTCAGACTTTCCGCTGCGAGCTGAAGACCTATTTGTTTGTTCGCGCAGGACTGCCATAGGATTTTAATTAGTTTTAATGTTTTTAATATTTTATAATTTATGGGGTTTTATTCTAAATGTTTTAATTTGGCCATTTGTGTAATAAGTTTTTTATTCATGGTTTTATGTGTATATTGCTGTCGTTTTTATTTTGGCTGTAAACCGCCCTGAGTCCCTTGGGAGAAGGGCGGTATAAAAATTTAATAAATAAATAAATAAAAATTAAAATTTATTCAATAGTGATTACAATACCAGAAATATCTAACAAGCCAGCCACATCTTTGGTGGATCCAATCACAATTAGATGGTCAATAGACCTGGTCAGTAGGTTGCAAAAGATCTCCCCTGCAAATTAGCAGGAAGAGAAATTTTGTCTCTGAATAGGTCTATCTGCAATGATGTTATCAGTCTTATTCAGAGAGTTCAGACTAACACATCCATGCCCCTAAATCCCTTTTCTTTCTTCCCAATGTAGCTGCAATATTTATGGTTTTTTAATGTAACATGATTTTACCGTCGTATTTTTAGCATCTTTGAAAAGAGCTTTTGCTTAGTGCTATTAAACTCTGAATAATTTATATAATAATACCAGTTTTGAAGTTGATGCATATTTTTTAGAAGCAGATTAGTGGACATCATGTATATTACCCCATCACACACAATGCAAATTTGATTATTTGCTTCTTTGTGTGATGATACCAAGCAGAACCAAAAGCAACGGATAGGAAAACCAGAAAAATAATGACAATGAATCATGCCCTTCATCCTCCCAGTGACATTGACAGATTCTACCTATCAAGGAAAATAGGTGGGGGTGGAATGTTGCAAATAGATCAGATGGTTGAAGAAGAAAAAGGGCATTGGAAGAATATCCAACGGACAATGAAGAATATACACTGAAGTTAGTACATCAGGAAGACTTATTAAATACTGGAGAGACCAAACTGACCTACAAGAGAGACCAAATGAAGACCAGAATGGAGGTATGGGAAGACAAAGACCAATATATGTACAAAGTACTGTCCTGTACAATGTATATGGCCAGTATTTTTTTAAAAATAGTGTTGGAGATGACCAGGCTGAGCCCAATAGAGGGGTCAAATGCATCATCAGTCATGAGTTGCTGCATGCCCATAAGTTATCTAAGTCCTTGAATACCTTCTTATCTCCCACTAACTTCCCTTGACCATTAGCAGTTCAGATTCTTGTACAGAGCTGAAGATTGCAATAAATCTTTATTCTCATTTGAACTGCCTGATTCTGCTGATTTCCCTGGCTACCACAAGTGAAAACCTAACCTAAGATGGCGCCGACGAAGGCTGCCTCGGTGAAATGCTCTCTAATTGTTTCTCTTTTATGTACACTGAGAGCATATGCACCAAGACAAATTCCTTGTGTGTCCAATCACACTTGGCCAATAAAATTCTATTCTATTCTATTCTAACAAAGAAAATACCCTGAAATTTTGGAAAAACTTATGGGAAACCAACGAGAAACACAATGGGAATGCAAAGTGGTAGATCAAGCAAGTTGAAAGCACTGTGAAAGTAACTAGAATGGAAGATGTTCACATAACAACAGAAATGGTGCAAAAACAAGCAACGGTCAAGATGAACCTCTGTTTTAGATGAGCTGCATGGATTCTAGTTGAAATCGCTAACAAGTTTGCATGCAAGATTGGCAAATCAGATGAATCTGGTTCTAAAAACACTAGAAAATGAAAAATGGCTGACAATTGAAAGAACTATTTTGATTCAGAAGGATTCAGCAAAGGGGAATAAATCTGAGAATTACAGACCTATAACTTGCCTGCCAAACAACATAAAAATTTCTTACAGGCATTATTGCAAACCAAATTTATCTGGAAAACAAGGGTTTGCTGCCAGTAGAACAGAAAGCGTGTCGTAAAAATTCAAGAGGACCAAAGACCAACTAATGATTAACAAATTGGTTTTGAAGAATTCAAAGAAAAGATGAACAAATTTGTTCATGGCCTATAAGAAAGCATTTGATTCTGTTTCCTAAAGCTGGATAGAGAAATACTTAGATGTTTTTTGGAATTAACAGCAACATCCAGAAATTCCTGAAGACTTCTATGAAGCTATGGCCTGTGGAAAAGAACTTTGTGAAGTCAAAATCAAACTAGGAATCTTCCAAGGCAACTCATTGTCACCTCTGTTATTTGTACTATCAATGTTACTAACAAGCATTTTGAACAAGACAAACTTTGGCTATGAATTGGCAAAAAAAGGGTTGAAAATTTCCCATTTGCTCTACATGGATGATTTAAAACTGTTTGGAAAAACAAAAGCAGTTGTTCAGCAGTGAACTCACTGCTGAAAGGCACTGAGGAGTTTGACAGAGGCATTGAGATGCAATTTGGCATTGATAAACGTGCAACAATTGCTGTTAAGGCAGAAAAATTAATTGAAGATGATGGATTTGAACTTGATAATGAAGAGCTGATAAAAACAATAACACCAGAAGAAGAATACAAGTACTTAGGAGTTTTTGAAGCCTCTGACCTGTTGCACAACAAAGACAAGTAAGCTACTTCAACCAAATACATAAGTGAGTCCAGAAAATTTTGAGATCAAAGCTAAGTGGAGGAAATATCATAAAGGCAGTTAATACCTAGGCAGTGCCTGTAATACAATACTCAGCTGGAATAATTGATAGACTCAGCTAGAAATTGATAACTTGGATTGAAAGACAAGAAAACTAATTACAATGCACCATGCTCTGCACCCAAACAGTGATATTTATTGATTGTGCTTGCCTAAATCTCAGGGTGGCAGAATTGTGAAAGAGGAAAAACATGACTTAAATGATTACATACAAAAACAAAAGAGCCTCTGCTGAAGTAGGTGAACAAGGGAAACCTCCTGAAAACAAAGAGATTGAAAGCAGAATATCGAAAAGGAACAATTGAGCATTGAGTTTCTAACTGGAAAAAGAAGCCTATGCGCAGTCAATACCTGGTGGACATTAAAGGAAAGGTAAATGCAAAGCTAACATGGAGCTGGTTGAGAACAGGGGTGCTGAAGAAAGAAACTGAAGGCTTCATTTTTGGCTGCCCAAAAACAAGCCCTGCAGACCAATTCGAGTAACAACAGCAAATGTGGCTTATGCAATGAGAAAGATGAAAGTGGATCACAATATCAGTGGCTGCAGCAAAATCTTACAAACTGAATATCTATAATATCATGATCGAGTTTCCAAAAACATATATTTTGCCAGACGTTTAGGTTCGAATGCAACAAAAATTACTGGAAACACCAAATTGACAAAGTTCTTGAAAATGAACAGGTCAGGATCTGGTGGGACTTAAAAAACCAAACAGACAGACATCTGTCCCACAACATGCCTGACATCACTATTGTGGGAAAGAATTGATATTGCAATACCAGGTGGTACATGAATTGAAGACAACAATTAGAAAAAATAATGAAATACCACAATCTGCAAATTGAAGTTGAGCAATTGTGGAGGAAGAAATCAATGGTTGTATCTATAGTAATAGGACCCCTTGGAGCAATACCCAAACGGCTGGCTAGATTCATGGAAATTTTAAACTTATTAGACCTGAATAGCTCAACTTTGCAAAAAAACCATCTTACTCAGAACTGCCTATATACTCAGACATTACCTTAACAGCTCTTAGGTCCTTGGTTAGGACTTGGATTGTTAAATTTTTACCAGTCTCAGAATGTGAATTAAATTGAAGATTAAGAATAAGATTAAGAATAAGGAGGAGGAGGAGGAGGAGGAGGAGGAGCAGCAGCAGCAGCAGCAGCAGCAGCAGCAGCCACCACCTTCACCCTTTTTCTCTCACACAAAATATCTGAACTGAGTTGCCTCTGGAATGCACTCCCTTCCTCTTGGGAATCTAAACGACATTCCATCACACCATCATAACTTTGAATGGTTGTTAAAGATCTGGTTATAAGTTAAGGATTAGCTATAAAACTATGCTCCTGAAATCCAATGCATCAGTTCAGTATTTTTAAACAACTTTTCTGTAACTTTATGTGAACCAGACAATTTAAGAATCACAAGGAATTTATGGCTAGAACACACTTCATTATGGCTTGGAGTCCCACACATCTAGTATTATCGGATATCGATTCAGAAGTAATAAGATTAAAAAAATTTCACGGTCATGTTAGCTGCAGCTTCTTTTCACTCTGTTGTCTTACGCTTTCGCTCCAAGGTTTGCTCTTTGATTCACTAAAATTTTCCTCCAAATGATATTGTGCACATGGTGCTTCATCTGGCATGATTTTTTTTTCAAAGTAATCTTTCTAGCTATCATTTGGGGGATTCATCCCATTCTTGAGAATATCATGGATAGCTAAGAAAATAAACTGATGGATCATCAGAGAAATCAACCCAGAATTTTCAATCGAGGCACAAAAATTGATATATTATCCATTTGGATATATTATCCAGTGACCCAACTCTCAGCAGAATAATCTAATCAGTAATGGGTTCCACTTACCTTCGCTACCAGTTCAGAACTGTGAGCTTCTGCACATGCACAGAGCGATCATGATGATGTCCAGGCAAGTGGGCGAAGCCTCCCACCACCGCCACCACTAGTTCGCCTGGTAGAAACCCACCACTGGGAAGAGTGTAAGGAAAGAGAAGAAAAAGATGACCAGCAAGGGGATGGATTTAGTTACAGTGGGAGATTTGAAAGAAAAGTTTAGGGATAGATTGTCATGGAGAAAATCTATGTGATCACTAGGAGTTGAACATTATTTGATGGCACATAATCAGTCAATCAGTCAATCAAATCAACAAATGATTATATCTCACAAAAGAAAATATGCAATATTTGCCAGTGATAGTTAATTTGCTATTAATTGTTATTTCATTTTTGTCTGTCAGAGTGACATCCTCCTGGAACTTCTTGAATGAGAGCTACGATGTTCAGAAGTTGATTTATGGCATGCACTAAAAGAAGATAAATTTATAGAAGCTGCATTAAAATTTGAATCCATCTTTACCTTGGTGTGATGAGTCTGCAAAATCATGATAATTACTGGCAACTAGTTTCACTTATCTCAGTTGGAGATCTAATCTCACTGAAAAGGTTCATGCAACAAAAGTATTATTTACTTAAACCTTATGTACTGAAACTTTGTTGCTGTATCCTTATGATTTATATTGATATTGATTGTTTCCTGATTGCTTATTTGTAGCCTATGACTATCATTAAGTGTTTTATCATTAAGAGTTAAATTTGTACCCTATGACTATCATTGTTGTAAGTGTTGTACCTTGTTGAAGGCATCTTTTCTTTTATGTACACTGAGAGCATATGCACTAAGACAAATTCCTTGTGTGTCCAATCACACTTGGCCAATAAAAATTCTATTCTGTTCTATTATATATCACAATCTTTAAGCACACATTTTAATCTTTACAGCTGAAGGCCTTGAATACTCTTACTCCTGCAGAGGCTAACACCTGGGTATTTTCTCTTTTTCATACGATTAATGGGCTGAGTTTTGCATTTTTAATATTGGCAACAGTTTGAGTGGAATCATATGCTTTGAATATCATATCTATTGTAATTATATCTATTATTATTCTTCTAGTGCATTTTTTTAAAATATTAGCACATCTTGGCATAATTTGTGTAATTGGAAAAAATGGTATTATTGCCAAACATTTCTATGGAATATACAGCAACATTTTTAATTTTGTTAAACTCCATTCAATTTTTGTGGGTTGTACTCACATGTATTTTTAATGAGACAATAGATTTTTCCTAAGTTTCTTATAACTAATTCTCCTGAGTTTGTCATAACGTTATTCTCAGTTCAAAAATGTTTTTATATATCATTTTTACCTGCTTTTTGTAATGATCAGTTTCCTTTTACATAACTCTATTTTTTCCATACTGTGTGTCAGTATGTTCTTTGGATATTTTATTTGTAACTTTACTGATGTATACATATGTAAAAATGTTCTACCATTAATGGTCCTCTTAAAAAGAAGTTTTCCATCAAACATTTGAAACATTACAATAAACTTTTCTGTGAAGTATAAGGTTGTGCAAGGGTTTTATTACATTTACCTTTGTCATGCATTTGCTGTTGCTCTTACACAGTCTTCCTAGTGAAGTGGTTTATAATTATATAAATAAAAACATGTATATGGACTTTTTTCATTTTCACAATTTGGTGCATGTACTTTTATTTGTCCAGATATTAACCTATTAAGCCATTCACAGCTTGGATAAAATGCCCTTTCCCATTTATCCATGCTGAGCTCCATGCAGAAAAATATACAAATCGATTGGAATAGGCCTACAGTCTAAGTAAGGCTGCCTTTGAAAAGCACTTGAACAGAATATAGAATATAGACATCCTTTTATGGAAACAGCTGAGTTTACTTCCAAATCCGTTTTCAAATTATAATAATAATAACAACAGAGTTGGAAGGGACCTTGGAGGCCTTCTAGTCCAACCCCGTGCCCAGGATGGTTATTCAACATTTTCTAAAAAATTTCCAGTGTTGGAGCATTCACAACTTCTGCAGGCAAGTCGTTCCACTTATTAATTGTTCTAACTGTCAGGAAATTTCTCCTTAGTTCTAAGTTGCTTCTTTCTTTGATCAGTTTCCACCCATTGCTTCTTGTTCTACCCTCAGGTGCTTTGGAGAATAGCTTGAGTCCCTCTTCTTTGTGGCAGCCCCTGAGATATTGGAACACTGTTATCATGTCTCCCCTAGTCCTTCTTTTTATTAAACTAGACATACCCAGTTCCTGCAACCGTTCTTCATATGTTTTAGCCTCCATTCCCTTAATCATCTTTGTTGCTCTTCTCTGCACTCTTTCTAGAATCTCAGCATCTTTTTTACATGGCGGCAACCAAAACTGAATGCAGTATTCCAAGTGTGGCCTTACCAAGGCATTGTAAAGTGGCACTAACATTTCACGTGATCTTGATTCTATCCCTCTGTTTATGCAACTGTGCTGGCTTTTTTAGCAGCTGCTACACACTGCTGGCTCCTATCTAAATGGTTGTCCACTAGGACTCGAAGATCCCTCTCACAGTTACTACTATTGAGCAAGGTACCACATATACAGTACCTGTGCATTTTGTTGTTGTTGTTTTTTCCCTAAATGTAGAACCTTACTTTTTTCACTGTTGAATTTCATTTTGTTAGATAGCACCCAATGTTCAAGTCTGTCAAGATCCTAAATTCTAAATTCAATTGGAAGTGCTGGTTTTAATCTTTAACCTTTAATTTCTCACTGGTTTAGGATTACTTCCCCATGTATGAAACTGACTATTCAAATCGCTTATATCAATCCACCTCTTCCTCTTGGCTCTACTTGCGTTTTGGATAGCACCTAATAACCGTTTCTCATCAGATGGGGATCTCAATAGTTAATATATTTATGAAAACCAACTTGATGTTGTGGCTAATAGCACCAGGCTTAAAACCTAGAAATGAAGAGAATTAGCCCTCCCTTAGTACAAATCAGTTAGGTGACTTTGGTTCAATAATTTTCTCTCAGCCCTAGGAAGAAAGCAGTGACTACCCTCTGAAAATCTACATGCATTTGTCTGGGCAGTCCCCCACAAGTCAAGGATAATTTAAAGATATACAGAGTAAAAAGAAAAAGTTAAAATTGTATAAATAAATAAATAAACAAATTATTATGGTAATAATTGTTCAAAAAGATATTTGAAGGACAGTGAACTTGTTAATAGCTACTGTTAAGATAAAATAAGAAGGTTGTATTGGAGAGCAAAAAAGTATTTATAAGTACAAGGACAATGAAATAGTTTATCAGAAAGTTCACAGTCAAATGTACAAGGTCGTGAATTATATAAAATTTCTCAGATTGGATGCAATTTAAAAGGAAAAAACACTGATACTTCTAAGAGAGAGTATAACAGTTAGATCAGCCTGAAACTTGTTTTAGCCTTCAGGGCTGCGGTGTGGCTCAGGCTGTAAGAAGCCTGTTATTAAAACACAGCAGCCTGCAATTACTGCAGGTTCTAGTCCCACCAGGTCCAAGGTTGACTCAGCCTTCCATCCTTTATAAGGTAGGTAAAATGAGGACCCAGATTGTTGGGGGGGCAATAATTTGACTTTGTAAATATACAAATAGAATGAGACTATTGCCTTACACACTGTAAGCCACCCTGAGTCTTCGGAGAAGGGCGGGATATAAATGTAAAAAAAAAAAAAATTCCAATAAAAAAATATTGTGTACTAATTAAGATCTGTACTTTATACAGGCTGATGAAATTAAATTTCTAGATTTAGAAATTTTAAATTTAAATTTAAATTTAAATTTATTTTAATTTATCTTTGGTGATCCACAATATGTTGGAACTTGAAATTTCAGAGGACTCACTAATACCATACCTCTTCTCCAAAAGAGATCTATTTACTCTTATATTTAGCAATTATTTGGTCTCAAGAAGAAAATGGTAAATATTTTTCTTCCGGTGAGTTTGAGTCACAGTGTACAGTATTCAACTAATTGAAAATACAAAGGGGTAGCACAACAATTTTATCGCGGGATAAAATGTGCAACAGAAAGGAAATAAGATTGCCACCACTATTATTGAGCACTAGCTTGCTTTCCTCTAGCTTTTGTCTAGACGGCCCCAGCAAAATCAATCACACTTGTTTGTGTGCTTAACCAAAGTCCCATTCATTTCAATCAGTTTGCTTTAAGTGTGGAATTAATTTTCATTTCTAGGAAGATTGTGTCTGAAGTTGAAGTTGAAGAAGTTGAAGCTTAATACTGCCTTCTTGGCCCCTGGACCATCCTGACAAATAGGTCATTGGTTGTTGCTTCTCAGTGGTCTTCGTCTTTTGCTGCTATTGCTGAATGCAAGTTCGACTTGTCATAAAGCTCTCTCTTTCCTGATCTTATTGTGACTAAAAGGGAGTGCATGGGCTGGACCTGGATAGATGCAGGGGAGTTATTTCCTTTAGGAGGAAGTCAATGTTATTCCTTTAAGGATAAAGAAAAAGGGAGCACTATACTTTCAAAGAGTTTGCTCTGTATTACAAGACTTGTTGACATATGCTAGAAACATTTCAAGGTTTGCATAGCTTTGCTTGGATTTGCCAATAAGAGATAAAATAGATTTTCCCCACATTTTCTGTTTAAATTGTAATTTTTCATCTTATTTCACTCTTGAAAGGAATGCTACTTATAATGAAATCATTCTTAGCAAGTGTATTTGGACCAAGGAACATTTTTCTGTAATCAGATATAATGTATTGACTAGAAGTCATTCTCCAGATAACATTTGTTTTAAAATCCCCAAAGTACTTTTTCAAAGGGCAACTGGACTTTTTTTCCTTGAGGACGTATCCAGCCATGAAATCCATTTACCTTCGCCACCAGTTCAGGAACGGGGGCACGTGGGAGTATGTGCATGCCTCTTCTGCGCATGCGCAGATGGTAAAAACCGGGATGTAATGACGTCACGGCAGGTGGGCTGAGCCTCCAGCCGCCACTACCAGTTTGGCGAGCCAGATAGAACCGGGGGAAGGGGTATTTCACCACTGGACGTATCACTTCTTACCCAAGAAGATTCCTTAGCTCTGATTGTGTTAAAACTATAAAAACTATGAAAATAAAATATTAAAAGTTCAGTACTTAAAAAAAAAATCTGAAGAGAAACTAGTACAATAATACTACAGAAAAGAGATATCATTATAGCAAACAAAACACTAATTCTATGCTTTGTTGACTTATGGCGGATT
Source organism: Ahaetulla prasina (assembly GCF_028640845.1). Lineage (NCBI taxonomy): Eukaryota > Metazoa > Chordata > Lepidosauria > Squamata > Colubridae > Ahaetulla > Ahaetulla prasina. The sequence continues at coordinate 53,173,756 of NC_080542.1, read as the reverse complement.
CATGTGCTTTCTCCCTATTTAAAGAGTTTTCCTGTATCTTTCTTACTGACACTGTAGAAGGGAAATTGTTGACACTCAACTCTGAATTAATTCTTAGCTTTTAGGAATTGGTTTAAGAGGACATAAAAATTGGATGTGAGGGCGATCTGGCTGTGACATCTGTCACCCCATTAATCGCCAGTGTTGATTCGGCTGATCTGACTGGCTAAGTGGGAGTCCCCCTCTTTCCTCACTGCTACATGTGTGTCCCTCCCAAAGCTGCGTGCTCAGTGGAAGAGGACGACCATCCCACATAGAAGGAGTGTACCAATCTTTGGTTAAAGGTATACGGTAGCTGTGCTGCCCTGCTAGAACCTCCAAACAAACTCAAGGACATAAAAATTCATGCCACATCCTGATGCCATTGGGGGCCCTCTTTCTAAGCAGGTTCCAATCTGAGCAGTGACAGCTGAACCTTTTTCATGATGAAGGAATGAGCCCACGGTGACTTATCATCAGCTATGCACCCAATCTGCATAGGGTTGTTCCCTAAGCAATCTAAATGCTGACAGAACAGTTTTTATCATTTTCTAATTTATGTTTTCTAACTTAAGTCATATTATTCTTTGATTGAGAATATTGAGATGCAATATTAAAAATGGGAGGAAATTTCAGGAGGTAACAGGGGGAAAAGACTAAATCAGAAAAATTTAAAGGAAGATTACTAAACAACAAATCATGAAAAATATAAAATTATTTGAAATACCCCCTCCCCAAAGGGACCTTCCTTGGGCAAAGTAATCACACCTTTGTTCCGAAAAGGCTCCTGTTAGTTATGTTCAATAATTCATGCCATTTGCTCCTTGTTTAAAATGATGTAATAAAACTAATTTTAAAACACTATGAAGGGGGCACTTTACTATGAGTTGCAATCGGAGTTGCAAAAATCCATATTTTTTCTACCAGATGGCAGCAAAGTATTCTTCATCTTTTTGCTATCATCTAAATGTTATTTGGATTTAGGCCAGATTCAGAAGCTTAACCTCTTAGTTAAAAACACATATGGTACAAGATTTACTATGTGATAGCCTATAGAAAACAAGGGAGAGACTTTTTTATCAATTGGAATGAGTGAACAAAGTGGCAATCATTCTGAAGGATAATTGCTGTGACTAGAATATGATCAAAAAAGCAAATCAGGAAACTGGACATAAAAGCATAACAAAAATGTGGCATGTTGTGCCAGATAGACAAGAATAAAAAATAAATAAATTGAGGAAACTCCAGCATTGGAAAGACAGCTAATTCAGCCCTTGAGGAAGTGGAAGAAATAAGTAGAAACATCAGTATTATAACAGGAAAACAGTGTGTAGCATTACAAATTCTCTTTATAAAAAAATTTATGATAACATTTGCCCAGGCAACTGTTTGGATAATACTTTCTTTTTCCAAATGCAGAGAAAACTTTCCCCACTGAAGGACAGAGGAATTATTTCCTGACAATTCTCCAGGTCCAATGAAGAATAGAAAGGAGTAATACCTAGTGAATATTGCATTTATCCAAGAGAACATTTATAAACATGAAATAAAATATTGAACTGTTGATGATGTTGAAAGAGAAAGATTTAGGTAATTCGCTTTCTTCAAATATGTGTTCTTTAAAAATAAAAAATGATATTGTTTTCTTTTAAAACGTAGTTTGATTAATATAGTTATTCAGCAATTTTGTTAGCCTTGTAAGATCTTTACAAATCGTGGAAACAGAATTACTATCTAATGTGTTTAATAGAGTATATCTTGCACATATTTAATAATATTTACTGAATTGCACTATTTAATAGGTTAGTTCAATCTGTCACTTTTAGATCTTAAGTCCAAACTATATTCATTGCCTTGATAGACAACCTACATTATCAGGAATGGAGAATGCAATTCTCTTGGTTTTGTAAAATCTGTACACAAATTCATCTATGCCAGAATTAGAACCACAGCTCTCATAAATCATAACCCCAATTATTCACTGTTTTTAAAGGATCAAGCTTACTTTTAGTGACCTACTTTGATAGCTGCTTTGATAATTTCAGACAGAAAATCGTTGTATAAATGATACACTGGATTTATTTTAATTAAACAAGCTAATTGCTTACTTCAGAAATGAGATAAAATACACATTGTAGTCAATACTTTGAAATGCAACTCTCAATTTTAACTGAAGGTTGAGTTAATGAGTTAATGGAATGTGTGTAGGTGCATGTGGGTTCTTACAAAATGTTCCCTATTCCACTCGTAGATAATTTACTGGCCATAGAGGCACAAGTGCCAACTTATCCCTCTTGCTTTTTTCACTCTAAGGCTCACAAGTGGCAGAGAGAGGAATGGTGTTCAGTCCTGTGGTATGTATATATATACCACATATATATATATGTACATACATACATATATACATACATATATATATATATATATATATATATAGGTCTTTGGTTGTTCGGGTTTTCTCCCGTGTAAAATTGGAAGTGTCTTGGCGACGTTTTGAAGTCTCATTCGTCATCTTCAGGCTTCAGCTTGTGCTTCTGGGAGCAATGTGTGATCGCAGCTGTTTCTTCCTTTTAACTGCTAGTGGGGTTTGAACTGATTGGGTGGGAGCTTGGCTGTGCTCTGATTGGATGGGGTTTTCTGTGCTCTGATTGGCTGGGGTGTGTCCTGTGTTGGTGGGGGCTTGGTTGTGCTCAGTCTAATCTGTGCTGCAGGGGATTTGAGCTGGTGAGCTGCACTGCTGCTGTTTGGCTTCGTGTTCGTGGTGGTGCTACATCTTCGTAGTGGGTGTCAGTCTGCTGCATGTATGGATTGGAGGGTTTGAAGTGGCTAATGTTGCAGCTGCGGTCTGGCTTCTGGTCCTTGGTCGTGCTTCCTGATCAGTGTGGGTTTGGGTGTGCTTCTGGGTGGATGTGTGGTGGTGACATCCTGTGTGGACCTCGTGAGTGTGGGTCTGGTGTCATTCCTCGTGTTAGGGACACGTTTGTCAATAAGGGCAGGTTTCCAAATGGCTGGTAGGCGGAGGTATCATCTCGTTTGTTCATGCTGTGTGGGCGTTTTCTATCTCGATGGCTTCTCTGATTATTCTGTTGTTAAAGTGTTCAGTTTTGGCGATAGTTCTGGTCTTTTAAAGTCAATATCGTGTCCTGTGACTTTAAAGTGTTGGACCAGGGAAGAAGTTGGTTCCTCTTTTTGAATGAGTTCTTGTGTTCTTCAATCGTGCACTTATTCTTCTGTTGGTTTGTCCAATGTATGTGGTGGGGCAGGCGGTGCATGGGATTTCATATACTCCTTGATTTTCTAACTCAATTTTGTCTTTGGGGTTTCTTAGGATGGTGGATATTTTTGGTTTGTGCAGAATGCTGTCTTGATGTTATGTTTGTGGAGGATCTTGCTGATTCTGTCTGTGGTGCCTTTTATATATGGGAGGAGGGCTGTGCCATTTTCTTGCTCTCTGTCTTGGGTTTTAGTGGGGGTTCTTTTGGATTAGTTTGGTAATCTTATTTCTCTGGAATCCATTGGATGTTAGTACGTTTGTGAGAGTGTGTAGTTCGGTTTTAGGTGTTGTTCGTCAGCTAAGCATTTTGTTCTAGAGATGAGTGTCTTGGCTCTGAGTTGATCTGTGCTGGGTGGTGGTGTGAGTGCATGCAGATAGCGGTTTGTGTGTGTTTTCTTCTGGTAGATGGTGTGTCCTAGGGAGCCATTGGGTTTCTTGTAGACTAAGACATCTAGGAAGGAAGTTGGTTGTTAACTTCTGTTTCCATGGTGAACTGTATTTTGGGGTGTAGGCTATTGAGGTGTGTGAGGAAGTTTTCAAGTTTTTCTTTCCCGTGTGGCCAGATTATGAAGGTGTCATCTACGTATCTGAGCCAGAGTTTGGGTTTGTGATCAGATTTTTCTAGTGCTTGGGTTTCAAAGTGTTCCATGTAGAGGTTGGCAATGACAGGTGAGAGGGGTGATCCCATGGGTGCGCCTTCTATTTGTTTGTATTTTTGTCCGTTATAGATGAAGTATGTGTTGGATAGGCAGTGGTTGGTCAGATCTAGTATGTGCTTGGGGGGGTTATATTTGTTTTGGATAGCTGTCAAGGCTTCTTTGAATGATACATGGGTGAAGGAGGATAAGACTCCAAACCTCACGAGAAGGGCGCTGGGCTGAATGTTATGTTTCTTTAAGATCTCTATGATCTGGAATGAGTTTTTACGTGTGAGGCGATGGATTCTGCATAGGGCTGTAGTTGTTTGGCGAGAAATTTGGCTAGGTTTTGTAGAGGTGAGCCTATGGAGCTGACTATGGGTCTGAGTGGGGTTCCTTCTTTGTGTATCTTGGGAGGCCGTGAGCTTAGGGCATCTGGATGATTTCTCTCTGGGAATGATTCTTTGTTGGATTTCTTCGCTGATGGGGAGGCTTTTATTTTGGATCTAGTGGTTTTTCTAGGTAGGTGGTGGGGTCTGTTTTAGGGGCTTGTATGTGACCTCGCATTCTCTGAAACTGCCGCGATGAAAATTTAATCCCCAAATGCTTCCAATTGAAATTCCACTCCAACTCTGCAGCCACCAAAGCATCCTAAAAGAACAGAATTGGCCTTAATCAGAAATGAACTTCACACAAAAGATTCCTCCTAGATCAAATCAACAAAGATCTCCTCACACTTCACCTCAAACTCAGCAACAAGATGCACCCGCACTTTGGGACAAATCCAAACAACTTGCCGTCTGGAGGCGAAACACAGACCACCCTCAAGACAGACACGCACACCAACAAACTCCGAAGACTACAAGAACGCCAGAAACAAACCCTCCACCCTCACAGCAACACATGAAACAAACAGTGCATAACATCTCAGATAGGATCCTCACCAAAGCTGAAACCGATGTCCTTTCCAAAGGATTCAACTTTGCAGTCACTCCCAAATACATCCCACTGAGACCATTATATGCGGAGTTGAAACCAGCCTGACCAAAATCAACCCGATGGCGCTAACAAAATCAGACTCGAAATCACCAACATCCTCTGCAGCAGCAAGCCACCCAAAAGCAACTTACCCAAAGAGGAACAGACAGCACTACTTAACCTGAAAAAGATACCAGCATAATAATCCTACCAGCAGACAAGGGCATTGGTTATGAACACATCTGACTACCAAACCAAATTAACCAACCTACTCCAAGACCCTGCATACAAGCCCCTAAAACAGACCCCACCACCTACCTAGAAAAACCACTAGATCCAAAATAAAGCCTCCCCATCAGCGAAGAAATCCAACAAAGAATCATTCCCAGAGAGAAATCATCCAGATGCCCTAAGCTCTGGCCTCCCAAGATACACAAAGAAGGAACCCCCACTCAGACCCATAGTCAGCTCCATAGGCTCACCTCTACAAAACCTAGCCAAATTTCTGCCAAACAACTACAGCCCTATGCAGAATCCATCACATGTAAAACTCATTCCAGTTCATAGAGATCATAAAGAAACAAAACTTACAGCCCAGCGACCTACTCGTGAGCTTTGATGTCATATCCTCTTCACCCAAGTGCCAATCAAAGAAGCCTTGACAGCTATCCAAAACAAATATAACCCCCAAGCACATACTAGATCTGACCAACCACTGCCTATCCAACACATACTTCATCTATAACGGACAAAAATACAAACAAATAGAAGGCGCACCCATGGGATCACCCTCTCACCTGTCATTGCCAACCTCTACATGGAACACTTTGAAACCCAAGCACTAGAAAATCTGATCACAAACCCAAACTCTGGCTCAGATATGACATCTTCATAATCTGGCCACACGGAAAGAAAAACTTGAAAACTTCCTCACACACCTCAATAGCCTACACCCCAAAATACAGTTCACCATGGAAACAGAAGTTAACAACCAACTTCCTTCCTAGATGTCTTAGTCTACAAGAAACCCAATGGCTCCCTAGGACACACCATCTACCAGAAAACACACACAAACCGCTATCTGCATGCACTCTCACACCACCACCCAGCACAGATCAACTCCGTAGCCAAGACACTCATCTCTAGAACAAAATGCTTAGCTGACGAACAACACCTAAAACCGAACTACACACTCTCACAAACGTACTAACATCCAATGGATTCCAGAGAAATAAGATTACCAAACTAATCCAAAAGAACCCCCACTAAAACCCAAGACAGAGAGCAAGAAAATGGCACAGCCCTCCTCCCATATATAAAAGGCACCACAGACAGAATCAGCAAGATCCTCCACAAACATAACATCAAGACAGCATTCTGCACAAACCAAAAATATCCACCATCCTAAGAAACCCCAAAGACAAAATTGAGTTAGAAAATCAAGGAGTATATGAAATCCCATGCACCGCCTGCCCCACCACATACATTGGACAAACCAACAGAAGAATAAGTGCACGATTGAAGAACACAAGAACTCATTCAAAAGAGGAACCAACTTCTTCCTGGTCCAACACTTTAAAGTCACAGGACACGATATTGACTTTAAAAGACCAGAACTATCGCCAAAACTGAACACTTTAACAACAGAATAATCAGAGAAGCCATCGAGATAGAAAACGCCCACACAGCATGAACAAACGAGATGATACCTCCGCCTACCAGCCATTTGGAAACCTGCCCTTATTGACAAACGTGTCCCTAACACGAGGAATGACACCAGACCCACACTCACGAGGTCCACACAGGATGTCACCACCACACATCCACCCAGAAAGCACCCAAACCCACACTGATCAGGAAGCACGACCAAGGACCAGAAGCCAGACCAGCTGCAACATTAGCCACTTCAAACCCTCCAATCCATACATGCAGCAGACTGACACCCACTACGAAGATGTAGCACGACCACGAACACGAAGCCAAACAGCAGCAGTGCAGCTCACCAGCTCAAATCCCCTGCAGCACAGATTAGACTGAGCACAACCAAGCCCCCACCAACACAGGACACACCCCAGCCAATCAGAGCACAGAAAACCCCCATCAATCAGAGCACAGCCAAGCTCCCACCCAATCAGTTCAAACCCCACTAGCAGTTAAAAGGAAGAAACAGCTGCGATCACACATTGCTCCCAGAAGCACGAAGCTGAAGCCTGAAGATGACGAATGAGACTTCCGTGCATTCATCAGCCGAGGGCCCAGGGTAGTGGGTGTGATTAGAGAGCCTAGAGCCGAGGAGACCACTGTACCTCAGATTGCGGGTGCGAATCCCTCTTTGTGAGATGGGGTCATAGGTGCCAGATGGGTTTGCTGATCACGTACCTGGCTCCTTGCTGCGTGACAGCTGCCCTGCCCGAGCTCCTGGAGGTGCTGGCGGGTGGCAGTGAGACCCCAGACTTTTAGTCATGGGGACTTTAACTGCCATCGTCCGGCTCGTCATCGACAGCAGCTCGGGAGTTCATGGCTTCCATGACCTTGGACCTGACCCAAGTAGTTGATGGCCCTACTCACATTGGGGTGGCACTCTGGACCTGATTTTGTCTCTGGTCAGTGGTTGAGATCTGGACTTAAAGGAAATAGTCACTGAACCTTTGTCATGGTCAGATCACTCTCTTCTTCGCCTGGACTTTCTGACCGCCATTCACCACCAGGGAGAGGCGGAGCCGACACTGGTTCCGTCCCAGGCGCCTGATGGATTCCTGAGAGTCTGGCTCACGGCTCGGTTGAGGAACTTGTTGCGGCCTGGGAAGCGGGCGGCGGGGGCCTTAGACCGGTCGTGCCTTTGCGACCTCTGACCGGCGCAGGTCCCAACCGGCTCCTTGGTTCTCCGAGGAGCTGAGAGGATGAAGCGCGGAGAAGACGCCTAGAGTTCCTGGAGGTCTAGCCGTTCAGAAGCTGATCGGACACTGGTGAAGTCCTATACTAGGACTTACCTAGTGGCATTGAGAAGCGGCGTACGCCTCCTCCCTCATTGCATCGGCAGATAACCGCCCAGCCGCCCTGTTTGGTGACCCGCTCCTCCTACACCAGGGGAGCGGGATGACCCGTGCAGGGGACGTGCTGAGGAGTTTAACGGTTATCTATACGATAAAATCGTTCAAGCGGGATGGTTTGGACCAAGATTGCGGCTGAGGGTGGTCTTGGTGACATTTTATGGGATGAGTTTGACCCTGTTGCTCCCGAGGACATGGACAGGTTGTTGGGGAGGCTGAATGCCACCACATGTTTACTGGACCCGTGCCCCTCCTGGTTGGTGCTGGCCACGCAGGAGGTGACACGAGGCTGGCTCAGGCGATTACGAGCGCTTCTTTGGTGGAGGTGTCTTTCCGGCCGCCTTGAAAGAGGCGGTGGTGAGGCCCTCCTCAAGGAGCCTTCCCTGGACCCGGCTGTTTTAGGTAATTATCGTCCGGTCTCCAACCTTCGCTTCGCGGCGAAGGTTGTTGAGAGTATGGTGGCATATCAGTTTCCCTTACACCTGGATGAAACTGTCTATCTAGACCCGTTCAGTCGGTTTCCGGCCCGGTTACAGCACGGAGACGGCTTTGGTCGCATTGGTGGATGATCTCTGGAGGGCCAGGGATAGGGGTTGTTCCTCTGCCCTGGTCCTATTAGACCTCTCAGCGGCTTTTGATACCATCGACCATGGTATCCTGCTGCGCGGTTGGAGGATTGGGAGTGGAGGCACCGTTTATCGGTGGTTCTCCTCCTATCTCTCCGACCGGTCGCAGTCGGTGTTGACAGGGGGCAGAGGTCGGCCCGAGGCGCCTCACTTGTGGGTGCCGCGGGATCGATCTCTCGCCCTTCTGTTCAACATCTACATGAAGCCGCTGGGTGAGATCATCAGTGGGTTCGGTGTGAGGTACCAGCTGTACGCGGATGACACCCAGCTGTACTTTTCACACGGACCACCCCAACGAAGCTATCAGTGCTGTCCCGGTGCCTGGAGGCCGTGCGGGTCTGGATGGGGAGAAACAGGCTCAAGCTCAATCCCTCCAAGACAGAGTGGCTGTGGATGCGGCATCCCGGTACAGTCAGCTAAATCCAGCTGACCATCGGTGGCGAGTCATTGGCCCCGATGGTGAGGGTGCGCAACAGCGTCCTCCTGGATGAGCGGCTGTCTCTAGAAGATCATTTGGCCGTCTCCAGGAGAGCGTTCTACCAGGTTCGCCTGGTGCGCCAGTTGCGCCCCTTTCTGGACCGGGAGGCCCTATGCACGGTCACTCACGCCCTCGTGACGTCTCGCCTGGATTACTGCAACGCTCTCTACATGGGGCTTCCCTTGAAGGGCATCCGGAGGCTGCAGTTAGTCCAGAATGCGGCTGCGGGTGATAGAGGAGCCCTCGTGGCTCCGCATAACACCCATCCTGCGCAGGCTGCACTGGCTACCTGTGGCCTCCCGGGTGCGCTTCAAGGTTTTGGTGACCACCTTTAAAGCGCTCCATGGCATAGGGCCGGGTTATCTACGGGACCGCCTACTGCGACCAGATACCTCTCACCGACCCGTGCGCTCTCACAGAGAGGGACTCCTCAGGGTGCCGTCAGCTAGGCAGTGTCGTCTGGCGACGCCCAGGGGAAGGGCCTTCTCTGTGGGGCTCCACCCTCTGGAACGAACTCCCCAGGACTCCATCAACTTCCTGACCTTGAACCTTCCGTCATGAGCTCAAGACACATTTATTCATCTGTGCAGGACTGGCTTAGATTTTAAATTTAGAGGGTTTTACATTGATTTTAATATTTATATTTATATTTTATATTATTTTTAATAATTGCTAGAATAAGTTTTTAAGGATTATTTTAATTTGTATATTGATGTTTTATATGCCTGTGAACCGCCCTGAGTCCTTTGGGAGATAGGGCGGTATATAAATAAATAATAAATAAATAAATAATAAAGTAAATTATATCAACAGCATTCCTCTGGTCCACTAATTTTGTCACTTTGTCAAAGAATGCAATAAGATTAGTCTGGCATGATCTGTTTTTGACAAACCCATGTTGGCTTTTGGTTATTACTTTGTTTGCTTCTAGGTGTTTGGTGATTTGTTGCTTGATTATCTTTTCCAGAATCTTCCCTGGTATTGAGGTCAGGCTGATAGATCTGTAGTTTCCTGGATCTGGGTTTTTTTTTCCTTTTTTGAAGATGGGAACTACATCAGCTCTTTTCCAGTCCTCTGGCAGTTCCCCTGTGCTCCAGGATCTTTGAAAGATATAGTTCAGTGGTTCTGAGATTTCGTCTGCCAGTTCCTTCAGAACCTTGGGGTGTAATCCTTCTGATTCTGGTAATTTGAACTCATCTAGGGTAGACAGATGTTCACTAACCATTTTTTCTGTTATTTTAACTTCTGTTCCTAATCTGTTTTTTGTGGTGCTGTTTTTAATAGGTTGGATTGTTTTTTCCTTTTGTGTAAAGACAGATGCAAAAAATGAGTTATATAATATAAACACAGACATTTGCAGATGATCTGGTCTTTTTTATAGAAAAAGCGTAAAAACAGGAACTGTATTATTGCAGGAAATAGAGGATTTTGGCAAAGTAACAGGACTAAAAATAAACAAGGAGAAAACAAAGATAATAACCCAAAATCTTATACATAATCAGAATGAAAAACTGGAGGAGAAATTGGGAATCCAAATAGTAAAGAAAGTGAAATATCTCAGAATCTGGCTGACAGCAAAATGTTCTTCCATAAAAGAAGATAATTATATCAAATTATTACAACAAATAGAATAGAATAGAATAGAATAGAATTTTATTGGCCAAGTGTGATTGGACACACAAGGAATTTGTCTTGGTGCATATGCTCTCAGTGTACATAAAAGAAAAGATACGTTCATCAAGGTACAACATTTACAACACAATTGATGATCAATATAGCAATATAAATCATAAGGATTGCCAGCAACAAGTTATAGTCATACAGTCATAAGTGGAAAGAGATTGGTGATGGGAACTATGAAACGATTAATAGTAGTGCAGATTCAGTAAATAGTCTGACAGTGTTGAGGGAATTATTTGTTTAGCAGAGTGATGGCCTTCGGGTGCGCTTCAAGGTTTTAGTGACCACCTTTAAAGCGCTCCATGGCATAGGGCCGGGTTATCTACGGGACCGCCTACTGCGACCAGATACCTCTCACCGACCCGTGCGCTCTCACAGAGAGGGACTCCTCAGGGTGCCGTCAGCTAGGCAGTGTCGTTTGGCGGCGCCCAGGAAGGGCCTTCTCTGTGGGGCTCCACCCTCTGGAACGAACTCCCCAGGACTCCATCAACTTCCTGACCTTCGAACCTTCCGTCGCGAGCTCAAGACACATTTATTCATCTGTGCAGGACTGGCTTAGATTTTTAAATTTAGAGGGGTTTTACATTGATTTTAATATTTATATTTTATATTTATATTTCTATTTTTAATAATTCGGGCGCTAGAATAAGTTTTTTAAGGATTATTTTAATTTGTATATTGATGTTTTATATGCCTGTGAACCGCCCTGAGTCCTTTGGGAGATAGGGCGGTATATAAATTCGAATAATAAATAAATAAATAAATAAATAAAGTAAATTATATCAACAGCATTCCTCTGGTCCACTAATTTTGTCACTTTGTCAAAGAATGCAATAAGATTAGTCTGGCATGATCTGTTTTTGACAAACCCATGTTGGCTTTTGGTTATTACTTTGTTTGCTTCTAGGTGTTTGGTGATTCGTTGCTTGATTATCTTTTCCAGAATCTTCCCTGGTATTGAGGTCAGGCTGATAGATCTGTAGTTTCCTGGATCTGGGTTTTTTTTTTCCCTTTTTTGAAGATGGGAACTACATCACCTCTTTTCCAGTCCTCTGGCAGTTCCCCTGTGCTCCAGGATCTTTGAAAGATATAGTTCAGTGGTTCTGAGATTTCGTCTGCCAGTTCCTTCAGAACCTTGGGGTGTAATCCATCTGATTCTGGTAATTTGAACTCATCTAGGGTAGACAGATGTTCACTAACCATTTTTTCTGTTATTTTAACTTCTGTTCCTAATCTGTTTTTTGTGGTGCTGTTTTTAATAGGTTGGATTGAATAGAATAGAATAGAATTTTATTGGCCAAGTGTGATTGGACACACAAGGAATTTGTCTTGGTGCATATGCTCTCAGTGTACATAAAAGAAAAGATCGTTCATCAAGGTACAACATTTACAACACAATTGATGATCAATATATCAATATAAATCATAAGGATTGCCAGCAACAAGTTATAGTCATACAGTCATAAGTGGAAAGAGATTGGTGATGGGAACTATGAAACGATTAATAGTAGTGCAGATTCAGTAAATAGTCTGACAGTGTTGAGGGAATTATTTGTTTAGCAGAGTGATGGCCTTGGGAAAAACTGTTCTTGTGTCTAGTTGTTCTGGTGTGCAGTGCTCTATAGCGTCGTTTTGAGGTAGGAGTTGAAACAGTTTATGTCCAGGATGAGGGATCTGCAAATATTTTCACGGCCTCTTCTTGATTCGTGCAGTATACAGGTCCTCAATGGAAGGCAAGTTGGTAGCAATTATTTTTCTGCAGTTCTAATTATCCTCTGAAGTCTGTGTTTTCTTGTTGGGTTGCAGAACCGAACCAGACAGTTATAGAGGTGCAAATGACAGACTCAATAATTCCTCTGTAGAATTGGATCAGCAGCTCCTTGGGCAGTTTGAGCTACTGAGTTGGCGCAGAAAGAACATTCTTTGTTGTCCTTTTTAATGATGTTTTGATGTTAGCTGTCCATTTGAGATCTTGCGATATGATAGAACCCAGAAATTTGAAGGTTTCTACTGTTGATACTGTGTTGTCAAGTATTGTGAGAGGTGGAAGTATGGAAGGGTTTTCCTAAAGTCTACCACCATTTCTACGGTTTTGAGTGTGTTCAGTTCCAGATTGTTTTGGTTGCACCACAAGGCTAGTCGTTCAACCTCTCGTCTATATCTTGGATTCGTCATTGTCTCGAATGAGACCAATCACTGTTGTGTCATCTGCGAACTTCAGTAGCTTAACAAATGGATCATTGGAGATGCAGTCATTGGTATACAGAGAGAAGAGAAGTGGGAGAGCACACAGCCTTGGGGGCCCCTGTGCTAATTGTACAGGTATTTGATGTGATCTTGCTTAGCTTCACCTGCTGCTTCCTGTTTGTTAGGAAGCTTGTGATCCACTTACAAGTCTGTTCCGGTACCTGTAGCTGGTTTAGCTTAGTTAGAAGAATGTCTGGAATGATGGTATTGAATGCTGAACTAAAGTCTACAAAAGGACCCTTGCATAGGTCTTTGGAGACTCAAGATGTTGTAGGATGTAGTGCAGAGCCATATTAACAGCATCATCTGTTGATCTATTTGCTCGGTATGCAAATTGCAAGGGTCTAACAGCGGATCCGTGATGGTTTCAGGTAGGAAAGCACTAGCCTTTCAAAGGTTTTCATGACTACAGATGTTAGAGCAACTGGTCTGTAGTCATTCAGTTCCTTGATGGTGGGCTTCTTGGCACTGGGATGATGGTAGAGCGTTTGAAGCAAGAAGGAACATAGCACATCTCTAGTGATTTATTGAAAATATGGGTGAAGATGGGGCCAATTGGTCAGCACAGACTTTTAAGCAAGAAGGAGTTATCTTGTCTGGGCCTGGAGCTTTTCCTGGCTTTTGTCTGTGAAATAGGTCCTGCACTTCCTTTTCTGTGATCACTAGGGGTTGTGAACCCAATGAAATGGGGTCAGTTGTAGGAGGCTTGGCTGTTGTTGGTGTGTCTGAGATGGGGTTGTGGAGATAGGTGGCTGTAGTTTCCTGTCTAACCAACATTTTTCTACTTTATCTAGTAGTAGGTTATGGTCTACATTATCAAATGCTTTACTGAAGTCCAAGTAAATTATATCGACAGCATTCCTCTGGTCTACTAATTTTGTCACTTTGTCAAAGAATGCAATACGATTAGTCTGGCATGATCTGTTTTGACAAACCCAGGTTGGCTTTTGGTTATTACTTTGTTTGCTTCTAGGTGTTTGGGGATTTGTTGCTTGATCATCTTTTCCAGAATCTTCCCTGGTATTGCGGTCAGGCTGATAGGTCTGTAGTTTCCTGGATCTGGTTTTTTTTTTTTTGAAGATGATAATTACATCAGCTCTTTTCCAGTCCTCTGGCAGTTCTCCTGTGCTCCAGGATCTTTGAATGATATAGTTCAGTGGTTCTGAGATCTCGTCTGCCAGTTCCTTCAGAAACTTGGGGTGTAATCCATCTGATTCTGGTAATTTGAACTCATCTAGGGTAGACAGATGTTCACTAACCATTTTTTCTGTTATTTTAACTTCTGTTCCTAATCTGTTTTTTGTGGTGCTGTTTTTAATAGGTTGGATTGTTTTTTCCTTTTGTGTAAAGACAGATGCAAAAAATGAGTTATATAATATAAACACAGACATTTGCAGATGATCTGGTCTTTTTTATAGAAAAAGCGTAAAAACAGGAACTGTATTATTGCAGGAAATAGAGGATTTTGGCAAAGTAACAGGACTAAAAATAAACAAGGAGAAAACAAAGATAATAACCCAAAATCTTATACATAATCAGAATGAAAAACTGGAGGAGAAATTGGGAATCCAAATAGTAAAGAAAGTGAAATATCTCAGAATCTGGCTGACAGCAAAATGTTCTTCCATAAAAGAAGATAATTATATCAAATTATTACAACAAATACAAAAGGATTTGGAAAATTGGGTAAAACTACAATTATCATTAATTGGAAGAATTGCGACAATAAAAATGAATATTTTACATAAAATCGTATTTTGATTTCAAACAGTACCAATAAAACTTGGGAATATATATATATATTTTATTAAAAAGTTTTACAAAAATTTTTTACCCATACATCCCGTCTCCTCCCTCCAACCCTCACCCTTCCCCATCCCCCCTCCCCTCTTCACTCAATCCCCCCACCCCTCCCCGGATTTCCCAGAGCAAAATACAGGTAATAATATCTAACAAACATAAGCTAGAATACGCAAACGATCCCTAAACTCCCTTTCCTCCCATAGAACCTTAACTCCTATTTTCCATAAAAAAGAAAAAAAATATACAATACATTCTATTCATTCATAGACTATTTGATAGTTCTTAATCCAATATTTGTTTTAAAAATAGTCGATCCTTTTTCTCCTTTCCAATATATATCTTTCTTGTGAATAGTCTTTCTGGTACACTAAAATTTCTGCCATCTCCAGTAAGTTCACTACTTTTAGCGTCCAGTCTTCAATGATAAGCAAATGTTCCATCTTCCAATATTGCACTGCCGGTAGTCTAGCTACTAATATTTAATTTAAAATCAATTTACGCCCTTAAACATTATCTTCTTCTTCAAAATATTTTGTATAATCCACCAAATTTATGTATCTACCATATATAATAATAAATAGTATCATCCCGACCAAATCTCCAACATTTAAATTGTAAATTCAAATACATACACGCCAGTATTTTTAGAATCTAGATACCATCTCTAGAACATTTTGTAAAATTTTCCTCTTAAATTCTTAACTTATATAAATTTAACCCAACATTTAACCCAATTTTTCCCTTTTATCATACAATCCTTAACTAATTCCATTTCTTATTCTATTTTTATCAACACCTTATATAACTCCAAATCAATTTTTATCCAGAATAACTTAGTTTTTAACAAATCCACCATATATAATCAAATAACATTGCATTTAAATTCCAGATACCATCTACAAAACATTTTATTAAAAATTTTTCTTAAATTTTTATATTTATCTGGTTTGCAGAGCTTAACTAGTTCCATTCCTTATTCTATTTTTATCAACACCTTAAATTCCCAAAATCAATTTTTAACTTAGTTTCTAACAGACCCACCACATATAATAAAATAACATTACTACAAACTCTTCTTCAAAATTTAAACACATACACAGTAATTTTTTAAGTATATTCAACAATGTCAGTTATGATTTATCCTTTCCCATAAAAAGAAACTCTTTTCGCTTCGTTTATTATCTATTCGAATCATTCTTTGCTCATTTACATCGCCTACTTTTTTCAGTGTTTCTTCTTCAGTAGTTGCCAACTCAACTTTAAGTTGTGTGTGCTTTACTTCCTTCTCCCGCTTTTTTCCAATCTCGACTTTGCTTCCATCTTATATTTTTACCAATGTATTAAAGGCTGGAAGTCCACCGCTGCTAGAAGCTAAGATGAGAAAAAATATTTTGTAGAACTAAATAAAACAATCTTAAAATTTATTTGGTTAGGGAAGAAAGCCCAAATAAAACTCAAACTCTTATAGGATAGTAGAAGTAAGGGAGGATTTGGACTCCCAGATTGGGAACTTTACCATCAAGCGGTAGCCATAAAATGGCTTAAGGATTGGATAACTCTTAAAAATAAAAGGGTACTAACAATAGAAGGCCATGATCTACAAATTGGCTGGCACGCATTCATCTGGGAGGGAAAAAATAAATTTCATACATATTTTCAGAGACATCAGGTAAGAGGTGTTTTGTTAGATGTGTGAGGGAAAATCAAGAGAAATTATTACAAAAATCCCGAGATGGCTATCAACCATGGAAGCAATGATTTCCCCAATATATTAGACTGGAATAAGGTAGTGACATACAAAGAGTTATTGGATGGGCAAGTAAAACTTAAATCTAACCAAGGCTTAAAATCTCAAGGACTAGAAATAGATCGGTGGCCATATTTACAAATTCAGACAAGGTATAAAAAAGATTTAGAAAATTTTGGCTTCCAAAGAGAACAACAAGAATTGGACAAAATAATATTAGGGACAGAAGAAAAAGTGATAACCAAAACTTACAAATGTTTCTTAAGATTTAAAATGGATGAGGAAACAGTGAAAGAGATGATGATAATCTGGGCCAAAAATTTTGTATATAATATTGAATTGGAATATTGGGAAAAATTATGGGGAAAAAATTATAAATTAACAATGTCGGCAGCTTATAAGGAAAACATGTACAAAATGTTTTATCGTTGGCATCTACTTCCAGTAAAACTGCCAAGAATGTTCCCCAATAAACTGGCAAATTGTTGGAGATGTAACCAGAGGTGAGTTCTACTTACCTTTACTACCAGTCAGCAACAGGAGCATGTGCGCAGATCACCCGTGATGATGTTGTGGCAGGTGGGCAGAGCCTCCCGCCAGTTTTACTACCGGTTCTATAGAACTGGACCGAACCAGGGGCAATCCACCACTGGATGTAACCATGAACAAGGGACGTTCTATCACATATGGTGGACATGTCCAAAAGCTAAGAGGTATTGAATGAAAATTTAAAAATGGTTAGAAGAAATTACAGAACAAAAATTGAGATGAAACCAGAACTGTTCTTATTGGGTATCATAAAAGGAAATACAAATAAAAAGACTCAATACATCATACTCCACATCATAATAGCAGCCAGAATTCTCTTCTAATTGAAGAGACGACTTCCGGTGTCCAGGGGCAACGGTCGTCTGGAGGCTTCTCCTGCCCCCAGTGCCCAATCCGCCGAGGAGGGCCAGGTGTTCGAAAGGACACCTGCCGCAGACGGCTCGCCAGGGGTCTCCCAGCCGACATACAGGACTGGGGGACCGATGCTGGCGCGTCCTAGGCTCGGCGGGGTTTGGAGGCCACAGGCCACGGCCATTACTTTGGTCGTCGCCTGGGCGCTGTGCCCGGTGACACGGGGCTTTGGATTTATAACTGCAGCAGCCTGGTGGTGAACAGGAGCGGAGAAGAATTGAGGAATGGAGAAGGGAAGGGATATCGGTGGCGTGGTGGAGTGCTCCGGTGCGGGGGTTTTCTCCCCTGCGGCTGGAAGGAGCACGAGTCATTCTGGAGAGAGGAGAACTTAAAATAAGAAGATTACGGTTTTGTGGAGCTCTGGAGAAGAGGTGATGGAGAAATTTAGGAGGGAGGTTTGAGGCCCCCCTCCTCTGAGAACAGTGGTGGCGTCCAGCTTCCGCCTTCACTATGAGAATCTTGATGACATCACTTCCCTTGACTTCCTGGTTGACTAACTGTACTCTGGACTCGTTGCTCCTGTGAGTGCCCCTGGTGGATCGGAGGAAATTACAAGGATACTGTGCTTGCCTGAGGATTTTGAATTTTTTTTTTTTAAATGGCAAAGGTCAGAGACCAACTGCTGGAGATGGAGAATTCTGGAAAAGTTATCCAATATGGACAAGAAACTGGATGATTTGCAAAGAGGCCAAACGGAAATAAGAGCAGAAATTGTGACTATCCAAAAGGATTTAAAGGATACTCAACAAGTCTCAGCAGAAAACAAGCAGAAAGTGGAAGGTCTGGAGGGTGAGAAGCGGGCAGTGCAGAAAAGAGAGAGCGACAGGCAATGCTGTGCTTGGACTACAGATGGATAAAATGTCTTATTTCCTTAGGTTTCAAAATTTGGAAGAAGTGGACCAAGAAGATTTGAGAGATGTTGTGACTAAATTGTTGGGAGAATTTCTTGGGAGAGGTGTTGATTTCATGAATTGGGATGTGGATCGAGTTTATAGAGTTAATTCACAATATACCGCATGCAGTTCCCAGAGAGGTTCATGTCAAATTTGTGAGAAGAGGCGAGATGAAATTCTTAGAAAACATAGGAGTGGGGCACTGACTTACAGGGGCAGGGAGATAGCCATTCTGAGGCAGATTCCCAGACAGGTCGTGAAATGAGAAAGAAATATTACTTTTGTCAAGCAAATTGTACCAGAAGGGTAGGCTTCAGATGGCTGATGCCAGAGGATTGATGATTTTCCGGGAGGGCATTACGAAAAAATTAGTACAATTGCGGAGGCTACGGCCTACGTGGAGGAACACAAAGCCCTCCTGGAATCAGATGACCCAGGAATTGAAGAAGGGAGGTTATAGACCATGGGGGTGCGGCTGCCGCTGTTGCGGCCCTGGAGTTGGGTCAGGCTGAACCCAGAGTTCTGAGATCCAAAACTAGGAAGTGATAAAGATATTTGGTATTGTGTTGGTTTTCCTTATTCTCTTTTGTATGATATTCTGTTTATTCTTGACCCTTCTTTATTGCGTATGTAAGATTTGTAAACTTAGCTACTTCGTGTCACCTGCTTGCCATATGGCTGTTGTATGTGTTAAAAAATTTGAGCAAAATTCTTATCTTGGATGAGAAAAATGAAAATTTACCATACCTGATATGTATTTGTATAAACCTTTTTTGACCAATAAAAACTTTTTGAGTATTCTGAGTATTCTAAAACTACAAAAAAAAAAAAAAAAAAATAGCAGCCAGAATTACATTTGCCCAGAACTGGAAACAGGAATACATGCCATCAAATGCAATGATAATATAAAAGGTGCTCGATCATGCAGAAATGGATAAATTAACTATGGTGTTAAAAGAAAGAGAAGAAATAGAGTATTATAAGATCTGGAACATGTGGTATAAATGGCTAAAAACTAAATGTAAAATTAACACATATAATAGATATAGAAATCATGTTAAAGTGAAAGCCATATATATTTATGAATATGATAAAGGAGGTTAAAGGTTAAAGAGATTATGTAAGTATATATAAGTATATTTAATATATAAAGAATTTACAAAATGTATACTACAGGTGAACAATTGTTTAACATAGCAAAAGGTTTTATGTATTTAGATATATAAATACAAAAATTACATAAAAGTATAATAGGCCGTAAATGGAAAATATATAATTAGAATTGATACCCATAACTGAATGCTGTAAAGGTGGAAATGTGATTTTAAAACTAAAAAAGGTTGAATAAAGATTATTTTTTAAAAAAGATTTTGAGTTGTATAGCTTATGTCAAAGTGTAGAAAGAATGTGCCTAAAAAAAGGGGGATATCAGAACCTCTCATTGCCCTCATGAAACAATGATACCCATGTCACAAAGTCAGAATCTGAAACAGAATGTCTCAAAATGGGCCTCTGGTGGCTCAGACTGCTAAGACAGTCTGTTATTAACACAGCTGCTTGCAACTACTGTAGGTTCAAGTCCCACCAGGCCCAAGGTTGACTCAGCCTTCCATCCTTTATAAAGTAGGTAAAATGAGGACCCAGATTGTTGGGGGCAATAAGTTGACTTTGTATATATTATACAAATGGATGAAGACTATTGCTTGACATAGTATAAGCCGCCCTGAGTCTTCGGAGAAGGCGGGATATAAATGCAAATAAAAATAAAAAATAAAAAAAAATCAGCAAGGAGTGAGAAAAAAAACTGTATTGATTTTCCCTTTACTTACTTACTTGCTTCCTTCCTTCCTACTACATGCTTGAGAGAAGGTAGATTGGAAGAAGATGAGCATAATTTTAAAAATGGGAGAAGAAACATTATCAACCTGCATGATGCTGATGATACTCCCCTGATAGTTGGACATGCAAGTGAATTGAAGCCCTAATTGAAGAAATGCAAGGAAAACTGGAAGCAACACTAAATTAAATTAATTAAATTAAGGCCATGTTAATGACAATAGGTACAGCAACCAACCTTGGAACTGACAATGAAGATATGGAAAGCTTTGGCTTTAAGACTGAATATCAGCAATAAAGGAAACAACAGTCAAGAAATATATTGCACTGGCTCTTGGAAGGAAGATCCTGGAAAAGGTATCCAGGTGCCAGGATGTGTCTATACTTACATTGGTCAGAATCGTGCAGGCAGTGTTTTTCTCTACAATGCTCTATGGATATGAAAAGAGAAAATGACTCCTGGAAATACCATGGATAGCCAAGAAAATAAACAAATGGATTATTTAACAAATTAAACCATAGTTCTCACCTGAAGCATAACTGACCTACCACGAATTGTCATATTTTAGAGACATAATTGTGAAGACCTAGGTTCTTGAGAAGTTTAAAATTTGGGGAAAGTCGAAAGAGAAAAAGCAGACAATACCAGTAAACTGGATTGATTCAGTTACATTGACAATGGGTTCACTTTTGAAAGATCTGAAGGATCAGATTGGGGACCAATGATCCGGGAGAAAATTCATCTATGTGAATGCTAAGAGTTGACACCAACTTATCTATATCTGTTATCGATAAAGATGTAGGTAACATATAAAATTCCCTTCTCACCCATATGGCTCGTATGTATCTTCCTCAATTGTGGGTCCTTTACCAGAGGCATGGGAATTTGAAGGTTCTGCACAGGATTTTAGCTGCTTCTAGCAATGCACTCTTTTGGACAGAAAGCTCTGATGTTGTTCCTGCAATCTGCTGGACCCCATTCACCCAGTTCAGGAACTGCAGTGCTAAGTGCTCCTATTACCACTGGGACCACTTTAGCCTTTACTTTTTCACATCCTCTCCAGGCCTTCTCCAGTTCCTCATACTCCTTCCTGATAGTGCCATCATTTGGCACTGTTACATCTACATTGGTAAAACACACACACACACACAACACCAACTTGATGACACCTTGTGTGTATATGTGTATATGTAGGAGAGCTCATTTGCTTATTCTGCAAAAGATGATATAGAGTTTTGCTGCCCAACCGTCACACACATACAACTCTGGCCTTCAGGCCAAGGGATAACCGAAGGAAGCAATCATTTTCAGATAAACGGTTTCTCCTGGTCGATTGGGTAGGATTTTCCAGCTATACACCTTCAAGTTGCCAGAAGCAACCTTTTTTCCGTAGGAAGGGCTAACTCAGGACTCTTTGCACCTGGGGCAAAGAACAGGCTGGAGCTTCCATCCTTTGTATCCCACTCAATAGGCTACTACCTGATTACTTATTTCAACATTGGCAATGGGACAGTATGAGGCCACCAAAGTGGTGATATCCATTTTTTTTTTACTACTGGTTCTGTGGGCGTGGCTTGGTGGGCATGGCCGGGGAAGGATACTGCAAAATCTCCATTCCCTCCCCACTCCTGGGGCCAGCCAGAGGTGGCATTTGCTGCTTCTCCAAACTACTCAAAATTTCTTCTGCCGGTTCTCCAGAATCTGTCAGAACCTGCTGGAATTCACCCCTGGGCCACCACATGACCCGGGAGGCTGTGAAGAGGATTTAAGGCAAGGCTGTGTGTTCACAGGTGACAGTGGTGGGGTCAGGGAATTTTGGAGGAATATAATTTTCTGGCTGAGAGGCTCCCTTTGCAGTCTGTTGTTCTTCTCTGAAGTCTTCCCAACTGCCCATTAAGCTTCTGCTGATTCCCGCCTGACCATAGTCCTTGGTTTTCCCTTTTCCATGAAAGTGCGAGATGTTGCTTTTTTCCCCCTTCACCCCCTCCCGCTGAGTGGACTTGAGCAAGACAAGGGGCTGTCCTTTCAGCGGGTGATTTGCCGCCGCCGCCGCCGCTGGTATGACGGTTACAGTTTCAGAGTCTCTGCTGAAAGACGGGCAGGGCAACCGAAAGCAGAGCCAGCCTTCCAGTTTATCTCCTAAGCGCGGGGAGGCGCCGTGGGCAGGGTCTGAGGGGAGAGCGGCGTTTATAACCTGGTGCTCGCAGGGACAGTTCTGCGCCTCCTGCCAAGATGCCTCCGGTGGCGGGTTTTTTCCTTGCGATCTGCGTTGGGGTGGCATTCGCCTTGGAAGCCTCCCTGATGCCTCCTGATCGCAACAAGACCGAGGAAGGAGCCAAGCTGTTCGCAAACGATTATAACACTACCGGGGAAACTGTGTTCTTCGAAAGCGTCAACGCCAGCTGGAATTACAACACCGACCTGACAAACCACAACGCTCAGCTGCAGGTAAGCAAGCAGAGCTCGCTCCTGACCTGCCTCTGTCTCCCAGCTGGCTCCTGTTGTCCTATGAAGGGCAGGACAGGACCGGGCTGGATCGGGGGCGACAACGGGGAGGGAGAAGCTCTCCGTAGCCTCTCCAATACGACTTTTCTTCTGATATTACTCAGCCCATTTTCTCACTTGTCGCTTTTGTCATTCAAAAGGTCATAAGAGAGATCTCTCCTTCCTCTTATAGAGCCTCGGATTTGGTGGGGAGGCTAAATGTCTACATGTGCATTTGGTTCTTCCCAAATCCTTAGCACTTTACCTATTAGTGCAATAGTGGTTGTGTAATTGGAAGTCCTTTCTGGCCTCTAAGCATGTTAGTCTTCCATTTTTAAACTAAGAAAGCAGTTTGCTTAAGGTGACTTAACTTCGCTCATTTACATAATTTATATCCTACTTCTGTGAAGCTTTCTCAGAGCAGATAGCAAAGTAATAAAAGGTATTTTAAAATTAATAAAATAATAAAACAAAAAAACATACCAGATAAAACAGCAAAATATAAGTGATCTTAACTTTAGCAATTTTATGAGAAATTCAGAATCACCTTATCACCGAACTTCCATGAGTTAGCTCACCTTCAGACATTAATATCTCTGCCCAAATAGCATCTAACTGCTTCAAAAGAAGCTTTAATGCTTCTTTCTCCCTTCCTTGAGCTCCGAATAAAGCAATGAAGGAATGAAAATGTTAGAATTATAAAAACCAGTAAATCAGTTAACTGACAGGAACAAAAATGACCCTATATTTAATTTTAACTCACTGCTGTTTTCATGGCCACAGGTTAGATAGTTTCTAAACTGTAAATTTAAACAACAAAATATCTACAAATAGGAGAATCAAAACAGAGGAATAGATCAACTCTCCTGTAGAAATAGGCATACATATATTGGGATCTTTGTAGTTTAGAAAAGTACAACAAGATTGCCAGAAAAAGCATGAACTCTGGAATAGGGAAAGTGGATACAAGATTTTTGTTATCCTCTCACTCCCTCATGAGATAAGCTTAATTTACAAAAAAATAAATAAATTAAAAAATGATTCAGCCAAAGATCAAGGAAAGGAATAAAAGACCCATCAGCACATCCACTCTCATTATACACCTGACAACCAATACCCAAAGATCAGCACCAGATAAACTCATTTTATCACGAAATAAGTTTTAATATAAACCATCTAAAACTATTTTTTAAAAACTATCACCAAATTCAAAGGAAATGAACAAACACCCCTAACGTATCCATTCACATTATATATCCAATACCCAAGGACCAGATAAACACCAGATAAATAGAAACAATAAAGAAAGAAACACTATCCCAATTAAGCAGGACAAGCTATTGTACTACATATAAAGAACCAAGAAGCCCCTTAGACTTCTTGGACTGGATATTACCTATCTTGCCAATGAAATGCTTGCAGATGAAAAAGCAAGCTCATAGTCTTAAAAACTGAAGTTATGTTTTCTATATATTCACATGGGCCAATTTAGAGAGATTTAAGAAGGGATAGGCAGAAGGAAGCTATGGCAATAGAAAAATAATATTCCCACTGTCTTGTGTGCTTTGTTGTGTGCTAATGGATTTTTTTTTATTTACAGATCTTATTCTTCCAAAATAGATAAGTGTATCTAGAGATACCCTATCTGTCTCACTTCAGTTCTCACAATTCAACATCATAACTTGGTGTTGAATATTGGATGTCAATAAATGAGCTTAAGTATTAAGCAGAGCAGTAGATTGTTCTACTGCTGGGTGGCAATTAATTCTGGGCATCTAGAATGTAGTCCAGGAGCCACTAGGAATTACTGACTAACATTTCTCTTTTTATGTAAAGTGAAGGAGATGTTAGTCCAATTATATTTACAAGAAGCAAGTGACTGCTTCTAATTTGAGTTTCACAAAATATTCTGCAGTTATTTAATAGCTCACCATTGAAGATGTATTTTAGTAGCAAAGTTAAAAGGCTTAAAGATAAAATAAAATAAAATAAAATAAAATGTGGATTGGATTTTCTATAGCAGGGATCTCCAACCCCAGTCCGTGGGCCAGCACCAGTCTGCAGCATGTCAGCAGCTGAGCCATGCAAACCAGCAAAGCCCCATCTGCGGGATGCAGGCAGCACACAAAACCACGTCCCCTCTGATCCACGGAAAAACCTTTCTCCACAGAAACCAGTCCCCGAGGCCTAAAAAGTTGGAGGCCACTGTTCTATAGGGTGAGATTGCAGCTAGA
This sequence comes from Ahaetulla prasina, assembly GCF_028640845.1. Classification (NCBI taxonomy): domain Eukaryota; kingdom Metazoa; phylum Chordata; class Lepidosauria; order Squamata; family Colubridae; genus Ahaetulla; species Ahaetulla prasina. Next base: position 53,148,809 of record NC_080542.1, on the reverse strand, counting down.
CAAGTAATTTAGGCTGTTTTGCTAAGCAGACTTTAGAGATTTATTCTCTCACCTGTCCCCTTTCCAGACATTACTATGTAAAATTTGTACATGAATAAAGGATGTAATGTTGCAGGAATGCAAAAGAAAAAAAAGTTGGTAGTCAAGGATTGATTAGAGATAGCCCTTCTTCAGTGATGTTGTGGTAGAAATGCAGTTGAATTATCACTAGGGTTAACTAATGGATGGGAGGCACAGTGGCTCAGTGTTTTAAAATATGCTGCCAAAGATCTACACTCCAGTGATTTGAGTCCTATCACTGTGTGACGGAGTGAACTCCCATCATTTGTCTCAGCTCTTGCAAACCTAGCAGTTTGAAAGCATGTAAATGCAAGTAGATAAATAGATATCACTCCGGTGGGAAGTTAACAGTGTTCCGTATTCCATTGTATGCTTTGCAGTGCATGATCATGTCATGCTGGACACATAACCATGGAAACATCTTCAGACAGTGCTGGTTTAAAGAGAAGGAGATGAGCACTGCCCCTAAAAATCGGCTACGGCTAATGGAGTAAAACCCCCAGGGACTCCTTTACTTCTTACCTTAACTAATGGAACAGCTGGGTTGTGTAGTTGTTGGATAATACAGGGACCACTGGTGAGTTTTGCACAACTGAGGACAGAAATGGTGGGATTTAAATGCTGGCGATTCTGCTTCAGTATTAAATAAATACTGCTTCAGTATTTATTTAAAAATAACAATTTTTATCATGTTTCAATTTGACTGATTCTAAATATATAAAAGTAGTTTTTTTTAACCCTTTTTAGCATTAACAACTAAAAAAAGTGTGCCAGAACATGGTGAAAGACAATCAGCAATGTTTCTAAAATAAGAACTTTAAATTTAGACACAGTTTTCCTTTAAAATGGCTAGAAATTTTATTTTCCTTAATTGTGTGAACTGTGTTATCTATAATTTACCCAGAGGACAAACACTTTAAACATAGGGTCCAAATTAATTTAATGATTTCTGGAAAGAAATTTTAAAAAACGTGCTTACGTAATCAGTTAAGCCTAACAATGATAAATTGTGGCTGCAATGTGTTTTAAATGGGATACATAAATTAGTTATCATAAATATTAATCCACAGCAAAAATCTTAGTATCAAAAACATGGAGAATTTTTAAAAAAGGCTTAAAAACTGAAGATCAATTTGTAGACTATCCATATATTTCCAAATTAGAGCAAGGGCTGGTGGGCTGCCTAGCCAGAGTGCCTTTCTGATCTGGTGTTCAGAAATGTGGTGTTTCAGCAGTAATAAGAAGCAGTAAAGAATAAAAGACAACAAAAGCACATTGTCTCCTAGATGAACAAACAATGCTTATTTTGCATGTGGTTGTATGTATAATTTCACCTGCATACATAGATGACTTAAAATGATGCTACCTAAAATACAAACAGATTATCTAGGCTAAAAGAGGAGGGACAGTTGAACGATTCTGCAAGCAATTTCTTGATTCTTTGATTTGCTTATCCCGTACTCCGTATTACTTCTTTCAACATATGACATAATACCAGGTTATATTTATCCCTACGATTTTTTCCTACTTGAGTATGTTTTGAAAAGTGACACTTGGGCTGTCAAGCAAAGAGACATACAGTTGCTGTTTCCTGTATCATATGCCCTGTTTTGCTTCCTTGCCTCTGTTTTCTGTATTATACATGTACAATCAAAAGAGCACAATCTAATAAACTGTTTTGAAATTGAATGCTAAAACAAGACTGAAATATGTTGGGTATGAGATGGATTAGGTACACATTCAGATGGCAGTCCCCCTCAACCTAGCTAAGTTAAATGGAACTGAAACCCAAATGGTTCCACTTAACTCCAGGATATTCTTTCTCTCCATCTCAGATTCTTTTTTTTTTGTCTCGTTGGGACTTAATCCAACAGAAAAAGTTAAAAAAATGTTTGTGGTATACCTGGTATATAATAAAATACAGACACCTAGTTTTTATAGCCATAATATGACAGTACTCTTGTTTTTCTCCCTATATAAGGCAAAATCAGCAAGCCAATATAAGCAAGTGTGTTTTGTACAATTTAGCTTTTCTTGGCATAGAAGCAGGATAGTATTTTAGTCCAAAAGTACATTCCACATCGAATTCATTGAATGCACCTTTAACTGGGGCCAATAAATGTAATTTTTCCTATTATGCTTGGTTGAAATAAATGCACATACCTGCACTTCCTTTACTATTTTCCTTGTATCATATAGATGCAAAAAGAAGGTAAAAATAATGCTCCAGTTTTCAACTAATGATGGTTAATTATTGCCTAACATTGACAAATTCAGCTTTGTTTACAGTTTGGTCAGATAACCTAGTATTCTAATATCTATTGATAGAATCTGCCTTACTCAGGAAGTTTGCAGATTGTCCTCTATTTCAATGTTTTTTTAAACAAAAATCAGAATAGTCTAGAGGATACTTTGCATATTATTTATGCTTGCATAGCTGTAAACAGTTTCACTCTGTCCTGTATTTCCAGAAAGATTTAAGAACTAGGAGTAATTAATTTGAGAATAACTCTCCAATTCCTCTGATCTGATCTTTTTTTTTGTACCTCCTTAAAGGTTTTGAATGTTGTTAAATTATTTAGCATATACTATAGATTTAATCTTGAAATAGGCATATTCTGTACAGAACTAGAGTTCTAATCCAAATGTCAAATGTAAAGAGTATAGAAGTAGCTTCATAGAAGAAATCAATCAGTGGTTCATTGATTTTTTCCTAGTTAAATGCAACATTTTTGCATTCCTAATTTCATTTAGGTAGGGACGCAGTGGCTCAGGGGCTAGGACGTTGAGCTTATCGATCAAAAGGTCGGCAGCTCAGCGGTTTGAATCCCTAGTGCTGCCACGTAATGGGGTGAGCTCCCGTTACTTGTCCCAGCTTCTGCCAACCTAGCAGTTTCGAAAGCACGTAAAAATGCAAGGAGAAAAAATAGGGACCACCTTTGGTGGGAAGGTAACAGTGTTCCGTGCGCCTTTGGCGTTGAGTCATGCTGGCCACATGACCACGGAGATATCTTTGGACAGCGCTGGCTTATCGGCTTTGAATCGGAGATGAGCACCGCCCCCTAGAGTCAGGATTGACTAGCATGTATGTGCGAGGGGAACCTTTACCTTTTATCTAATTTCATTTAATAGAATTACAGTAGGAACATTTTCATTGAAAACGTTTCCTTCAACAAACAGGACGTTTTGGGACTCAATTCTGAGATATACTTCATACAGACAGCATTAGCGAAAGCTAAAAAATGGCAACTAGGAAGAGTTGGGTGGAAGATAATTGCTTATTTTTGAGGATTCATGAGAGAATCACCTGAGAGTCAATATCTATAAAGAGGAATTTGATTTAACATTTGCCAACAACACTGCAAATCAGAACAAAATGTTTTAGAAATGTATTACCTCTTCATGGGTTTCTGGCAGAGAGGATAAAACCGAAGGGAAAATCCAGTAATGAAACCAATGGTTAGCTAGAGAAGGTGGAAGCTATCTGATCCACTGCTCTATCAACTGAAAAATAGAATCCAATTCCTGATACTGAATCTAACAATAATGATTAGCAATCTGCATTGGTACCCTCCCCTTTCAGAGAGCTATCTCAAGTCTGATTTTGAAGCATTAAGAGCCCACCCAATGGTAAGAAATATGAGATACTGATAGAAGAGAATATTACAGGTTGAACTGTGGGGTCCTTAGTGCTCTCTGAGCTCGGTTGTTTTCATGTAGACGTTTCATTACCAAATTAGGTAAAATCATTGTTGTGGAAGAGACCAGTCAATCTTAGTGTGGATGATCTTGGTGGTTCCTTGATTAGGCTGCTGCTTGCTTTAGCTTGTTCGCCTAAGTTGGTAGCTGCTTGATTGATGTACTATTCACTTCTTATTATTGGTCTAATTTTAGTGTTAAACTCTGCTCATCTGGGTTTGATTGCCGGTGAGAAGATGTTTGGACCTTTTGTTTTCTTTTTGGCTTTTTGTCTCTTTTGAAGGGTATATAGATGTTTTCCATCTCTATGTACCTGTTGGTGGCTGATTTGCGTGTGTGATGATGACACCCTAATGCAGGTGTGTCAAATTTGCAGCCATGGGACGGATGCGTCATGAGCTGGCCATGCTTACCCCCATTTTAGTGAATGAGGGAAAGTCGTGACATTTCACATGATGAAAACATGATGCTGTGAGTTTGACACCCCTGCCCTAATAGATACTAAGGAACTTTACCTAAGGATTCACACTAGAAAGAATATTAGAGTAATTTTAGATTTCACCAGAAAAAGTTCCTTACTTGGAGTTTTCTCTAGAGCTGAAATTGCTATGCCATCTTAATTCTTGTACATCTGCTATGGATGGACCAGAGCAGGGATAAACAATCTGGTGCTGTCTAGATGGTTTAGGCCAGGGGTCTCCAACCTTGGTCCCTTTAAGACTTGTGGACTTCAGCTCTCAGAGTTCCTCAGCCAGCTTTGCTGGCTGAGGGACTCTGGGAGTTGAAGTCCACAAGTCTTAAAGGGACCAAGGTTGGAGACCCCTGGTTTAGGCTACTGTTTTCAGAATCCCTTTCCACTGTCCACATTGGCTTGGATCAATGGAAACTGAAAGCACAAACATTTAGAATTTACCAAATTTACTAATCTAATTGACCAAATTCAACAACTGGTTGACAGCTTCATAGGCACATCCATGTATTTTTATTTCCAAAGAAATTTTGCAATTGCCTTCTTCAGAATGTTTTCACTATTTCCCAATCACTCTGCTAAACTATTAGTTATTATTATGTCATGATGCAATTACTAATTTCATTGATGTGAATTTAATGGAGTTTCTACTTGATAATTATTCTTGCTCCAGGTGCTTTGCTTTTTGGGACAATGATTTGGCTAGATTCACTTCATAACAGATTACCAGAAGTAGAAAAGCAGTGGATTACTATAGTTTGTAATTTTCAATGAATAAAATGAATGAGAAAAGCAATCCATGTAGTATTTCTTAAGAGCATTGTGTCCCAACACACTCAAATCCAGCTAGAACAGGTTGGAAATATTAAAAAAGAAGAAAACTATGTATTACTTTAGGATTAATTTATATGCCGCAAGAAGACCAATTACTTCCATGAGATTATCTATGTAAAATGTCTTTAATTATATATTGGAAATTGCTGGAATCATCCAAAGACCTATTTTTATGAATAGCTTGCTGTATTGAGATGGTACAGGAATTCGAAGAAATTATATCCCATAAAATGTCTGTGTGAGATAAGACTTTAAAATATATATTTATAGAAATGGTTACAGCAATAGAAGTCCCCAACTGAGGAATTTTTCATCCTCAAAGTATTCCCCCCCACACACTTTTTTTGTCTAATTTCCTTAGATATAGGTAAGTCTTTGGTAAATTGTTTTAATGAGAGGAGGAGCTATTAAAAGATCTTTTTCCTTTTTAAGGAGAAAATAGTATCCCCACCTATACCAAAAAGATCTTGTGTTCCACATACTTTAAGTGAAAATATATCCAGAGACAGAATGTTGAGATACATTACTTTGCTTAATATTTGCAGAGAAGTGACTTTGTGACTGATTCATTCTTAGTTGTAAAAGGTTCTCTGTGTTCCATCAGATTGGCTGTTAGCCTTGAGGGGTTGTCTTCCACTACAAAAACGTGGCTCTTGGGTCACTTTAATAAATTACCTTGGAGTATTTGCTCCGCTCCAGCTGCCTTCGCCATGTTTGCATATCATTATTTAATCATGTGGGCATTATATAATGGGTGAGCCAGTTACATAAGTTGTGATCACTCAAAATTTCCAGCTGGAGATTCTTCTGGACTCCAAATCAGAAAACCCAGTTATCCTTCTTTTTCAGTAGTCTGACCCAGAATGCTACATTAGGGAACACTTCAGGCTCATCTCATGTTCTTTCAGATTATGGCTTTAATACAGGACATGCCTTATTTTGCTCTGTGGGTTTGGCTCAGGCATTACAGACAGTTCATATCGATGTGGGATTTAAACCGTTTCAAGGCAATATATCCAATTTTATGCTAACTACACATACAAGCCATTGATTTTAATTGATAGATTAATTTAACACCAGCATTCAGTATTCTGATTGCTAATTAAAATAAGGTAATGTGGTCTTGTCACCTATTAATAGGAACGTTAGAGATAAAAATGAATCATTTATAAATAAAACTTCAATAAGTTCCAAAATAATCAGTCCCTTACTGTCTTTTAATTAAGCCCGTTCTGAGTTGTGGTTTGCTTTTTTGCCTTGTCATCCCGATGGCTGTAAAGAGCTAAATGCTCTTTAGTATTTGCTGCCAAATTTTCACAAACCCTTGTGAAAAAGCCTAGATGTTTAAAACACTAAAGTATATTTAAGGCATTCTTTCTTATCAGCGGCATGCACAGAGGTGAGTTCTATTTACCTTTACTACCGATTCGCATTGTGCCCGCGAACTTCTGAGCGTGCGCAGAAGAGTTTTGATGATTTTTGGGTTAGTGGATGGAGCCTCCCGCCGTTTTTACTACCGGTTCTATAGAACCGGTTCGAACTGGAGGCAACCCACCACTAGGCATGCAACTTACTCTTTCATAGTCCTAAAAGTGATTCAACAACTTCTCCAACCATGTACTATGGAAAAAAGAAATAAAGTTCAACATATGTACCAAATGTCTTTGTCTTCCTCTCCTGTTACAGATAGCAGCTTCTTTGAAGGAGCAAGAATTCACAGAACTTTGGGGGAAAAAAGCTAAGGAGAATTATGGTGACATCTGGGAGAACTTTACTGATCCCCAACTTAAAAAAATAATCAGCTCCATTCAGACCTTGGGTCCTTCCAATTTACCACAACAGAAACGGGAAGAGGTAAGAATCAGTATTTTAGAAAGAGTGGATGAATTCTGAGGCGGCAATGGGAAAAAAAGATTCTAGGCTAAGGGAGAGATGATCCTTAGATAATTTTAGATAAGATCAATTCCAAACAATGATGGAGGGGGAAATGTTGAGAGGATAAATAAAATGAAGGATTCTGAAAGTACATACCGGTAGGTAATATTCACAATAACATACTCCAGTCTTGGCTGTATTGAGTGGTTATGAGGGAAGCATTCTCATATATTTGAAGACTAATTAGCTAAAGAAGTCTGACACATTATTTTATTTCTGACTCGAGTCCTTACACAAGAAGGAAGCTGCACTTGGGGGGGGGGGTTTGGTTTATGCTCCATGTTGCAGGCATTCCCAGTGACACATTGTTTGTTTGATAAAAACAAATAAAAAAGATGTCAGGATGTCAACTCAGAAAAATAATGGCAAACCGCTTCTAAAGTGTTGCTTAGAAAAAATATATATAGTGTTCACGAAGTTGCCAGGAGTCAAGATTGACGTAAAACCATATACATATACACAAACCAAATAATATCAATATAGATAAGAGTTCTGATTTTGCGCTGAGGGCATTAAAAAGATTGTGGGAGACCATATGCTAAATAATCCATCTAGCTAAATAATATAATACTACCTCACTTACTATATTTCTAACTGAAAGACAAAGCTTACAAAAAAGTATACAGCTGGAGGACTGAATGGTCTCCCACTGATCAACTAAATTGTCCTTTTCTCCCCTCAGAGCCCATTTGTGTTCTTTGTGGCCTGTGCAATCACCTCCCTCTGTCATTTAATTGTTTTTATTGCCTCCCTTCTCTTTCAAACCAGTGCTCAACCAGAAATTAGCTTCCCTTCATAATAATTTTCTCCAGTAACTTTCTAGACATTTGCCTTCACCAGAAGCTGACATTCTTTTCCTGGTGCTGCCCTCGCTGTAACTTATTTTTGGGTGATCACTCTTTTTGCCCCTTCATTGTAATGGCCAATTTGGTATGCATCTTCACCTTTTCAGATTCTTTCAGTACAATTCTTTGTCCATATGTTCCAAGTTACTTATTTCTATGAGGAAAAAGCCATTTTATATTATTTTACTTCCCTGTTCCAGCTGCCCTTTTACATTTATTTCAAGCTTTAAAATCTTCCTTCCTTCCTTATTTCAATATTCAAATTACAAAATGTTCTCTAGGGTAATCAAGTGTTGTTAAATAATCCAGAACATTCTTCTTTTGCAAACGGCTTGTTCTTGAGATCTTTAAAACCTAGTTTTTTCAGAAAATCTTTTGTCCTTGAAAGATATTTTCCATCTCTCTCTCTCTCTCTCTCTCTCTCTCTCTCTCTCCCTCCCTCCCTCCCTCCTTCCCTCCCTCCCTCCCTCCATCTAATCTATCTAGCTACTATCTCAGAAAATTCTGGGTGATATATATTTGGTGTCTTCAACTCCCATCTTGATTTCTGACATATTAGTCAAGTTTCTGCAGTTTTCTTGGCAAGATTTCAGAATTGACTTGCCATTGCCATCTTCCTAGGGCTGACAGAGAGAGAGACTAGCCTAAAGTAACTCATCCAGCTTTGTGCCTAAGGCAGGACTAGAAATCACTGTCTCCCAGCTTCTTGCCTGATACCTTAACCAATATATCAAAGCAGTACGCAGTGGTAGTTGCTTACAATTTCTATTATGTAAGAATGAATAAAACCAATGCTGGAAGCTTGTTGCTTTATTGTGTCACTTTTTAATTACATATTTAAAATAAAAATAATTACCAAAAGTTCAACAGGGGCAGGTAACTTGCCAGGTTCCTATGGAGGTACAATATCTATGCTATAGGATGCCTATAGACCTAATCTTTTTGCCATCACATGCCAGGAGGGGGTGCTGAGGTGGGTGTCGTGTGCGCACATGCCCCCACCCATAATTCTATGTGCCCCCCTCTGCTCCTGGCACGTAATGGCCCAGTAGGCCAGTTTTTCTCTCTCACCAGAGAGAAAAGCCTCTCTATGAGTCTTGGTAGGGCGAAAACTGCCTTATACCCCTCCAGGCCCTCCGGAGTCCAGAAATGGCCTGTTTACCAACTTCAGGAAGTGATATTTTTTGCTGTCGCCAGCCTCCAGAGACTCCTAAAGAGGCTCTGGAGGCTGGGGACAGCAAAAAAGTCACTTCCTGTCCAACCAGAAATTGGTAAATGGGCTGTTTCTGGCCTCCAGAGGGTCTGGGGGTGAGAAAGGTAGTTTTCACCCCCTCAAGACTCCTAGAGAGGCTCTGGAGCCAGGTAAGAGAGAAAAATGGGCCTTCCCCACAACCACCCAGGCCCTCTGGAGGCAGGAAACAGCCTGTATCCCTACTTCTGGTGGGCCCAGAAGACCCGAAAATCAGCTGGCCGGCACAAGCATGCACGCCAGAGTTGAGCTCATGTGCCCACTGATATGGCTACATGTGCCACCTGTGGCATGCGTGCCATAGGTTTGCCATCATGGCTATAGACTATATAGTGTGAATATACATGTTGTAAATTTAGATTGTTATTCAAACGTGTGCTTTTTAATGCTAATTTCAGTATAATACTATTCTAAGTGAGATGGACAGCATCTACTCCACTGCCAAGGTTTGTCTACCAAACCAGACCTCCTCCTGCTGGGCTTTAGAGCCAGGTATGTACTTCCTTCTCTACATTAGCTCAGCTCATTCTTTGCAGGTGTTTTGCATGCTTTCTATTGTTTTCTGAACCCTGAGAGCATCCTAATACATGGATATGAATGTAAAATTAATTTATAGTAGGTTATGGCTTCTGAGACTGCCAATAGTGAACCTATATGTTTTAATTACATAACATTTTACATGAAGATACTCCTTACCAATTGCCTTGTTCGTTGACTTTTTAAATTTACAATGGCATTAAAAAAGTAGATATACAACCTGTTTTCAGACTTGCAGCCATTGCAGTATCCTGAAGTCACATGTTCTTGATTTGAGACCTTGGCAACTATTGTGCATTTATAACAGTTACAATGTCATGTGATTACATGATCACTATTTGTAGTCTTCAACAGCTGGCTCCCAACAAGCAAAGACAATGGGGAAACCAGCAGTAATCTGCAAGTCATGGTCATGTGACATTGTCCTTAACAATCATGGGTGATTTGCTTAAGTATCACAGAGGATCTAATATAAGCTGGGTACAATCTCATGGTGTTTCTCTTGAGCACCATGATGCTTAATGACAGAGTTGCTGGTCCCAATATCAGTCATGAGGACTATCCACATGCAAAAATACTTAAAAATAATGTGTTATTATCATGCTACTTAGCAAAATGCAGTTTTGTGATATTATTCTTTAAGAATGAAATAAATGCACCAAAGAAAAATTGGAGAATAGAAATTGGGCAGTCTAATTTGTAATCTTATAAACTAGCTCCTCTCTTGAGTTTCAATCATTTATTTTGCTATGAACTGAATCTGTCCTTACAATTACTCAAAAGTAACTATGCTAATGTTTTTAAAGCTAGCATACTGTTAGAAAATAGATTTTCCATTGCATTCCATTCAATTAGTATTTTCTAATTTGGAAACCCTAGTCTCTGTTTTTGAATCAACTAATATCTACTGTAAAAAAACATCAATAACAAATAAAATTAGAGAATAGAAAGAGACCCCCCCCCTTTTTCTTTTTTTTTTACTTTCTATGGAAATACTTAATCATCTGAATCATTATTGTCCCAAAGGTGCTTTCCTAAAAGACAACAGGACTTCCTTGGTTTTTTCCTTGGGAATGTTTTGCTTCTCATCCAAGAAGCTTCTTCAGTTCTGACTGAATAGTGGGGAATGGAAAGATTTGTATTCTTTGCAGTCATCTGGTCATTAGCATTCTGAGGGTTGGTCAATAGTTCTCTGAAACTATATCAGAGTCATGTGAATCAGAGTGTAAATGGGTGTGGAACATTCATGGGACTGCAACAGCTCATGTTGGAGACAGACACATGGGGCAGGTGGTGTCGTATCCTCCCCCTCTGTGGAGAGAAGCCTGTTCAATTTTAATATACAGATAGTCTATGACTCACGACCACAATTGAGCCCAAAATTTATGTTGCTAAGTGAAACATTTGTTAAGTGAGTTTTGCCCCATTTTGTGACCTTTCTTGCCACAGTTGGAGTGAATCACTGAAGTTGTTAACTTAGTAACACAGTTATTAAGTGGCTTCCCCATTGACTTTGCTTGTCAGAAGGTGGCAAAAACTAATTACATGATCCCAGGACACTGCAACCGTCATAAATATGAACTAGTTGCAAAGCATCCAAATTTTGATCACAAGACCAAAGGAATGCTGCAATGGCCATAAGTGTGAAAAACCACCATAAGTCACATTTTACATTGCTGTGGTAACTTTGAGCAGTCACTAAATGAACTGTGTAAATTGAGGAGTACCTGTAGATGGCCTCTTTAATGCCTCTTTGAACCCTTTTTCAAACCAGCAGTCCTCTCTAGCCAGAATGTGGACTTTGCTGTCTTTGTCTTTCAAATGCAGAGGAACTGCTGAATCTTGTCCTGATGGGTTTGTTCTCCTATGTAGTGCCATGCGCTCATGAAGTGCTTGTTTTGTTTTCCCGGTGTACAGATCTGCAGATCTGTCTCACTGCATTTTTCTGCACTTTTCTCCCAGCTATTTGCCTCATGTCTGAAATATAATCCCAATTGTTTTGAAACAATAACAGTCCTTCTTTCTATCCATGTAACTTCTCTAACAATTTTCTGATAGCAACCTCTAGTATTTAAGGTAGGGAAGAAAGCTGCTTACCTGTCATTGTTGTTCTATTAATACATAATTGGTACATTAGCACACATAGTTTGCCAGAGCAGATATAGGTGGGATTTTCTAAAAAGGCTTGTAAGATTACAAGCACTTGATGCACCCCTTGCTTATGTTCAGTAATGTTTCATATTGCTATGTTATTTCTCAGTATATTTTATCAGGATCCCAAACTTCAAGTAGCACTTACTTAGAAACATGTAGAAAGAAAACAGCTAGAGTTAGTGAAATGACATCAGTGATGAGGATGTAGACACTAGATTCAAAAAGTAACGATGGTTTTGATCTAATAGCCACAAGAGTCTCTGGAATACGAGTCACTACAACCATGATGTTTAAAAATATTGCTTCCTGAAGAGGAAAGACCTTCTGAATCCAATTCTTATCAGCTGTGCAGCACGGGTTCAGCTAGAAGGCTGTTGCTTTATACCTCTTTAGAAGAATAGTGCCTTTCTTCAAGTCTTCAAACTCTAGCGTGATGGGATTATTTAATGATACAAGTAAACTACATTTTTTTTATTTGCATTTATATCCCGCCCTTCTCCGAAGACTCAGGGCGGCTTACACTATGTTAGCAATAGTCTTCATCCTATTTGTATAGTTATATACAAAGTCAATTTATTGCCCCCAACAATCTGGGTCCTCATTTTACCTACCTTATAAAGGATGGAAGGCTGAGTCAACCTTGGGCCTGCTGGGACTAGAACCTGCAGTAATTGCAGGCAGCTGTGTTAATAACAGACTGTCTTACCAGTCTGACCCACAGACTGTCAAATGGGTCTTTTCTTTATGTAGATAGATATGTAGAAAAGTTAGTGCAAATACAGATGACTTTTTGATGTTTCTTGGATTTTGTTCAGTTGTATGATCTTCTAATGATTTCTTTTATGCCTCTTCTTTTTCCATGCTCCTCAGATATTTCAGAAATTATGGCCACTTCTCGTAGTTACAGGAAGTTGCTTTATGCCTGGGAAGGGTGGCATAATTCCGCCGGCAATCCTCTGAGATCCAAGTATGAGAAATTCGTTTCACTGAGCAATGAAGCCTATAGAATGGATGGTGAGATGTTAAAAACATAGACAGGGAATGGGATCAATGTTACCTGGATTGAAAATCTGCCTTCAGTCAAACAATTGAAGCATTTTTAATTCAAACTAAGAAACCTTAATGTGATTGAGAAAGAGGCATATTACCATATAACCAGTGGTGAAATCTGAACCAGTTTGCTACCAGTTCTCTGGCCATGCATGCATGCGCTGCACACCAAATGCGTGTTGTGCGCATGCATGCACAATTCACACCAAATGTGTGCTGTGCACGCATGTGCAGTATGCACCAAAAGGAGGCTTGGGAAAGTAAGTAGAACAGTGAAGGGGGGGGGGTAAATCAGCTGTGGTCCAAAATATTGGGAACCTTTTTAAAACCTTTTAAAAAACATTTTGTACTACCGGTTTGGGTGAATAGGTAGTAAAAATGCCTTTAAAAAGTAAAAAAAGAGGTTCCAACGATCACAGCTGTGCCATGCGATCATCGGAATCATTTTTTTTACTTTTTTAAACCATTTTTACTACCAATTTGCCCGAACCAATAGTAAAAAAATGCTTTAAAAGTAAAAAAAAAAGTTCAGATGATCAGTTGAGTAACACATGATCATCGGAACTTTTTTTTTTTTACTTTTTAAAGCATTTTTGACTACTGGTTCTGGAGAATCAGTAGTAAAAAATGCTTAAAAAGTAAAAAAAAGTGCTGACAATAGCGCGTTGCTCAGCTAATCATCAGAACTATTTTTTATTTTACTTTTTAAGCATTTTTTTACTACCGGTTTGGTGAACCAGTAGCATTTTTTGGTGAACTGGCCTGAACAGATAGCATTTCACCCCTGCGCCTAACCCTCCATAAATCTAACCCACCTTCATGGACTTTACTCTTACATTTTTTAAATGAATTGTCATGTTTTATTTTCCGTCCATTGCCATTCCGAAATGAAGTTATTATGAATTAACCATTTTTGATCAATATATATGTTGTGTTTTTAGTCCCAACATCTTTGCATTCCTTTCAAAAGTATTCAAGAATATGGCATACATGTGATCAAGTGCTTGACCCTGATCACTATAATAAAAGGGATCAAATGTACCATATCAGAGTCATATGGGAAACTACCCAAAGTTGGTATTTATTTTATTTATTTTATTTTTATTTATTTGATTTTTATACCGCCCTTCTCCCGAAGGACTCAGGGCGGTGTACAGGCAAGATAAAACATACAATGTACAAATTAAAATGCAATTTAAAAAACTTATTTTAAAATTAGCCTGAAAAAAATTAAAATATGCCAAGAACTAAAAACCCCATTTAAAATTAATCAAATTTACAAAATTTAAAATTAAAATTCAATTCAACCTAGCCCCGCGCGAATAAAAAGGTGTGTCTTCAGTTCGCGACGGAATGTCCGAAGGTCAGGTATTTGGCGTAAGCTCGAAGGAAGCTCGTTCCAGAGTGTGGGAGCCCCCACAGAGAAGCCAGACCCCTGGGGGCCGCCAGCCGACATTGTTTGGCGGACGGCACCCTGAGAAGTCCCTCTCTGTGAGAGCGTACGGGTCGGTGGGAGGCATGTGGTAACAGCAGGCGGTCCCGTAAGTACCCAGGCCCTAAGCCATGGAGCGCTTTAAAGGTCGTAACCAACACCTTAAAGTGCACTCAAAAGGCCACAGGCAGCCAGTGCAGTCTGCGCAGGAGCGGTGTTACGTGGGAGCTACGCGTAGCTTCCTCTAGCACCCGCGCAGCTGCATTCTGGACTAACTGAAGCCTCCGAGTGCACTTCAAGGGGAGCCCCATGTAGAGAGCATTACAATAATCCAAGCGAGAGGTAACGAGCGCATGAGTGACCGTGCACAGGGCATCCCGATCAAGGAAGGGGCGCAACTGCCGAACCAGGCGAACCTGGTGGAAGGCCCTCCTGGAGACGGCCGTCAAATGATCTTCAAGCGACAGCCGATCATCCAGGAGGACACCTAAGTTGCGCACCCTATCCTTTGGGGCCAGTAACTCGCCTCCAACAGTCAGCCGCAGCTGCAGCTGGCTGAATCGGGATGCCGGCATCCACAGCCACTCCGTCTTGGAGGGATTAAGTTTGAGCCTGTTTCTCCCCATCCAGACCCGTACGGCCTCCAAACACTGGGACAGCACTTCAACAACTTCATTGGGGTGGCCCGGGGTGGAAAAGTACAGCTGGGTGTCATCAGCGTACTGCTGGTATCTCACCCCGAAGCCACTGATGATCTCACCCAACGGCTTCATATAGATGTTGAACAGCAGGGGCGAGAGAATCGACCCCTGCGGGACCCCACAAGTGAGGCACCTCGCGGTCGACCTCTGCCCCCCTGTCAACACCATCTGCGACCGGTCGGAGAGATAGGAGGAGAACCACCGATGCACGGTGCCTCCCACTCCCAATCCCTCCAACCGGCGCAGCAAGATACCATGGTCGATGGTATCAAAAGCCGCTGAGAGGTCTAATAGGACCAGGGCAGAGGAATAACCCCTGTCCCTGGCCCTCCAGAGATCATCCACCAATGCGACCAAAGCTGTCTCCGTGCTGTATCCGGGTCGGAAGCCGGACTGGAACGGGTCTAGATAGGCATCTTCATCCAGGTATTGGGGTAGCTGTCGCGCCACAGCACTCTCTACAACCTTCGCAACAAAGCGAAGGTTGGAGACTGGACGATAATTACCCAAAATAGCTGGGTCCAGGGAGGGCTTCTTAAGGAGGGGTCTCACCACCGCCTCTTTCAAGGCGGCAGGGAAAACCCCTTCCAACAAAGAAGCGTTGATAATCCTCTGGAGCCAGCCTCGTGTCACCTCCTGAGTGGCCAGTACCAGCCAGGAAGGGCACGGGTCCAGTAAACATGTCGTGGCGTGAAGCCTCCCCAACAACCTGTCCACGTCCTCGGGAGCCACAGGGTCAAACTCATCCCAAACGGACTCAACAAGACGTGCCTCCTCTCCCTCGCTTGGATCATCCCAATTTCGGTCCAGACCGTCCCGGAGCTGAGCGATTTTATCGTATAGATAACCACTAAACTCCTCGGCTCGTCCCTGCAAAGGGTCATCCCGCACCTCCTGGTGAAGGAGGGAGCGGGTCACCCGAAACAGGGCGGCCAGGCGGTTATCTGCCGACGCAATGAGGGTGAAGGTGTAAGAACGCCTCGCCTCCCTCATTGCCACTAGGTAGGTCCTAGAATAGGACCTAACTAGTGTCCGATCAGCTTCGGAGCGACTGGACCTCCAGATGCTCTCTAGGCGTCTTCTCCGGCGTTTCATCTCCCTCAGTCCCTCAGAGAACCAAGGGGCCGGGCGAGATCTGCGCCGGGTCAGAGACCGCAAAGGCGCAACATGGTCCAAAGCCCCAGCCGCGGCCTGTTCCCAGGCCACGACCAGTTCCTCAGTCGTGCCACGGGCCAGGTCCTCAGGGAATGGCCCAAGCTCCGTCAGGAACCTCTCAGGGTCCATCAGGCACCTGGGACGGAACCAACGTGTAGGTTCCGTCTCCCTGCGATGGTGAGTGGCGGTTCGGAAGTCTAGGCGAAGGAGAAAATGATCGGACCATGATATTGGTTCTGTTACTAAATCATCTAATACCAGATCATTTAACCACTGTCCAGAGATATAAATCAGATCCAGCGTGCCTCCCCCCATGTGCGTAGGGCCATCATTTACTTGAATCAGGTCCAAGGCCATCATGGAAGCCTGGAACTCCCGAGCTGCCGTTGATAACAAGCCAACTGATGGCAGATTGAAATCCCCCATGCCAATAAGTCTGGGGGTCTCAACCGCCACAGCGGCAAGTACCTCCAACAGCTCAGGCAGGGCTGTGGTCACGCAGCAAGGAGCCAGGTACGCGATCACCAAGCCCAACTGATTCCTATGGCCCCACCGCACATAGAGGGATTCACAGCCGGCAATCTGAGGAACAGTGGCCTCCCTCGGCTCTAGATCTTCCTTAATAACAACCGCCACCCCCCCACCCCTACCTTGGGCCCTCAGCTGATGAAATTCTCGAAAACCTGGAGGACACATCTCAACAAGGGGAACCCCCCCCCTCTGGGCCCAACCAGATCTCCGTAATGCCCATGAGGTCCGCGGACTCCCCCTGAATAAGGTCGCAAATCAGGGGAGCCTTATTAACCACGGACCGGGCATTACATAACATCAGCCGAAGATCCAAGCTCTGAGGATCATGGCCGCCCGAGGAACGGGTAGGGACTGAGGGGCCGGAGCACGTGATCGCTTTCAGACATCGAACACGTGCTCCCAACTCTCGATACGCCCCCCCCCCCGCCATATCTGCCTCTCCCACTTACAGTACAGATCGAACAACCCTCTAGTCCTGGAACAACGCCCTCCCCCCCTGCCTTCGGACCAGATGGAGTAGTGTCGCGAACTAGCACAGGGGCTGGATCCCTCCCTGACGGGTTCTCACCCCCACCCGTCAAATCCCTCCCCCCCCTTAAAAAACCCTTATTTAAAAAACTATTTAAAAAACCCCACAAATTCTTCTTGGCCGCATGCCACCTCTCTGGGTCCCAAGACCCTTCGTTAAGGTAAGCCCTCGATAGCTTGGAGGGCCATTCCTGCGAGGCGGGGGAACCTCGCAGTCGTAGTAGTTCGGCAAATGAATATCTCATGGAGAAATAGTCCATATAATTGCGGGAAAATGTCCATCCTTAGCCGTCGAAGATGTTACCGTCATATCCATTGATTGCCAAGGCCCAACATTAGATAGTCAACCATGTGGGTCCTAGTCCGTAGGAGTCCATGGGACCACAAGGATAAAAAGATCTCCCTCGAATTCCTGGCAACGCACCATCACGGGACAAAGACCCGTGCAGTACGATAATTGAAACGACACTGCCAGTGCCCTCACGCCGTCCATGCCTCCACCACTAAGTCGGCAGATTATGCCTCTGGGCCCAATATGGCCCCAGTGTGCCGCTATGCCGCTGTTAAAATTGTCCAGGCCAAGCCACCTCTCAGTCGCTGATGGAAAGAGCAACTCAGAGAGAGGTAAGCCGCTGATGGCAGTTGCGGTATATTGGCAGGCCATAGCAAAAGTCAGCATTGGGGAGAAAACGATGTTCCAGTCCATGAAGGGAGGGGGGAGCGATGTTCGTGCCCATACAAGCCCCGTCCCAGCAACCAAAGTTAATAGCGACCCAAACACCCGGTGTCCGGCATACCACCATCGACGCCCTCCATCGGTGTTCGGGACGCTCCTCAGCCTTTGTTGGTATCCTTTGTTGGTATCCGTTGGTATCTGCGGCCAAAAACGGCCGGAAAACTGCTGAATCATGCCGGGCGTCTCCTCGTACCCCCCCCAACATGGCCGCTGCCGTTCGCTGCTTGTAAGCAAACTCCGGCTCCGTACTCGGCAGCCGAGAGTTCAATGAGGCCCAAAGACCTCGCTCTTGGCGGCCGGAAAGATCACAAGACCGGGGCCAGAGAGCAAGCAGCTGGGCGAGCGGCAGAACGGCATCGCGGCCCAATGACTTCCAGCCGCCGTCTCCGCAAGATTTCAAAACGCCGCCATAACACGCATGCGCAGAAGAAAGTATATCTTCTAGTCGGTAGAAGACTGGTAAGACTGTTGCCAGCATAAGAAATTATTGATATACTGAGGTTGACTTGTTAACCTGTTCATTCTCAAGAGCCTAATGTCAGGTGCAACAGACCAGGTCCACATCTGAAGGTCCAATTAACTATATAATAATTTTATAATAATAATAATTATATATAATAATCAACTAGATTATTGCTAAACATATTGCTTGGAATTAAATAACAGTCAACAGCATTTGATTTAGTTCATTAGTAGCTATATAGGAATTTTAGGCTGTTTCCTCTTTTTATCTTCTCTCTCTGCAGTTTGGCAACTCCTCCTCCTACACCTACTACAAGTACATTTATAAATATTTGGGGGGGAAAACCCTGTCTTTGGATTCAGAACTGGACATTTTTTGGCTTCAGAATTGGACTGGTTCAATTATATTATAATTGGTGCAGAAAAGTCTAGGAAATGGGTTGTTCACAACTATGTTCTGTAATTGTAGAATAATTATGGATCATTTAAAGAGCTTGTTTGTTTTGTAAGAACTGTATTCATGCTCTATTGTTTTTACATTTAGGATTCCAAGATACTGGGGCTTATTGGCGCTCCTGGTATGATTCACCAACATTTAAGGAAGATCTAGAGCAACTTTATAAACAATTGGAACCTCTCTATCTGAATCTCCACGCATATGTCAGAAGGAAACTATATGACCAATATGGCTCTAAATACATAAACCTGAAAGGCCCTATTCCTGCTCACTTATTGGGTAAAAAAAAGTTTGTGTGCGTATAATAGAGCTGGGATCAGGCGGGGAAGAATTGGGAATATCCCACCGTATTCTATATTAACAGTGGGCAATTTTTGGAATGGATGTAGGCTGACTTGAATGAGAGACCTCTGGGAGGAAACCAGTCTTATTTTTACTTTTAAACTCAAATAACAAACACAACCTGAAATCAATTTTCCAAATTTTGGCAGCAAAATGCTTGGATTTCAGTCACATATTTTGGGGCATTGGAGAGCAATCTTGCTAAATTAGTGTCTTCCTAATGGGTTAGACTTTAACTCCTATTATCTGTTGGTATGTTGAATGGTGATAATGGAAATCATGATAAGCTTTCTTTAAAGAATACCATGTTTTGATGGGAAGAAAAATACAAATAGAAATGTTAAAATATAAGAGATTGAAAAGAACCAGTCTGGCCAGTGGTGGGTTGCTCCCAGTTTGCGTCATTTTGGGTGAACCGGTAGCAGCAGTGGTGGGAGGCTCTGCCCACCCACCCAGACTTTATCAAAGTGCCATGCGCTCATGAAGTGAATCCCCGCACCCGTGCGCTACCGATACCGAACCCGTAGCGCCGGGCTTTGAAACCCGCTACTGAGTCTGATGTAGCATTGGACTGGAAATTGGGATGCCAATCCTTGTTTAGGCATGAAAAGCTGACTGACTGACTCACAGTCACCCTCTTTCAGCCCAATCACAGATTGGTTAGTTGATTTATTAGATTTGTATGGCTGCCCATTTTAAACGAATTGGGTGACTCACAACAGGAATAAAATCAGTAATTATAAAACATAACCACAACAAATGAAATAGTAACATGATAAAATAAATTCTCCCCTTAGGATTCCCTGGGTAACCTCCAATTATCCTCATTTCATTCTTTCTATTCTTTTCAATTCTGTCCTATTCCAACATCTCCACAAAAAAATCAATTCTTGATGGCTTTCTGAAAGGCTACAGGATGGGGGCCTGCCAAATTACTGGGGAAGGGTGTTCCATAAGATAGGGACAGCTATGGATGAGGCATGCTTCCAAAATCCCACTAAGTGGCAGAATTTTAGCAAAGGGACTTGAAGCTTGCCTATCCTATCTGATTCAATAGAATCGACAGATGTTCTTAGAGAGAGGCGGACCTTCAAGTAACCAGGTCCTGTGTCATATAGAGCTTTTTAAAACAAGCACCTTGAATTGAACCTGAAAGGAAACCGATGCCAGTTTTCAATGCAACTCAAGCAATAGAGGTATAATATGGGTGAATCTATGAACACTTGTATTGGTGAATCCTTGATGCTCTCTGAGCTTGCTTGTCTTCTTGTTTTATTACCCAAACTAGGTAACATCATCAGCATCTGCAAGAAAACAAGCAAGCTCAGAGAGCACCAAGGACCCTTTATGTCAACCCTGAGCTCCTTTATTAGTACTTGTATTGGTATATCATAGGAAATGTGTTGCTGCATTCTGGATCAGTTGTAACTTCTTTGTGGTATTTCATGTAAACCACACCGCAATAATCCAGACAGGAAATTATTAAACCATGAGTGACTGTGAACAAGGTTGTTGTGTAGATAATATAAAGGCGGAAGGAAGGAAGGAAGGAAGGAAGGAAGGAAGGAAGGAAGGAAGGAAGGAAGGAAGGAAGGAAGGAATATTTATGCCACTCTATGAATATTTTAATCTCCTTTCTAGGATTCACAAACTTACTACAGCCAATGGAGAAGATGCATTGGAATAACATGGGGGAAAGGCTAGGAGCCTGAATTATATAGTTATTCAGTCTCTGTGGAAACTGACACATGTTTTACATGCCAATGTTCACATGTAAAGAGTTTCTAAATAAAGAGGTCCTATGAGCGTTGGAATTTCAATACTTCTCATTGAAACTACAGTAACAAGAGGAAGAGTTTATCTTCTTCCTAGTTGTGCATTTTGTCCAGAGGCTGCTAAGCTTCCCTCTGGCTGTTGTTTATATAACCAAACTGTCACATGGATTCATCGAATTAACATAGTGCCTCCTTTGACTCTTATTCTATTGGCTGTTCCCCTCTAGACTCTGTGCCGAATAATACTTTCTCTCTAATTTTATGTAATAGTCATTCCTTCCCCCTTCAAGCTGTTGGTTTTATTCAGCTAAACAGTGCTGCTTTGCCCCCTGCAGGTAACATGTGGGCCCAGCAATGGAACAACATTTACGACATGATGGTGCCTTTTGCAAATAAGCCACATCTAGATGTTACCAATACCATGAAACAGAAAGTAAGGACATTAGTGTTATGGTTTTATTCCATTCCCTTTAGCTGCAGCAGTTAGCAGAAATGCCCATATACACAAATATTGCTAGTGATACCTTTTCATCCAGCAGTGAGATGATTATTTGTTCTCTGAGCAAGAATTGGAATAATAAATATATACTAATCTGCTCAACATAACATCAAAAAGTGATAAGCCAGGTAGGTGTGTCTAAAGTGCATAAATGAACCACAGCTCTCCATGGAATTCTTCCAGTGCAGCTTTCTGTGCTATAGACACTTTTCAGTGCTGCTTCTCTACATAATTCCCAGATGTATTTAGCTCCAGTTTCTTCATTTCAAGGTCTGAATTTCATGTTAAATTTTCAGAAGGACCGTCCAAGATTACATACAGGAGTAATGGTGATATTCATCTACATTCTTGTCTTTAATAATACATTGAGGGTACAGTCTTTCATTTCATTTCTTGACACAACTATTCAAAAGAGACAAATATAGCAGTATTTATCCTCAAGACCCAAGATATGTGGCAACTTTCATCTCATAGTGCAGAAGACAAGTAGGCTGTCTCCTTCAAATCCTTAACTATGCTTTCCTCTGTCCAACTCTGTAACTCTTTTTTCCTAAACAATAGTTCTCCATGACATTCTAAAGCTCAAGCAACATATGCCTGTATAATTTATTCTGAGAATACTTGAGTGACCCAGGATCAATCCCTAAGAACAATTTCCAACACATTTGTGCTATCTAATGCTTCAGATGGGTCCTTGCCTTTCCTAGAACTGGAATGTAACACACATGTTCCGGGTGTCGGAGGACTTCTTCACGTCGCTTGGCATGTTTGAAATGCCACTTGAATTCTGGAAGAAATCCATGCTGGAGAAACCGACAGATGGGCGGGAGGTGGTGTGCCATGCATCAGCATGGGACTTCTACAATCGCAAAGACTTCAGGTCAGTAGTGGGTTGCTCCCAGTTTGCTCCAGTTCTGAAGAACCGGTAGTAAAAATCTGCTGGTGTTTAGAGAACCGGTAGTAATGGCTGGCTAGCCACGCCCCCGAACCGGTTCTCTGATCATCAGAGGTTTTTTTTACTTTTAAAAGCATCTTTTCTTCAGCCAAAAAAAGGCTTTTAAAAGTAAAAAAAAAAACACCTCTGATGATTGCGTGGCTGAGCAAGGATCATCAGAACCCTTTAAAAGTTTTTTTTAAACAACCTCTTCGGCTGAAGAGGTTGTTAAAACAAAAGGTTTTAAAAGGCTCCTCTGGCGATCCCAGCTGAGTTTAGAGGTTCTAGGCTGCTATTAGGCAACTTTGGCTGGGATCGTCAGAGTAAGGTGGGCTGCATACACCTATTCCCCTGTGAAAGGAAATGTCTTGTCCGCTATATCAAGGAAACTGCTTTCTCAGCTTGATGTATGACAACGGCCCGGCCAAGATACACCCATAAATATGCTGAGCTTAGATAACCATATTCCCCTGTCACGCTCTAACTGAAGTTTGGTATCGGAACAAACATATGGTGTTGCCTCCCCCAATGTCTGGTATCAGTTCCCCAATATTCATTTCTTGGAAATATAACCATATATGGAAGGTAACATGCTAAACAATGTATACGCTGCCTATACGTAACCAAAAAGTATATATATCCGTGTTGGAAATCCTCTGACTTTGTTCAGACTTTCAGCTTTGTTCTATATCTTGAACCTGTGCATATAATAAACCTTTCCTTCCCAGAAGAGCTGGCTCGTGTCTCTACAACAAGAGGAGCCTTTTAAAATCTTTTTTTCCTCTGGCCCACCCAATCCCCCCTCCCCACTTACATAATTACTGATCCTTTCAGGCTCGCTTTCCTTCAGCTTCTGCAATCAGTTGCATCAGCTAGCAACTGAATCTGCCTGCCTGCCTGCAATCCATCTCCTCAGTGTTTCTGTAGTGTTTCACGCTAACTACACAAACACACAGAATCTCACAAAGCTATATGTGGCATTTTGTGTGTGTGAGAGAGAGAGTCAGTTGTGTTGTGTTGTGTGTGTGTAACATGTGAAAGTTGGTTTTTGAGCTTTTTGTGGCTGTGTGAGATTCCTGCTGTTGCAGGGGCCATTTTGGGTGAAGTTCAGCTGCTTTTACATTGTGTGTGAGTCTGTTGTGTTGTGTTGTGTGTGTGTGTCCCTTCGCAAGGACTTGGAGGCAGCTCCTCTGAGGAAAAGAGGCAGCGAAGCTCTGGCTTTCCCCCGGGAGAAATCGCCCTGTCTCTGCAGCATTGGTCATGTGACTGAGTGGGTGTGGCCAACTTGATGTCACTCACAGCAAGGTGCCGCCCCACCTTGCCCTGAGTGACTTCAAGTTGGCCACTCCCACTCAGTCACATGCCCACCAAGCCATGCCCACCAAATAAGCCACGCCCACAGAACCAGAAATAAAAAAAATTGGAACTCACCCCTGCTTCAGGTACATACTGCATATGATGGGGACTTGCATGCAAAGGGAACCTGAGATCTTACTGGCATGGAGCCATTTAATTTTTATTTTTTTTATTTTTAAATGCATAGAGACATTTTAAGTATGTCTGGTTAGAAAACGAAGAAAAATTTCCTATCTTCGCTGTATCTCACAAATTCAGAAATATTTTTATTACATGATCAGTGAAAAGTATAAATATAAAGTCAATACTTAAAATTATGCTTTTTTATTATGCAAGGTTTGATGCTGGTAAAAAAATTAAGATCAATTTAGGTGAAAGATCTCCTTTTCCAAATTTTGGAAATGATTAAGATGCTGTGAATTTAAGTAGAAGATGTATTAGAGCTGTGGTGTGAAACTCGATTTCATTGAGGGTCGCATTAGGGTTTTGTTTGATCTCAGGGAGCTGGGGTAGGTATGGCTGGGTGGACATCGCCAGCTCAATGTCACTTCTGTTGTGGGCACCCATGGCCAAATGCTTAGGCAGGACTTCCCTCAGACCCTTCCTCTCCTTCCTTCCTTTTCTACTTTTTCCTTCCCTCTTCATTCTCCTTTCATCTTCCTTCCCCTCTTTCCTTCTTTTTCCTTCCTGGCTCTCTTCCCATCTTCCCTTTTTTTCTTTTTTCTTTTCCTCTTTCCCTTTCTCCTTTACTGTCCCTTCTTAGATGCTCAAATGCAAAAGGGGAAACATTTCTCCTTTTGTTTTGCTTTTAGTTTGTTTTATTAGCCTCCTTCTAGTGAAAATGGAGTGCAGGGGGGCTCCATTTTCACTGGCAGAGGCTGCAGGAGGCCATCGCAGCCAAAAACGGAGCCTGGGAGGGCTACATGAAGCTCTCCCAAGCTCCATCTTTGCTGACAAAAGCACCATGGGCAGGTCCTTCACTGTTTCCAGGGTGGGCCTTGAGTTTGACATCGCTGTATTAGAGTGATTATCACAAAACTCCAAGAACACAGCTCAAAGGATCCCTACTTTTTAGCAGCTCCTTGAATCGCATCTGCAAGAGAACTGTAGAGTAGCCTCTAAATTAGGCTCCTAACCTAACATTTGCATAGTGTTATTTGCACTATGCATTTGTAATCATTGCTTTGCCCACTGTACCTTACCCCTACCCAAAAATATTAAGCACAATTCTGATCTATCAAAATATAGGCCATCTCTGCCCTAAACTATAATTCCTGTTCTGTTTAAATGCATATATAATTTTTCTTCTCTATCCTGCCCCCTGTGTCAATATCTGGAAAAGGTACTTGGCAAAGTGATATTAGGACAATATTACTTTCTCTTACATTAAGAATTCAGGAAAAGGGATTAATTTATCAAAGCTCAGAATTATGCTTGTGTGAAAGGACACAGTTCCTCAGTGTTAATCTGCCACTAACCTATGCTTTCAGAGTCAAAGGTAATCACTGTGAAGTCAAAGCCAAAATTACCATCCCCCCCTCTCTTTCTCTCTCTCTCTCTCTCCCTCTCTCTCTCTCTCCCTCCCTCCCTCCCTCTCTCTTGTTTTTTTTCTATTGGTTCAATGAGGTGTTAGACTTGATAAATTTTTAATGAATAGCTCAGGGATGAAGTAAGTTAGGTAGATAGTAAAAGGGGGTTGTCTAAATTTATTCTAAATTCTCTTTAAATTACATATTTTCTTCAAGGAATATTAGAAAGCCTAGTTCTAGCACAAGAAAAATTGATCCTTTCCAGCTGTTCTGAGGCTATCAGCAAAATATTCCGGGTTACAAAAGCAATTGATGCTTTGTTAGTATATTGTGATACTTCACTGAAACACTCGTTTTCTTGTTCCCTGTTCCGCAGGATAAAACAATGTACAACAGTTACTATGGAGCAACTCTTTACAGTACACCATGAAATGGGGCACGTTCAATATTACTTGCAGTATAAGAACCAGCCAATAAGTTTTCGCAGTGGGGCAAACCCTGGCTTTCATGAAGCCATTGGAGATGTCATGAGTTTGTCTGTTTCCACCCCCATCCATCTCAATAAAATTGGGCTGCTCACCCATGTCACTGAAGACAGAGGTAAGATGAGTATACAATGGTTGGTGACAAGGCAGAAGAAGAAAACCAATAAAGTTCATGGGAGAAGTTTTTTATACATAATAAATAATTGTTATTAAGGATTGGGAATCAGGTTTACGGCCTATCCACCTATCAGTTCGAAAGCATGCAAATGGGAGTAAATTAATAGGTACCACTTTGGTGGGAAGGTAACAGTGTTCTGTGCACCTTTGGCATATAGCCATGTTGGCCACATGACCATGGAAATCACCTTTGGACAACGCTGCACTTCAGCCAAAAAATGCAGATGAGCACCATGCCCTAGATGGTGCATGGTGACAGGGAAACCTTTACCTTTTTTGATCTCATCCTAGAAAAAAAATGTACTGAATCATAAAACTCCCATCTCATCCCTATTGCTTTAGGTCAGTGAAAGCAAGCGTGCACATGAGTTTGCATTTGTGCACATGCATGCATGTGCATGCACGCATGCACACACACACACACACACACACACACACACACACACATCTCCACACCGAAAGGAATTAGAATAATGCAATGTAGAGCTACAGACAAGTTCAGGATATAACTGCTGCTGCGCTGTGTGTTGCAGCAAATTATTTTTCCTAAGGTAAAATATACGGTAGATGTTTCTGGTTTTCCCAGATTCCTTATTCTCACTTGGATCAGCTCAAGCTATTTGCTTTTCAAGCCACTGCTCTTAGTTAGTGAGAGAGGGAAATCCACTGGTTTGTTCTCAACAGAGAATTCTTATATATCTATTGCTAATAGATATATATATCTATTGCTAATCTGTTCTTACTTCTTTGCCATCTTCTAGGTATATAATGATTTAAAAGAAACTTTCTTTTAGAGTGTGTCAAATTTTTCAACTTTCAATTTCCAAACATTAGGGATACTCAAAAGGTGTGGCATGCCTTGGGGATTGTAAGGATGTTTTGGTTACTCTAATATAATTTGGATGTGCTTGGTAAGTAACTACATAAACATCACAACTTTTTAACATTTTGTTTGTTTAACATTTTTGTCTTCCTTTATTCCTTGCAGAGAGTGATATCAATTATCTTCTGAAAATGGCCCTGGAAAAGATTGCCTTCCTACCCTTTGGCTATTTAATTGATCAATGGCGGTGGAATGTCTTCAGTGGACATACTCCTCCAGGCCGCTACAATTTTGATTGGTGGTACCTCAGGTAAAACAGCCTCAGCAAGGCAAAAAGAAAATTGCCATAATGGGTGACAGGCAAGCAAAGCAGCGGGTTTAACTAATGTAATCCTCCAATCTAGACCCTTCTAAGTATATTGAATTACAACCTCCATCATATAACTCTCTGGTGGTGGTTGTTTTATGTATGGTTAATATTTTTATTTAATGTTGTTTATTTTAATGTTTTGAAACCACCCATCCTCTATTGCCATCCCTCCGACAAACTTCCCTCTGACAAACGTAATTTCTACATCTAAGAATATGACACTATAAGAAGAGGAAAATCTGAAAAGATAGATGAAATGGAAGTGTTAATTTATTTGAAGGAAATAAAGGAGAACTTAATGCAAAATAGCTGTTTTTTGTGATCTTTCAATGATTGCCTTTATATCTACATATACCCTTTGCCTAAATCTGAAATCTGCTTGTTGTTGGGAAATGATTGTACTTATTTTGTCCATTCCATTTTTGTCCATTGGTTAAGATGTTTTTTTCCTCCCCAGAACAAAATATCAAGGAATTTGTCCTCCTATTGCAAGAAATGAAACTAACTTTGATCCTGGAGCTAAATATCACATTCCTGGAAACACACCTTATATCAGGTATTTGAAGCTGGAAAAAGGAAAAGTGTAAATATGAAATTTTAGGAAGTTTTATTGTTACTGGGAAAGATTGATTCATGCTTTGATTTTTCATGAGGGAGTTGAGAACATAGTAGAGTTTAGTACAGCTGCAGGTTTCAGCAAACAGCTTTAAAAGATCTAACTAGTGTTATTTTTTTAAAGTAAAGAGACTCTAGAACTACAAACTACATCATAAACTGTATCTTTCCCCCAGTGCAGCCATAATAAACTCTTGGCACAACTATCGATCTTTCTAGTTTCTGCTTGAGAATATCTGACTGACTGTTCTTGAAGAATACCCCTGCATACCCACAATCCTATAATTTTTATGTTATACTTCTTATATATTGAGTATCTGAGAGCACATTGTCAAGATCTCCTAAGCAAAATTATGTTATGCTTAATCTATCCTTCAACACCATTCAGCACAAGTAAGAGTAATAGTTATACCATTAAGTTAATTGAAGTATAGAAAGAAAGATGAGATTTTCTTACTTCCAAAAATTTAAATCTCATCTTCAATAGTTAAGAGTTTTATATAATAATAATAATAGTTTATTATTTGTATTTGTAATTGATATGTTATTTCTATTCTCCAGAATTTGAATATTTTCAGTCTAAAAGGATTATATTATGTGTTTATGTATCGTATATTTTGTAAAAATTATGGATTTTTTGCTTTGGACAGGTATTTTGTCAGTTTTATTCTACAATTCCAATTCCACAAGGCCCTTTGCCAAGCTGCCAACCACACTGGTGATCTTCATACATGTGACATCTATAAGTCCAAAGAAGCTGGACAGAAACTCAGGTGAAAGCAAAGGGAGAGGGGCAACTGACAAAAAAATAAACTTTATAGCTAAAAGATTATACATCTTCATACTTTAGCTAAGGATGTATCAATGTTTTCCATTCCTACCATTCATTCTAAAATGACAAGAAGGATCATTTTCAAATGCTAAAATTAAAACAAAAAGCTGCTCCATTGAAGATCCAGGCTTGCCTGGTCAATCCCCATCCTAATCAATATAATATTTAATACAATACAATACAACCCCCATCCAATCAATACAATTGAACGTGTCCAGAAATATTTTACAAGAAGAGTTCTCCATTCCTCTGAAAACAATAAAATACCCTATCCCACCAGACTTGAAATCCTAGGCTTAGAAAACTTGGAACTCCGTCGCCTTCGACAAGACCTAAGCTTAACTCACAGAATCATCTATTGTAATGTCCTTCCTGTTAAAGACTACTTCAGCTTTAATTGCAATAATACTAGAGCAACTAATAGATTTAAACTTAATGTCAACTGCTTTAATCTAGATTGCAGAAAATATGACTTCTGTAACAGAATCATCAGTGCTTGGAATACTTTACCTGACTCTGTGGTCTCTTCCCATAATCCTAAAAGTTTTATCCAAAAACTTTCTATTATTGACCTCACCCCATTCCTAAGAGGACCATAAGGGGCGTGCATAAGCGCACAAACGTGCCTACCATTCCTGTCCTATTGTTTTTCTTTTCTTCTTCCTATATATATGCTTATACCTCCTTATATTTACTCATATATGTGTTTATATACTATATAATCTTTTTGTATGATACCTACATATATTGTTGTGACAAAATAAATAAATAAAATAAATAAAATAAATAATCTTGTTACGAAGTATCAGCCCTATAGGATATATAGATCATGAAAACAATGCAATTTAAGTCTGAAACTACTTTTATTACAACAGTTATTGTAACATAATCTTGCAAATCTAAACGTGCTTCCCTCCCTCCCTTGTGAATTAGAGAGAGGTCTGTTTGAGGCATTTTTCCAAGTTAGTTTCTTGGCTTAAGCTATGCATGTCTGGTCATTGCCTTGGTAATGGAACTTCCAACTATCCTTCAAGACCATTCTTAATGTCCTCTACATCAATCATTCAAAATTGAACAGAAATTATATACTACTGCAAAATCTTTTCCTTAACAACGATGATCTTTTGGACTTAAAAAAACATGCTGGGGTTTGGCAATCTGATCTCCAGGGGAAGAGTTTCTGTAGATTGTGAGAATTATAAAAGACAATTATATTGTCAAAACAGAAAAATCTCAAACGTTTAAGCAGTTTTATCAGCATAATGGTTTAGCCATAATCAGCACGTTGTGAAGATAAATTAGCCTTGCAAATTCAATACCTCTAAAAAAAACCCTAAAAACATCATTCTGGTATGCCACCTGTGTCATTTTAACAATTTAACTGTGTCAGTTCTAATCTCAATGGTCTCATCTATTTACTCTTGCTTTATCTTCACTGCAGTGAGGCAATGCAGGCGGGATCTTCCCAGCATTGGCAAGATATTCTCCAACAACTCACTGGTACAAATAAAATGAATGCTTCAGCATTGCTTGAATACTTCAAACCTGTTATTGAATGGCTAAAAGAAGAGAATGGGAAGAACAATGAAACACTAGGCTGGCCTGAATTTGATTGGCGTCCTCCTGTCCCTGAAGGCTATCCAGAAGGCCTTGGTAAAGTTTTCCATGCTTAAAACCTTAAACGATACCCATTTCAGAGAGAATAGATCAGGGATGAAATCTAAAAATTTTCCCTACTGGTTCTGTGGGCATGGCTTAATTGGTGTGCATGGCTTGGTGGTCAGATGACTGGGTGGGTGTGGCCAATAACAATAAATAATAAAAATAATAAACAAAGTATAAAAAACAATGAGGTACCAAAAACCAACTTTCACACTTTACACACACACAACACAACACAACACAACACAACTGACACACACAATGTAAAAGCAACTGTACTTCACACTTCACACAGCCACAAAAAACCAACTTTCACACTTTACACACACACAACACAACTCACACAACACAACACACACACACAAAATGCCACATACAGCGATTTTGAGTGTTTGTGTAGTTAGAGTGAAACACTACAGAAACACACCAAATCTCAGAAAGCTGCACAAATATTTTATTTTATTATTTTATTTTATTTTATTGTGGACTTTAATTCCCAGAGTTCCTCAGCCAGCAAAGCCAGCCAGCATTAGTTGATCACTGAGGAAATAGATTAGCTAAGCAATTGATTCTGTCTGGGCTGAAAGTGAAACTGCTTTCGGGCTGGGAAAAAAGCCATGCGTTCATCTGTAATCAGGTAAGTGCCTTAGAATCTCTACTCTTACTTGTAGAAAACATATTTTCTACAAGTAAGAGTACAAGTAAGGTTCTGCTGATGAGGAACTCAGGCCAGAGGAGTCTCTGCTGATCTCAGCTGAGGGGTGGGATCCTCAAGGGCTATTTTTTTTACTTTTAAAGGCATGTTTCGGCTGAAGAAAAACCGGCTTTTAAAAGTAAAAAAAAAAACACCTCTGCTGATGGTGCGGCTCAGCAGAGGCGGGGTGGGTGGGTAGAAGGCCAGGGATTTTTGCTACCAGTCCTCCGAACCAGCAGCCGCCATCGCTACCGGATCGCGCGAGCCAGTCCGAACTGGGAGCATTTCACCCCTGGAATAGATTGAATGTTGTACTGGGAGGCTTAATCTTTAGCTGTAACAGTTCCCCGCCCCAAAAAAGGGGAGGAATAGAAGAATCATTACCTTCAGATACCAATTGATAATTGAATCTGATAATCATAATCCCACAGAAATATACAATTATCATTCTAGTTATGTAGTGGGATATAGGGAAGAATGAGAGACTATATATGTAAAAGAAGTGTGGAGATGAGACCTAAACTCAGGAACAAATGAATGATGTTGCTATAACGGTGGAACTGAAGTAGATATGACTGTGAAGCCAGGGGTAGCTATTTGTTGTGCTGCATAATCATCTTGAGAATGTTGCAAATGGGACAAAAAAATATTCAAAACTAATAATATCGTTCCTTCAAATACTTGCTCATTTGTTGGATTGGCAACTGATTAAGGAGCTATAGAAGATGACATTTGATTTTGGGGGAAAAGCACAAATGAGAACCCAGGTATCGGGTTCTCTTCTGTTGATGTTCTATGGAACCAAATAGACTGAAAGACAGCACTCTCTGTGGTAAATAATAGTTTCTAAAATATAAATATCCTGTGTATTCATTTTAAGCTTCCATTGAGTGAGGTAGCGGAAATTTTGAGCAGTTCAGAGAACCAGCAAATACCACCTCTGGCTGGCGTCAGAGTGGGGAGGAAATGGGGATTTTGCAGTATCCTTCCCCTGCCATGCCCACAAGCCATGCCCACCAAGCCACATCATGTCCACCAAACTACACCCACAGAACCGGTAGTTAAAAAATTAGATTTCACCACTGGCCTAAATCCTTTTTTGCTGCAGTTTTTCACTGTATTTTTGCCATAGTGGCCAAGAAAATTAAACAGTTAGTGTATTCTCCTTTTCCTTTCCAATTGTGCATGATCTCCTTTGTCAGTTCAGATATCTGGCAGCAGCAAATCATACTTAGCTGACCGGGTGGAGAGTATTCTGATTCTATCATAACTAATATAATTTTGTTACAATTTGGGATCTTGGTACTTCTCTTTTTACAAATTAGACCCATACTGATAGTAATTAAACAAATTCAACTTCTTTTTCCAAGCGATGATGATGTTATTTTTATACACACATGTATACTTGTATATATGTATGCTTACACATTCGTCTTTCTATCTTCCAGATAAAATAACTGATGAAGCTGAAGCTAAAGAATTCTTAGAAGAGTACAACAGGACAGCTGAAGTGGTGTGGAATGCTTATACAGAGGCCCTTTGGACGTACAATGTCAACATTACTAAACAGAACAAACAGATTATGGTAGGGAAGTCTTTACTGTTTAGTAATCCTTGCAGGAAGTCCAAAAGAGAAACAGGCAAACAGATAACATTCCAGGCTTAAAACAGTGAAATATTTTGCTTATGTTCTATTTATTACAACTGTCAAATATAGAGGCACATCAAGATATATGAATACTATATTGAGCTATGGTGGTGCAGTGTTTAGAATGCAGTATTGCAGACTACTTCTGCTAACTGCTGGCTGTCAGGAGTTCGAGTCTCCCTGGCTCAAGGTTGACTCAGCCTTCTACCCTTCCGAGGTCAGTAAAATGAGGACCCAGATATGCTGACACTATAAAACACTTAAAGAGGGCTGTAAAGCATTTTGAAGAGGTATATAAGTCTAAGTGCTATTGCTATTACTATTAGAGCTATCCTTCATTGTACTGTAAGCTACAGTGCAATCGGTTTTTCTTATTAAGACCTATTTGTATCGGTCCCCCTTAATTTTGTATTTTTCTGATATTATTTTTTAAGCAATTCTAGCTGACTTAACCACCACTTCCTCCTCCCCCTCCCCCCCTCCTTTATTGTATTGTAAATCACTGAAAACTGAATGGTGAAGATTTGGACAGAATGTCCAAAGCTAAGTCATTCTTGCTACATCTCACTTGTTCCCAGTACCCCTCAATTCTGGCTCTTGTTGTTGGAATTGTACTTTATATATAACTATTCTAGCATAATATTATACCATGCAATCTCCATGATTTGCCAGATTAAATTATTTTATGCAGGCCTGTTATTAAACAGTAATCTAGATTTTCTGATTAGCTAGCAATGGATTGCTAGTTTCTTAATAATTGCAATTGCTAGTAACAGATCTGTGGTGTTAGTACTGTTAACAGCCCTGTACACACAAGATTATAATTTGAATTAGCGTATTTGTTACTTTGGAGCAGAGAGCTCCTGTTCTGTTATCCTTCTTCATTTTTTTTCTGTTCCCTTTGTAGTTGGAGAAGAATCTTGCAATGTCAAACCATACTCTGCAAAATGGATTAAAGGCTCGGCAATTTGATACCACTGATTTCAAAGATTTCAGAATAAAACGTATTCTGAAGAAATTAAGTGATATTGAGCAGGCAGCCTTACCTGAAACAGAGCTGAAGGAGGTGAGATTGAAGGGAGATACTATTTATAGTGCTTTACAAAATTCTTGAATTGCATAATAATGGAAGTTTGTAATATTTTTCTTTTACATGTAATGGATTCCTTTGTTCTCATTCTTAATTACTTGGGCCTATTCACTTTAAGTTTGAAGATCTAGCTATGTTGCATATAAAATATCCCAGCTTTTTTAAAAAAGTAAAAATTACTTCTCAGTTTTTGTTAAGGATAGTAAATTGAAGAAAGGTTAAATAGTACCACTTCAGCTTTATTTTCTGGAAAAGCGAGAATGTATTTATAGAGATCAAGAAGCCATTATTAGAATAATCCTTTAAAAAAAGAAAAATTGTTGCATATTAGTTGTAAGTATTTGGTTGATTATTTGGGTCTATTTAAAATAATTTTCATACCTAAGATACAGAATCTGCCTTTCTCACAGAAATAGAAAACATGTACTATATATCTTCCCCCCTCTCTCTCTTTGAGTCTCAGAGTGCTTCTACAGTCTAGACTACCTTCTAGGCTTGGAATAAAAACCTATGACTTTGCAACAGTTTGATTCCTGCCAGAACAGTTTCATTTTGGAACTGGTAGATTCCAGAATATAATGCTCTCTAGAGATCTCTAACACAAACTTTGGACGCTTATATGAAGTCACTGATAAAAGTATTTGGAAAACAAAGTCATAAGTATGCCAATGACATCCCTCTTCTTCCTCAGATTCCCATGATACATGAAATCCTTGCCAGTAGACTCACATAAACAACTTCAGATTCTAAGATTTTAAGTAATTTATAAAATAATTATAAAGCGATAAAAAACAATGTAGTAGTAAGTAATAAGTAGTAAGTAACAGTAAGTAAAATTTTAAATAGTAAACTGCCAATCTGATGGAAAAGGGACATATCTTCAGTGGCCTGTTGGTAATGTGATATTTTTATCATATTGCAAAAAGTGAGGAGTTGCTGGGTTTCTGATTGAAGACTCTGCTAGAGTTCAGTCTAGGTGAACTCATTAGTAGCTATAGATAATCTCTTGATAATAAAGGAACAAGAAAGTCTGTTATGAATGAGTAATTCTCCAGAAGGACACAATGAAAGGAATACTACTAGATTCTGCAACACATAAACAAATTTTTATTCCATTATTTATTCTGTTTGCACCACAAATTCAGCATAATTAATTTCAGACAATTTGTTGTCACAAATATTATCCTGTGGTGGTGGTTGTGGTATTTTTATTTTTATTTTTATTTTATTTTTTATTATTTATTATTATTATTATTATTATTATTATTATTATTATTATTATTATTATTATTATTATTATTTTAAAAAAATTGAATGGTTAAGGAGTGCCATTATCGTCCATTCTTATCAATTTCATGGTATATAATATGTTTACTGTTAAAATCCTTTAGTAGAAAGAGTTGGTCAACTTCTAAACTACAGAAGGCATACGCCAGTTTCTATACTGTATGGTTGAATAAGCTTATTTCTTTCAGTATAATCAACTGCTCTCAGAAATGGAGACAACTTATAGTCTAGCCAAAGTCTGCAGAAAAGACACAGACTGCAAAGCATTAGATCCTGGTAAGTCCCATCACTGTCACTTAATTTTAAGGAATAGTCTCTTATTTCTCCTCCTTAATTTCTTGAAACTCACTTTGAATCGATATAGAAATGAAGTTTTGGAGTTACAACTTTCCATCCAAATATTACTTTGGCATCATGAGAAGCAGAATTTAGATTTCATAAAGAAGACAGAGCTTTGAGTACATTGAAAATATACTTTCCCCGCTGCAGGACAGTTTTACATGACCAATAACATGGAATTTTAACTGTCTATCCCTAAAGTGTTCAGATCAGGAATGTTGCTATCACACAACAGATCCCACATATTTTAGACATGAAATATAGGAGGCTTTCAAGACGTTTTGAGTCAATGGAACTCTTTGATCGAACAATCC
This sequence comes from Ahaetulla prasina, assembly GCF_028640845.1. Lineage (NCBI taxonomy): Eukaryota > Metazoa > Chordata > Lepidosauria > Squamata > Colubridae > Ahaetulla > Ahaetulla prasina. The sequence continues at coordinate 53,113,204 of NC_080542.1, read as the reverse complement.
ACCTTCAACTGGAAAGAACCCAGATGTTCAATAAGAAATGGATTGGGGGAAATATTAGTAATGTTGTAGTAATTATTATTTTGATATTTGTGAGACACATCTTGCTCATGAAAACAGAGTTGGATTATAGATTGTTGTATTGTTAGCATTCCCTAAAATGTAGGAAAATATATTTCACTGCACTGGAGTTCTCTTTGAGAAGAACAAAGTATGCGGAAGAATTCAGCTTTTAAAATGCAGAGAGGGCTCTCTGAGCTTAGTGCCCTCCAGATCTGTTTGCATAATTCCGATTCCTGTCATACAAAATATGCACAATGAGGGAAATGCAATAGGTATAGCTGGGAGATAAGGGTCCAATTATAAACATTAATATGTGCACTGATTCCTTGTTCAGACCTTACAGATACTATGGCTAAATCAAGAGATTATGATGAGCTTCTTAACATCTGGAAAGATTGGCGGGATGCATCAGGGAAGAAAATCCGAAGTCACTATGAGAGATATGTCGAACTGAGCAATGCAGCTGTCAGATTAAATGGTAAAGAAATTTAATAATGTGATCAAGGAAAAGATGGTGACTCAAAAGCTATAGAACCAACATAATTAAAAGTAAAACTCAAAAGCTAGAGTTATTGTGGAAATGCTGATGTTATAGGAAGAGACAGTTTGCTCAAGTTGATAAGGCACCAAGTTAGAAATCAGGAAACTGTGAATTCTAGTTCCACGCTAGTCATGAAAACTAGCTGTGTGATCTTGAGCCAATCACTCTCTCAGCCCAACCCACTCACAGGATTATTATGAAGAAAATAAGTAGTGTATATGTATATTTGCTGCCTTGAATTATAAAAGTATAATTATAAAAGTATAATTTTATAATTTTATAAAAATTATAAAAAGTATTAAATGTGGAAAATATATAAAATAATATATAAATAAAACAAAAATTATCCTAGAAGAAAATAATCTGTGCTGACACTTTCAAGCATTTCAATTGTTGCTATAGCAGTCTATCATAGAATAATCACAGAAATGGCATATACTCTAAGATGTCATTTCACAATAATGATCTTATACAAATTAATCAGTTTTGTTAAAGAGTGGATTCATCTAGATGTCCACAGATTGCATATTACTTTGTTTCAATTGCAAAATGTTAGGCCCAGTCAGAATGAATTATTTTGAGTGTCAGAAACTGTCCTATAGTGTCCTCATAATCATTACTACTTTCATAGTTTAAATAAAGGGTTCAGAATCAATATTTTTCTCTTTGCTATATGGGTGTGAGGTATATGAAGAAAAGAGTAAAATATATATTTGCATATATATGCTGTCTCATAATATTAAAAAGCTTATCTAAGTTCACAATAGATGTATATATGTATGTATACAGGACATGCAGACAAGGGTGCTTACTGGCGGTCTCTTTATGAAACACCAACTTTTGAAACTGACCTGGAGAACATCTGGCTTCAGCTCCAACCACTATACTTCAATCTGCATGCTTATGTACGTCGGGCTCTATACAAAAAATATGGAGAAAAGCGCATTAACCTCAAAGGCCCAATTCCAGCTCATTTGCTAGGTAAGTCTTTCCACCCAGGGCTGCCCTGAGCCATTGGGCAATAGGCATGCTGAGCAAATCCCCAGGAACTTTCTACATTTCTGTAATGTTTGCAGACCTGGTGCATTGAAGACCTATTTCCAATTGTTAGATATAGTAACAGAATTTAGTAATTGAAAGCTTTTGCTTTTCAGTTTTTCTTAAGATCTTTATTACAAAGGCAGGCAGTGATCCATTAATAAAGTGTTCCACATAAGATTTGACTCAGGATTTATTTACTTAGTGTATGGTAAACACATGGACTTACAGTAGTTCAATTGAAAAAAATCAGGCATTGAGCCGGTGTAGACTTTTGATGGACATTCAGACACAATGTGATGGAAAATTTGTCGAGGGGCACCACAGTCACACTGAGGGGTAGAGACAAGACCCCACGTGAACAATGACTCAGGATCATGTGTATTATACACAAGTATAAATGCATCCACAACCTGGACAAATACAGTTCTAGGATAAGGCACTCTACATCAAGAGTTTTAGGGGGAGATAGAGCTTGGAAGAATCAAGTAATAATTGGAACACAGCCAAAACATATCAACCATGCTGGAGAAAACATGATCCAGCTCCATTTTATCCTTTCCCTTTGAAGACCAATTTAAGCAGCAATACTATGATAGCCAGTCCACAATATAGATAGGGTATTCACCTTTGAAGTTGGCAGGTTGTAGTTTTCAATTGTTTTTTCTTCATAATTCTCACCATTTTTTTCCCCAAGTATAGTAGTCTGAGTGTATTTAGAGAAGTAAAATATAAATTGCCTCTATTTTTAAAAAAATCAAATAAATTGTTATTTTAAAAATAATGTGTCTATATGAACATTCAAGGGACAAATGTAATTGGACATTAAACTATTTTTATGTGATGGCTACAATAGCACTGCACATACTGTGATGGCTACAATAGCACTGCACTATCTGGATATCATAAGCCAAAAATTTATTTAGTTTTAGTTCCTCTTCAAACATAGTGATCTTCCCTCATTGCCTCATCTTCTAATTTGATTTACTTCCCTCCCTATATATTTTCTGGTTACTTATTAACCAACTTTACTTTTTATTTTTAGGTAACATGTGGGCACAATCATGGGCAAACATTTTTGACCTTGTCATACCCTTCCCTGATGCTACCAAAGTGGATGCTACTCCAGCAATGAAACAACAGGTTGAAACACTAGATTTTATTCAATTGTTACTTGCAATGTTTTCTCCTAGGAACTTAACATAATTCTTTCCCTCTTTAAAAATTATCCGGAATAAAACTCTTGTAGTTGTTGGACATATTTTTTTAGTTGCTTATGCTGTAGCTGGGAGCTGTCATATTCCAATAATCTTCAATTTTATATATTCAAGCAAATACTTAAGAGCATGTGTCGAATATATGCTTTTGATTCATTCTACATCATGTAGAAATTTTGCCATGTTTTAGTGAATGATCCACAATAGTTGATTTTGCTATATCTGAATTCAGCCACTCACTCTTCCAGCCTTATTGGCTACAGGAAGATGGAAGGGAAGTTTTAGTTGGATCTGAACCTTAGTATTAAAAACCATTGTTGCTTCCAAAGCTGGTTCCTGTTGTATCCTAAATATATATTTTGAATTCTGTTCTATGAATCTGCTTTGAGCATTAGTACAAAAGGAAAAAAAAACATATATTAATTAAATTTGCCCAACTGCAATTCAAAAACAAGGAAAATAAGAACTTCGTTCAGAAGTTGACTGTAAAATTCAAAATATGACAAATCTCCGTTGGAAGGACTTCCCACAATCAAAATTGCCCCCAAGAATGTATCTTGTTGTGTTCTTATGTTAGATGTTGTATGATATTAGATGATGTAATCAAGAATGAAGTCTAGCTAACTTAGTTGTAGATTATCAAAATATAGCAGAGCTAGAGAGCTGGGCCTTCTCTTGGACCACATTTCTTCAGTGCAAATCTGGAACAGAATACAATATATACTGTATCAGGCATATGGCTGAAATCAAAAGCGGTGGGGCCATTATTGCTACCCCTATCTATCTTTTGAAGCCAGCTAGAGTGGTAATTCGGTTTCATTTCCTATGAATGGGCACATTTTTGTGAGACTGAACTGGAGTTACAAATCTTAGGAAAGGAGACAAGAGAAATCTAGCTTTTTGAGATTATTTCTCCTTCCTGCTTTCAGTTCTTCATTGTTAAGAAGCTATCTCTGCCTTGAAATCACTGTCTTTGTTTGCTCTGCACTGCACAGTTAATATTTTATAGTTATCTTCTTGTTTTTATGCGGTATTTAAGATTATCTTTAATTAGAACAAGAAGAACAAATCCAGAATGGGTGATTTGCTACTGTCTTAAAATATACGTGTCTTGTTCAGAGGCGGATTTCAAAACCCATCGCTACTGGTTCGCTCATTGGAGTGCGACGCTTCTGCACAGAAGCATCTGGGTGGGTGGGCGGAGCCTCCCACTACCGCCACTACCAGTTCACCCATTGGTCTTGTTCTCAGACTCCCCTTTGCTAGCTTTTTAACTTTTGGCACATTTGCTCTTTTTTCCATAGGGCTGGACCCCACTGAAGATGTTTAATCAATCTGACAGTTTCTTCAAGTCACTGGGACTTATCCCTATGCCGCCTGAGTTCTGGGAAAAGTCTATGCTAGAAAAGCCATCAGATGGGAGAGAAGTGGTCTGTCATGCTTCAGCCTGGGACTTCTACAATCGCAAGGACTTTAGGTGATTGCACACTGAACTAAATGGATAAAGCTTGTGAAAATCAGGGAGACTTCATTACAATGGCTCATTGTAGTTGAAATACGTTTATGGTTTGTTACTTACCAGTATCCCTTACTGTATTTTACTAGGAATTATAGTATAAACTAGTGCTCCAGGGGGACATGAGTCACATTTGGGATTAATCCTACTGTTTGTACATTTCAAACTATATCCCAGAATGACATACTGTTTTTCACCCTGCAGGTCTCTCTAGAACTGCTTTCATGTTATTTTCATATAGCAAACATTCTTGGCCCTATTTCTGACTAGTATGTCCACACACTAATCTCATATTCCAATATCACATGTTGAACTCAACTCAGTGGTCTGTAAAGAAATTGCTTCTTAATAAATTTTCTGAAACATTTCTTAAAATCTCTCTGGGTTGAGTTTAGTAAGAGATTTGATGGCCTTTTGAGGTTGCAGTCTTGTCTTTCAAAGGATACCCTGTAATTACTGATGACATGTGGGATGTACATACTTGTTCCAAATATTACTTGATAATTGGGCCCAGGTGGACGGCTATATTTGGACCTGGGAGAGAATGGGTGCGTATTTCTTTGTTGTACTTTGTGGCTCAGTTCACATGCAAAAATCATTAGGAGACATTGTTCTGTAAGTATCTTTCTGAGATAAGCTTATAAAGAACGAAGAAGCAAGCAACTGACAGTAATCAATTAATGATAAACACCACTGCAATTAGACCAGGTGAAATAAATTAATATTCTACCTATGGTTCTCTAGGACCCGGATTGTGCATGTTATTTTATAAACTGCTGAGAAATTACTTGGTTATTCCATTCTTCTCAAGAGATTCTTCATCTCATTTTTATTATTTTCTTGTTTCAGGATAAAACAATGCACTGTTGTGAACATGGATGATTTAATAACAGTTCACCATGAAATGGGACATGTCCAATACTTTTTGCAGTATAAAGATCAGCCGATTTCATTTCGTGATGGGGCCAATCCAGGATTCCATGAAGCCATTGGTGATGTTATGGCTTTATCAGTGTCAACCCCAAAGCATTTGTATAAAATCAAGCTGCTTGAACATTTGGAAGACAACATTGGTAAGCAAATAGGGACACTTTATTACAAGGTAGATCTATCAGCTTCAGGTGTTTTTTTTAAAAATGTTCAGCACTGGTGCATCAGATTCATGGTGTCTTATAACCCATTAAGATGTATTTGTGATTTGGGTAGAGACATTTATCTTTCTGAATCAAATTCATCTTGCATATTTCCAATACAAAATATTAATTGATTGTGTTGTTTTTCATCCCATGCTGGTTTTTAATATTAGAGTGAGATATTTTGAATTAAATATTTAATTGCAGACAGATTAGTTTTGGGGGATTGTGTGTGTGTGTGATAGAAAGAGGCAGAGAGATTGAGGCAGAGAGAGACACACACAGAGAGAAAGAGAGACAGAGACAGAGTGATAGAGACAGAAACACAGAGAGAAAGAGAGAGAGACACACACACAGAAACAGAGACACAACTATTAAAAATATTGTAATATTGTACAATTTGCCAATTAAGATTAGGGGCTGAAAGGAAAAAAATGTAAGACATGAATCACAGTAAAGGCAGTAGAAGACATAAAGCAGAAGACTTGATAGGTACCTTGATCTGTTAAAAACATTTTCTTCTTGGTCAGAGAGTGATATCAACTATCTAATGAGCATTGCACTGGATAAGATTGCTTTCCTGCCCTTTGGCTACCTGATTGACCAATGGAGATGGAAAGTCTTTGATGGGCGTATTCCAAAAAATGAGTACAACCAACAATGGTGGAATCTCAGGTAATTAATTTGCAACTGTTTAGTAAGTAGATTGATATTTTGGTATTGTTCTGTCAGAATTAAATGTCAAGAATTTACAAAGAAGGGAACCAAGTCAGGCCCAAAACTACAGAAAGTGAAGTCAATACATGGCTAATAGATGGCTTGTTTGAGAGTAAACATAATCATAACTGAATTATTTCAGTCAGAGCTAAAGTCCAAAATATAAGAAAATAATGATGAAACAGTTAAAGCAAACCTCTTTAACATTCTTCGGCTCAGTCTTTCTTAACAGTAAGGGCTCATACCCGACATTCCCCAACTGCACCAACAACGACCTAACACATATAGATTTCACTGAAGAAAATGTTGAAAAAGATCTTCGCAAACTGAAACTATCCCTATCTATAGGACCTGATGGACTATGTGCATACTTCTTAAAAAAGCTTTCCACTGTTATAGCAAAACCCCTAAGCATATTCTTTGGAAAAGCCTTCACGACCAGTTCCCTTCCCAAACTTTGGTCACTAGCCATGGTCATCTCTGTCTTCAAAAAAGGAGACGCCAGCTTAGTTGAAAATTACAGACCAATCTCTCTCTGCTGCGTCACTTGTAAAGTTATGGAATCTATCATCAACCAATCCATTATCCTCCACCTAGAAACAATCTACTCTCTAATAAACAATTTGGTTTCAGAAAAAAATTATCATGTAACTTATAACTTCTTCACTGCAAAAACATATGGACTACAAATCTTGATCAAGGCAAAACAATAGATGCAATTTATATAGACTTCTGTAAAGCTTTTGACTCAGTGGTACATGACAAACTTCTCCTAAAACTAAAATCCTACAGCATCTCCGGATCCCTCCACAATTGGATAACAGCGTTCCTGTCAAACAGACAACAAAATAGGCAGTGCCCTATCAAATCTTGTAATTTGTAATTATTTTAATTAATTATTATTTTTAAATAATAATTAATGTAATTAATTATTTGTAACAAGTCTTGTAACTTACAACTTACAACTTCTTCATTGCAAAAACATATGGACTACCCACCTTGATCAAGGTAAAGCAATAGATGCAATCTACATAGATTTCTGCAAAGCTTTTGATTCAGTAGTACATGATAAACTACTCCTCAAACTAAAATCCTATGGCATTTCGGGACCTCTTCACAATTGGATAAACGCCTTCCTGTCAAACAGACAACAAGTGGTCAAAATTGGTAACGCTATATCAAATCCTGTTCCTGTCAAAAGTGGCGTTCCCCAAGGTAGTGTTCTTGGTCCAACGCTCTTCATACTATACATAAATGATCTCTGTGACCTCATCTCAAGTTATTGTGTTCTCTTTGCTGACGATGTCAAACTATTTAATACCACTAACAATACTTCTACCCTTCAAGAAGACCTCGACTTAGTTTCTGATTGGTCTAAAACTTGGCAACTCCAAATCTCTACCAGCAAATGCTCAGTCTTACATATTGGAAAAAAGAATCCTATCAACAAGTACAAACTTGATGGTCATTACCTTACTGACGACCCTCACCCTGTCAAAGATCTTGGAGTTCTCATATCAAATGACCTAAATGCCAAAGCCCACTGCAACTACATAGCAAAAAAGGCTCTAAAAGTAGTTAACCTAATTTTACGCAGCTTCTTTTCCAAAAACTCTACACTACTAACTAGAGCATACAAAACATTTGCCAGACCTATTCTTGAATACTGCTCATCAGTCTGGAACCCACACCACATCTCTGACATAAATACAATAGAACGCGTCCAGAAATATTTTACTAGAAGAGTTCTTCACTCCTCCGAAAACAACAAAATACCTTATGCCACCAGGCTTGAAATCCTGGGATTAGAAAACTTACAATTACGTCGACTTGACATGACCTGTGTTTAACACACAAAATCATCTATTGCAATATCCTTCCTGTAAATGACTACTTCAGCTTCAATCGCAATATTACAAGAGCAAAAAATAGATTCAAGCTTAATGTCAACCGCTTCAAACTTGATTGCAGAAAATATGACTTCTGCAACAGAGTTGTTACTGCTTGGAACTCATTACCTGACTCCATAGTCTCTATAAAAAATCCCAAAATCTTCAACCAAAAACTGTCTACTATTGACCTCACCCCATTCCTAAGAGGACTATAAGGGGCGTGCATAAGAGCACAAAAGTGCCTACCGTTCCTGTCCTATTGTTCTCTTTATTATTTCTAATTAATATAGCTATGCATATCCCTTACATACATACATATATATGTATATATATATATTTCATGATATGTTTTTCTTTTTTTACTATGACAATGTTTATGTATACTGTTGTGACAAATTAAATAATAAAAAAAAATCCTGTTCCTGTCAATAGCAGCATTCCCCAAGCCAGTGTTCTTGGACCAACACTCTTCATATTAGACATTAATGATCTCTGTGACTATATTAAAAGTAATTGTGTTCTTTTCGCTGACAATGTCAAACTATTTAATACTACCAACAATGTGGCTACCATTCAAAAAGACTTTGACTTTGTGTCCGAATGGTCAAAAACTTGGCAACTCCAAATCTCAACCAGCAAATGCTCTGTCTTACACATTGGAAAAAAGAATCTAAACACTAAATACAAACTCGATGGACATTACCTTGTAGATGACCCCCACCCCATTAAAGACCTTGGAGTTTTCATTTCAAATGATCTAAGCACCAAAGCCCACTGCAACTACATCGCAAAAAAGGCTTTAAGAGTTGCAAACCTAATCTTGCGTAGCTTCTTCTCCAGAAACACTACACTACTAACCAGAGCATATAAAACATTTGCTAGACCAATTCTTAAATACAGCTCACCTGTCTGGAATCCATACCACATTTCAGACATCAATACAATTGGACGTGTCCAGAAATATTTTACAAGAAGAGTTCTCCACTCCTCTCAATACAACAAAATACCTTATGCCACCAGACTTGAAATCTTGGGTTTAGAAAACTTAGAACTCCGCTGCCTTCGACAGGACCTGTGTTTAACTAATAGAATCATCTATTGCGATGTCCTTCCTGTTAAAGACTACTTCAGCTTCAATCACAACAATACAAGAGCAAACAATAGATTTAAACTTAATATTAACTGCTTCAATCTTGATTGCAGAAAATATGACTTCTGTAACAGAGTTATTAATACTTGGAACACACTACCTGACTCTGTGGTCTCTTCTCAAAATCCCCAAAGCTTTAACCAAAAACTGTCTACTATTGACCTCACCCCATTCCTAAGAGGTCTGTAAGGGGCGTGCATAAGAGCACAAGTGTGCCTACCATTCCTGTCCAATTGTTTCCTTTCATTATATCCAATTAATATAGTTATTACATACTTATGCTTATATATATGCTTATATATTAGATAGTTATTTTCATGCTTATGCTTATATATATTGTTGTGACAAAATAAATAAATAAAATAAATAAAAATAAATAAATATAATAATTTATATTTAGGGGGCTTCCTAAGATAATACTTGGAAAAGTATTCCCCTTTCAAATCTACCCTGTGCATTATTTTTGCTGAAGGAATTCTAGGAGATTTAAAAAAGTCATTCATTCATGCACTGCTTATCTCACTAATAAAAGCAACTCTGGACTAAAAATATTGTTCCTTTGGGAACAAATCATTTGTATAGTTTTTGCGGCAACATGTGCGAAATGATTCAGAAAGGTCCTGAAGGAAAAAGAAATTCAGAAGGTGTTTTAGATTTTTCCATAGAAAGGAAAAATAATTATTTTTCAATCCGGTGAATATAGCTCTTGAAACTATTTCATTTTTCAAATTCCTTAATGAACGTTATCTTCTCTCAATGTACCCTACATCTATAGATTGAAATACCAGGGTTTATGTCCTCCTACACCAAGATCAGAAGAAGATTTTGATGCAGGAGCAAAATTCCATATTCCTGCTAATGTCCCATATGTCAGGTAAGGATATATTTTTTTGCTGGTTTGTGTACCTCTGTGACTTATGAAATGTTACAATCACCACTTTTTCCTAGAATGGCCTTGACTTCCCCTTTTTATCTCTTCCATTTCTCTTCCAGGTACTTTGTCAGTTTTATAATCCAATTTCAGTTTCATGAAGCTCTGTGCAAAGTTGCTGGCCATACTGGACCTTTATACAAATGTGACATTTACCAGTCTAAAGAAGCTGGGAAAATCTTAGGGTGAGTATGTTGCCCTGAGGTGTGTAAATTTTACATTTTCTCAGGTTTTTTGCAAATATGTCAAATTCATCAAATGAGACTTTTTAAAATTATGCACTAAAATTTATTTCTCTAAACATATCTATTTTTAAGCATATAGTTTCTGTATTTTTCTAATACAATGCATTTTGCATATTATTTTCCTAAATATTAAGGTTTGTACTGGCTTTCCCCTAGTACATGATAAATTGTTCTTGGTAACTGCATTGCAGAATTTCAAATAATTTTGGATTCTGTAATGGTTCTGAAAATGCCTACAAATTAGCTTTAAAATGCAATTTTTAAAAACATTTTTTTGCTAAACCCTAAGCATCATCCTTATAAAGAAACTGGTAAAGTTGGCTCAGCAAGGCAGGTGACTGAATAGTTTAAATATTAGAAAAGGACAAAAAAATTATTAGGCATTTAATTGTCTTGAACTGCTACTGAATGATACTTAGGGAATTTTCTGCCTCATTCAAAAATAAATTAGCAAGTTTTGATTAATTACAGGTAGCTCCAAAGATTGGGGAACTGATACTAATCAAATTGAAACAAAACTAGCATTTTAAATTTGAAAGTTATCAACAAAGGTCTTGGCCATTTACTGGTGGGTAATTTGGTCTTCCAATTTTCTTGGATTTCATTCTGATGTTTTAAATCATCAAGCTTAAGACCATTATTTGTCAGATAAAAATGTTTTATTGTCTGGTACAGTGCTATTTCAACTGACAAGATACACATTGAATTATTGCCATCACACAACTAAACAAATGTCTATTGTTGCAGAGAGTTCAAAATATGTACTAGTTCATGCAAGGGACCATTTAATTTTTTTGTTTGTTTGTTTTTGTTTACATTTATACCCCGCCCTTCTCCGAAGACTCAGGGCGGCTTACAGTGTAATTCGGCTTCATTCCCAAAACTTCAGCTGACCCCCAGCTAAATAACTCCCAACTCAAATAATACCAACAAATCATATATTCTGTATTTGTGCCGTTTCAGTAGTCAACAGTGAAGAGACTTGTCTAATAACAAAACAGTATCCTTGGGTGGGATGTCAGATACAAAAGCAAAAGTAGATTGTAACAAAAATGCTGAGATATAGCAAGGCAACAGTTGGGTTAGGGGGAAAAAAAACTACGCAAGGCAAAAAAGCGCCCATTAAGAAACTGGCATCTTCGTAAATTAAGAAAGAGAAAAATACCAAAAATTCTACTACTAGGTGAAAATCTATTGTGTAGATTTATAAAATAAAGGATGATACGCAAAGGTCTCTTTAGATTGCTAATAAGGATCTGGCTGGCTTCAGTAAAATACAGAATTCTATATAGATGTGCCTTTAGCTTCATTTACCAAAACAATGTTTTATTTATTTATTTATTTATTTATTTTATTTATTTTATTTTGTCACAACAAGATATGTAGGTATCATACAAAAAGATTATATAGTAAATAAACACATATATGAGTAAATATAAGGAGGTATAAGCATATATATAGGAAGAAGAAAAGAAAAACAATAGGACAGGAACGGTAGGCACGTTTGTGCGCTTATGCACGCCCCTTATGGTCCTCTTAGGAATGGGGCGAGGTCAATAGTAGAAAGTTTTTGGATAAAACTTTTAGGATTATGGGAAGAGACCACAGAGTCAGGTAAAGTATTCCAAGCACTGATGATTCTGTTACAGAAGTCATATTTTCTGCAATCTAGATTAAAGCGGTTGACATTAAGTTTAAATCTATTGATTGCTCTAGTATTATTGCAATTAAAGCTGAAGTAGTCTTTAACAGGAAGGACATTACAATAGATGATTCTGTGAGTTAAGCTTAGGTTATGTTTATGTTATGTTTCCAGAGGGAGGGAGGAGTGCACATGTACATCTTCTACAAACAATTTCTTTTTGCAGGGATGCCTTGAAGCTGGGTTTCAGCAGGCCATGGCCTGAAGTCATGCAAAATATTACAGGGCAGCCCAACATGTCCGCTGAAGCTTTGCTGACCTATTTTGAACCACTGACAAGGTGGCTCATTGAAAAGAACAGGGAAAACAATGAAACTCTGGGTTGGCCTGAATACACCTGGCAGGCTTATGCAGGTATTTAAAAGTTTCAACATTGGTATTTTCCAAAAATGAGGACTGGAGGGGGAAGTTTGCACATAGACCCTTTAAGCTTTCTGCTGATTGTGGATAGTGAAATAGCAAGACTACAGTGGGAACAAAGTTAATGCCCTCCTTTTCCTTCTTCCCCCTATACCCTGCTTAGCGCTTTTTTTTTAAAAATGCAGCTTAGTTTGATTCTATGCCTTCTAAGATGAGCTTACTTAAATCCATTCATTATGCTTTTTTCTTGGTTCTTTCTTAGGTGAACCAGAAGTCAGTTTCCTTGGGATGTCACTGAGCAGCAGTCAAATAGAAGCAGGACAGTGGATTTTGCTTGCAATTGGGCTTATTCTTCTTATTATCACAGTAGCCTTGGGCATCAAATATTTCCTTAAAAGAAGGAAATCCTACAGAACTAGTTCAGAAATGGAACTGAAATGAATTGAATGTGTTTAACCTGTTTTCTACTATGCCTCCAAATGAGTGCGAAAAAGAGTTGAAGAAAATTTTGTATGTGTATATGTGTGGCTGAATGAGAGAGACCAGATATATCTGCATTTAGAATAGAAACTAATATTGCTTTTGTGAGTGTGTAAGATAGGTTTGAGTCAGGGGTGAAATCTAAAAATTTTCCCTACCGGTTCTGTGGACGTGGCTTAATTGGTGGGCGTGGCTTGGTGGTCAGATGACTGGGTGGGCGTGGCCAATAATAAAAATAATTAACAAAGTATAAAAAACAATAAGAGGTACCAAAAACCAACTTTCACACTTTACACACACACAACACAACACAACACAACTGACTCACACACAATGTAAAAGCAGCTTCACTTCACACTTCACACAGCCACAAAAAGCTCAAAAACCAACTTTCACACTTTACACACACACACACACACACACACACACAAAATGCCACATACAGCTTTCTGAGATTTTGTGTGTTTGTGTAGCTAGAGTGAAACACTACAGAAACACACCAAATCTCAGAAAGCTTGACAAATATTTTATTATTTTATTTTATTTTATTTTATTGTGGACTTCAAATCCCATAGTTCCTCAGCCAGCAAAGCCAGCCAGTTGATCGCCGAGGAAATAGTTTGGCTAAGCAATTGATTCTGTCTGGCTGAAAGTGAAACTGCTTTCGGGCTGGAAAAAGAGCCATGCGTTCATCAGTAATCAGGTAAGTGCCTTAGAATCTCTACTCTTACTTGTAGAAAACATGTTTTCTACAAATAAGAATACAAGTAAGGTTCTGCTGATGAGGAACTCAGGTGAGATCGCCAGAGGAGACTTTAATTTTTTTTTTTTAAAGTTTAAAGTCTTTGCTGATCTCAGCTGAAGGGCGGAATCCTCAAAGGCTTTTTTTTACTTTTAAAGGCATATTTCGGCTGAAGCAAAACCGGCTTTTAAAAGTAAAAAAAAAAAAACTCTGCAGATGGTGCGGCTCAGCAGAGGCAGGGGGGCGTGGCCAGGAATTTTTGCTACTGGTCCTCCAAACCAGCAGCCACCATTGCTACCGGATCGTGCAAGCCAGTCCAATCCGGGAGCATTTCACCCCTGGTTTGAGTGTCTCTACAGAGAATGTGAGTATGTTGTTTGCATACATGCTCTATGGCTAATATGCAAATATATGGCTGGGGAGAGTATGTGTGTATCCTATTTGCAAGGAATAATTGGAATGTGGATAGCTATGCATTTGTGTTCACTTACCCAACTGAGAACACTCCCATAAGGGGGCACCCATGTACAAACAGGGCAAATGTGCCAACAAAAGTACTTGACTTGTAATAAATTCAACAAACCTTTTGATTATGCAAGAGCCAAAACAAAAACATTTATTTATTATAAATAATACCTGAATTTTTGTACAAGGGGAAAAGAAGAAGAAAAAATAAAGCAATGTGATCAAGTTGGGGTAATGGGTATAGCTGTACAATTTAAATCACTGTTGACCCAATGCCTTTCTTCATATATTCATTTGAAGAACTGGTAAATTCTATCAGGCTTACTGTAACTCAGGCAAAGAATATATTATCTAACAAGAGCTGTGTCAGATTTCTTCAGAAGTTGAACATATGTTTTATGTGATCATGCCGAGAAGTTTTTAAAAGTCTGTTTTGGTGCATGAATGACAATTAAAATGTATCAGTCTCTGTATTTTCACTGTCTTTTTCGTTTCTTTGTGAAAGAACAAGGAAGAAATCACAAATCGATTACAAGACAAGTATTTGAGGAAAGGAAATCACTCTTCCAAATACATCCAATCTTGATTGTAGAAAATATGACTTTAGTAACAGAGTTGTAAATGTCTGGAATACACTACCTAACTCTGTGGTCTCTTCCCAAAATCTCCAAAGCTTTAACCAAAGACTATCTACTATTGACCTTCCCCCATTCCTAAGAGGTCTGTAAGGGGTGTGCATAACAGCACCAGTGTGCCTACTGTTCCTGTCCTAATGTTCCCTTTGACTGTATCCAATTTGTATAATTATTTCATGCTTATACTTATATATACTGTTGTGTTTGACAAATAAATTTTAAAAAATGCTACCCTATTAAAATATCCATCTTATAGCTTTTGACTACACCAATGCATCTGATAGATATATTAGGAAAATGAGTAATCTAGCATAATAATCTCTATAATGATCATCATTAGAACATTTACAAGCAAAACAAAACAAGCTTCATTCAGTAAATTCCAAACATTGGTATAAATGGCAGGCTCTGAATCTATCATTAAAATAAAGCTGAATGTCCAGGAGGAGAGCATTTTGTAACCTGTCAGCCAAAATAAAAGAGCATCTCCCATTTCTTTCCAAAATCTACAGCCCTTCAGTAGTGGCGAGCAGGGTGAATTAGAATTTACATAGCAGAACCTTAAAGTCAGGCAAAAACATTTATTGATAAATAGGTAGTTCTTTGAAAATCAATGTAATATACTGTATATGGTATTCCTTCAGAGGTGGGTTTCAGCAGGTTCTGACCAGTTCTGGAGAACCAGTAGCGGAAATTTTGAGTAGTTCAAAGAACTGGTAGTAGAAATTCTGACTGGCCCCACTCCCATCTATTCTCTGCCTCCCAAGTCCCAGCTGTTTGGGAGGAAATTGGGATTTTGCAGTAACCTTCCCCTGGAGTGGGATGGGAATGGAGATTTTACAATATCCTTCCCCTGCTATGCCCACCAAGCCACACCCACGAAGCCATGCCATGCCCATCAAGCTACCCCCACAGAACCGGTAGTAAAAATTTTTGAAACCCACCACTGTATTCCTTATAATATACAAGTGCAGAATTCTGTATTTTATGCATATCATGTCACCTCGCATAATAGACAAGAGTTGTAATCAAGATGAAAAGTTGCCTTACCATAAACTATTGAGGAGGCTATCACAGTAAAAAAAACAAAAACACCACCTTTTGCCAAAGTCATATTCAAGCTGCATACTTGTTTATCCCATTCCTGAGCCTAGAAACTAACCCAAAGACCCTCTTTTTATTGGGGGATTCAGTCCCAATGAGACCCTTGTATGATCCATTGTTAGATGCACACATCTGCACAGATTGACTGATTCAATAGGATATGAATCAGAGCTGCATACCACCAACATATTAATATGGGAAGAAAGATATTTGAGTGCATCCCTGCAGAAGTGGAACTTTACTTGAACAATAGAGCAAATATGCTAGGAAGGCAAAAGCAGGAAGGAAACACCAGAGGTTAACAGTCACAGAGGCAAAGAGGCAAGCAGATTGAAAGGTGAAGAAGGAAGAAGGAAGAAATTCTAACTCTTCAACTCTACTGCACTGCCTCTTGTGGTCAATACAGTGTGAAGTGCTGAAGAGTCAGTGCAACCAAAGTCAGATTTCCAACAACAGTTCCAATCCCAAGTGAATTGAACCAGGATTTTTTTCAGAAATTAAACAGCATAGGGATAAAATGGAACAGCGTGTAGTTTAATAATCATGGCAGTGAACCTTTACTTCCCTGCCATCCACTGGCCTGCAGATAAGATGAGAAGATAGGTAAAGTGGGGTGGGGTGGGGTGGGGTGGGGTGAGATGAGATGAGATGAGATGATGAGATGAGATGACCTTTATTGTCACTTTTTCTGTGAACACACTGGTACACATTAAAAAATGAAATTCTGATGCCCACT
The DNA here is from genome assembly GCF_028640845.1 of Ahaetulla prasina. Lineage (NCBI taxonomy): Eukaryota > Metazoa > Chordata > Lepidosauria > Squamata > Colubridae > Ahaetulla > Ahaetulla prasina. Next base: position 53,096,540 of record NC_080542.1, on the reverse strand, counting down.
CTCAAAATAAAATGATAATACAAACAGACAGGCAGACAGACAGATAAAGATAGATAGATTCTGTGTTTCCCTGAAAATATGACCTACCCCAAAAGTATATCCTAGCTTGATTTTTTACATCTGCACACAATACAAGCCCTATCCCCAAATTAAGCCTTAATTAAGAATCCACCCACTATTCAGAAGTAAAGCTGTTCCTTTCCTTCTTCCTGATGGTTAAGAAAAGATGGAAGGAATAATGTTTTAAGTCCCTGAATATATGAGCAAATTAAAATCGATCATTTAATTATTTAATATTGGATGGTGCTAATATTTAAAACAATGATTCTCAATCTTGGCAACTTTGCAATCTTGGCAACTTTGCAATCTTGGCAAAGATACATGCACTTCAACATGCTGGTTGGCAAATTCTGGAAGTTGAAGTTGATGCATCCTATGTTTCCCAAAGTTGAGAAACACTGATTTAGAAAGTACTGCTTGTACATGCTCTTAGCATGCTAAGAACTTGCCTGTCTTCTATTGCTGGAAAATTTCTAGCCCATCAGTTTTGCTCAGAGAAGAAATAATTAGTCTCAACTCTATGGCTTCAGCGAACAACCAGATCTGCAACCTCAGTCCTGAAGCATTTCTGAAATGAGCAAATACATTTTCTGGGAGGAGGAGAGAATGGACTGTAAGGGAGAGAAGATAGTGTTATAAATATTATTGCATCCTTCTAGTATGAATACGAAAACACAACATGGACATCATTTCTAAGTGGTATGTGCTAAATATGGTAGAACCTGACTACTGTTTTGCCTCCTTAGGAAAGTTCAAACCCAAACATTATATAAGAAAATTTTGCCTTTAGAGTCAGAAACACACTAAAATTTCAAGCTCATGGGCTTGATTTTAGTAATCTGCTATATGGAGAAGAAGAGCTTAGAACTATTTCTGAAATGTCAGTTTGCTTCTGTTGCTTCAGTGTTTTTTCCTGCGTGCATGATTGAAAAATATGGCTCTTGCTACTGCTACTTCTACGGAAAGTGCTGATGGGAACAGGATGCCCTGAAAGTCGCTTTTGATCACCCTTGTAAAAAAGTGGACCTGTTTTTAATCCTAACAGCTTGGACTTGGTCATCAGGAGGATTACATAAATGATTTTCCTGGGGTTTGTTGATTAACAGTACTCGTGGGGGCAGGGCAGCAGGACTGCCACCATATGGCTATTCTAGAATAAATTGTGGGGCAGAGATATGTCTCCCAGAATAACATCTGCAATCACCATGTTTACTTTAAGGCAATAGTAAAAACTAAACCACTATACAAAGAGAACAAAAGTGGTCCTATAGAGTTGCTTTTTGAGGCATGATCCTAGGTAGGCCAATAATTTCATCAAAGGAAAAGGTGGGATACATGCACATGCACTCACATTCACTCCTTCTGAATTTTCTTCACTTTCATGCAGGTGACTTATCCATATTCACTGATAAAAAGCTGTCATCAACATAGCTCCCTGGATGAAATTGCTTGCATGAGCCTGAACTGTTCCCTTCCTTGTCATGGCTCAGGTTTACAAACCCCACTCACAGCCAAACAAGAAGCCATGGGAGGGAAATAGACTGGAATAAAGGGGAGGTATAAGGTGGTGGTGGTGGGAGTGCAAAGAGCACTGACCCAGAGAGATCTGAGACTCAAGGTCACCTGCTAAGAAAGTCTGCTAGGCAGAGTCTGTTACCCAAACAATTGAACTGAATTGACAGTATTGAATGGAGGGAATAAAATGACAATGGAAGGACCAGGGGAAAAGGAGAACGTTTAACTATGCTATTTGCACGTGAAACTCTTAGAATTGGCTTTGCTACTCCTGAATCCACGTTGGCTCAGTAAAATTATACTCTTGGAAACAAAAATTTCCTAGGAATCTTTATTTGCTGTATGAATCAGGTGGAATGATTCCCTTTCCAGCTTTGCCCAAAATAGTTAAATGAACCAGAAGTGTTGTATATATTTTTTTGACTTTTGTATATAATTTTTATTAATTTTTTGTATTGTAATGGTAACAACTAGTATAAACTAAACTTTAAGGGGAAAAAATAGCAAAAAATAAAAAGTGCAAGAACAAAAGAAAAAGGGAGATAAGTAGAAATAAGCTGCAACCGCAGCTGACTTTTGGGGGTGAGTTAGTGGCCCCAAAGGAGGTGGTTCGCAACTTGGGTGTCCTCCTGGATGGACGGCTGTCTTTTGATGAACATCTAGCGGCCGTCTCCAGGAGGGCCTTCCACCAGGTTCGCTTGGTGCGCCAGTTGCGTCCCTTCCTTGACCGGGATGCCCTATGCACAGTCACTCACGCTCTGGTTACGTCTCGGCTGGATTATTGCAATGCTCTCTACATGGGGCTGCCCTTGAGGTGCACCTGGAGGCTGCAGTTGGTCCAGAATGCAGCTGCGCGAGTAGTAATGGGAGCCACCCGAGGCTCCCGTGTAACACCTCTGCTCCGCAGTCTGCACTGGCTTTGTTATGTTTGGGTAATGACGAGGCAGGAGACCAGGTTAGTGACAACAGCTCTTTAATAATGGGTGACCCAGCAAAACTCTGGAGAAAAACCTCTCCTTATATACACTTCAGCCTGAGGCTGCATCCAATCAGAGACGAGATATTTCCCGCCTAAAACTCCCGCCAAAACTTACAGTAATACATTACACTCCTTCCCTCCCAGAAAGCACTTTGCCAATATTTGCATACTACTTCTCTACGTAGTCCTGCAGGTACGTGGGGCGTCTCCTGACTCTCCCGGACCTGCGCAGTTCACTTTCTGGAGTTGAGTCGAGCGTGCCGGAGGGACTTTTCGTTCCTCTGAGCTCCTCCTCCCGGCCATCCGGCCCTGGATTATTCGCCGGCTCGGGCCTGCTGTCCTCTAGAGGGACCGGAGGGTGTCGCTGGACCTCGCCTGACTCAGATAAGTCTCTGTTTGGTTCTTTGCTTACGATTTCTGTTTGTTCTCGGCTCCAGTCAGCTGTGGGGTTAATTAAATCATAGTCAGGGCTGGTTTCGCCTGATTCTGCCTTATCGCTCAATCTGTTTCTTAATTGATCTATGTGGCGCCTCCAGACTCTGCCATCGTCCAGTTCCACTAGATAAGATTTGGGGCCCGTTTTGTCTATTACTATCCCCCTCTTCCAGTTTGGGCCGTCGCTGTAATTATGTGCCCATACTGAGTCTCCTATGCTTAACTCTCGGATTCTATCTGATTTTGTTTTGAACCCGTCCTGCACGTAGTTCGGGTGTAGCCGGTCTAGCGGGCACCGTAGCTTCCGCCCCATTAATAGCTCAGCTGGGCTGCGGCCGGTGGCCACACAGGGGGTTCTGTGTTGGACTGTGAGGAATGCGTCGATTTGTGCCTGCCAATCGCCGGGGCCGCTTCGTGATAGCGCTTCTTTCGCACTCCGAACAAAACGTTCAGCAAGGCCGTTCGACGCAGGGTGGAACGGCGCTGAGAGGGCATGTCGTATGCCCTCTTCAGCCAGGTACCCCTCGAATAATGCTGCGGTGAACTGTGGGCCGTTATCGGACACGAGGGTGTCCGGTAGCCCGTGCGTGGCGAACAGGTGTTTTAGTGCCGAGATGACAGCTCCCGCGGTTGTGGATTTCATTAGGATGATCTCCAGCCATTTGGAGAATGCATCCACCACAATTAGAAATGTTTGGCCGTGGAAGGGGCCGGCAAAGTCAATGTGTATGCGGGACCAAGGGCCTTGGGGTTTCTCCCACTCCAAAACTGGGGCCGTAGGTGGTAGCGGTCTGGATTCCTGACATACTTGGCATCGGCCAACCCTGTCACTGATTTCCCTGTCCATTAGGGGCCACCAGACATAGCTCCTAGCCAAACCCTTCATCCTCACAATTCCTGGGTGACCCTCGTGCAGGAGTTCCAGAACTTTTTTCCTCAGTTTCTCGGGGACTACCACCCTATCCCCCCAGAGCAGGCACCCCCCTTGTATGGACAATTCCCCTTTTTTCTTTACAAATTCCTTGAAACGTTCGCCCGGCGCAGCGGGCCATCCCCTTTGAACCCAACCTATTACAGTCCTTAAAACAACGTCCCGGTAGGAGGCCCGAGCCACTTCCTGCGATGTGACTGGCCCCGAACCCAAAGAGTCAATTAGTAGGACGGGTGTGCCCGGGGTGGGGTCCTCGATTTCCCCTGGCAATGGGCATCTGCTCAATGCGTCCGCATGCCCCAGCTCCTTTCCAGGCCGATGCTGCAGCTTGTAGGAGTATGCGGCCAAGAAGATAGTCCATCTGGTCAGCCTAGGTGAGAGTGCTACTGGCGTTGGGCGGTCGCCAGCCAGTAACCCCAATAACGGTCTGTGATCCGTGACAATTTCGAAATCTCGCCCAAAACGATTCGTGAAATTTTTCACCCTGACACTATTGCGAGCCTCCCTATCTAGCTGGCTGTAATTCCTCTCAGCCGGGACATCGTTCGTGAATAGAACGCTATAGGGGCTTCAGTGCCGCTTGGGAGTCTGTGGCTAAGTACAGCTCCTACCCCATAGGGAGATGCATCACATACCAATACTAACGGCAGTCTGTTGTTGTATTGTATTAACAGGCTATCGCTGATAGCAAACTTTTACTGCCTCAAATGCCCTGCTCTCTGGCTTTCCCAAGACCAAACAGAGTTTTTTCCTAGCAATTTGTGTAACGGTTCAGCAACGGTTGCCTTGTTCCTTAGAAATACTGCATAAAAGTTTACCAGACCCAGGAAAGCCTGAAGCTCTGTCTTGTTTTTGGGTGCTGGGGCTCTCTTTATCGCTTTCACTTTGCTCTCAGTGGGGTGAATTCCCTTCTTGTCTATCCTATAGCCCAAAAACTCAACAGACTCGACCCCAATCTGGCATTTTTTTGCTTTAACTTTCAGGCCAGCTGACCGAAAAACGGCCAAAACTTTCCTCAGCCGCTCTCCCAGTTCTTTCAAGTTTTCCCCCGATATCAACACGTCATCGAAATAGGGCACGACTCCTGGTAGCCCTTGTAGGAGTCGCTCCATCAAATTTTGGAATAGCCCAGGGGCTACACTCACCCCGAACTGTAACCGAGTGCATTTAAAGGCACCTCGGTGCGTTACAATGGTTTGGGCTTCAGCTGTGCTGGCGTCTACTGGTAGTTGTTGGTAGGCTTGTGCTAAATCTAATTTGGCGAAAACTTGTCCGTGCCCTAGTGAGTGCAACAAGTGTTGCACCACGGGAACTGGATAGGCGCTTTTGCAATGCTTTGTTCAAGGTAGCTTTGTAGTCTGCACAAATTCTGATTGACCCGTCTGGCTTTATGGGAGTAACGATTGGCGTTTCCCATTTAGCATGGTCAACTGGCACTAGTATCCCTGGCTGACTAATTTATCTATCTCTATCAATTTTTGGCTTGAGGGCAAAGGAACCCTCCTTGCCTTTAACCTAATGGGAGCTATTTGGGGTCTAAATTGAAGGAAATTGGGGTCCCCTGGTACTTGCCTAGGCGATCTTCGAATACTTCTGCGAACTCCTCCATTAGAGCGTTTTGCAGGTTGCATCCGTTCCGGTGGATGCCAGTCACTCCCATGCCCAATGCCCGGAACCAGTCCAGTCCCAGCAAGCTTGGCAAGGTCCCCTCGACTAACGTGATGGGCAAGGTCTTCTTGTGCTGCCCGTACTCTACCCAGACGGTCGTTGTCCCTCGAACAGGGATGCGATTGCCTTGGTAATCTTGCACTCGGAGCCGTTGTTTTTGAAGCTTGCGCTTGGCGATGTGCGGCAAGGCTTTCACAAAAGTGTCCCAGGACATAATTGTGATTGCTGATCCTGTGTCTACTTCCAGTCGGCACGGCACGCCTTCAATTTTCGGGTTCGTGAAGATCTTTTCTTCGATGCTGGTAGCTGCGTGGTCTATGGTGACTGTCATTCTGTTTGCTTTCGCGCCCTTCCTTTCTCGGCCAATCGCGGGTCGCCTTGCCGATCCTGCGCTCTGATTTGCCGGTTTGAAATTTCGGCGGGAATGTGGGGTTTGCATCTCTGACTCAGAGCCGCTCTGATTGGCCGATTTGAATTTTCGGCGGGAAGGTTGGGGTGCTCGGCAGACTTGAGCCAGGTGCCCCTTCCTCTCACACCGCCGGCAAATGGCGTCCCTGAACTTGCATCTTTGGCGCTGATGTCGCCCCCCGCAACTTCCGCATTCCTCCGGGTCTTCCCTTGTCGATTTTCCGGTGTAGTGGACTTCTTCCTCCTCTTCGCTGGTTGACTCACGATAGGTTTCTTCGTGGTGGACTGTGCTCGGCTTTGCGCCCGCCATCGGCGTGAGTCGCTTTTGTAAGGTGTCTGCTGCATGGGTGGACATCTCATGGGCTCTGGCTTCGTCCAGAGCGTTTGCCAATGTCAGGTTGCTCTTGGCTAGCAACCGTCTCCTCAAACGGATGTCTCTGACCCCCCGTATAAGTTGTTCCAGCAGCTCTTCGTCCAGATCGCGGTACTCGCAATGCTTGGAGGCTTGTCTCAGGGCTGCCATGTAGTCGCTGATAGACTCGCCTTCTTGTTGCCTGCGCTCCCCAAACTCGTACCGTCGAACGTATTTGGACGGGGCTGGTGCGAAATGATTCTTCAGGAGGGACTGAAGGGTCTGCCATGATACAGATTGTAACGGTGTTGGCTCCGCCAGGGCTTCTGCGATGGCGATGACCGCGGACCCACAGTGGCTTAGGAAGTAAGCCCGTTTGCGGTTGTCGGAGACTCCCTGTAGTTCGTTTGCCTCCAGGAAACTTTCGAAACGGGTCATATATATTCCCCACTTCTCCTGGGCAGGGTCAAACGGAGCGGGTGGCGTGTAGCCGGTCATCGCTGCATTCGCCATCTCCTTGCTGGGTTTGATTCTCGTAGTGAGTTCAGCTCTGTTCTGGTGCTCTGCCTCAAGATCCCATCCTCGTCGCCAATGTTATGTTTGGGTAATGACGAGGCAGGAGACCAGGTTAGTGACAACAGCTCTTTAATAATGGGTGACCCAGCAAAACTCTGGAGAAAAACCTCTCCTTATATACACTTCAGCCTGAGGCTGCATCCAATCAGAGACGAGATATTTCCCGCCTAAAACTCCCGCCAAAACTTACAGTAATACATTACAGGCTTCCTGTGGTCTTTCGGGTGCGCTTCAAGATTTTGGTTACCACCTTTAAAGCGCTTCATGGCTTAGGACCCGGGTACTTACGAGACTGCCTGCTGTTACCTTATGCCTCCCACCGACCCGTACGCTCTCACAGAGAGGGTCTCCTCACGGTGCCGTCCGCCAAACAATGTCGGCTGGCGACCCCCAGGAGTAGGGCCTTCTCTGTGGAAGCTCCGACGCTCTGGAATGAACTTCCCCCTGGCATACGTCAGGTGCCTGATCTTCGGACCTTCCGTCGTGAACTAAAAACATATCTATTTACTCAAGCGGGACTGGCATGAATTGGTTGATTTTATTGGGGGTTTTAATCTATATTTGAAATTTGAAATTTGAAATTTGAAATTTATTTTAATTTGTCAGCCGTCTATACTAATTTGGTCCATTTTAAATATGTTTTAATTGTATATATTTTGTATTTTACTTTGGCTGTACACCGCCCTGAGTCCTTCGGGAGAAGGGCGGTATAAAAATTCAATAAATGAATGAATGAATGAAATGAAATGAAATAGAAAAAATATAATAAATAAAAAGAAAAGAAATAAAGAAGTGACTTCTAAGCTTCATCACAAGTATAGACATATTCAGTTTTCATGCCCTAAAAGGTTATAAACATATTTCTCTTCATCCATATACCATCCCTTATCTAGATACAAATTCATAAAACACCAGCTTTTTCAATGGCTTCAAGGGTTTAATAAATCTCTTTTGTAGGACCAATAAGAAAACATTTCCCAGGACATTTTCTTGGTTTACCATTTGCATTTCCTCTTTAATTTTTAAAATTTCAAGCAATTTCTTTTGTATACCTAATAAGTGCCTTTTCCAAATCAATCTCCTGGATTGTCATCTGCAATTCCATTTTCAATACTTTTTGTCTCTTGTCAGACAAATTTTACTCCACATCTGACATTTCCTTATCAGTTGCCTTTGGACATAGACTACCCATAGATTCAGAGACTCTAATTCTGCTGATATTGTAGCTACTATTTTCTGCCTCCGTTATTCAAAGATCTTCTTTTCCAGTATTACAACATTTGTTATACACCACGCAACACCAAAAGCAGGCTTGGTACTTTTCCCTTCTACTTAGAATCTTCAATTCCGTCTCGTGCCCTAAACTCATAAAGTCACTCATCTTTATTATAACTTAAGCTATGTTATGATTTAAGAATAACCTAAGATAGCCAAAATAAACTGTTTTTCGAGGCTTTTTTTTTTTTTTGCTATTTCCATAATCTTATAGTAAAATTCAATATTCCAAATTTAACTGGACTCTTAATCCATGTCTAACTTTCTTAGATCAAAATGTTTTTTAGCTTTTTGCTGTTTGTTTCAGAAGTTTCAGAACTTCTTTAAATTCTTAAGCTTATAATTAATTTTGTTCAGAGTTGAAGATAAACTCAGCTGGTGATCTTTCAAACTTGTTCCAAAGGTCTCTAATAACTTTAAGACGGTTAATAAACAATTTCTGAAAATGATTTAGAAAGTGAGGCTTGCAAGCTACAAGTTTGCAAGTTCCACCATGGTTATGAATAATTGCTTCAACTCCTGACACTCAAACCTGTGAATGACTGGTTTGGAGCGGGAGCAGTCATTTGGGGCACATGTGGGAAATTGCATGTTTTTTCCTCAACCAGAGGCCTTCTAGTCTTAGCTGTAATTGTCATCTTTCACAGGGACTTCCTCAGTAGGCCTTTGCTCCTTAGTCATAGACTCTTGCCATGAGATATTCAGTTAAAGGCTTTGCTGAAATCAAGAATGTATTATGCCTACTGTTCTGTACCCTCATTGCCTTCAAAGGAAATTATGCAGGCAAAAATTGAAATAAGGCTATCCTCAAAAGAATTGTTCTTGATAAATTCATGCTCACTTCGTTATTTTAAAGATTTTTACAAATCAATTTCTTTATGATCTGCTCTAGAATCTTTTCAGTTATCATTCTTAAAGTGCTTATTCTATGAAACTTGCTCTTCTTTTTGAAGCTGGAGAATTTTCTGTCTTCAGAAATCTGGCACTTCACTCATGCTCCAAGATTTTTCAAAAATAGTTTTATAAAGGTTGTCTCAAATTACTCTCAAAATAAATAAACATTTCCTAACTCATTTTCTCTCAATCTCAGCCATGTATTTCTAAAATCATTCCCTTTTGCTCTTTATAACTACATCATGGAGGTGGGGGTGGGGGTTCCTGTTGGAGAATAATTTCATCTTTTTCACAAATGTTGTGATTGCTTCAATGAGCAGTTTGCTTTCTTTTTACTTTAATTTTTTATATTAAGTTTTCTGACACTTCTCCACAATTCCATACTATCTCTTGGTCTTTCCCCAGCACTGAAATGCTACCCATATATTTCTGACTGAGCAGAAAACTTATAATGATATTGACGGCCCCATTGCAAACCCTCCCCTGGCTCTTTGACCTCTTTTCCCAGACACCGCTAATTTGCTGATTTTCCTCCAAGCAGACAAAGTCCATTCATGCAGCAAACTTGTTATCCAAGATTAATTGGACTAAAGGAAGAAAAGGCTTAAGCTTGTGCCAATCATGGGCTGGGGATGAGATAAAACCAACATGGAGATGGAGAATAGAAAAAAAGATGTCGCCAAGGCAAGTTTGTGCCATTATTAGGTGCAAATGGAAAGATGTTCTCTTTGAATTTGTCTTGTGTGGCATCCAGCTTTCTGTTTTCTGATCTTGTTTTCATTTGTTTTATAATTTTCATTAAGTTTTTTTTTTAGAATGCTTTTCAGATTGGTTCTCTAGCATCTTCTCTTTTCGAAATTTCTGTTAATCCTTTGGAACTTTTTCTCATTTGCTTTTCCTCTGTACAATCCTTATAATTGTCCTTAATTTATTACATCCTGCTTTTCCAAAATCATATATATATATATATATATATATATATATATATATATATATATATACACACATACATACATACATACATACATACATACATACATACATACATATGTAGGTCTTTGGTTATTCGGGTTTTCTCCCACGTAAAATTGGAAGTGTCTTGGCGACGTTTCGACAAAGTCTCATTCGTCATCTTCAGGCTTCAGCTTCGTGCTTCTGGGAGCAATGTGTGATTGCAGCTGTTTCTTCCTTTTTAACTGCTAGTGGGCGTTTGAACTGATTGGGTGGGAGCTTGGCTGTGCTCTGATTGGATGGGGGTTTTTTTGTGCTCTGATTGGCTGAGGGTGTGTCCTGTTTGGGTGGGGGCTTGGTTGTGCTCAGATTAGTCTGAGTTGCAGGGGGATTTGAGCTGGTGAGCTGCATTGCTGTTGTTTGGCTTCGTGTTCGTGGTCATGCTATTCATAGTGGGTGTCAGTCTGCTGCATGTATGGATTGGAGGGGTTTGAAATGGCTAATGTTGCAGCTGTGGTCTGGCTTCTGGTCCTTGGTCGTGCTTCCTGATCAGTGTGGGTTTGAGTCTGCTTTCTGGGTGGATGTGTGGTGGTGACATCCTGTGTGGAGCTCGTGAGTGTGGGTCTGGTGTCATTCCTCGTGTTAGGGACTCGTTTGTCAATAAGGGCGGGTTTCCAAATGGCTGGTAGGCGGGAGGTATTATCTCGTTTGTTCATACTGTGTGGGCGTTTTTCTATTGTGATATTCTATCATAAATATAGATATATCAGAAAACATATATATATATATATATATATATATATATATATATATATATATATATATATATATATATATATATGTTTTCTGAGGTTTTCACGGTGTTTGTATATAGGTCTTTGGTTGTTGGTTTTCTCCGTGTAAAATTGGAAGTGTCTTGGCGACGTTTCGACAAAGTCTCATTCGTCATCTTCAGGCTTCAACCGTGCTTCTGGGAGCAATGTGATTGCAGCTGTTTCTTCCTTTTAACTGCTAGTGGGCGTTTGAACTGATTGGGTGGGAGCTTGGCTCTGCTCTGATTGGATGGGGGTTTTTTTGTGCTCTGATTGGCTGAGGGTGTGTCCTGTTTGGGTGGGGGCTTGGTTGTGCTCAGATTAGTCTGAGTTGCAGGGGGATTTGAGCTGGTGAGCTGCATTGCTGTTGTTTGGCTTCGTGTTCGTGGTCATGCTATTCATAGTGGGTGTCAGTCTGCTGCATGTATGGATTGGAGGGGTTTGAAATGGCTAATGTTGCAGCTGTGGTCTGGCTTCTGGTCCTTGGTCGTGCTTCCTGATCAGTGTGGGTTTGAGTCTGCTTTCTGGGTGGATGTGTGGTGGTGACATCCTGTGTGGAGCTCGTGAGTGTGGGTCTGGTGTCATTCCTCGTGTTAGGGACTCGTTTGTCAATAAGGGCGGGTTTCCAAATGGCTGGTAGGCGGGAGGTATTATCTCGTTTGTTCATACTGTGTGGGCGTTTTCTATTGTGATATTCTATCATAAATATAGATATATCAGAAAACATATATATATATATATATATATATATATATATATATATATATATATATATATATATATATATATATGTTTTCTGAGGTTTTCACGGTGTTTGTATATAGGTCTTTGGTTGTTGGTTTTCTCCGTGTAAAATTGGAAGTGTCTTGGCGACGTTTCGACAAAGTCTCATTCGTCATCTTCAGGCTTCAACCGTGCTTCTGGGAGCAATGTGTGATTGCAGCTGTTTCTTCCTTTTAACTGCTAGTGGGCGTTTGAACTGATTGGGTGGGAGCTTGGCTGTGCTCTGATTGGATGGGGGTTTTTTTGTGCTCTGATTGGCTGAGGGTGTGTCCTGTTTGGGTGGGGGCTTGGTTGTGCTCAGATTAGTCTGAGTTGCAGGGGGATTTGAGCTGGTGAGCTGCATTGCTGTTGTTTGGCTTCGTGTTCGTGGTCATGCTATTCATAGTGGGTGTCAGTCTGCTGCATGTATGGATTGGAGGGGTTTGAAATGGCTAATGTTGCAGCTGTGGTCTGGCTTCTGGTCCTTGGTCGTGCTTCCTGATCAGTGTGGGTTTGAGTCTGCTTTCTGGGTGGATGTGTGGTGGTGACATCCTGTGTGGAGCTCGTGAGTGTGGGTCTGGTGTCATTCCTCGTGTTAGGGACTCGTTTGTCAATAAGGGCGGGTTTCCAAATGGCTGGTAGGCGGGAGGTATTATCTCGTTTGTTCATACTGTGTGGGCGTTTTTCTATTGTGATATTCTATCATAAATATAGATATATCAGAAAACATATATATATATATATATATATATATATATATATATATATATATATATATATATATATATATATATATTTTCTGAGGTTTTCAGTGTTTGTATATAGGTCTTTGGTTGTTGGGTTTTCTCCGTGTAAAATTGGAAGTGTCTTGGCGACGTTTCGACAAAGTCTCATTCGTCATCTTCAGGCTTCAGCTTCGTGCTTCTGGGAGCACGAAGGGTGGGGGCTGTTTTTTTTTTTTTTTGTGCTCTGATTTGCTGGGGGTGTGTCCTGTTTGGGTGGGGGCCGTAATGTTCGGGTTTTCTCCCGTAATTTTACACGGGAGAAAACCCGAACAACCAAAGACCTACATACAAACACCCGTGAAAACCTCAGAAAACATATATATATATATATATATGTGTGTGTGTGTGTGTGTGTGTGTGTGTGTGTGTGTGTGTGTGTGTGTTTTCTGAGGTTTTCGCGGGTGTTTGTATGTAGGTCTTTGGTTAAATCCCCCTGCTCAAATCCCCCTGCAACACAGACTAAACTGAGCACAACCAAGCCCCCACCCAAACAGGACACACCCCAGCCAATCAGAGCACAAAACCCCATCCAATCAGAGCACAGCCAAGCTCCCACCCAATCAGTTCAAACCCCACTAGCAGTTAAAAGGAAGAAACAGCTGCGATCACACATTGCTCCCAGAAGCACGGTTGAAGCCTGAAGATGACGAATGAGACTTCGTCGAAACGTCGCCAAGACACTTCCAATTTTACGCGGAGAATAACCAAAGATCTACATACAAACACCGAAAACCTCAGAAAACATATATATATATATATATATATATATATATATATATATATATATATATATATATATATATATATATATATATATATGTTTTCGTAGGTTTTCACGGGTATATGTATGCAGGTTTTGCTATGCTCGGGTCTTTTCCTGTGTAAGATTGGAAGTATTTAGGCCTAAATAATTCCAATCTTACATGGGAAAAGACCCGAACATACCAAAACCCGCATATGTGTGTGTGTGTGTGTGTGTGTGTGTTTAAATAAATTCAGTTTTAATATCCTTTAGCATTAAGAACTCTAGCATTACATGATCATAGCATGTCATCAGTTCCACCTCATATGCTATGTCTTCCCCTGTTAATTCATATCAAATTTTGGATAGAGCTTGTGCTTCCTTGAATCTCCAGAGAAAAAAGTTGTCGGCAAGACAAGATATGAGTTTCCTAGTGGGATCATCTTAGCAGAATTTGTCTCTCAATAAATGTTGTCCTCTCAAAACTTCTTGTTCAGAAAAAGATTTGGAGCACTTTTCTTTATGGCAAGAACTACCAATTCTTAGTTTATAAGTTATTATTCTCTCATCATCAAATAACATAAGAAAAATAGTTATATTTTTACCAGGGATGACAAACTCAAGGCCCTGGGGCCAGATCCGGCCTGTGGGGTGCTTAGATCTGGCCCACAGGGCCGCCCTGGAAACAGCAAAGGACCAGCCCACTGTGACTCTGTCAGCGAAAATGGAGCTCAGAAGGGCCACAGGCAGCCCTATTGAGCTCTGTTTTCCCTGGCAGAGGGTTGCAGGAAGCCGTTGCAGCCAAAACCGGAGTTGGGAGCCCATTTTCACTGGCAGAGGGCTCAGGCCACCACTCAACGTCACCACATAAGTGATGTTGAGCTAGCCACGGCCACACTGGACCCCTGAAGTCAAATACAACCCTGATGTGGCCCTCAATGAAATTGAGTTTGACACCCTTGTTCTATACAGAAAAGCACCTTAATGTTTAGGAATTGCTGAAACAGAAGAATCCTATCACTTTCAAAAACAGCAAAATGGTTTCTTAGTGAAGACTACTTTCTGGGATCAAGTTAATATTATTTATTTATTTATTTAAAATTAACATTTTCCTTCATGAGCAAGATAGTTTATTAATACATAGGATGGCTGTTGAACTAATAATTGATAGGATATCAATAATAATAATTGAACTAATAATTGATAATAATTGATAACTCTGTCTATCAATCATTATTAGTTCAACTAATGTGAAGGATAGGACATTATTATAATTTTATAATACAAGCTAGTAAATCTAGCTTGTCCCAAGATTTCTAATTTGCTAAGTCATTTATGATCTTATACATAGCCTAATGGTTCACCCTTTTTCCATTTCTTTCATTACTTAAAAATACAGGACTACAAGTATTAATTTGGGAGAGGTGAGTTATATATGACCCTTTTTGGAGTGGCCTCTTTTTTTTTTTCTACTTTAGTTCTCTTCTGAGAAAAGACAGAGTGCAAACTAGTGTGGATAATTTTTTTACCTCCTGAACTAGCAACCATATTTTGTCCCCCCTGAATGCTAAGTGTAAATTGACACCCTTCTAACACATCTAGTCTAGAAATTCTATCCACACTAACTTTGAACCAAAGACATTTTGGCTGAAACATCTGGTTTAATTCAGGAGAAAATTGGTACAGACACAATATCAACATTCCAGAAATCCCCCTCCTGCAGAAAAGACTCCGAAGCCAACATCTTTCAAAGTTCTTTTACTAGCATAGATAAACTGGCACAACTGGATAATAAAACTGGGGATCCGGGCTTTTCCTCAGTAAGACAAACTCCAAAATCACCACCCCCTTTACCCTCTGCCAATCACATGCTCCAATCGCCAACCGTTTCATCTCAAGACCTCACTCTGCCCACTCCTTCTCCTTCTCCAGATGCAGGCTTGGTCTGACCTTCACCAGCAGGAAGAATGTTATTATGTCTAATGGCCCCCTCTACCAAATCCCCCTCCTACTTTCCCACACATGGGAAAGTGGCAGCACGGAAGCCTCCAGCCTAGTATGGCTTCCAAAGCTCTCTCTCTCACACACACACACACACAGAGAGAGAGAGAGAGAGAGAGAGAGAGAGAGAGAGAGAGAGAGAGAGAGAGAGAGAGAGAGAGCGCTTTTTGTAATCATGCCTAATGCCTAAAAATATAGGAAAGCATGAATGTTTGCAAACCATTTTGGCTGATTCCCAAATGGTAGCACCTATAAGACAGTTATAGTATAAATTGCCTCCTCTATTATCAATAAAATGAGAAATATTCCACATTAAACATTTTAAGAAGCCGATCAGAATTGCCCCTTGTATCACAATGCATTACAGCCTATTGTGTTATTTTAATTCTGGAATTACTGTTCCTTTTAGAGATGCTAAGATTTCTTCTAGCACTCTCCCTCCCTCCCTTCCTTTCCCTCCCTCCCTCCTTTCCCTTTCTTTCTTTCTTTCTTTCTTTCTTTCTTTCTTTCTTTCTTTCCTTCCTTCCTTCCTTCCTTCCTTCCTTCCCCTTCCCCTCCCTCCCTCCCCCCCTCCTTCCTTCCTTCCCCTTCCTCCCTCCCTCCCTCCCCTTTTCTTCCTTCCCTCCGTTCTCCTTCCTTCCTTCCTTCCTTCCTTCCTTCCTTCCTTCCTTCCTTCCTTCCTTCCTTCCTTCTTTCTTAATTTATATAGCCATCCTTCTCACTAAAGCAACTCTTGGCAGTATACAACAATAAATAAAAATATGAAAACAGCAAATACAAATATAAGAATGTCTTTGTTTATTTCTTTGTTTATTTATTTAATTGTTTAGTTAGCTATTGCATTTGTACATTGAGAGCCAAGTCTCCAGTGTTATTACAGAGTAGCTTGGCTGCCTAAGGTTGCTTGTTTAATTCTCAATCATGTGATATCCATGGTGATGGAATGGGAGGACTTGATACCACTAGCTCATCATGGCCAGCTGAGGGCAGCCTTCTCACAACACTGAGTCCTTGCTGCCAACTCACCGCCATCTCTTTGCAGGACATCTTAACACAGTAAATTCACTGTGGGAACGCTTTGCTGTGGATGCTGGATGGAGTACTGGATGGGCAGGCGAGTGACAGACTATCAGTGGGGGGTGGGGAGATGTCAAAATGGGAAGCCCTGCAAGTTTTATTTTAAAGCCACATTGCTTAATGTTTGAGGGTGTCTTGCTCAGAAAATAAGGGCAGCTTTGGGAAACAATGGGGTGGGATCCTTGCCCATCAAGCAGATTGCAAAATTTGCAGCTGCATTTAGTGACAGGCCTGATGCACTATGGAAATGGGGCTTCAGGGACAAGAAAGTTTGGAGTCCAAAATGGGGGGGGGGGAAACCCTGTTGCCAGCATTACTCTTTTCACGGCATCAGCGTCAGCTTTGGGGAAGAACATTGCTGTAACTCTCTATCCAAACACACTCTGCACATGATCATAAACTCCATAAAATCATCCACCCAGATTTGGGCAGAAAGCACTCTGCACATGACCAGAAGCACCATGAAAGCACTCTGCACATGACCAGAGGTTAAAACCAGCACCTTGAATTGGACCTGGAAATTGAGTGGCAACCATGCAGCCAGTGGAGTACAGGTGTAACATGCGCTGTTCTAGGAGCATTCATAACTGTTTGCATTGCTGCATTCTGTACCACTTGAAACTGCAAGAAACACTTCAAAGGCTACCTCATGTATAGAACATTGAAGCAGAATCTAATTAGGGCATAAATGATTGTAAGAAGAAGATTGTAAAACAGGCACAAATGGCACACAACCAACATTGTGCAAAGACCCTTTGGCCATGACTGGGCCTGTTCACTGAGCAGGAGTCTTGAGTCTAGACATCTAGACTGCAAAGTGAATCTGTCTGGGGAAGTACAATCCCATCCAGCTGCAAAGTTGGCATAGTCCTGGACTCAGAACGTCAAAAACCCAAAGCCAATTAGTTTGCCAGGATTCAGCTCAAGGCTGTTTTTTCCCATTCAGGTCCTCCCAGCTTCCAGACACCAGAGTAAGGCAGCCATTGCTTAGTTTGCCAGGCTGATATGCAGTTGGGTATCATCTGCACATTGATGATGCCTCACCCCATGATGACTGATGAGTTCACCAACAACTGTAAGTAGATGTTATAAAGTAAAGGAGCAAGTACAAAACCCTGTGCCACCCTATAACAGTAGGGATTAGGGGTGGGACTCTCCTTCCCAATCACCTACTAACTTGAATTAGCACAGAAAGAAAGAAGCGAACAAGCACAACACCATGCCACCTGTCCCCAGCTCTCTGAGCCAATTCAATTCATGGTTGATAGTATTGAAAGCTGCTGAGAGGATAAATAGAGCAGTAATGGATTTACTCTCCCATCTGACCATACTAGAAGTTATCCATAAGCATGAGCAATGCCATTTTTGTCCCACACCCAGGTCTTAATCCTGACTGGAAACAGTTCAGATAATTCACTTTCTCCAAGGTCCTTTGATGTTTCTTTACCATCTTCCCTAAAAATGAAGGCTTCGTGTTAGATGAAAATTGTCTAAAATAAAGGGATGAGAGACACCCACTGGTTAGGTCCCAACTTTTTAGAAGCATAAAAGGTGTTACCTCTAAAACTCAAACCTAGAGTCAAAGAGGCAGCCAAGGTGATTGAATAAAGAGGTATCTTTATTGGATTTTACTATTACATTGCAAAGCTCCAGCCAATAACCTGACATTTTTGCTTTAGCTGACGTTTCCAGAGACTTTTGAATTACTTCAGATACTGCTGAAGTAATAAAAATTGGCCTGATTATGACATATAAATAACTGTGGCAATTTGTGCTTGGAATAGACTACACAACTTGATGCCTTCCAAAAATTTTGGACACATAAGCCCCAGTCAGCATGTGAACAGCTCCTCCCCTTGAGGAGCACCCAGAGACTTCAGTTAGTCCAGAATGCAGCTGCGCGGGTGATAGAGAGAGCTGTTCGGAGCTCCCATATAACACCAATCCTGCGCAAGCTGCACTGGCTGCCTGTGACCTTCTGGGTGCACTTCAAGGTGTTGGTCACCACCTTTAAAGCGCTCCATGGCTTAGGACCGGGCTACTTACGGGACCACCTACTGCCCCTGTTTGCCTCCCACCGACCCATGCGCTCTCACAGAGAGGGACTCCTTAGGGTGCCGTCGGCCAAGCAATGTCGGCTGGCGGCCCCCAGGGGAAGGGCCTTCTCTGTGGGAGCTCCTACCCTATGGAACGAACTTCTCCCTGGACTTTGACAACTCCCTGACCTCCGGACCTTTCACCACGAGTTTAAGACCTACTTATTTGTCCACGCAGGGCTGGCATAGAATTTTTAGATGTTTTATGGGTTTTATGGGTTTTAATTTTTAATTAGTGTTTTGGGTTTTAAATGTATTTTAAATTTTGGGCCAAATTTAATAAGTTTTTTAGCTATTGTTTTATTTGTATTGTGTGTTTTGATTGTTGTTTTTATATGGCTGTTCACCGCCCTGAGTCCTTCAGGAGAAGGGTGGTATACAAATTAAAATATTATTATTATTATTATTATTATTATTATTATTATTATTATTATTATTATTATTATTATTATTATTATTATTATTATTATTATTATTATTATTAACTAGGGATTGTGAGATTCTAATCCAATACATCTGAATGACATCATGCTGCATACCCATAAAGATATAATTCAAATTATTTTTCTTTTAGTTTGTAATATACTTTTTACAGGGGTGAAATGTAAAATTTGTTACTACCGGTTCTGTAGCCGTGGCTTGGTGGGGGTGGGGGGTGGGGGTGGTAATGTGACTGGATGGGTGTGGCCAACTATTTTTTTTTACTTTTAAAAGCATTTTAAAAGAAGAACTTGTAGAAAACATGCTTTTAAAAGCCTGTGACGATCAGGCAACTCAGCTGGGATCGCCAGAGGAAAAAAAGCTTTTAAAGGGTTCTGATGATCCCAGCTGAGTTGCCTGATTGCCAGGACCTTTTAAAAGCAGTTTTTTTTACAACCTGTTCGGTCGAAGAGGTTTTAAAGGGTTCTGACAATCCCAGCTGAGCCGCGCGATCATCAGAGGCTTTTTTTTTTTTACTTTTAAAAGTATTTTTTTGGCTGAGGAAAAAATACTTATAAAAGTAAAAAAAACCCTCTGATGATTGCGTGGCTCAGCTAGGGCAGGGGGGGGCAGGGATTTTTGCTACCGGTTCTCCAAACCACGCGCCACCATCGCTATTGGATTGTGTGATCAAGTCCAAACCGGGAGCATTTCACCTCGACTTTTTATAACTGACAAATTTCCACCCCTATTAAGCTCATTACCAATGTTCAGTTTTAGAAGAAAGGATATTGACACACAATTATTACAAATTAGGATCCGTAGGAAACATTTTAACCTTATCCTTTTTTTATGTATATAAAACTGTTTTATAATCCTTATGATCATCTGCATGGAAACCTGGTTCCCATTACAGTGGTTTTCCAAAAGATATGTCAAACAAAATATTAGAATAAGCCCTAAAGTCAATGGCAGCATTATTACAATAGCTTTCTTCCATTTATTTTGTTCCTCTACAAGGTGGTAAGTTAACTGTGAAGAAGCACTGATCAGCTCTCTAGCTCTGGCGTTATTGGAATCTTTTGTTTGTTCCATCTTCTTTCCCAGTAGCAAACAAGTGGCTGTATGGCAAAATGCCAAGCATCCCGGTTTGTGAGTATAGTCCAGAGTGAATCAATGTCTGCAAAACCTTGTAAACGTGCTTTCTTGTTTCTCCTCTTTTCACTGCCCCTCCCTCCCATTCATTCTTTTTCTCCTTCCGCCCCCGGATTAGCAGCCAGCAACCCAGGTGGTATTCTGTCCAGGAAGGGCTCTTCAGCACCACAGCCTGGGAACAGCTCCTGCTTTCATCGACTCCAAACGTATTCTTGCCATCCGAACATTAAAGGAACAGAAAGGGGGAGCGACAAGGAGACCCCTCCCAAAGGCGTGTGTCTCTCCTTACAAGCCCCAATCCTTTCTTCAGCTTCTTCCGCGCTGAATTATAGACCAGAGAGACATTTCTCTGCCCGTGAGTTTTTTCGGTTCCACGTCTATTTAGGATCCCAAAAAGAGAGAAGGGAGGTGGCTGCTGGTTATTGTCAGATTAACAGCTGTTGCTGCTGACAAGTCTTTGAGACAGCCACATATGGAATGGGACACTGATGACTAAGCATCATCATTTAAAATAAAAAAAGGAAATTACCCACCCCTTTTCCTCTGGTGTTTCTTTCAACTCACCCCCTCCTGCCCTTGGTGAAATTGTATTGGTCAGGAGCTAAAGAAAATTAAGGGAGGGATATGGGTACAAGGGGGGAGTCTTTGCTCTCTTCACAGCTACCAAACAGGAGAGTACAAGAGGCAAGGGCCTCTTAGCTAACTACCCCTTGGTTTCTCAGAGCAGAGCTCAAGCTTCTTCCACCCTTCTACTCAAAACCAGAGCATCTTACTGAAGAAAGTGGGATTTCTCTTTCCTGTTGGATGTGAACAAAAATTTGAAAATGCCTGTCAGGAGGGGGCATGTGGCCCCTCAGAACACTTATTTGGATACAATCATCAGGAAATTTGAAGGACAAAGTAAGTAGTCTCTTGACTTTCATTCTCTGCATTTGTTCTACTTGAAGGTCAGAACTAGCATTGTAAATGGTCTATTTTTTGCCTGTCAGCACTGTTGTGAAGTGTGTGTCTGGAAATGGAAAGCTTAGTTGATGGGATATATTAAGAGTATTGCTCAATTACTTCTTGAAACTTTGTGAATGTCAGAGTAGTTTAATCCCTTCAGTATTACTATATTATTACAGTATTATATCTGTGTCCAGCAAATTTTAAAACTGTGTGTGCGTTGATATGTAAAAATCTGAAATTAATATTACTAATATTAAGACAAAAATCACCAGATTTATCAATCTTTGAATTTATCAACAAAATATAACTTTCATTAAAATAGCACTTTTTTATATAGCTTGTTCATTGGGAATTTGTGCAATGAATATTATTTACAGAGCAGAAATTCACTTGATACCATTCAAAATACAATGTTTTCCTTATTAAAAAATACTGTTATTCTGTCTGTATGAGGTATTAAGGTAAACAATGCAGCCCATATTTGTTTATTAAGTGGTAAGCATAACCAAAATTATTTCCAGTAATTATGTATAAGATTGTAGCATAAATATGTTGAAGCCTTACAACACCATAAAACATCAACTATCTGAGCATTCTGTTTACATCATGTGTTCTCGTGGTTAAAAGAAAGCAGTTTGTCCACTTCCATGCATTTTTACTAAAAATGAATTTTTGTATGCATACACACAAATAGTTTAATATTCTAGATTATATTTAGTCACATGTAATAAATATATAAATGCTGCTTTGCTGAAAGTGATAGGATACAGTCTTGCAAGCAGCAAAAGTAGCATAGTCTGTAAATGTCACTCTTGCAGTATTGTCCACAAGTGTACCTAGAGAATAAAATAATCCAAATTCCAAAAAAGTCTATATTGACATACAACCTCTGGATCGAAGAGAGGAGCCAAATATACAACCAACTTCTCAGTGAGCAGTGTCAGGCATGCCAGTATTCTCAGCTTTGTAGCTTTAAAATGAGAACAACATAAAGTTAATTCACAGGAGTGTTGCAAACCTAACAAACTGCAGAATTATTCTGACAATTTTATATGCATACTGTATTTAAATAATATTTCTATTCATAGCCTCTCCAATTGGCATAGAAATAATTTCTGCACCCATTCTAGGACAAAATAGTTGGCTGTCTGATAAAAGGCAATAGCTGTTGTTGCTTTAGATGAACATATAGGTACTTGAACTACAGTGACACTAATTACAATCATACTGATAGAATAAGTAGCTTCAGCACAAATTAGATCAATTGTGCATTTGTTTTCATTATATCTGGAGCATTACCCATGGACCAATGTTAGTTGAACTGAAAAAGCCAAAAGGAATGGACCAGATTAATGCCTGGATGGGACATCAGCAGGAAACCCCAGGCAGTGTACTGCTGCCACAGGAAATATGTAATTACCAGGAATGAAGTTCAAGGGAATCATTACTTTGTGTGACCATACTTATATTTTAACTTAAGTAGCTTGTTCCATTTTTCTACTCAAAAAGCATGAATAAAAAAGCTAAGCATATTTCAAATCAGTGTGGCTAGCTCAGGGACATTATGCAATCTATTTTACACTTGTTTTAGAATAGTTTTTAAACAAGCTGTCTCTTTCACTATACAGAAATTTTCCTTTGATATGTACTTATGTAAACCTTAACCGAGTAAGAATACTTGCCAATTTAAACAAAAAAGCCAGATTCCGTCTTTTAATTTTTATCCCTTTTTTTAAGGAATTCAAGACAGTATTTTTTAATCCATTATGTAAAGAAAACTGACTTTTGTTGACTAATATTGATGTGTATTTCAACAAGATATCTGTACTTGTATTCATTTGCATTGGGGACTGAATCCAGCATATGTGCCTTGTAGTAATTGACGTTTTCAAACAGATTACAGGGACAGCCCTGCAGACAATGTTCTCTATCAT
Source organism: Ahaetulla prasina (assembly GCF_028640845.1). NCBI lineage: Eukaryota > Metazoa > Chordata > Lepidosauria > Squamata > Colubridae > Ahaetulla > Ahaetulla prasina. Next base: position 53,073,764 of record NC_080542.1, on the reverse strand, counting down.
CAAAATTGCTCTCTTTGTCCCAGATGGAATCACAGCTGGAGATAAGGTCTCAAATGGACCTCTGAGATCCCATCCAAATGGAGAAATGGATGGATAAGGTCTCAAATTGAGAATTTTTAAATGCTACTTTGGAATTCCATAACTCTGGATGACAAGTAGTGAATGGCTTCTTTGAGGAGGTATTATTTTCACCCAGTCGGAAGGATATTGAATATTTTCTCCTTAATGGTCTGATGATAACGAAACTTTGGGAATTCTTAAATATAATGGCTTGTGGGGTTTTGAACAAGGGGCTATCCACATACTATTGGAAACACAAACTAATTACTTCAGTAAGTTTAATCTTTGGACTGTCCTTGAAAAGTTATTTCATGTCCCTACAAAAGCCAGGCAGCTTTAGATGGAAAAACCATTTCCGTGGATAGATGAGGGACTGAAAAGTGGCAAGGTATGAGTGGTCTAATATCACTTTAGATCTACCAAATCAAAGGGATTCTTTGGAAATTAGGAGTGGTTTTGATTTGATGAATATAAAGCTTCCGTAGAGGATTAAGGAATGCATTAAGAAGGCATTAAGGAGGTAGATAAGGAAATGAAAAAATAGCATTGGAAAAGTAGAGGGGAAATAGAAAGGAAAAAAAAGAAAGTTAGTTTAGCCCATCCTCAATATAGTTGTTCTGGCCTCTTTTAAACATGCTATAGATATTTGTTTTCCTTGAATAAATGTATAGGCATCAAGCACTTCGTAGTGGCAGAATCTTTATATAACTTGCCATTCCTGCTGCCAATCTCTCCACACAAAGCCATCCACGTTCCTACTCATCCATTCCGCTTTAAGCTCTAATTCACTGAAATATTGGAAAGCAATCTAATCCTCTCCTGGTGCCTTTGCCAGGATAATGTGGAGTTAGCCTAGCTAGTTTCTCTACAGCTGCATAATGGCAGAGGAATAGCATATTGCAATTGCTCAGGAAAAAGGTAATGACACTCAAAATAGTGTGTCCAGAAAGCACGGCTGCCTTTATGAGAACAGCAGGGATGTTCCTGCAGACGTTGAGGAGATGCATTTCTGGATGCGATGCTGGACCAATACGATGACACTTCTAGCTATCTCTTCTTCAACATTTGCACCCATTTATTTTTAAAATAGGCTTATTGAATAAACAACTCTAATGCAGAAAGACACATTTTTATTAAGTCCTATCTATCATCCATAAATCCTCTCTGTGGAGATTAAGAATCCATTCAGCAACGGGAAGTACAGCTAGAATTTCACAGGAATTTAAATATTTTAATTTTTTTATTAACCGAATCTTTCTCTCCTCACTTATTTATATTTTCAAGTACCTAGTGATTTAGTGGTTAAGGCACCAGGCTAGAAACCTAGAGACTGGGAGTTCTAGTTTCATCTTAGCATGAAACCAGCTGGGTGACTTTGGGCAAGTCACTCTCTCTTAGCCCAACTCATTTCACAGAGTTGCTGTTATAGACAAAACAGGAGTAAAAAGGAGTATTAGGAATGTTTGCCATCTTCAGTTATTTGTAAATAAAATTGGGATAAAAAAATTTAAACAAATAAAATGACGGGATATTTTTTTGTTTTTAAAATGGTTTCTTACATGCTTTTATTCTTGTTGCGCTGAGCCACCCATAAGTATAGAAAAAAGATGAGTGATCATATCAGTATAAATTAATTAATAAGATATATAAAAAAATACAGATTTCAGATAGAATAGAACAGAGCTGGAAGGGACCTTGGATGTTTTCTAGTCCTGCCTCTTGCTCAAACAGGAGAACCTATACAAGTGACTGTCCAATCTCTTATTAAAATCAATGTAAGTTTCTTAAAATTCTTAAGAATAAGATTCTTCTTAAGATCAATGTAAACTTTGCAAAGACAATCAAGAATTTCTAAGAATTCAATTAAAAGCACATAAGTGATCAATGTCCAAAATACCAAAATATCAAAAAATACCGTATTTTTTTTGCATATAAGATGCACTTTTTCCCCCCTAAAAGAGGGTGAAAATTTGGGTGCGTCTTATACACTGAATGTAGCCCTGCCTACCCGCCAGCCCTCACTCTTTTGGAGCTTTTGGAGGCTGCAAATGCAGCCTCCCAAACAGAGAGCCTCTCAAACAGCCTCCAAAAGGTCCATTTCAGAGGCTGCCTTTGCAAATGGAGCTTTTGGAGGCTACAAATGCAGCCTCTCAAAAGGAGAGCCTCTTGAGCAGAATTTTTTTCTTTTCTTATTTTCCTCCCTCCAAAATAAGGTGTGTCTTACACTCCGGAGGGTATTATACTCTGAAAAATACAGTACTTCATCATTTTAAAAAGTAAAGTTGAGTTTACTCGAGTTGACTTTTTCAATCACCAATAATGTCATGGACATATTTTTGCAGTTTTCTTGGCAATAATATAGAATTATAAATTATAAAAATTATTCAATATAAAATTAGCTGCCGCAATCTTTTTAAGGGATGCTTTTTAATTTCCTGCCCTATCCTACATATTCTTTGTATTCCCTATTCAAAGATTAACTCTTACTTTGAACTGCTTCTACTTCACTTCTAAACCAAACAAGCCCATCCAGATATTGCCAAATAATTGGGCCGCTACTGGAAAAATGCTTCTGAGCTTCTATTTGCATTTTACAGTAATTTTTAGAGCAAGGCCTTGAATGTGGGAGACTTTCCTTCTTGTGCCAATGATTCCTTTATGCATTGATTCCTGTTTCTGTATATTTTTGGTGAAAATCAGGGGAAGAAGAAAACTGCTCCTGCTGCAGATATACTTGGGACCAGAAATGCACAAATTGCTGCCACATCAGTCTTTGTGAATAGTATCTCAGATCTCTCCAAATTTGAAAGAGCACTTTCAATCTGAAAATTGTACCAATCTGCTGTAAATATTTTAATTCTAATCATATTTAATAATAATTATTTTTTTTGATATAGTGAGTCTTGCTTTTTTGATTAAATGTTTTTTGAGAAATCAAGCTATAAGCTAGCTAAATCTTGATAATGTGCCTAGTCCAAATTAGTTCCCTTCAGCCACAATCTGTTCTGATCGTATCTGAAAAAATGTATTTCCCTTGGGAAAATTGCAAGAAACACAATCACAGGCTTTCCAAAACAGAGAGATTTGAAAGCCTTATATATTCTGGGAACTGTCTACTTCTTAACTCAGAGAACATCAGAGCTAAGTTATGGGATTCTTTTCAGTGCCAGTGCTCAACTCTGGAATGTGTGAAGTGATCATAAAGAAGAGAATGACTCACAGCACAACAGGAACAGGCTACAGTGCCTTTTCCATAGCACTGTGTTATCACGACCAGAATTCACACATGTGAGGGAAAGGTTTCAAAGCAGAACCCATAAAATATTAGATGCCTGATTCAGAATGAAGAAAGAACAAGAAAGAAAGAGAGAGAGAGAGAGGGAGGGAGGGAGGGAGGGAGGGAGGGAGAGGAAGGAAGGAAGGAAGGAAGGAAGGAAGGAAGGAAGGAAGGAAGGAAGGAAGGAAGGAAGGAAACATGTTTTGCCCAATTAAAAAAATCTAATATTAACTCAAATTATTCTTTTCACTATTTTGGTAGTATCGCTTTAGGAAAGGCAATTACTCTTATTCAACCTTGGATAGAAATGGAAACAAAATATAATGAAAACTGGAAAAATTGCACTATAGATGGATGCAGTAATCTGAAATCAATTAAGGACTGTGCTAATAGCTACCTGTACTGTATCTTTCTATGACTATAAAAAACAGATGCTAATATAAAAGAGGTACTAAAACTGAATATTATATTTTCATTCAGTTGACCTCAATAGGACATTTTCAAACACATCATTTAGCAATAACACTTAGACTTAAATACCAGTCCACAGTGCTTTACAGCTCTCTCTAAGTGGTTTATAGAGTCAGCATATTGCCTCCTCATTTTACTGACCTCAGAAAGATGGAAGGCTAAGTCAGCCTTGAACTAGTCAGGATCAAACTCCTGGCAGTAGGCAGATCCAGCCTGCAAAACTGCATTCTAACCACTGCACCACCACAGCTTTTCATAATCATTTATATATTATGCCAAGGTTTATGGCATATCCTTCCTCCAAGAAACTTTCTTTTTCCCATAGTAATAGCAATAGCACTTGGACTTATATACCACTTCACAGTACTTTACAGCTCTCTCTAAACAGTTTACAGGGTCAGCATATTACCCCCAACAATCTGGCTCCTCATTTTACCTCGGAAGGATGGAAAATTGAGTCAACCTTGAATTGGTGAGAATCAAATTCCTGGAGTGAGCAGTGAGTTAGTCTCCTTCCCATACAGGTAGTCTTAATTTACCACTGGTCACTTAGTGACCATTCAAAGTTATGACAGATCTCCCTAGGAATATTTACAATCCAGTTCCAAAGTTATGAGAGCTGCCCTCTCCCATGATAATTTAACCACATTTCAGGCAGTTGATATCCAGCCCAATTCACAGCTATTTGAGCATCCCACAGTCACTTGAACATATTTACAATATTTTTGCCAAAACAGGCCTTTACTACCAGTTTTTGGCAAAACCAGCCCTTGACAAACAATTGATTTGCCTAACAATAATGGCATTTGGTTAACATCCACTAAACCAAGGGTCATAAAATCAGGTTGGTCATGTGATGAGCTAAAAAAGTGTGGGATAGATAGCATCACCACCAGATGGATTTGTAACTGGCTGGCAAACTGCACTCAACATGTAGTCCTTAATGAAACTACATCTACATGGAAGGAAGGAAGCAGTGGGGTACCACAAAGTCCCATTTTAGGCCCATAACTCTTCAACATCTTCATAAATAACTTAAATGACGGAATAGAAGAGGAACTCATCAGATTTGCAGATGATACTAAACTCGCAGGAATAGTCCACACACCCGACGATAGGCTCCAAATCCTGATAGACTTGATCACTGGGCCCTATCCAGTGGTGGGATTCAAATAATTTAACAACCGGTTCTCTGTCCTAATGATTTCTTTCAACAACCAGTTCACCAAACTGCACAGAAAGTTAACAACCGGTTCTCTTGAAGTGGTGCGAACTGGCTGAATCTCACCACTGGTCCTATCTAACAAAATGAAATTCAGTGTAGAGAAAAGTAAGGTGTTACATTTAGGCAAGAAAAACCAACGTGGCCCAATAGTAGTAACTATGAGAGGGATCTTGGAGTCCTAGTGGACAATCACTTAAATATGAATTAGCAATATGCAGCAGCAGTCAAAAAACTCAATGCAATCCTAGGTTGCATTAACATAAGGAAATAATCAGGCTCTCACAAAGTATTAGTACCACTTTATAAAGCCTTAATAAGATCACTAAGAATACTTACGATCTTATCCAGGGCGGTGCCGCGGACCGTATGGGCGTTACGGAGACCTGGTTGGGCACAGAAGGGGGCGTGCCCCTTGTTGAAATGTGCCCACTGGGTTTCCAAGCATTCCATCAGCCGAGGGCCCAGGGTAGGGGTGGGGGGGGTGGCGGTTGTTATTAGAGAGAGTCTAGAGCCGAGGGAGACCACTGTACCTCAGATTGCCGGGTGTGAATCCCTCTTTGTGAGGTGGGGTCATAGATGTCAGATGGGCTTGTTTGTCACGTACCTGGCTCCTTGTGGCGTGACAGCAGCCCTGCCCGAGCTCCTGGAGGTGCTTGCTGGAGTGGCAGTGGAGACCCCCAGACTTATAGTCATGGGGGACTTTAACTTACCATCGACCGGCATGTCATCGACAGTTGCTAGGGAGTTCACGGCTTCCATGATGGCCTTGGACCTGACTCAAGTAGTTGATGGCCCTACTCACAGGGGGGAGGGACACTGGATTTGATTTTCATCTCTGGTCAGTGGTTGAAGGATCTGGACTTGAGGGATTTAGTCATCGAACTTTTGTCATGGTCAGATCACTTCCTCCTTCGCCTGGACTTTCTGACCACCACTCAACACCGCAGGGAGACGGAACCAATACGTTGGTTCCGTCCCAGGCGCCTGATGGACCCGGAGAGGTTCCAGACGGAGCTTGGGCCGTTTCCTGAGGGTCTGGCTCACGGCACGGCTGAGGAACTTGTCGTGGCTTGGGAACAGGCCACGGTAGGGGCCTTAGACCATGTCGTGCCTTTGCGGCCTCTGACCCGGCGTAGGTCTCAACCAGCTCCCTGGTTTTCCGAGGAGCTGAGGGGGATGAAACGCTGGAGAAGATGCCTAGAGAGTTCTTGGAGGTCCAGTCATTCGGAGGATGATCGGACACTAGTTAGGTCCTATACTAGGACCTACCTAGTGGCAATGAGGGAAGCGAGACGTTGCTATGTCTCCTCCCTCATTGCGTCGGCAGATAACCGCCCGGCTGCCCTGTTTCGGGTGACTCGCTCTCTCCTTCAACAGGGGGAATGGGATGACCCGTTGCAGGGACGTGCCGAGGAGTTTAGCGGTTATCTATATGACAAAATCATTCAGCTTTGGGATGGCTTGGACCAAAATTGGGTAGATCCAGGCGAGATGTCAGAGAGCTGTCTTGTTGAGACTGTTTGGGATGAGTTTGACCCGGTGGCTCCCGAGGACATGGACAGGTTGCTGGGTAGGTTGAATGCCACCACATGTTTACTGGACCCGTGTCCCTCCTGGTTGGTGCTGGCCACACAGGAGGTGACACAAGGCTGGCTCCAGGGGATTACGAATGCTTCTTTGGTGGAGGGAGTCTTTCCGGCCGCGTTGAAAGAGACGGTGGTGAGGCCTCTCCTCAAGAAGCCTTACCTGGACCCAGCTGTTTTAGGTAATTATCGTCCGGTTTCCAACCTTCGCTTCACGGCGAAGGTTGTAGAGAGTGTGATGGCATGTCAACTGCCCCGGTACCTGGAGGAAACCGTCTATCTAGACCCATTCCAGTCCAGCTTTCGGCCCGGATACAGCACTGAGCCGGCTTTGGTGGATGATCTCTGGAGGGCCAGGGATAGGGGTTATTCCTCTGCCTTGGTCCTATTAGACCTCTCAGTGGCTTTTGATACCATCAACCATGGTATCCTGCTGCACCGGTTGGAGGGATTGGGGGTGGGAGGCACCGTCTATCGGTGGTTCTCCTCCTATCTCTCTGATCGGTCGCAGACGGTGTTGAAGGGGGGGCAGAGGTCGGCCCCGAGACGCCTCACTTGTGGGGTGCCTCAGGGGTCGATTCTCTCGCCCCTCTTGTTCAACATCTATATGAAGCCGCTGGGTGAGATCATCAGTGGTTTTGGTGTGAGGTACCAGCTGTACGCTGACGATACTCAGCTGTACTTTTCCACACCGGACCACCCCAGCGAAGCTATCAAAGTGCTGTCCCGGTGTCTGGAAGCCGTACGGGTCTGGATGGGGAGAAACAGGCTCAAGCTCAATCCCTCCAAGACGGAGTGGCTGTGGATGCCGGCATCCCGGTACAGTCAGCTGCAGCCGCGGCTGACTGTTGTGGGTGAGTCATTGGCCCCAATGGAGAGGGTGCGCAACTTGGGCATCCTCATGGATGGACGGCTGTCTTTTGAAGATCATTTGATGGCCGTCTCCAGGAGAGCTTTTTACCAGGTTCGCCTGGTTCGCCAGTTGCGCCCCTTTCTAGATCGGGATGCCCTATGCACGGTCACTCATACTCTCATGACATCCCATCTGGATTACTGCAATGCTCTCTACATGGGGCTCCCCTTGAGGAGCACCCGGAGACTCCAGGTAGTTCAGAATGCGGCTGCGCGGGTGATAGAGGGAGCCCCTCGTGGCTCCCACATAACACCTCTCCTGCGCAGACTGCACTGGCTGCCTGTGGCCTTCCGGGTGCGCTTCAAGGTTTTGGTAATGATCTTCAAAGCGCTCCATGGCATAGGGCCGGGCTACTTACGGGACCGTCTGCTGCCACCGATTGCCTTTCACCAACCCGTGCGCTCTCACAGAGAGGGACTCCTCAGGATGCCATCGGCCAGGCACTGCCGACTGGTGACGCCCAGGGGAAGGGCCTTTTCTGTGGGGGCCCCCACCCTCTGGAACGAGCTTCCCCCAGGACTTCGCCAACTTCCTGACCTTCGAACCTTCCACCGCGAGCTTAAGACACATCTATTTATTTGCGCAGGACTGGACTAGAATTTTTAAATGTTTTAAATTTTAAATCGGGTTTTAATGGGGTTTTATTATTTATATTCCTATTTTAAATATTCGGCCTTATGTAATAAGTTTTTTAAATTGGTGTTTTATTTTGTATATATATGTGTTTTATATGGCTGTAAATTGCCCTGAGTCCCTGGGGAGATAGGGCGGTATAAAAGTGCGAACAAATAAATAAATAAATAAATAAATAAATAAATAAATAAATAAATACTTAGAATACTTCATCCAGTTTTCGTCACTATATTATAAAAAAGACGTTGAGACTCTAGAAATAATACAGAGAAAAGCAACAAAGATTATTAGGGGGCTGGAAGCTAAAACATATGAAAAACAATTGCAGGAATTGGGTATGTCCAGTGTAGTGAAAAGAATTAGGGGTAACATAGCAGTGTTTCAATATTTGAAGGGCTGCCACAAAGAAGAGAGAGGGTCAACCTATTTTCCAAAGCACTAGAAGGCAAGACAAGAAACTATGTATGGAAACTAATCAAAGAGAGAAGCAATCTAGAACTAAGGAGAAATTTCCTAACAGTGAGAACAATTAGCAAACTTGCCTTTAGAAGTTGTGAGTGCTCCGTCACTGGAGGCATTTAAGAAGAGACTGGACATCCACTTGTCTGGAATAGCATAGGATCTCTGGCTTGAGTAGGGTGTTGGACTAAAAGACCTCCAAAATCCCTTCCAACTCTGCTATTCTGTTCTGTTTTATAACTCTTATGAAATACAACCATAATAGGTGTGTTGCATTATGGTTGTAAGTTGAGGGCTATCTTTAGTTTCATCCTGAGTTATAATAACCTTGTTATCAGAACAATTTTATCAAATAGACTGCGATTGGGAAATAGTGGTGACTGGCCCACAAGGTCATCAAATCTACTCCATACCAAAGTGGGGGAAAGGAGCCTGTCAGATAGTTATGAATGGAACTAATTGGGTTAAAATAGAACTACTCATATCCTAGGGCAAGGCCATTTTTCCCCGATACTAAATAATTAAATTCACAAATTTACATCTACTGCATATAAATTTGGGAAAGTCAGAAATGATTCTTGGTTATTGACCTCTATTTTCTCTTGTTTTTTAATTTTCTTTTTCATGCATGATACTAAATTTATTCAATACATGAAAGAGAGAAACAGAGGAAATTACCAGGCTAGATATTGCATATTGATAAAAACACTATTTCTGTTGAATACATCTTGCAAGTTCCAATGTAGTTTCAAATGAGGCAAATTCAATCTTCCCTTTCTAAGATTATTAGCTGTTATCCATTACAACCATTGACAACACTTGAAAAATGATGAACTTCTGTTTCATTTAAAATCAAGGGAATTACATTAATATTTTATAAAAGTCTTATATCAAGCATGACAGGTTCTCCCAAAAGTCTTTAAAAACTTTGAGAAGAAGATTTGAGATATGAATTTAACAAATCTAATTGCAAGTTTCTATGGCACCTAAATCTATGTCATCAGGCTCTATAAACCAAATCAACTATACATCAGAACAAAGTTTTTCCTGATTATATTCACCTATATCAGAAATATTGATATTTTAAATATTTCTCTCATTAACATGATATGTACACTCATTTCTTTCTATCCCTTTTTATGTGTAAATATGCCTGGGTTTCTCTCTTTTCTTCTTGATGCTGTTGTTTTAGTTCTTGTTTTTGCAAAATTCATTTTAAAATTCTGTACATTTTTAGGTTTTTTTCTTGATTATTTTCTTGCCCAATAACACAGCTATAAAAAAGAAAGAAATTGTAATCTATTCCTGTATCTCCAAACCTAGTCAAACATACTAATTAATTAAACTAAACTGGGCATTATGATTTGGCTCATAAATATGTAGTCTTTATTATTAAGACTACATTTAATTATAACATACCAGATAATCCCAAAATAGAGCATTTTATTGTTCCAAAAAAAGTTTTTATTGGTCAAAAAAAGGTTTATACAAATACATATCAGGTATGGTAAATTTTCATTTTTCTTATACATGATAAGAATTTTACTCAAAATTTTAAACACATACAACAGCCATATGGCAAGCAGGTAATACGGAGTAGCTAAGTTTACCAATCTTACATACGCAATAAAGAAGGGTCAAGAATAATCAGAATATCATACGAAAGAGAATAAGTAAAACCAACACAATACCAAATATCTTTGTCACCTCCTAGTTTTGGATCTCAGAACTCTGGGTTCAGCCTGACCCAACTCCAGGGCCGCAACAGCGGCAGCTGCCTCCGCCCCATGGTCTATAACCTCCCCTTCTTCAATTCCTGGGTCATCTAATTCCAGGAGGGCTTTGTGTTCCTCCACGTAGGCCGCGGCCTCCGCAATTGTACTAATTTTTTTCGTAATGCCCTCCCGGAAAATCATCAATCCCTCTGGCATCAGCCATCTGAAGCCTACTCCTTCTGGTACAATTTGCTTGACAAAAGTAATATTTCTTTCTCATTTCACGTACCTGTCTGGGAATCTGCCTCAGAATGGCTATCTCCTGCCCCTATAAGTCAGTGCCCCACTCCTATGTTTTCTAAGAATTTCATCTCTCGTCTCTCTTTTCACAAATTTGACATGAACCACTCTAGGAACTGCATGCGTGCGTGCATATTGTGAATTAACTCTATAAACTCGATCCACATCCCAATCCATAAAATCAACACCTCTCCCAAGAAATTCTCCCAACAGTTAGTCACAACATCTCTCAAGTCTTCTTGGTCCACTTCTTCCAAATTTTGAAACCTAAGGAAATAAGACATTTTATCCATCTGTAATCCAAGCACAGCATTGCTTGTCGTCTCCCCTCTTTTCTGCACTGCCGCATCTCACCCTCAGACCTTCCACTTTCTGCTTATTTTCTGCTGAGACTTGTTGAGTATCCTTTAAATCCTTTTGGATAGTCACAATTTCTGCTCTTATTTCATCCAGTTTCTTGTCCATATTAGATAACTTTTCCAAAATTCTCTCCATTTCTCCAGCAGTTGGTCTCTGACCTTTTGCCATTTAAAAAATTTTTCAAAGTCCTCAGGCAAGCACAGTATCCTTATAATTTCCTCCGGATCCACCAGGGGCACTCACAGGAGCAACGAGTCCAGAGTACAGTTAGTCAACCAGGAAACCGAAGGAAGTGATGTCATCAAGATTCTCATAGTGAAGGCGGAAGCTGGGCGCCACCATTGTTCCCCAGAGGAGGGGCCTCAAACCCTCCCTCCTAAATTTCTCCATCACCTCTTCTCTCCAGAGCTCCACAAAACCGGTAATCTTGTTATTTTAAGTTCTCCTCTCTCCAAAGTGATTCGTACTCCTTCCAGTCGCAGGGGAGGAAAACCCCCCCGCACTCCAGGGTACTCCACTCACGTTTGCCGATATCCCCTTCCCTTCTTCATTCCTCAATTCTTCTCCGTTCCCTGTTCACCACCAGGCTGCTGCAATTATAAATCCAAAGCCCCGGTGTCACTGGGCACAGCGGCCTAGGCGACGACCAAAATAATGGCCGCGGCCTGTGGCCTCCGAACCCCACCGAGCCTAGGACGCGCCAGCATCGGTCCCCACAGTCCTATATATCGGCTGGGAGACCCCTGGCGAGCCGTCCGTGCGGCAGGTGTCCTTTTCGGAACACCTGGCCCCTGAGGGCCTCGGCGGCGGCCGGATTCGGACACTGGAGGCAGGAGAAGCCTTCCAGACGTCCGTTGCCACCGGATACCGGAAGTCGTCTCCAAAATAGAGCATTTTAATAGCACAGTATTTTAACAGTTTATGTAACAATCAATTATACCATAAACATCAAGCAGTATCTGGTATTAATAATTACTTTTATACATCAATGTTGTTGTGCAAACATTATGGCAAAGTTACTAACACTTACTAACAGTAAGTTTTAATAAATATTCAACAGCTCTTACAAACAACACTTGTTTCAACTATTAGTATTAACAGATAATCATATTTCTCAATTTGCATTCATGAAACCAGTATGGGTTGAAGAAATCAAAATACTGAAATCCAAAATATCAGGATTTCAAAACCCAATCACACATCATTAACAGTAGAGACTTCAGGAAGCTGATCTTTGTTGAGATTACCTTAGTATCACCAAATGGGATAGAATTTCTCACATATTGATTAGTGTCTCTGGTGAGAGGATAAGATTTAATTAGTAATAAGAATGCTACTTAGTCTCTCTGTTCATAATCATTCTCATCAAAGCCAAAAAAAAGTACACCAACGTACAAAAAATAAAAATGTCAAAGATTGTAGAAAATAAGGAACATATCTTTAATAGAGATGGCTCTGTTGTCATGAAATAAGCGGCAAAACATTGTTTAAGTCCAGATATGCTTCCACACAATGTTTGGAAGCAGCTTAGACAGATACTTTCTTAATTCGCTGAACTATAAGGAGGAGGAGGAAGTACAACACAATCAGATTTATAAGATTCTATTATTACAGCCAGTCTCAATCTAGGTTTTTACTTTTCACAGGGTAAACAGAAAATATTGGGAGGAAGACAAGAAAGATAATTGCTGAAAATAGGTCTTTGAAGAAGTCTTAGTCAATCCTAACACAATGAAGACTGCCTTGCAACTGTTATAACATAATAGTTATACATCATGATAATTCAATAATTTTCTTATCTTAAATCAAGTACTCTTTCACCAAGAGGAGCTAGCTAAATGTATTTGGGAAGGCCTATCATCCATAGCATTTTCACAAAATTGGCAAATTTATCATATCCTATCTATAAATTTCATATAATTTTTTTGTTTATAGGAAATCTGCTTCAAATCTATTTTATTAAAATATTTGTCTACAATGTGGGCATAAATCCGGATGGCTAAAAGTCAAGTCTACGATAGTAGGGTTGCCTTTAAAAAACAATGAAGTAACTTGTTATATTCATAATATCTCATCACAAACAAACATTCTGCTGTTTTTCAGCATATTTCCATTGCTTTATTTTTTTGCTGTTTATGTTTTAAAAGACAAATTCAAGGGTTTTAAAAGACAAATTCCACCATGTTAAGACTCCTTCAACATTTTGCATGTATAATTTGCATACAACCCTCACTACTGTGCCTTTTTCTGGCCCATTTTGTTATTGTAGATTTTTAATTGACAAAGGGCAAAGGCTAGTGGCTTGAAAATATTCTTAATTATTACTCTTCCTTCTCCCTGTCCTTCTCCAACACTCACCATGAAAGAGAGAGAGAGAGAGAGAACACCAACAAAATATGACCACAATTTGAAAAAAGTATAAGCCTCTTTTCCCTTGCTGGGAAATTACATCTTTAAAAACAAACACATTTCAATTCAACTAGAAACCGTGTTCTTTTGGACCTGTTCAGAGAGAGAATGCAGAGCCAGAGTGATACAGTAAAATAAAATGAAGTCCCTCAATTAGTCAATACCATATCTGAGCAGCTTCTTTTCTGCTATTTTAAGAAGCACAGAATAATTTGTTTCTATTCATCCTTTTTATATTGTTCATAATTGTACAGGTCTCTATCGTGCACCCATCAAAGTTCTGCTTAATAGCTTGTTCATGGAACACTCAGTATATTTCCTCACCCCCACCCCTTTCTTTGTGTTTAACATTAATCATGAGTGTTCTCGATATAACCATTAAACACTGTATTTGAGCAGCCAGTGGTCACCCTTCAATTATTGATGTTCTTGTCTTTTAAGAAGAGTCCATGCATACCTTAATGCTCTCTTGATTAGTTCAGTGAAGGAAACAAGTAGACATTTTGGAACTACAAATCCTAACCAGAAAAGGACATGTGTCCTCATAGGTATTATAGTAATCTGGAAGCAGATGAGAGTCATGACTACAGTGTAAAAGTTCAGCAGATCCAATAAAAAAGGTAGTAAGAAGTTGTAGCTTTGGAGGCATTTATATTTTGAATATGGAAGTTCCTATAGCATCTGGGTGAGATATAAAGGAGTTAGAAGCAAAAAAGAGACTATAATGGTTTTGATTATAGACCATCTACTCTGGTGAAGGATGTTGATAATATATGGAAGAGTTCCATTAATTTCTGATCTCTTCTGCTGACAATTTTATTTTTCAAAAGATGGAAAAATAATCTATATGGTCAGCTCTTCTGGTCCTAGTACTGACAAATAAAGCAGAATTGATTGACGAACTCAAAGTGTGAAGCTTCTTAGACAAAACAGATTATGTTATGTTGGATTCCAAAATAACAAGGACAGGAAAAGATTTCCAAAAGACAGATTTTAGTAAAATAGGACAAAACGTAGGTAGCTTACGCTGCCTTGACATTTTAAAGCATAAACTAGTCAGAGAGGGATGAAAGACTATGAAAAGTGCAATACTAAGATGCAAGAGATACAAGAGATCTTCACGAAGAAGGAGAAATAGGGATAAGAAGCCTATTGATGAACAGCAAGCATAATGACACAAGTTGTGAGAAGTAAAAGGAGATGTACAGGAAATGGAAGCAGAGGCTAGTAACTAAGGACACTTACAAACTATTAATTCAAACCTGTAGGGGTAGAATTCGAAAGGCTGAAGCTCAGAGTTTTGTATCTGATAGGAAAGCATAATCTAATAAAGGATTGTCCAAAATAAAGGAAAAACCAAGGAGGTTGTTCATTTATTCACACAGGAAGGTAGGGAAGTAATAATGAGGAGATATGGGAAAATAGAACTATTTAATACCTTCTTTGTATCTATCTTTTTTCAGAAGGTGGAGCCAATCTGTCAAAAAAGTGTTTAAGGAAAGTATGCAGCATTTAGAAAAAAATATCACAATTTATTACAACAAGTCAGTTCAGAATAAACTTATTTTATTACAAAATGATTAGTTTGGGAAACCACAAGGCAACACAAAAAATATAATATAATGTATAATGTACCAAGTTTCAGGAAGATGTTTGACATAGCCTCTCATTATACCAAGTTGTTTAGCTCTACTGTGACCAAGGTGTCATAAAAATACTTCTAAATAAATCAATAGATTACTTTGTGAATATAATGGCTAAAAGTAGGTCATGTCTATTATGGTCTGGAGCAGGGCACGGGAACTATGGCCTTTTTATGACCTGCGTAATTTAACTCCCAGAATTCCTGAGCCAGCATAATATGCAATCTATGGATCTGCAACCATGTGAACAACTGCATGCAAGGTCCTTGTAAATAATACTGTCCTGCCCTGGAGAGAAGCATCAAGTAGGATCCTGCAGTACAGAGGTGGGTTTCAGCAGGTTCTGACCAGTTCTGGAGAACCAGTAGCGGAAATTTTGAGTAGTTCAGAGAATCGGTAGTAAAAATTCTGACTGGCCCCACCCCCATCTATTCTCTACCTTCCAAGTCCCAGCTGATCAAGAGGAAATAGAGATTTTGCAGTATCCTTCCCCTGGAGTGGGGTGGGAATGGAGATTTTACAGTATCCTTCCCCTACGATGCCCACAAAGCCACACCCACTAAGCCATGCCACACCCACCAAGTCACACCCAAAGAACCGGTAGTAAAAAAATTTGAAATCCACCACTGCTGCAGTAGCATTAAAAGTAATAAAAGTCATTACAATGACCTGAGATGTTATGTCTGGAACAGTTTTCCTAGAAGTGGTAGATTGCCCCTTGTTTAATATTCTCAAATTATCTGTTGAAAAAAGGTTGGTGGCCTTGACATTTGAACAGGGGATTGGATGACTAAGATTCTCCAAGTCAGTGGATAGCATATGGACAATTAACTAAAGCATACAAAGACAATTAAATTATAAAGTGGAGAAACTTATTATGAGGGCATGTATTAAAGAGCAAGATTGCTCTTCTGAAAATCCTAACCTTATCACTACAAAATTTTGAATAATTGAAGTAAAATTAACATATAAGAGTAGCCATTGCTGGACCTAACAGTATCCATTATTATAGGGGATCCACCAGTTCATTTCCAAAAGTCAATGCAAGTGCATGGACTTTCATTTCTTATCATACACCCACAACAATTTTTAACTATTTCCACCATAATAATAATAATAATAATAATAACAACAACAACAACAACAACAACAACAACAACAACAACAACAGAGTTGGAAGGGACCTTGGAGGTCTTCTAGTCCAATCCCCTGCCCAGGCAAGAAACCTTACACCATTTCAGACAAATGTTATCCAACTTTTTTTTTTTTTAATTTCCAATGTTGGAGCATTCACAACGTCTGCAGGCAAGTTGTTCCACTGATTAATTGCTCTAACTGTCAGAAAATTTCTCCTTAGTTCTAAGTTGCTTCTCTCCTTGATTAGTTTCCACCCATTGCTTCATGTTCTACCCTCAGGTGCTTTGGAGAATAGTTTGACTCCCTCTTCTTTGTGGCAACCCCTGAGATATTGGAACACTGCTATCATGTCTCCCCTAGTCCTTCTTTTCATTAAACTAGACATACCGAGTTCCTGCAACCATTCTTCATATGTTTTAGCCTCCACTCCCCTAATCATCTTTGTTGCTGTTCTCTGCACTCTTTCTAGAGTCTCAACATCTTTTTTATATTGTGGTGACCAAAACTGAATGCAATATTCCAAGTGTGGCCTTACCAAGGTATTATAAAGTGGTATTAACACTTCACGTGTTCTTGATTCTATCCTTCTGTTTATGCAGCTCAAAACTGTGTTGGCTTTTTTGGCAGCTGCTGCACACTCCTGGTTCATATCTAAATGGTTGTCCACTAGGACTCCAAGATCCCTCTCACAGTTACTACTATTGAGCAAGGTACCATATATACGGTACTTGTGCATTTTGGGTTTTTTGCCTAAATGTAGAACCTTACTTTTTTCACTGTTGAATTTCATTTTATTAGATAGCACCCAATGTTCAAGTCTGTCAAGATCCTTCTGTATCTTGAGCCTTCTGGAGTGTTGGCTATTCCTGCCAACTTGGTGTCATCTGCAAATTTGATGCGTTCCCCATCTATTCCCTTGTCCAAGTCATTGATGAAGATGTTGAAGAGTACTGGGCCTAAAACAGAGCCTTGGGGTACTCCACTGCATACTTCCCTCCATGTGGATGCAGTTCCATTGAGGACTACATGTTGAGTGTGGTTGGTCATCCAGTTACGAATCCATCTGGTGATGGTGCTGTCAAACCCACATTTTTCTACTTTATCTAGTAGTAGGTTATGGTCTACCTTATCAAATGCTTTACTGAAGTCCAAGTAAATTATATCGACAGCATTCCTCTGGTCCACTAATTTTATCACTTTGGACATGAGAGTTGAACATGTGGGTTCCATTTAGTTACCATTACTTCCAGGTGGAGATATGCCTATCCCTCAAAAATGTATGACTCTGTTTACAGTCAAGTAAAATAATAGCCATTGCTATATCTTCCAATTGTAAATCTCTGTGCTATGCAAGCTCTTTTAATTTGCATTGAGCCAGTTCTAGTACTCTAGCAGAGAAGCAAAAACAAATATAAGTAGTCCTTGACTTACAACCACAATTGAGCCAAATTTTTCTGTTGTTAAGTGAGACAAAAGTGAATTTTGCCCCATTTTACAACCTTTCTTACCACAGTTGCCAAGTGAATCATTGCAGTTGTTAAATTAGTAAGAGGTTGTTAAATGAATGCGGCTTCCCCATTGACTTTGACAGAAGTTCGCAAAAGATGATCACATGACCTCCAGAACACTGCAATGGTCATAAATAATTGCCAAACATCCAGATTTTTATCACAAGACTATGGGACTGTTACAACATTCATAAATATGAAAAACAGTCATAAGTCACTTTTTTCAGTGCCATTATAACTTTCAACGGTCACTACACAAACTGTTGTAATTCAAGGACTATGCCTATACATTCTTATGTTCTGCAAAGTCCCACATAATAAATTGTTTACCATTCAGAGCATTTGAATATTGATCAGGGATCATGAGAACACAAATGACCATTTCTGTATGAATCCTAAGAAAGGAAGTTTTGTAATATTACTAAAACCCACCACAACCTGTTCAATAGCTACCAGTTCAAGATTAGACAACAAAGGTGTTCCCATATTTTTCATCAATTTACCTGAAATAGACATGAATTTAACTGATCTTTTTAAAGAATTGCATTAAATTATTTACGTTTTCTTACTTTGAGATAAGTGTAATAATGTATTTTTGTTAAAGAATAGCAATTTTCCATGTGCTTTTTAAAAAAATTGTTTTATATGCCATAGAGGCTTGGTGACTTGTGATTTTATAATTTGGCATTTAGGGCTGCAGCTTTCTCTTTCACCACCTTTTTTGAATCAGTTATTCTACCAATTTCCCACAAATAAAAAAATAGAAACCAATCTAAAATCTTCTATTGTGAACACATAGATTTTTAAAAAGCTTTAAACATCTTTTAAAGACAGCCTTCATGTCTTCAGTAAATTTTGAATTGCTCAGTGACCTTCCTGCTGGTTTTCCTCTTTGTTATATATGTAATTATTTTTAACTATTATCTTGGTAATTACCTTTTTTTTTTTTTTTACATTTATATCCCGCCCTTCTCCGAAGACTCAGGGCGGCTTAGAGTGTATAAGGCAATAGTCTCATAGGCCACCCTAGAAACAGCAAAGTACTGGCCTGCAGTGCCTCTGTCAGCAAAAACGGAGGTTTTCAGGCTCTGTTTTCAGCCGCGACGGCCTCCTCCCGCCTTCTGCCAGTGAAAATGGAGCATGCACGCAGGCCCCCCCAAGCTCCATCATGGCTGAAAATAGAGCTCGGGAGCCCGATTTTACTGGCAGAGCAATTGGCCTACCACAAATACCCCTGACATGAGTGATGTCAAGCTGTCGATGCCCACCCCAGTCACGCCCACCCCGCCCCCAAAGTCAAACACAACTCTGATGTGGCCCTCAATGAAATCAAGTTTGACACCCCGCCTTAATCTTTTAACGGTGATGATATTGATTATCTCAATTATTCTTACATATTTTTAGATGACAAATATTTCAATAAATGATGGAATAAACTTATCCTTCCATTATTCTGATGCTACCTATAAATTATACACATTATAATACAGTGTCTGATGGATGCTGTAGTTTGAGGGAAGTTTCTTTTAAGAATTAATAAAAATGCACTGAACATACAGATAGTCCTTGACTTAACAATCACAAATAAGTCTGGAATTTTAGTTGTAAGTTGTTGCAGTCGTAAGTTGGGTTACCATGTGACCTGACTCAATTTTATGACTATTTTATGACAGCTATTCACAACAAGAATTACATTGTCGTAAATGCGAATCTACCCATCCATAAGCCTAATAAGTGTTTTTTGTCAGAAAATGGCAAATAAGTTATAAATCACAAACAGGTGACCACAGGACATGGAAACCAATCATAAATGCAGGCTAATTGCCCATGTGCCTGAAATGTGGCCATGTGACTGCATGAATAATGCAGCAATCATAACTTCCAGGATGGGTCATAAGTAACTTTTTTCCTGTCATAACTTCAAACAATCATTATGCAACTAGTCATAAGTTAAGGATTACCTGTACATCAGAGACAGGCTTATTTTTTTAGTTATTCATCAATGAGGGCAATTCTTCATTGCAAACTAAGCTGCTCGTCTCCCATGATGCTCCCAGCTGTTTCTTAAATCAACCTCAGAAATCCTGGATTCTAGAGGATTAGCAATGGGGTTTGCTCAGTATGGGCTATATCCACTACAAGATCCAGGTGATTGTTCCCATGTATGAAAGGCAAGCCTCAGTGTTCACTGCTTTTCCGGCGCCTCCTTGTTTTTCCTTTTAGGGTTTTTTCCCCCCCTTTATTAGTCCTTGCACCTTTCCTTGGCCTTCGCAATGTTTGCACATATAGATGCTTTCCTGTCCCCTTCCCATATTATCTCATTTGAATCTAAGCCTGACTTTTTATTCCTCCCTTTATAATACCATTCCTGTTTTGATGCTAAAGTAATTAAAGCAACAGGGACAAGTTGTTCTAAGGATGATAAAATCATCTTTACATAAATCGAAACTTTGTAGCACCATCAGCTTCATAGGAACAAAAAAGTAATGTTCCTATTTGCAACATAAATATACATATTGTAAAAGTAAGGGAAGAAGAACTTCATAGTCCTCTATTTACAGTGGGCTTTGGCACTTAGATCATTTGATATGAATACTCCAAGGTCCTTGATAGAGTGAGGGTCATCTATAAAGTTTTGTCCACTCAGCTTGTAATTTGTGTTCTGGTTCTTTTTGCCAATGTGTAAGACAGAGCATTTGTTGGTTGAAATTTGGAGTTGCAAATGTTTGACCATTCCAACACAAAGTCAAGGTCTTTTTGAAGGGTAGCAGCATTGTCAGTGGTGTTAAATATTTTTACATCATTGGCGAAGAGAATTCAGTTGCTTATAATATGATCGCAAAGGTCATGTATGTATAGTATGAAGAGTGTTGGTCCTAGAATGCTGCCTTGGGGGACACCGTTATTAACAGCTGCAGGATTTGATACGGCGCTCTCTATTTTGATCACTTGTTGTCTGTTTGACAGGAACGCGGTTATCCAATTATGTAGGGGTCCGGAGATGCCATAGGATTTTAGTTTTAGAAGTAGTTTGTCTTATACCACTGAATGAAAGGCTTTACAGAAGTCTATGTAAATTGCATCTATTGCTTTGCCCTGATCGAGATTTGTAGTCCATATGTTCTTGCAGTGTCGAACTTGTAGATTACAGGATAATTATTTTCTGAAACCAAACTGTTTATTAGAGAGTAGTTTGTATGTTTCTAGGTGGAGGATAATGGAACAGTTAATGATTGATTCCATGACTTTGCAGGTGACACAGCATAAAGAGATTGGTCTGTAATTTTTGACCAGGCTGGGGTCTCCCTTTTTGAAAATTGGGATGACCGTGGCTAGCTTAGGTAGAGAGCTGATCCTGAAGGATTTTTCAAAGATTATGCTTAGGGGTTCTGCTATTGCAGTGGACAGCTTTTTTAAGAAGTCTGCGCATAGTTTATCAGGTCTGAGAGATAGAGATGATATTAGTCTACGTAGTACCTTTTCAACATTATCTTCTGTGAAATCTATTTGTGTTAGATCGTTTTAGTTATTTGTGGTACGACTAGGGAATGTTGTATGTAATTGGCTGTGACTGTAATATTGATAAGTCAAGAGGAGGTACAAAGGAACTTCCTTAGCAATCTGATGTGAATGGAGGAGTGAGTTATATTTATTTATTTGTATCCCGCCTTTATTAGTTCTAGAGGTAATACAAGGTAGCAAACATATCCAATACAATTTTGTCCTCCTATTTTCCCCAGAACAACAATCCTGTTTTGTGACTGGGCTAAGAGCAAATGACTGGCCCAAAATCACCCAGCTGGCTTTCATGAGTAAGGCAGAACTTGAACTCATGGTCTCTCACTTTCTAGTCTGGTGTTTTAATCGTTAGATCAAACTAGCTAAAATATCAAGGATATTACAATGCAACAGACTCCAATATATTCAGGTAAGAAAGTGGAGAGAGAACAGAAATAATTTTTTTTAAAACATTGGAATGCTTCATGGTCAGAGGACAAGGCATAGAAGTAAACCACCACATGTATTAAATCAATCAGGAAGATAAGTAAAAAGCATTAAAAATAAATAAATACAAATCTGCTTAGGGAAAACAAATTAACAAGACTGCTGTACAATTAATGGTCCCTCAATAATAGAGATTGCTAGTAATTTGGCTATCTTTTGGTTATATTTATTGAGCTGTCTGCTAAATGGAAGCAAGTGTTCTGCTCAGCCAATCTTGCATGACCATGAGTCAGAAAAGAGTTATTAATTCAATGGTCTTGTCCTATAAAAACAGCATTACTAAAGGACATATAAAACAATTTATGTGTCCTCCAGAGGCATGGGCAAAGACATTCTTGAACTGGAACATTGAGAAATCTTCTAGCCTTATATCAGGCCAAGGTAAAAGCTGCCCTGTGAGATGGACAAAGGATGTTTGCTAAGCAAATGTAGTAATGTAACCTACATTACTTCTCATGTAGGTAATGTAAGCATTACCTACATGAGAAGGTAATATCCTAAAGACAGCATACCAAGGTGTAGCATGGCATGCCAAGTAGGGGCAAGTCCTGCTGAATACTCATATCAAGGGCCCTTTACAGTGATCGTTTTGTGAATCATCACGATTGTTATGTGAATCACACAGTTGTTAAGTGAATCCAGCTTCCCCAATGGGCTTGTTTTGCCAAAGATTAGCAAAAAAAGATTACAAATCATATTGTAAGTAACTTTTTCCAAGGCTGTTGTAACTTTGAACTGTCTTTAAACAAGTGGAGGACTATGTATAATAAATACAATATCATAATAAATAAAAGGAACAATAATGGCAATCAGTTCAATACTATTCTGTCGTAAGTGAACAAAAAAAAAATAGAAGCATAAAATCAAGCAAACTAAGAAAATAGGCCATGGTCAGACAAAAACGTTACAAACAATAATACTGTATTTAATTTCTAATCAATTTTACAATATTTTGGAGGGGAATTACATAACATTTAAGATAAGGTAGAGAACAGGGCACATTTGTTTAATTGCTTGAAACTACAATTGCAATGTGGCTCTACATTGAAACTATAGTTTCCTGATGCTGTCATGCAATATCCAAATTAAGAATATGCTCAGCAATTTACAGTATATAAAAAGGAAACATGTATACAATGTGTACATTAGATGAAATATATATGGACATGTTTGTAAATTTTTATGTGAATTTATTTTTTAAAAATCCATTTCTACTTTGACCTTGTTGCTGAGTTAAGACTTTGAATATTGGATCAGCATGTAAGGGAAAATTAATCCATGGACTAAGCTTCCAAAGTAATTGACATAATTCAGGCTTGAGTGTTTTTTTAAACGAGGAATGCAAATTTTAAATTTTAAAAAAGCAGTTGGACTCAGGAGCTACCTAAAAAAAAGAGAAAGAAATGGCAGCAAAATTCTCAGAAGGTAATTTTTAGTAATATGGTGAGACGAGTGAAGAAACACATTAGTATATACACCTTCCATTAATACCTTATGATCATACTTGTCATATTTGTCCAATAACATTGGTCCATTCTACATACCGGGCAAGGGTGGTATTGACTTATCTTAAAAACTGGTTCACAAATGTGAGCAACCACCTCCATAAGTGCTACCTCCGCAAATGTGCAGAACTTTCTGTGTATGCGCAGAGCATAAAAAAAGGACGTAATGATGTCTGGGTGAGTGGGCAGAGCCTCCCACAGCCCCAGCTACCGGTTCACCCGAACTGGGTAGAACCGGCAGAATCCCACCACTGATATTGGGTATATAGAAAGGTACTGCTTTTTATTTATAAGGTTCTCATTGTTCCAGGAAGTGGGTTGATGTAAATTGCTATTTGTTCCCTCCAAACATTTTACTCTGGTTTGGTTAACAGTTTAATGGTAATCCTTGACATTTTCTCCCATTTTCCTCCTAAGATCGCAAGTTTATTATTGCCAATGCCCAGATGGAGAATTATGCTATCATTTACTGCAATGATGGCTTCTGTGAGATGTTTGGCTACTCTCGGGTAGAAGTTATGCAACGGCCTTGCAGCTGCAGTTTCCTCACTGGGCCTGACACCACACCCAACTCCATTGCCCAGCTGGGACAAGCGTTGCTTGGATCTGAGGAATGCAAACTGGAGATCCTCTACTACAGGAAAGACAGTAAGCATTCATAACATTTCTTTATTTCCTCGTCCCAGGTACTGGCCATTTTCTTTTTTATGATTCAAGGATTTTTTTTTATAAAAAAGTTTTTTATTTTATAAACAAACAAACATTTAGTACATCAGTCATTCCTTCCATGTGACATCTCAGTGTTTTCTTCATGGCTCCATCTTTTTGTTGTTTCTTCTTTCTTCACTTCAATTTAATCTATTACCATTTTTTCCACAAGTAGGTAAAAGTAAAGATTTCCCTCGCACATACGTGCTAGGTATTCCCAACTCTAGGAGGTGGTGCTCATCTCCGTTTCAAAGCCAAAGAGCCAGCGCTGTCCAAAGACGTCTCTGTGGTCGGCATGACTCAATGCCAAAGATGCATGGAACGCTGTTACCTTCCCACCAAAGGTGGTCCCTATTTTTTCTACTTGCATTTTTTATGTGCTTTCGAACTGCTAGGTTGGCAGAAGCTGGGACAAGTAACGGGAGCTCACCCCGTTACACAGCAGTACTAGGGATTCGAACCGCTGAACTGCTGACCTTTGGATCAACAAGTTCAGGGTCTTAGACCCTGAGCCACCGCATCCCTTTTTTCTTAAGTACACTATTCTAATTATACCATGTTCATACATAATTATCCATTGCTTATCTATACCTTTTTTCTAACCAATGGTAAAATTTATCCCATATCTTAAAATATTCTGAATCCTCTCTTTCTTTTTTTTTTTTTTTCCAACCTTAGCAACTTTATTTTTTTTTTTTTTTATTACTTTTTTTACAACAAACAAACAAAAAAAAATACATTATTACACCCTTGTGCTATACATAAAAGGAAGATTTGGGTCTTCGGATATATCCTCATGATTGCCAAAATCCACGTTCTCGAGGTACAGGTACTGAAGCGTCCAATGTTCCAAGCGCAAAGTCCACAAATGGTTTCCAAGTCTTCCAGAAAATATCTTCTTTATACACACCACTTCTAATTTTAATATCACATGTCATTTTATCATTTAAAGCTAATTTCCACATTTCAGAATTCCACTCTTCTATTCTAAAAATCACATCTAGTTTCCAATATCTAGCTATTATAATTCTACCTATTATAATCATAATTCTAATCAATTCTTTTTCATATTTTGTTAATTCTATTTCCTTAATTACCAACAATAATATAGTTTCCACTCTCAATGTTATTACTTTCCCCATCATTTCAAATATCATTTTCTCCAATTGTTGCCAAAACTTTTAACCTTATCACAATTATACCACATATGTTCATAAGTCCCCAATTCCATCTCACATCTCCAACATTTTTACTAATTTTTTATCCATTTGTGACAATCTTACTGGAGTCAAATACCATTTCCAAACAACTTTATAATTGTGCTCTTTAATCCTTATAGATAAAGTTCTCATAATTCTACTCTTCCAATTCACATTCCAATCTGACTCTGGTATTTCAATATTAAGATCTTTTTCCCAATTTGTCCTCATCACTCTTTGTAATTTTTCATCAGAATTTATAATCTTATAAACCCTACTAACGAGTCCCTTTAGCCCAATTTCATCTTTCATAATCCGAGATACTAAATATTCAAATTCAGTTTCACATCTATTTATCGAATAATTTTCCTTTAGTTTTTTGTCCATTTTTCTATCTGTAATTTTTCAAACCAACTTAACCCTAATTTTTCAATAATTTCTTTATTCCTCCTTTCATTTCCCATAACTTTAATCCAATCTCTAATAATTTCTATATTTTCCTCTTTAATCACTTCATTACGTTTTATATTATTTTAATTGGCCAAATTCAGTTGTCTCCCCAAAAGATTATATCCGAATTAAAATTTTAACAAATTTGTTCCACATTTTTACTTAATCCTTTAACCAATAACTTCTACTTACACATTTTAAATTTGCTTTATCTAAAACCACCTTGATCCAAATTTCTCTATATCCCTTAACTCTAAATCTCTCCAATAATTATCTTCACCTTTAAGTATTTTTACCACTATCCGGATACCATACGCACAGTAATAATTAAGTAATTTGGGGATTCCTAATCCACCTTCCTTTTGATTTTGATACCACATTTTCTTCACTAATCTGGGTCTTTTGCCACCATTGCAAAATTTATCCAGTTTTTTCTGATATCCTTCAATATCTTTCTCTGTCAAATTTAGTGGTAGCATCTCGAATAAAAAGTTGAACTTGGGCAGCAACATCATCTTACACATTGCAATTCTACCAAACCAAGACAACTTTAAAATTTTATATTTATCTATCTTCTTCTCAATTTCGTTAATCACCACATCATAATTTTTTGAGTTTTGATAGATGATAGAGGTATAAGATGTTATAAAAAATTAGAGAAATGTGAAGTGGTTAGAAATTTTTTTCAGAAACTATATTCAAAGAAACCAATTAATCGGGGAAAATTGCAAAGCTATTTAGAAAAGTATGTGGTGAAAATTGATCAAACATATAAGGAATTGATGGAAGAAGATATAACACAAGATGAGATTAATGGAATAATACAAAAATTAAAATTAGGGAAAGCTCCAGGTGAGGATGGATTACCTATTGAGTTTTATAAAGAATTTAAAGAATTAATAATACCAAGATTGCAAAAATTATTTAATGGAATATTACATGGTGGGGAAGTACCTTCGTCATGGAATAGAACGGTGATATCCCTAATTCCTAAACCAGATAAAGATTTAGAAAGGATTGAGTCCTATCGGCCCATTTCTTTAATTAATCAGGATGCAAAGATATTTACTGCTATTATAAGTAATAGATTAAATAGATTTATAGATAGATATATAAGTTATAATCAAGTAGGTTTGTGAAGGGTAGATACATGAGTGATATTGTTAGAAGAGTATTAAATATTATAGATGTAGCTGAATATAATGGTGATAAAATTGGTATAGTATCATTGGATATCTTTAAAGCTTTTGATTCTGTACAATGGGAAACAATTAAAGTAATTGTGGAGGCTTTAGGCTTTGGTAATAAGTTTATACATGTTATTTCAAAATTATACCAAAAGAGCAGTGCAAGAGTGAAGGTGAATGGAATATTAACTGAAGAGATAAAATTAGAAGCTGGTACGAGACAAGGATGTCCCCTGTCCCCAACATTATTTTTATTGGCTATGGAAATATTGACAAAAATGATAGAAAAAGATGAAGAATTAGAAGGATATAAGGGGTATAAGATAAATTTGTATGCGGATGATACTTTAATTATTTTGAAAAATGTAGAGAAAGATTTGAAAAAGATATATAAGCATTTGATAGAATTTGAAGAAATGACAGGATTGAAAGTAAATTGGTCAAAGTCAGAATTATTGATGGATAGTAATGGTAATGAGTCTGAGAATATGCAAGAGCAATTTGGGATAAGGATTAAAAACACATTGAAATATTTGGGTATAGTGCTTTCACTTAAGGTTAAAGAATTGAAAAAACTTAATTATGATGTGGTCCTCTCTTTCTTTAATCATCAAAGTTAATCTATTCATTTCTGCACAATCTAAAAATTTTCTAATAATTTCTCCTTCCAGGGGTATTTTCTCTGCTTTCCAATTTTGTGCAAAAAATAATTCTTGCTGCTGTTATTGCAGGTATAATCAAGTAGATATTTTCTTTACTGATTTTCTTTGGTAGAATACCCAATAAGAACAGCTCCAGTTTTGAGTCAATGTGTTGTTGGATCATTTCTTCTAACTAATCCTTTATTTTCTCCCAGTAATTTTGGCTTCTGGGCATGTCCACCACATATGATAATTAGATCCTGGTAACTGATGACATTTCCTGCATTTAGCTGATTTATCTTTAAACATTTTTGACAGTTTCTCAGGTGGCATATGCCATCTATAAAACATTTTATATTGATTTTCTTTATATGCAATGGACATTGTTAATTTGTAGTTCCTCTCCCATAACTATTGCTATTTGTCTAGATCTATTGAATATCCAAAATTTTTGGCCCAAGCTATTCAAGGGTTTTTTTGACAGTATTATATGGTCTGGACAGGACTGCAATATTAAAAAAAACACAATATCACTACATAAATATCTAATGAATACAGAGTGCAGATATTACTCTATAAAATAAATATGGCTTGAAAACTGGTATTGAAAATTCAAAATGAAGATGGCTACTTTACAGAGGCCTATGGCAAATAGCAATGCCTTAAGTGCAGGAGTATCCTGTTTCCCCCAAAATAAGACATCCCCTGATAATAAGCCCAACTGGGCTTTTGAGTACATGCGCTAAAATAAACCTCCCCCCCAAAATAAGCCCTCCCGAAAATATTTAAACACAGAGCTGGAAATCAGGTAAGACAGCAAGAGAAGCCCCATCTTGTTCCATGCTCCCCCAAAATAATAAAACTTCCCCAAAAATAAGGCCAAGCACTTATTTCAGGGTTAGAAAAAATATATAAGACAAAGTCTTATTTTTGGGAAAACACGGTAGTAATTTTACTATGCAGTTATGTTTGTTTTTAATAACTTTTAATAATTTAAATAGCCTCCTACTCTTTTTAAGCTAAGAGAAAATGTGTAGTCTAAAATCAGAAGATGAAAAAAAAAAACCTTGCAAAAAAAATCTTGAATCAACTGTGTCCATAGTTTAGGTACAATAATATTATCAATCCTGACCAGTCCCTTGACTTCCAGTTTAGTTCCATAGAGTTATTTTAAAAGTGCCTGCCTTCTGACCATAGTAATAAACCTAATATTTTTCAGAGATGACTAATTGGCAACTTACCTAATTCTTCCCCCATTATTGCTGGACAGTACATAAAACACAGAACATAGAATCATGTGACTGAAATGGACCTCAGAAGTCTTCTAGTCATTTCACCAACTGGTGGTCCATGGACCACCGGTGATCCATGAGAAAATTTTGGTGGTCCACAGAAAAATTATTTGCATTTTTTATATTGAACTAAATACTATTTATCTTTTTAAAAATTCATATTAGTGGTCCACGAGATTTACAATTATGAATTTAGTGGTCCCTGAGGTCCGAAAGGTTGGTGACTCCTGTTTTAGAGCAACCCATGCTCAAGGAAGGAGACCTATACTATTTGTTTAGTTTAGTTTAGTTTAGTTTAGTTTAGTTTAGTTTACTTTACTTTACTTTACTTTACTTTACTTTACTTTACTTTAGTATAGTTTATTGTCATTGCACCTTGTACAATGAAATTAAATGCCATCTTGTGCACATCATACATAAGAAAACTATAAAAAATAAAACAAAAACACACACTCTTCACATTCTATACAATTCAGTTGAAAACCCCTGATTCTGCATTAATATTACACTATACAATAGAGTTCAATATAGTTACTGCTCTGGGATAGAAGCTGTTTTTCAGCCTATTTGTCCTTGTTTTTATTATCCTGTACCGTCTGTCAGACGGTAATAGTTCAAAAAAAAAAAAAGGGTGCCCAGGACGAGATGGATCTTTAAAAATGTTTTGAACTTTCTTAAGGCAGTGGGAGCTATAAAATTCTTCCAAAGTACGGAGAGGGCAACCAATGATCATCTGGACAATGATGTTAACCCTCCGGAGCATTGTCCTATCTGCCACTGTGCAATTGGCAAACCATACACAAGTACAGTAAGTTAAAATACTCTCTGTAGTGCAGTGGTAGAAGATCACCAGCAATTTTACATTCGGTTGTTGTTTCCTGAGAAATCACAGGTAGTATAATCTCTGCTCGGCCTTTTTGACCAGTGCTGCAATGTGAGCACCCAAAAGATAGTTGTCCAATCTCTTTTTATAAAACCTCCAGTAATGAAGAATCCACAAGCCAGATTAATTGTTCTCACCAACAGGGAATTCCACCTTAATTCTAGATTGGACTCTCTGATAAGCTTCCATCTGTTACTTCTTGTCTTGTCCTCAGTGCTTTGGAGAATAGTTCGATAGTTTTACATGATCCTGAAACTATCTCTCTGCAAATCTTAGGATTGCATTAGCTTTTTTGGAAGCTGCAATGTATTGCTGGCTCATACCTAAGTGGAGATCTACTAAGGCATCTAGATTTGTCTTTCAATTGTTAGTATTGAGCCAGTTATCACCTATTTTATATCTGTGCATTTGTTTTTTTTCTTTTTATTGTGTAGGACCTTACTTTTCTCACCACTGAATTTTATTTTGCTGGATAGGGCCCAGTATTCAAATCTGTCAAGGTCTCAATCTTGAGTCTACCATCTATTTCCCCCAATTTGGTGTCATCTGAAAATTTGATGAATTCCTCTTCTATCCCCCTCATCTAGATCATTTATGAAGATGTTGAAGACTACGGTGTTTAAGACAGAATCTTGAAGTACTACACTGCATGTTTCCCACTGTGTAGATGTAGGGTTTATTTCTATTATCTCCTCTATTTCCTTTGTTTAATGATCTTTATTCATTGTCCTTTGTTGAACATTTTCTGATTTCCCCACAATGTCATGCATTAAGTCTTTTATCTCCTGGTGGTTCTTTATTAAGATATCATAAGCACTTTGGAGAATCAACACCATATCTTTTTGAAATCCACTCATCTTTCCCTATGCAACATCTTGTCTTATTTTGATAGGTCCAAATATTGCTCAATAGCCTGTCAGTAGTCTGTCACCACCCCAAAGTTTCAATTGTCTATGACCTCAGAAATCCAGCTTAGAAACTGTTTGCTAAATCCTAACATTGCTCCTCAGGGGAATACAATAGTTATAGTTCTTTGTGTCCCACAGTTAGTCAATTAATTCCATTTTGGTAATCCAAGAAGATTTCCAAATGTCTCCTTAAATCTACTCTGTAAGCTCAGTCATAGTTCCTGGTATTTAAAAGTCACTTTCTTTAGATGTCTTTCATAATCTCACAGTTACACCTCCAATAACCATGAATTAGACAGGTATAGAGCAATAGATAGCACAGCAGCCCTCCAGGTATTATTTATTTCCACTTTTCTCCCTTTGTCTTATCAGTACTTCCCAAGGTTGTAGGAGTTTAGTGTATATTCCATTCACCAGTAGATTTTCATCTACTGATTTTCATCTACTGATTTTCTTTAAATTTCAATGCACAAAATTAACAAATATTTATTTCAGTTTTTTGCAAATAGACAATATTCAGACAAATAATTCCAGCATTTTAAAATGCCTTACGTAAATATTGCCAATAAAGTTTAAAAATCCAATCTTTCTATATTTTAAAGATTTTGTGCTCTCCCTTTAGTTCTTTTCTTTCAGATCTATAATTTTTCTCTCTGTAATTATTTACTGCTTTGACAAGCATTTCAAAGAGTCACTTTTCCAGGGTTTATTTTCTTTGGGGTTAGGTTCTAGGTAAAAAAAAGAATCACCTCACCCCATTCCAATCACTGTTCATCTATACCGCTCTAGCACATTCTTTGTTTCTTTGGCTGTCCCAACTTCATGGCAGCTGTAATGGCTGCCTCTCCTCTTCGTTGTTGGATGGGAGAAAATCCCTGGGTCCAGCTGGAGAGCCACCACTCTCTGAGACCTGCAGGGTGCCCCTCCTTTCTTCGTCACCCCTACAGGGTGACTTTAGCCTCTTAGGACCCCTCCAACGAGGAGGATTTGGTGTGAGTTCGGGGATCTCCGTTCCTTGAATCTAATCTCACTGCAATGTCATATTGGAAGTCCATAAATTATATCCATACTGTTTCTCTTATCCACTAATTTTTTCATTTTGTTGAACAAGGCAATAAGCTTTAACTGGCATGATCTTTTTTTAATATACCCATGCTGACTTCTACAGTTTTGCTTGTTTGTAGGTGCTCACAAATGCATTGCTTTTCTTTTCCAGGATATCCATCTATAGTTTCCAGATGTCCATCTATAGTTTCCTGGATCTACTCCCCCCCCCCACTTTCTTTAAATTGGAATCACATCAACTCTTTTCCAGTCCTCTGCCAGTTCTCCTGTGCTCCAGGATCTTTGAAAAATATTGTTCAGTGGTTTTGAGATCACATTTCCCAGTTGCTTCAGAACCCTGTCCTGGTGATTTGAACTTGTCTACAGTGGATCTTATGATTTTCTTGCCTATTTTGATTTATATTCCTATTCTCTCTTCTACAGTGCTGATTTTATAGGTTGGACTGTTTTTTTCCTTTTGTATGAAAATACGATAGATGCAAAGAATTAATTAAACAATTCTGCTTTCCCCTTACTATTTGTCATCTTTTTGCCACCTTTTCCCATTAATGCACCAATCAATTCCCTTACTTCTTTCTTGTTTCTTACATGTTGGAAAAAAAATAATAAAATTATTTTTGGTATCTGTTCATTCTAAGCCTTAGCTTTTCTGACTTTGTCCAGAAAAGCTTTGTGCAGATTCAGGCTATTTGCTGATATTCTGTTTTAGTCATATGTTCCTCTTTCCAAGTCAGTTCTCTTAAAGTCAAAGACAGTCATTTGGCTATGTTCAATTACTTGTGTCTGCATTATGTTAAATTCCAGTATGACAAGATCACTCTTTTCCAAACTTCAATCCCCTATATAATTTCAACTTCGTTAGTAAGAGTTAAATCTGGTAAAGCTGACCCTCTTGTTCCCTTTTCTACCTTTTGGATGACAAAGTTGTAACTAGGTTTATCAGGAACCTGTTTGATCTCCCACTTGGTACACAGTTTGTCTCCCAGTTAATATCAGGATAGTTCCCTATTACTACTGTACTGCACGCCTTAGCTAATTGATTAGCAAAATGTCCATCTAATTCCTCTACTTGGCGGGGTGGACTGTAGTATATTCCTATGGCATTATCATTCTTTTCCCCCCCTTTTATATTAATCCACATGCATTCAAAGAGCCTTTCATCTTTGGTTTTATACTTTCCTGTAGAGGTGTAGTGGTTTCTTAATATAATGCAACTCTATCTCTTCTTTTGTTAGGTCTATTTCATTTGAACTTCTAATATCCTTCCAGAAGTGCATTCCACTTATGAGTTTCATCTGACCAAGCTTCAGTAATGGCAACTACATCATACCTGCCCTCATGTACAGTACTTCACATCAATCCTGGTTGTTCCTCAAACTTTGAGCATTGGTGTTTAGGCTGCCTGAGGTCTGAGGCCTTTATGGCTACATTTCCTGTTTCATATCTGAATCCCCTTCCTTCCCAGGAACCTCATTGTTTGTTTGGTTGTTTTGGGGTTTATACTTGGGATTAGGTCCTAAAGATCCTAAAGATTGGTCACACTCTCCCTTCAGTTTTAAAGCCCTTTAGAGCTAAAGCCTTTTAAAGCCCTAAGCTAGTTGTTTTCCAAACACATTCTTCCTGGTTCTTGTGCAGGACAGCCCATCCCCTGTCAGAAACCCTTCATATAGTTAATGTAGATTACAGTCTAGGAATCTGAAGTTACACCATCTGTGCTCCTAATTTTTTGGCTTTCATGCTGGGGTGTTCATAGTCCCTTGCTATTTTCAGATTCTTTGTTGTATCACTCATCCCCACATAAAAGAGGAGAAAAGGATAATAACAGCAACAATGAAACTTACTGCTTTAATACCACTTACTGCTCCTGAGTATTTTACCTTTCAGAGCAACTTTCTGAGTCTTCCAGCTTGAAGTTGTCTCTTCCTTGCAATATAATGGAGAATAGCACAGTGCCCACTGTTTTCTATAGGAGTCCAGTCATCACCCTTCTTGGCACAAATCCTGTGGCACCTGGCAAATGTTAGCAACAAGATATCTTTCCAGCATAATGTCTGTTCATCATTACTAGACCGTGGTAATCAACTGCAAAATAGAAGTCAAAGCAGGTTTATAATTTCCAGAGGCAATGTGCTGACTTGACATTACAGTGTTGGCCATGGCATGAAAACAGAATTCCAAAAGTTTTCTGAGGCCTGGAAGTTTACTTACTCAAATAATAGCCTAGGCTGTTTGCCAATGGCATACCTCAGGGGTAAAGAAATTATAATTGCCACCACTCCAACTTACATACCCTTAAGAGTAAGGGTAGTTGGCAGTTCACCATTCTGAAAGATATCTTAATGTAACCAAACATATTCTATTCAAAGCAGCAAAAGCAGAAGAACAAACAGAACATATTTCTGCAATTGTTATTTCTCTTGTCCAGACAATATCATGAAAGTAAAGGAACATCTACAATAAAATATTGCTAATCATAAAAATAGAAAGCAGAATTAGATAAAATAAAAAAGACATATAAAAGGTTCATCATGAAAAAACCTTCAAAGAATTGATTTCTAATAGGGAAAACTCACTTATAAAGTGATTTATTACATTGATTTATTATTAGATTATGTCCACTCTTTATTCTACATTACTCAAGGTGTCATACATAGTTCTCCTTTTATTTTTCCCTCAAAAACAACTCTGGAAGTTTGGTTGGGATAAGGAACAGTGTCCGGCCAAAGTCACCTAGATAGTTTCATGCCCAAGGGAGAAGTCAAATTCGTCATCACCTACTTCAGCACCTTAACAGCCAACAATCCAATTGGCTATATTACAACTTTGACAACAAGCAATATTTATGGAAAATACTGATATATTCAGAAGCAATTGTAAGTAGTAAGTCATTTGTGCCAGAAGACTAAACAAGTTTTGTTTACAGAATTAGACTTTTACAGTATCAATGGGGAGAGGGCTGTTGCAACAATGCAACCACTCAGAACTGAGGCTGCTACTGGAATACTGAAATGAAGTGCTGAAGATTCAGAAATGTATCCAGGCAACTTAGAACTGACTTTCTGGATCTCTACGTAACTTCTGAGCTTGCAACCATATTGAACCTGCCCAAAAGAGTTGCATGATATCCAGACACAACAAATTAGCTTTCCAGAATCCCAAGATTCACATTGGCAGTATATCAGGTGGGAACTAAATTATGTTTTCTTCCGAGAAGATATCTTTGCAGAGTTGAAGATAGTATTCCACCCCAAAAAGTTCTGACAGTCTTCCAAATGGGACAATTCTCCCACCCTTGGGATAGGGTGACTGCTAAGCCTCTGTAAATTGTTTTTGGCTCTCATGGGTTTTTTTGCATATTTGTTTACGTATATTACATATTAAGTGTAAGATGCCTAGAGTCATTTGGAGTTGGGTAGCCTCCACATAAATACATCAAATAAATATTAAATACATAAAATAGTTAAGAGCCTGGAACAATCCAATCATGGAAATAAAAATCAGAAGTTCAGAGAAAGCAGGTGCACCATTAAAAAGTACATAATTTGTTTCGGGGAGACAGTGACAATCAAGGACATTCTAAGACATCTTTCTATCCCTTTGTAAGATTTGCCCATGAATATAAATGTGCTCTTTCTAGGCTTTTAAGACTTTCCAACTAGTTTTACATTGATGTATATCCTATTACTGGCTCTGGAATATAATTCAGATCTGTAATTCAAGAATCTCCCAGTTTCATCCCCTTTCCTGTCCTTCCCTTTCTCTTTTTCTATGCCATCTCAAAAAAGGCATTAGTGTCTATTTTTAAAACCTTTCCCTATTAGCAGAGTGAACATAATTGTCTCTTCTTGATCCCCAGCCTGTAATCAATTATCCCAGTAATATAAACCAATATTATTGATAGGGGAAAGTCCTATGTTATTGGCAGCCAAGGTTTAATTAGATGAGACAACAGATTCTCATCTATTCAATATTTTTCTCATAGTTTTAGTAGCTTTTGCCAGACCCTATCTGTAGTTTATTGTTTTGTGGCTTTCTTTTACAGCTTACCAAGGACAAATAGTTAGGGCAGTGGTTCCCAACCTTTTCTTGTTTGAGGCACAACCTTTTCTTGTTTGAGGCACCCTTGGAAAGCCTTTCAAAAGTTCCCGGCACCCTTATAAGGAAATAGATATTTAAAATCTCCGTAGCTCAAAAGTTCCCGGCACCCTCAAAAGATCTCACGGCACCCCTTAGTGCCGCGGCACACTGGTTGGGAACCACTGAGTTAGGGGCTCCTATTTAAAAACAGTGGCTTGTTTAATTTAGTGAGAAAAACAAGCACTGTTTGCCAATGTATTTGAGAAGAATAGAATTAGAATTAGAACAGAACAGAACAGAACAGAACAGAACAGAACAGAACAGAACAGAATAGAATAGAATAGAATAGAATAGAATAGAATAGAATAGAATTTTTTACTGGCCAAGTGAGATTGGACACACAAGGAATTTGTCTCGGTGCATACGCTCTCAGTGTACATAAAAGAAAAGATATGTTCATCAAGGTACAACACTTAATGATAGTCATAGGGTACAAATAAGCAATCAGGAAACAATCAATATCAATATAAATCGTAAGGATACAAGCAACAAAGTTACAGTCATACAATCATAAGTAGAAGGAGATGGGTGATGGGAACGATGAGAAGATTAATGGTAGTGCAGAGATAAAACATTGAGGATGAGATGTTTAAAGGTACTTAAATGGGCTGCTTTAATGCAAAGGTTTGTTTGTTATCTCATTATTGAGTCCTTTTTACCTACATATGTGAGCATAGAGCACAATGTATCTCTAAGAGAATCTTTGCTAAAGCAATTCTGTATTTTGAATAAACTGAGTAGAATAAACTGACCGGCATGTAAACATATTCTAATGTACTGTGGATAGCTGTCCAGACTGTTTCTATTATGGAAAAAAAAGGTAAAGGTTTCCTCTGTTCAGTCATGTCCAACTCTAGGGGGCAGTGCTCATCTCCGTTTACTAGCAGAGGGAGCCAGCATTGTCCAAAGATGCTTCTGTGATCATGTGGCTGGCATGACTGTACACCAAAGAACATTGTTACCTTCCCACCAAAATGGTACCTATTTATCTACTTGCATTTGCATGCTTTCCAACTGCTAGAATGGCAGGAGCTGAGGCAAGAACAAGAACTCTGTTATGTATCTTTAAATATTTGGGCGGGAAACAAGCACGTTGCTGATTGGTTGAAGCCGCCGGGTAAACTGTATATAAGAAGAGGTTTTTCCCCAGTTCTGTTGCTGGGTTCACCATATATTAAAGAGCTGTTGTCACTACCCTGGTCTCCAGCCTCGTTACTTCCCGAACTTAACACTGGCGACGAGGGTGGGATTCCGAGGCTAAGGAGCACCAGAACCGAGCTGAAGCACGGAAGAACCGAACCCAGCAAGCCCAGGGCAGAAACGCGGAGATGGCCAGTTACACTCCGCCCGCGCCGTTTGACCCAGCCAGAGAGAAATGGGGAACGTACATGACCCGTTTCGAAAGCTTCCTAGAAGCAAACGAACTGCAAGGAGTTCCAGACAACCGCAAAAGGGCATATTTTGAGCCACTGCGTCCCGAGGTCATCGACATCGCGGAAGCCCTGGCAGAGCCAACGCCGTACAATCGGTATCGTGGCAAACTCTGCAAACCCTGCTTAAAACCATTTCGCGCCAACGCCGTCCAAATACGCGGCGTTTTGAATTTGGAGAGCGCAGGCAGCTGGAGGGCGAATCCATCAGCGACTACATGGCCGCCCTGCGGAAAGCCTCCAAAGACTGTGGGTACCGAGACCTGGACGAGGCGCTGCTAGAGCAACTCATCCGTGGGGTCAGAGACATGCGTTTGCGGAGGCGGCTGCTATCAAAAAGCAACCTAACGCTGGCAAACGCTCTGGACGAAGCCAGAGCTCATGAGATGTCCACCCAAGCGGCGGAAACCCTGCAAAAGCCACTCACGCCGAAGGCAAGCACAAAACCAACCCCAGTACACCACGAAGAGATCCAGACCGAATCAGACGGTGAGGATGAGGAAGGGGTTTGTCGAACCGAGAAACGTGGCAAAGAAGACCGGGACGAATGCGGAAGTTGCGGAGGTCAACACCAGCGCCAACAATGCAAGTTCAAGGACGCTACATGTCGGCGGTGCGAGAAGAAGGGGCACCTGGCTCAAGTCTGTCGAGCTCCCCAATCTTCCTACCGAAATTCAAATCAGCCAATCAGAGCGCGGGATCGGCAAGGCGACCCGTGATTGGCTCAAACAAAAAAGGCGCGAACTCGAATCAAACGACCGTGATCATAGGCCGCGCCACAACCCGGGTGGAGAAGAAAATCTTCACCAAGCCCAAAATAGAAGGAGTGCCGTGCCGACTAGAAGTGGACACCGGGTCAGCGATCACAATCATGTCCTGGGACACTCTTGCGGAAGCTTTGCCATCAGTCGCAAAACGCCACCTGCAAACACAACGGCTACGAGTCCACGACTACCAAGGGAATCGCATCCCTGTTCGAGGGACCACCTCTGTCCGAGTCGAGTACGGACCACACAAGAAGTCCCTGCCCATCACGATCGTCGAAGGGACCCTGCCAAGTTTGTTGGGTCTGGACTGGTTCCGGGCATTGGGCATGGGAGTGACTGGCATCTACAGAAGTGACGTTAACCTTAAAGATGCACTCATGAGTGAATTCGAAGATGTGTTCAAGGACTGCCTGGGCAAGTACAAGGGGACCCCTATTTCCTTCAATCTAGACCCCCAGGTAGTCCCTATCCGGATAAAAGCAAGGAGGGTACCTTTTGCCCTTAAGCCCAAGATTGATAGGGAGATAGACAAGTTAATAAGGCAGGGGATACTGGTACCAGTCGACCATGCCAAATGGGAGACGCCAATCGTCACCCCGGTGAAACAAGATGGGTCAGTAAGAATCTGCGCTGATTACAAGGCGACGTTAAACAAAGCCTTACAAAAGAGCGCTTACCCAGTTCCCGTGGTGCAACACTTGCTGCATTCGTTGGGACAAGGGCAAGTTTTTGCTAAATTAGATTTGGCACAAGCCTATCAACAGCTACCCGTAGACGCAGCCACCGCCGAAGCCCAAACGATCGTGACACATAGGGGGGCTTTCAAGTGCACCCGGTTGCAGTTTGGGGTGAGTGTGGCACCAGGTCTATTTCAAAACTTAATGGAGCGACTTCTGCAAGGGCTCCCCGGGGTAGTTCCCTATTTTGATGATGTGTTGGTGTCGGCAGAAAATTTAGAGGAACTGGGGGAGCGTCTGAGAAAAGTTTTGGGCATTTTCCGGTCAGCCGGTCTAAAGCTTAAAGTAAACAAATGCCAAATAGGGATAGAATCCGTAGAATTCTTGGGCTACAGAATAGACAAAGAGGGAATTCACCCCACCGAGAGCAAGGTCAAGGCAATAAGAAAGGCTCCAGCGCCCAAAAACAAAACAGAGCTACAGGCTTTCCTGGGTCTAGTGAACTTTTACGCGGTCTTTTTAAAAAACAAGGCAACCGTTGCCGAGCCGCTACATAAGTTGCTGGGAAAGAAGGCTGTTTGGTCTTGGGGGGAAACCTGAAGCCAGGGCTTTCGAAGCAGTAAAAAACCTACTCTCGAGTGATAGCTTGCTAATTCAGTACCACAGCAAAATGCCATTAGTTCTAGTATGTGACGCTTCCCCTTACGGAGTGGGGGCTGTGCTCAGCCACAGGCTCCCAAATGGCACAGAAGCCCCAATAGCATTCTATTCCAGAACAATGTCCTCAACAGAGAGGAACTATAGTCAGTTGGATAAAGAAGCCCTAGCTATAGTGTCAGGGGTAAAGAAGTTTCACGAATACGTGTTTGGCAGAGACTTTGAAATTGTTACAGACCATAGACCACTGTTAGGATTATTGGCTGGCGACCGCCCAACGCCGGTGGCACTTTCACCCCGATTGACCAGATGGACTATCTTTCTGGCTGCTTACTCCTACAAGCTGCAGCATCGACCAGGAAAAGACCTGGGGCATGCGGACGCATTAAGCAGATGCCCACTGCCAGGGGCAATCGAGGACCCCACTCCGGGGGCACCTGTACTATTGATTGACTCTCTGGACTCTGGCCCAGTCACATCTAAGGAGGTGGCTAGGCGTCTTACCGGGACGTTACCTTAAGAACTGTACTGGGTTGGGTGCAAAGAGGGTGGCCCGCTGCGCCGGGCGAGCGTTTTAAGGAATTTGTGAAGAAGCGGGGGAAACTCTCGGCTCAAGGGGGGTGCCTGCTATGGGGCGATCGAGTGGTGATCCCGGAGAAATTGAGGGAAAAGGTATTGGACCTTCTCCACGAGGGTCACCCAGGGATCGTAAGGATGAAGGGGCTAGCGAGAAGCTATGTGTGGTGGCCATTGATGGACTCAGAAATTGCTGAGAGGGTAGGGAAATGCCTGGCCTGCCAGGAATCCAGGCCACTACCCCCGACGGCCCCGGTTAGGAATGGGAAACCCCAAGGGCCCTGGTCAAGAATCCACATCGATTTTGCTGGCCCCTTCCACGGCCAAACCTTCTTAGTGGTAGTCGACGCTTTCTAAATGGTTGGAAATCATTCTCATGAGATCCATGACAGCCGAGGCAGTAATCGCAGCCCTGCGGCACCTATTTGCAACCCACGGGTTGCCCGACACGCTAGTATCCGATAACGCCCGCAATTCACGGCAACCCAGTTTGAGGAATACTTGGCAGATGAGGGCATCCGACATGCCCTCTCTGCGCCTTCCACCCTGCGCCGAATGGCCTTGCAGAGCGTTCCGTCCGGAGCGCTAAAGAGGCATTGTCCAGACTCAAGCCAGGCGACTGGCAAACAAAGATAGATTTCTTTCTGGCCGTTCAGCATAGAACCCCCAGCACTGCAACAGGCAGAAGCCCAGCCGAATTACTGATGGGACGGAAGCTCCGGTGCCCACTCGACCGTTTAAATCCCCACTACACACCAGAGGGTTATAAGGGGGAACTGGAAAAAACTAGAGAAATGGGCATAGGCGACCGAGTGTGGGCCCGCAACTATGGGGACGGCCCAAGTTGGCTAGCAGGGCAAATCATAAAAGCAACCGGTCCAAAGTCATACTTGGTTGAGTTAAAAGACAACCGAGTATGGAGGCGCCACATAGATCAGATCAGAAAAAGAATAACCGAACAATCCGAGCTCAATGAAACAGACCCTGACCACACATTATTTGAACCCACAGCTGATTTAAACCCGGGAGAGGCGAAAGACTTATCTGAGTCCCCAGAGATCCAGCGACGCCATCAGGTTCCCGTAGAGAACAGCAGGGACGACTCTGCAAGTAATCCAGGGCCGGAGGGCCTAGAGAAAGAGCTGGGAGGAGCAGAAAGCCCCTCCGACCAGCTCAACCCAATCCCAAAAACTGAACTGCGCAGGTCCGAAAGAGTCAGGAGACGCCCAAGTTATTTACGTGACTACGTCGAAAAATAATATGTAAATAATATGTAGATGTTGGTAAAGTGTTTTCTGGGAGGGGAGGAGTGTTATGTATCTTTAAATATTTGGGCGGGAAACAAGCACATTGCTGATTGGTTGAAGCCGCCGGGTAAACTGTATATAAGAAGAGGTTTTTCCCCAGTTCTGTTGCTGGGTTCACCATATATTAAAGAGCTGTTGTCACTACCCTGGTCTCCAGCCTCGTTACTTCCCGAACTTAACAAACTCAGCCTGTCATGCGATGCTCAAGTCTTGAATTGCCAACTTTCAGGTCGACAGCCCAGCATCTTAACTACTAAAAAAGGAGATAGAAAATATAGGGCAATGTAGTCTTCATCTTGCCTCTTGGATATTTAATTCAACCAACTTTCTAGCATCTAAGCATTTATTAGTTATTGCCCAGGACTGAACAGGCTGCAACCCAAGGACCATATTACCCACAAACTCTTTCCTTGTATCCATAAAATCCATTTAAATCATAACTATGAAACCATTATGGGAAGATTGTCCATTGCCTTTTTTTTTTTTTTTGGAAAATAGAATAGAATAGAATAGAATAGAATAGAATAGAATAGAATAGAATAGAATAGAATAGAATAGAATAGAATTTTCATTGGCCAAGTATGATTGGACACATAAGGAATTTGTCTTGGTGCATATGCTCTCAATGTACATAAAAGAAAATATACCTTCATCAAGGTACAACACTTAAAACACTTACAACACTTAATACTTAATGATAGTAATAGGTTACAAATTTAACACTTGATACAACACTTAATGATAGTCATAGGCTACAAATAAGCAATCAGGAAACAATCAATATCAGTATAAATCAAGCAACAAAATTACAGACATAAATGGAAGGAGATGGGTGATGGAAACGATGAGAAGATTAATAATAGTGCAGATTTAGTAAATAGTTTGACAATGTTGAGGGAATTATTTGTTTAATTAGATTTAGTAAATAGTTTGACAGTGTTGAGGGAATTATTTGTTT
Organism: Ahaetulla prasina; assembly: GCF_028640845.1. Classification (NCBI taxonomy): domain Eukaryota; kingdom Metazoa; phylum Chordata; class Lepidosauria; order Squamata; family Colubridae; genus Ahaetulla; species Ahaetulla prasina. Next base: position 53,031,719 of record NC_080542.1, on the reverse strand, counting down.
AGCAGAGTGATGGTGTTCGGGGAAAAACTGTTCTTGTGTCTAGTTGTTCTGGACACAAGTATTCACCTGTCTTTTCTTGTTCACACAGAGTAATATTAACAGATCTATGTGTAACTATTCAATAAGTTTTTTCTCAATAATATCCATATTTTGAACTCAGAATAATTAAGGCAAATGCTTCCTCTTGTGCAATTTATTCTAACAGCCATACTTAATTTTATCCATACTTAATTTTATCCAATATCTTTTATACCAAGATATTTAGTATCTCCTGAATTTGGGATATCACAAACACTGTTGAGAGCATTTCCCATCCAAATATTAATTAGCAGCCAGGAACACACATCTTAGAACAGAGCATGTTAGATTCAAAAATTGATCAAGAATTTAAGTTATACAACAAGCACATATTCCACATGCTATCATCTTCCTTTCTGCTTTGCTTTGGGGAACAATTCTGCAAACAGTAAGTAATAAGAGTTTTTCTTTTCCTCTGCCCATAAAAGGCTGCCAAAGGAGGAACAAATTATTAGAAATTTGAACTTTCAAAAATATATATTTAAAAATATTTATGCTGCATATTTTATTTTGAATGGAAGAAAAAATAAAAATATTTTAAATGGTTGTAAATTTCTTGGTGCTTTCTGCAATTGGTTGTTTCCTTGCAGATGTTTCATTATTTCTTATTCATCATGATGGGTTAATGAAACATCTGCAAGCAATCAACCAAAGCACCAAGAATTCTTCAATTCATCTCTGAGCTACATATATTGTTGTACATACATTAGTTGTAAATGTTTCATCATTCTTATAATGACTTTAAAATTTTGTTACTGGGAGAAGATGATACCATTATCTCTGAAGAAACAGTCTCCTATTCTTCCCCATTGGACAGTTCTTCCCCATTGGGACAAACTGTTGGTCTTCTGTAAGAAGATGAAGGGCTGCACGGAGCAGATTATAGTAACAATTAGGACAGATGAGCTCTATGCATTGTCTGCAACCCATCCTCTTTGCCTCCATAATAGCCACTAAAATTTATGAATAGAGTAATAGCATGTAATCCTATTCCATTTTATTGAGAATGTCCAGCAAGTTCTTGAGTAGTTTTGTAGGTCCAGGAAATACAAACACAATGGAAAGGCTGAAATTCTTCCAGCTCTGGTGGAAGAATTATAGTTAGGAAACTAACCTTTGTGAGTAGGAGAAAATTGGGTAGAAAAAGCAACACCAAATGTGTGCTAGGAACAGGAGTCAGGACATAATGCTAGAGAGAGGAAGTAGAGAGTTGGCATTCCAAACAGGGAATATTATGTTCTGACCTGCAATCTAATAATGACTTTGGGGCATCGTTCTTGTGGGCATCAATGCTTTTGCTTCTACTTCATTGCACAATTCACTAACCTTCCTACCCAGGAACAATATGGAAAAAAGTCAGTGTTCTTTGCAGAGTAGTGAATCTAGGGCAGAGTTGAATCTGAAGTGGCAATGCAAGTTTGTCGAGGATCAGTCAAAAATTAATTTCCTTACAACCTATTTGACAGCTGAGCTTGACAATGACAGAGTGCAGCTGCTTTGAGGTTAATTACAAAGTAAGTCCAAAGCAGGGAGAAGAAAAATTGCTGTAAGTAGTCGTTGCTTTTGCTGCTAAAGAAAACACCAAACCTGCAATCTTGTGAGTTTTAGTTAATAATCTAACTAAAGCCCAAAAATCAGCATGTCCCACTTCCATGGAGGCATGATATATATTTGAGACATCAGTTATTCTGTTACCCTGTGCTGAACATGGGAATTATACTAGTCCCTAAAGTCATATTATGTTCCCCAAAACAATGTAATTTGGACGTACCTCTTTTTCACATTATAATTCAGACATCTCTGTCATTTGCTGACTACACTGTAAGTTAAATGTTCATGTTATTTTGATTTTTAGTAAAGAATCATTTCCAGGGAAAGCTTTCGTTAAAAATACCCTGCATCTTTGTCCGTCAAGTAATAGAGATAGCATCAAAAAGAGGTGGAATGAGGCTTTGAGCAGTAGAAGTAAAACGAGAATTCATAAGGTGGGGAAAGTCATAAATGGAAGCTGAACAGAAAAGTCTATCCAACTGAAGAAGAAATATTAATGTTGAGAATAGCAGAAGTAGACAACATGGATATTTTCAAAGGCATTTAATTAGAGAAGCACTGTTATAGACATGGCAAGGGATAAAAAAGAACCACTATGATAAAATTCCTGAATGGTTATCCACAATGGAGGCTCAAATTTACCCAAACGCATTAGACATTGGTAAAATGAAAAGATTACAAGATTTGTTAAATAATCAAGGGGAACTAAAAACAAGACAGGAATTAAAAAAACGGGTATAGACATTGATTGGTGGCCTTATATGCAAATAAAATCCAGATACAAGACAGATTTGATACAATTTGGATTCCAAAAGGAAGCATATGAATTAGGCAAAATTCTTCAAGGTACAGAAGACAAATTGATTTTAAAAATTTACAATTATTTATTAAGATACAGATTGGAAGAAGAGGTAGTCAAAGAAAACATGATAATTTGGGCAAAAAATTTCAGCTATAATATTGAATTAGATAAGTGGGAGAAATTATGGAATCAAATTATAAACTAACAATGTCTGTACCCTATAAAGAAAACATGTATAAAATGTTTTATAGGTAGTACTTGCCACCAGCTAGATTGGCAAAGATGTTCCCCAATACTTCACTACTATGTTGGAAATGTAAACAACAAAAGGGAACATATTATCATATGTGGTGATCCTGTCATAAAGCGAAACAATATTGGCAAAAAATTAAATTACAAATAGAAGAAATTATAAATCAACATATAGAAATGAGGCCAGAAGCATTTTTACTGAGAATAATTCCAGGGTCATATGAAAAAGAAATATGGTATTTAATGATCCACATAGTTACAGCAGCACGAATAGTCTACGCACAGAACTGGAAAAATAACAATATACCATCCGAAGACAATGTAATTAGAAAAAATTACATGGAATGTGCAGAAACGGATAAGCTAATGAAGGAGATACAAGAAAAAGAGGAAACAGAATATTATTTAGTATGGGAGAAATGGTATAAATGGTTGAAGGAAAAGGGCGGAAAAAGTGCAAGGAAAGATTAAATAACGGATAAACTATTCTAGGAAGAAACAGAAACTGTGGAAAGGAAATTGGGTACACGTGTATATCTTAGTATATCTGTAAATAAAATAATTAGAATAATATAATATAGTGATATATATATGATACATTAGAAATATATGTATAAAAGATACATTAGGATAAGAGAGAGAAAATGTATAAGTATAGATCACCGACGCAAAACTGTTGGAAAGAAGAAAGTGTCAATTTTTTTTTGTTTCTGTTTTTGTCTTTTTTTAAAAAAATATGCTTAATAAAAATATTTTTTTTAAAAATATTAATGTTGAGAATAGCAGAACCAACAGCAAGATGATTCAAGAGCAGAGGTACCTAAATGACTAGGAATATCATGAAGTCACAGAGCAGTGCGAATAACTGTAACTCAAGAGGTTCATTGGATGGGAATAGATGCTAGGAATTATTTCAAAAATCCAGGAGCAGATGTATTTAAAACATTGCATAGATTAGTGCTATCCATAGCCCTTTGGAAACAATAATGACTTTAATAATTGAATATGCTTACCTTGACAGCAAGTAGATGTTAAATAAAATGACTCTTTGCTGTTTCTATTTTATTCTTTGTCCAGCAGCCTAATTAACTAGCAGCTCTGGCCTTTTAAAAAATATATCTTTAAGTATTAGAAGACTGCTATCATTACTCCTTTTAACCTCCTCTTTTTTAAATAACACATATCCAGTTTTCTCTGTACTCTGTCCACTTCTTAGCAGTATTATGGTGATCCAAACTACATACAAATGTTTTTTATCTTGTTGTATAAAACAGAATAGTCATCTCCTGTAATGTTAACACTATATTTCTATTGATGCAACCTAATATTATATTGGCTTTTTTGGCAGATATCACACATGGCAAGTTCATTGTCTGTTAGAATCCAGAAAAATCACAATATTGCTGGCTAGAATTGGCACTGACTATCTTGCATCGATGCATCTGGGTTTTCTTACTTAATGCAGAACCCTCTACCTCTTACCACTGAACTGCATTCAGTGGTATGGGAATAGGGCCTGATGGTGAAGTCTATCAAGAGAATAATAATAATAACAACAGAGTTGGAAGCGACCTTGGAGGCGTTCTGGTCCAACCCCCTGCCCAGGCAGGAAACCCTACATCATCTCAGACAGATGGTTATCCAACATTTTCTTAAAAATTTCCAGTGTTGGAGCATTCACAATCTCTGCAGGCAAGTCGTTCCACTTATTAATTGTTCTAACTGTCAGGAAATTTCTAATTAGTTCTAAGTTGCTTCTTTCCTTGATCAGTTTCCACCCATTGCTTCTTGTTCTACCCTCAGGTGCTTTGGAGAACAGCCCGACTCCCTCTTCTTTGTGGCAACCCCTGAGATATTGGAACACTGCTATCATGTCTCCCCTAGTCCTTCTTTTTATTAAACTAGACATACCCAGTTCCTGCAACCGTTCTTCATATGTTTTAGCCTCCAGTCCCCTAATCATCTTTGTTGCTCTTCTCTGCATTCTATCTAGAGTCTCAGCATCTTTTTTATATCATGGCGACCAAAACTGAATGCAATATTCCAAGTGTGGCCTTACCAAGGCATTATAAAGTGGTATTAACACTTCACGTGATCTTGATTCTATCCCTCTGTTTAATGCAGCCCAGAACTGTGCTGGCTTTTTTAGCAGTTGCTGCACACTGCTGGCTCATATCTAAATGGTTGTCCACTAGGACTCCAAGATTCCTCTCACCGGTACTACTATTGAGCAAGATACCACATATACAGTACCTGTGCATTTTGGGTTTTTTTTGTCTAAATGTAGAACCTTACTTTTTTCAAAAGATTCAAAAGATCCTTTTGAATCTTGAAGCTGTCTTCTGAGATGTTAGCAATCCCTCCTAGTTTTGTGTCATCTGCTAATTTCATGGGCATCTCTTCTAATATCGCATCTAAATAACTTATAATAATGTTGAAAAGCATTGGGCATAGGAGAAAACCCTGAGGTACTCCACTAAGGATGAGTTGTTTAACCAACTCTAAATTTATCTGATAATAAGACAACCTATCCTATATTCTTCCATTTTATCAAAAAGGATACTATAGTCAACTTTATCAAAAGATGAAGTCTATCCAGACTTTATACACAAAAGTGTATCTAGAGTTCTTATTGAACTTTCTTTTTTTTAATATCCAGGTTTCTGATATCACCTTGTTTCTTTCTAAGTATGTTACTTGCAAACTCTACAGTTTGCTAATATTTTCTAGAATTTTTTTCCATTACTGTTATAAAGCTTATTAAGCTATAGTTTCCTTTATTTATTTATTTATTTATTTTTATTTTCATCAAGCATGTATTTAATGACAGATACAAGTGTAAACATAATTATAAATACATGAAAAGGTTATGAATAAAAGAAAAGATTAGGACAGGGACGATAGGCAAGCTGATGCGCTTATGCACGCACCTTACTCCCCACTTTTCAAAGATGGGGATAACATTAACTCTTCTCCCATCCTCTAGCAGTGTCCCTTATACTTCAGGAATTTTCAAAAATCACAATCAGTGGTTCAGAAATTATATCCCTCAGTTCCTTCAGCATCCTGGATATAATCCATTGGACTTCATTCAAAGCAATTATCTCCTTATTTCTTCATATATTTTGATTTGCATTTCTCTTCTGCATTTCATGGTGGAGCTTCTGACAGGTTGGACAGTTGTTTTGGATAAATGAAAAAATAGGAATTAAACTTTTCAGCTTTCTCCTTATTATTCATCATCTTTCTCTCAAACCTGCAGGCTGATCGTCCCTCCCTCCCTCCCTCCCTCCCTTCTTCTCTTCTCCCTTCTTCTCTTCTCCCTTCTTCTCTTCTCTTCTCTTCTCTTCTCTACTCTTCTCTTCTTCCACACGTACTGAAATAATACTGTTTTGTTATGTTTGCCATTCATTGCAAGTATCATCTGTTGTTCATAATAACACAATAGTTTGAAAGTATTCCAAAGAATTTTGAAGCATAAATGCCATGTTGGGGCTATTTGATGAAAATAAGGTAAATCTGTTACACTGCTTGTAGTAGTCTTCTTTTTTTTCATCTGAAGTTCAAGAGAAAGTAGATCTTGCTGCAGCTGATCATGTTCCTTTAGTGAGTAATCTCAGTGACGTACAATATTCGTTTGCAAGTGGCTGGATATTACAATTGTATTTAAACAGTTTGGTACATCTTAGGTATGTGTCTGAAAAACAAAAGAAATAAATACTTTTTATCCAATCCATGGGGAATGGATTGCAAACACGTGATCTGTGGGGTTGGCAATATTTCATATGTGTGCAATTACCTACATGGCTGTTTCTGAGACCTGTTTGTTTTATATTTGACTATTCCATGCCAGTCACATTAACTTGGCCAGTTTTCCAAGAGGTGTTCATCCCAACACATCACTTATTGCATATTATACATATACAATTATCAGGAAAAAAAGAAATTAGACAGAAGAAAAGGACTAAATACCTGGTTCACTCAGATCCACATTTTACAATAGGTCTCCTGATTTGTAACCCACATGTTTTGAAAATATTTGCTTTCTGTGCTATACAAGAAGGAATTAGGGCCATGCAGGAAACTCATGCTGGATTTGTGTTCCTGCGATATTTTTATAAAGCTGTGAACCTGCTATTTCACCTCCATTTAGAGAGAGCTTTGTGGTACTAATTAAATAAGTGATTCATGACTACCCTCCTCTGTAAATACAGAATTCAGCTGTTTTCTTGGGAAAGTTCTAGAAAGCTGTTTTGCATGTTCAGGTTTTGAAATATGTGCCCATGAATGCATTAGTTTGCAATAATTTTGTGATAAACAACTGTATTTATTGTGGCAGTAAAAGAACACAGATATTTTACCTCTAGCCATGTTGCCCCCTAATTCATAATTGTGTTTGGCCATCATCTTGCATTTTTCATAACTGAATCTATTTTGCTCTCTGTATCTACTAAAATCAGAAAAAGAAAAGTCACTATTATTTTGATATCCTGGGAAATCAAAGTAGCTGATCCATTCTGATAATTCACTAAGAATGCACTGCACAAAAACATGCTATCGTTTCTGTTAAAAATGTATGATCTCATGACTGGATAGAACAGGCAATTGTATATCACAATGCAATTGTCCAGGCAAAAAATTGGCTAGTTTGTACTGATGTAATGTCAGTAATCATGCAATGAAATGAAAATCTGAGCAAGGTAATCTGCCAGCATTCTTCTAGCAAGACCGCATGCTCAACATTGAGTAGAGTGTTATTGATATCCTTCTGGTAACCATGCATGGACTGAGGCAACTCACATATGAGCTTCAGGAAATACTCGCAGAATACATGATATTATCACAAAGCTTTTCATAGCAAAATCCCTTATAACACAAGTAGTAGAACCCAGGAGCTGTGACCCTAAATTCCCAGGGTTAGGGAATCTTTCTAGACTGGAGCACATTTAAAATGGTGAGGACATGTGATAGATATACACACAAAATAAGAATTTGCAGACGACCTGTCCATTCTCAATGTATCTGACATGGGAGGCATAAAATATCCATTTACCAGAATGAAATTGTGTCCTACTATACTCACGTATAAATTAAGGTATTCTCTAATAATCTAGGAAGATGTACAGATATTAATGCAGAAGACATTATCACAAATACATCTGCAACTAGAGGGTAATATCTACTATGCATGCTTTTTATTTAATTTAAAAAAATTAGATGGGGCAGCAATCCTTGTAGGATTGATGCTCCTAGGAATCCTGGATTTTGAAGTCTGAAAATACTTATATCATTTCTTTGCACATAAAGATTATTGATAAAAAATACTTGGACCACAATATGCAAACAGAAGACAGGACAGGCATATAAGCTACTTATCTCTTTAGGGAAGAGTCTAGATCAGAGTTTCTCAACCTTGGTGACTTGAAGTTGTATGCCTGGCTGAGAAATTCTAGGAGTTGACGTTCACACACATCTTCAAGTTGCCAAGGTTGAAAAACATGGATCTAGATTAAAAATATGTAGGCATAGGAGGAAAATGTTTCCACTGAAAGATGAGGCAAAATCTCTCTATACAGAAGAAGGAGACATTTAAAGAGAAGGTCACCATTTGGGAACCTAACAGCATATCTCGTTTGTGTGTGTGTATTTTCAAGTCATTACTGACTCCTGGCAACTGCCTCAACAAGTCCCTCCAGTTTTCTTGTCAAGATTTCAAAACTGTCTTGCCACTGGTTTTTTCCTAAGTCTGAGAGAGAATAACTGGTCCTAAGTAACCCAGCTGGCTTTGTAGTGATAGTGGGACTGGAACTCACAGTCTCTTGGTTTCTGGCCTAGTGCCATAACCACTACATAGAATGTCCTCGCTGTATCTCTAACTACAGCACTGAATATATTTTGAGAACAGCAGATATTCAGATCTCCATAAGAAATGAAGCAATAAAGTGCAAATAAAGTACATTTGTGTTTAGCTAGTGATAGCCATGTGACAGAGAAAATGGGATGAATAGGCTGATCTACAAAACCTTATTCAATTATGGCTGAGCAGTTACATCATTATCATCTATCACCTACAATACCAGACATGAAATGTTCAGCTTATGGGCGCATTGTTATTGGTTTTTTGCTTTTAATAGATTTGTGTTTTTCTCTAAATTGCATAGCTATTTCTTTTTCAATGTGATATTGTTGATATGTGCTTCTCTGATTAACTGCTGCCTGGAAATCAATTTATAGATATAGCATAATGCAAAAATCATAGGAAAGCCAAGAACAAATGGGGTGTTCACAGGTTGGAATTAAAAAAGTAATGAAGATAATGGCCCCACACATAAGATTGAACTTTTTACATGTGCCCAATATTTAATAACCCCACTGCTCCTGATGACAAATTCTTGTATGCCAAAGACCTAATCCACACAACTGTAAATTACTCATTATATATCAGCTTTTCCCAACTTGAATCTTCCAGCTATGTTGGATTCCAACTTTAATCATTCCCAGCCAGCATGACCGGTACCGGTAACTAAGCTTAGCATCTGGAAGGTGCTAGGCTAGAAATTATGAAAGCTGATAAAAGCTAGAACCACAGAATTGCAAAGTTGGTAGGAAGACTTGGCCCATTTTGAGAATTTGGCGAATTTCAAATTAGGAGTGCAATTTGGTATGCTGATGGCCAGATGCTTTTCACTGTCATTGGGACCTTCTGGGGGCACTGTTAAAAAAAACTGCTATAAACTAGGCTTGCAAGAAGAACTTGGAGATAATATCTGGTAATAAACAGGGCCCCAAAAAAGCAGGAATGTAAAGGAATGAAGAGAAAAAAAAGATTTCCAAGTAGATTTAAGAGAAAGATTAAGAGTTCCCTTTTTAATTTGCATATTCTCATGTCCAGCTTTTAGAAACAGCCATATCTCCCTGAGTAGTTTAATACTGGTGATACAGATAAATACATTGAAACAATGCTGATCCCACTGAAGGGGAGGAGGAGGGTGAAAGCTTTATGATAATGTTATTTTATGTTATTAAAAGCTAAGTGCTTGTCTTTTTTTCAAGGTCAAATGGGAATGGATAGGGTGGATAGGAACTCAAGACTCCTAGTTATCACTATGAACCAGAAGCAAAGCCACTTGACTGAGGAGATGGGCCAATTTTATTCTAAGGCTACACTACAGTTTAAATTAAGTTCATTGGTGGAGAAAAAGTATGTTAAGTCATTGAATGAGTCATGTCCCCAGCTTCTATTTTTGATTGAGACGTATATAATCAATTACGAAAACCAAATAAAATAAGTGTAGTAATGCCAATATATAGTCAATGTATTCTATTTCAATTGCCATGAACAGCAACAGTTTAATTATACCACACTAATTATACGACACTCTGCAAGCTAAAATGGCATGACAACATTGAAATTAATAAAGGCAATGTTTTGAAGTAGTAAACTGAACAAACGTGATTTAGAATATAAATATTAAAGAGTAAAAAATAACCATAATCCCGGAATGACTCAATTATTGATCTTATTTTATAACAATAAGTACTGTCATTCATTTACTGTATTCCTCATTTACATATGATGAATAAAATAATTTTGCTTTTGAATTCATGTTGACATATGATCATGGGTTTTTCAGATTGAGTAGGTTTTACAAAAAATACCCACAAATTCTTTTGGTTGTAGCATATAAAATTGGCACAATTTTTGAAGTTCTATAGCTCATAACTCATGAAATAACATCTAGAAAAAAGAAAGACTATTTATTGTGGTTGTCTAAATTAAATAGATTTAAAGCATTAATGAAGACATTATTCCTTCTTTCAATATTCCACACAGATCCCAAATGCAGATCTGTAACAAAAAATAATGAAAAGACATTACATCATTTTTACAAACAATGCAGGAATTTCACCCACTCATGATATTGCTATGACTATATCACAGCTATTATTAATGCTTCATTATCAATCAATTTTCTTTGGAAGTAATATTCTGACTGTTGTTCAAACACTGTCAATTAAACTTACTTTACAGATTTATTTTACAGCAAATACCAACAATTTTTTAAAAACTGCTATATGCCTACAAAATCATGCCATTTGACATTCAGAATATATTCACTCTCCTCCCTTTAGTCATCTCAGACTTGTTCAAGGAAAATTATATGCTTTGCCTTGCAATTCATCCAGCTGCCTTCCTGAGTTCCCAATCTCCTGTAATATGATACTAGTACATACGATGCACTGGGAAGAGCTGAGGTAGGAAAGAGCTAGATCAGAAGATGCTTAAGAAGAAACAACTAGAAACAACTGGAAAAATCTAGCTGGTACTGAAAATAAGTTTTAATCTCCTGATCTGTTGGGTGAGGGTGGGTTTCTGTGGGGGGCTGATAGTAGTAAAGATGTATTAGAGCTATCTTGTATTTACTGTAGTTGCTGGAAAGCAATAGGGATTCAAAATCCAGTTAGACTTTTTTTGAAGAGCTGCTTTTTCTTTTTATTCTTTTTTTTTTTTGCATCATCAAATAACTACATGAACACATAAGGAAACACATTATTAGAAAGAAAAATATCATTTGCCATAGTAAATTTAATTTATCATTATGTTTTGTTTGTTTGCTCTTTGGGGGCATATTCATATTCATAGTTGGGATACAGCTATCAGCATAAAAACATGTGATTGCTTTTACACTTCTCTCTAGCAGAATAGGAGCCATACAAAATAGTATTTAATCATTGCCCAATCCTGAGTTTCCGCTAAATCTGGAGTTACAAAAATCCCTGACTTCTGTCCTACACAAAGATAATAAATTTTTTGGCTTCCTCCTTTCTCCACTTGTTCCTTTCAATTAAAAGAAATGGTTGCTGTGATAGGGAATTCTCAGCCAGCAAGATATTAGGCATCTGTTGTATAACTGGAGACATAATAATGTTTCTAGCAGATGAATATCTATGGCAGGAGTTGGCAAATTACACCTGGTATAAATTGACTGAATTTCAGCAAGACTATTTTGATTTTTTTCTCCTTTAGAGTTTTGGGGCAGTTTGACCCTAATCCTGCTGTTATTCCTAGACTCCTTTCTCTCCACAGTGCCCTCTAAAACAGTCCTGCCATTCTGGTGAAGTCATAATATTTCTGGATGGCCAACTGTGGTGCTTTTGAGGGTTGGAAGGCTAAATTATGACTCTGAGCCTTCAAACATGGCCTGTTCCCATGTTTGAAGGGCAGCTTCAAAAGAGGAGCCTGGAGGTAGAGTGAAACAAGCCTAATGAGAAAATGGCTTATCTATAAACTTTGCAGAATTCCGACATATCATATTGAAATATCAACCTTTAGTGAGATAAAATGTTAATATAGTGTTTCCCCAAAAATAAGACCCTGTCTTATTTTTTTTCGAACCCTGAAATAAGCACTTGGTCTTATTGCCATGCACTCAAAAGCCTGATTGGGCTTATTATCAGGGGATGTCTTATTTTGGGGGAAACAAGATATAGTAAACTGAGAATTAAGTAAGTTTTCAGTTTCTTTATCAAGGAAAAGGAAATAGAAGCATGAACATATCAATTTATTATATGGAAGTGGATCATTGCTATGGTAAACTGATAAGAGCAGTGACTTCAAAATTCCATTAAATTAGCCATTGAGGATAGATGTTATAAGAAAGAAAGAAGGAGCGACATTGTATTTTGAATTATCCATTACTGCACACATTGTTACTCGAAAGAACATAATAACTATTGGCCATCTATACCTACATTTTATACTGATAAATTTATGATACATTTTGGGAAATAAAGAGAAAGACAATTCTCAACTGAGATTTGCTAATGAATGTCTTGGCAGCAGAGGCCAATACACAATGGCATAAAACAATCCTCACCAGTTTGTTTTGTGATAAATTGATATTTTAGGACAGGGGTGTCCAAACTTGGTCCCTTTAAGACTTGTGGACTTCAACTCCCAGAGTTCCTCAGCCAGCTTTGCTGGCTGAGGGACTCTGGGAGTTGAAGTCCACAAGTCTTAAAGGGACCAAGTTTGGACACCCCTGTTTTAGGAGTTGCTACATTCACAATGGCTGCCATTTTATGAAGTTCCTGACCACCATTTATTTCAGTGCACGTAAATTGCTCTTAAAATATCAAATGTACTGAGTGGCCTGATTCAGAACAGTCTATAGCTGATCTAGAGAGACCTGGGAGTCACCATCTGTTTTTATTGTTGTCCAGCTCACTAGCACTCAGCTGAATGGCAAGGAACCAACAGCTTTTTCCTTATTACTGATAATAACAGAGAAGCAATTATCTATATCAGGTTCATTGGCTTTAATCATTTTCTCAATCTGAAAATGTGCATATGTATATGAGAGAAAAATAGTCAGCCCCAAATCACATCATTTGGAAGACATGATATTCAGTTCATACTCAGCAATAATTCTCTTTGAAGCCATATATAGTTATTATTAATCAGAGAATTTCAAAAAGAAAATAATCTAGAAATAACAAAAAAAAATTGACTTGTGAAACAGACTTTATATTAAACAGATACAGTTAAGCTTGACTGTCACAAAATTATTTTCATGGATGAAGATGTTGGCCAGATTTTCCATTCCAAAACTTGGATGAATGGTATAGTTGATTTTTCTTTTTTTAACATCAGTTCATATTTTTGAATGGCACAAAACCTACAGTCTTCATTTATGACTTCAGAATTCCTATTCTGTCTGCATTTTGTTTTGTCAGTGGCCGGTTATAGTTGAACACATTATTAGGCAAAGGGACCAAGGGATCCTATAGCTGTGTTCCCACAACACGCTTAACCTGGTTACTCAACAAATCTAATTTGTAAGTTGCATAAACTATAAACTAATCATATGACTACAAAAAGACAAAAAAGATGCCAAGCTTTTTGTGGACTTAGCATATTGTATATGTACATATTGTTGTTTAAGTTATTCCATGTGATTAAAGTTGTTGCATATATCCCTAGCATTTTATGTGACAGGTTCTTGGCAGAGGTGGGTTTCACTTACCTTTACCACCAGTTTGCCCCACACAGGCTGTCCACACATGCATCCGGCCTTCCATACATGTGCTTTGCTCACACATATGCCTTTTGCGCCCGACCTCAAAAACGTTCCTAAATAGCACGACTTGCACACGGGGTGAGTGGACAGGCCCACCCATGATCGCCGCTACCGGTTCACTTGAACCAATGCGAACTGGCTGAATATCACCTCTGGTTCTTGGTGTTCTCCAATCTTGGTTCTTTTCTTGCAGATATTTCATTATCCAAACTAGATAACATCATCAGTAGCACCAGGGTCACCCCCATCTCATCCCCGAGCTACACATATTCTTCTCTATCAGTATTTTAATGATAGAGAGCTGTGGTGGGTTGCTACTGGTGCTCCCCAGTTTTACTGGTGGTAAAACCAGTTAGAACCCACCACTGAACCCACGTTTTTCCCCGAAGGCCATCAGTCTGCTAAACAAATAATTCCATCAACACTGTCAAACTATTTACTGAATCTGCACTGCTATTAATCTTCTCATAGTTCCCATCACCAATCTCTTTCCATTTATGACTGTATGACTATAACTTGTTACTGGCAATCCTTATGATTTATATTGATATATTGACCATCAATTGTGTTGTAAATGTTGTACCTTGATGAACGTATCTTTTCTTTTATGTACACTGAGAGCATATGCATCAAGACAAATTCCTTGTGTGTCCAATCACACTTGGCCAATAAAAATTCTATTCTATTCTATTCTATTCTGAGTTGATCATCAGAAATACCAGTTCGGACAAACCGATAGCTTTTTTTTATTCTGGCGAACTGGTAGCTTTTATTATTACTGGTTTGCCCAAACCGGTGCAAACCGATAGCATTTTACCCCTGGTGTAAACCTAAATTGAACTCGTTGGTGATAATGGTGTCCATATTTGAGAAGGGGAAGATAAAAGAGATTAGATTCATGTCACAACCATTGCAGCTTTGCATTGTAAGACCCACTCCCTTTTTTGAAAAATTATACTAACACAAAAAACAGTGGAATTTGAGGTGTGATGTTGCTATGTCTCTTTTTTTATTCTAATAGCAACTTTTGGGATGCTACTAAATTTCTCACTGGACATAGAAAGGATTGCAGTGAAATTAGATTCCACAAAGGAAGGGAAGAAAGAATTGTTGTTGTTATTTATTTTTTATTATTTGCTAAATTTATTTGCTAACTATTTTACCATGGGATTATTCTAGGCGGTTTACAGCTGTAAGCAATAAAAGGAAGAAATAAAAAAATGTAAATAAAACAAACGTAAAATAATAAAACAATGAAACAATGAAAAAGAAAACAAGAATACATCTATATAATAATGAAAAGAAGAATGGGAGGAGAGTAGTGAATAAGGTGGGTGGAGGGATGGTCTGCCATCAATCCAGAGCTACCTCCAGCATGGAGTTCCTTCATTTGGTCCCCAGCTCAATTGGCAGAACCAGCCTTAGGTTCTCGTGAAAGGAAGTTGGATGTTTTTGGGGTTGGGTGCTATGGCAGAGAAGGCTATCCTCCTGGATCCCGATAGTGGAAGTTCTCTGACCAATGGAATCCAAAGTAAGCCCTTTCTGCCAGTATGAGTAAGATGAGATGGTTTATCAGGAAGCCTGGATGGTTCATTAGGTAAGCCTGGAACTTTGCCATTAAATAATAACCAACACCTTGAACTGCACTTGTAAGCCAACCAGTAACAGTGCAATTCATGGAGCAGCGGTGTAATATGGGCCATCCTAGGGGCCCCAAAGACTGTTCTTGCTGCAGCACAGATGAAGCTTCCAGATGGATTTCAAGGGTAGAGCACATTGTACTCTGTATGCATTGTACACTGCATGTAGAGCACTTTTTTTAAAATTTGAATTTATATCCCGCCCTTCTCCGAAGACTCAGGGCGGCTTACATTGTGTTAAGCAATAGTCTTCATCCATTTGTACATTATATACAAAGTCAGCTTTTATTGCCCCCAACAATCTGGATGGAAGGCTGAGTCAACCTTGGGCCTGGTGGGACTTGAACTTGCAGTAATTGCAAGCAGTTGTGTTAATAACAGACTGCTTAGTTGCAGGAGTGCAGATGAGAGATGACTAGGGTTGGAATAATTGAGCACACTGAGTCACTTTATAAGGGAAAAGGATGGCATAAATGTTTAATAAATAAATAAGTCATGATATAGAAAAAGTCATAGCTGGTGCATAAAATACAGTTCTGCAAAAGCTCTCCTAGTCACAACTCCACCTAGTCTTTGAGCAGGAGTTGGGATTCCAGGAGAAACCTCAAACTGCAAACTGGGTATGAACAGAGTAGTGCAACCCTGTCCAGAGCTAAGGATGATAAAAACTTGGATCCTGAGGCTCCATGCACCCAAAGTCACTCAGTCTTGCCACAGTTCAGTCTAAGTCCTTTATCCCCCATGCCTACAGTCTCCAGGCATCATGAGGGGACAGAGATAGCATCACTTGTGTCACCAGATTAGAAAGGTAGAGCTGAGTATCATAAGTATATTGATATCTTGACACATGGTGATAGAAAAGCTCACCCAAAGGCTTCAGGTAGATGTTAAACAGGAGAGGAGAGAGTACCAAGCTCCAGGGGATATCTCAAGTGAGCAGTTGGGGACTGGATCTCTCACTCTATCAACAACGATTGGGACAGACCTTGAGAAAAAACTGAAACGTATGCCTCCTAGCCCCGACTTGTGTAGCCAATCTAAAGGGTTATTATGATCCATGGTATCAAAGACTGCTGAGAGGACAAGGAGAACAAGAATAGTTGCATTACCCCCATCCTGCTCCAGCCAGAGATTGGCCATGAGTGCAGCCAAGGTTGTCTCTCTCATATAGCCAGGCCTGAATCCTGACTGAAAGGGGTCAAAAAATCTGTTTTATCCAGGATGCCCCGGAACCACCAAACTACTTTTTCCACCACCTTTCTCGAAAGGGGAAGACAGGAGACTAAATGAACGTTGTCCAGGCAATGGAGTGATGGTTTTTAAGCAGAAGATAAATCAGAGCCTCTTTAAAATGTCCCAGGAATGTCCCCTCTCACAGTGAAGAATTTATCACTACATGAATCCAACTGCTGGTCATTGTCTTGGAGGCTTTCACCAGCCAGGAGGGAAAAAGGTCTAATTGACTGGTGATTGCATCAACAATGCAGAGGACCCTGTTCACTTCTTTAGATCCAATAGAGTCAAGCTGTTTACAAATTACTGGGCAAGATCTCTCCGTAAGCATTTATATAGGCTTGTACCATGCAAGGGTCCAGGGAATGAATCCAGGTGATTTTATCTGATAGGTGGCCAACTAATTCTGCATGGCCCTGAAGATGATTAGGTGAGCCTCCCCTGGCCTGGGACAAATTGAGTGATCCACAAAATGGTCAACGGGCAACACACTGCAGATGCAATATGAGCAGAGAGGCAGTGTTATTTTGCTGCTTTTATTAAGTAGGCCTTAATAGAAGCTCCAAGATGTGTCCAGTCAGAGTCATCCTTTGTTTTCCATCCTTATTAACCCATTTCAGAACTCTCATTACCTCCATGAACCATGGGGAACTATGGGAATGAAGGTTCATGAGATATCACATAGGCATGATTGTATCCAAAGTCTCAGTGGCCTTTTGGTTCCATGCCATTACTAAAGCTGTGGCAGAACTATGCAGCGAATCCTTTGGGATATCCCCTAGTTCTGTGATGGTGAACCTATGGCAAGCATGCCAGAGGTGGCACACAGCGCCCTCTCTGTGGGCACACGAGCCATCGCCCCAGCTCAGCTCCACCACACATGTGTGCATGCCTCCAGTCAGCCAGCTGGTCTTCAGATCTCTGTCGTGCATGCACAATGGGCGGGTTGCATGCGGGTGGGGGACATGCATGCATGGGGGGGCGCATCTAGGGGCTGTGCATGCATCGCATTTTGGGGGTTCGTGCATGCCTTGGGCACTCGGTCCAGAAAAGGTTAGCCATCACTACCCTAGTTCCTCTGGAAGCCATTTAAGTCTATCAGTTCCAAGGACAGACCACTCTAATGGGTCCAATCTCCCTATGGAGGCAAATGTTAAAGGAGAGTTTCAGGGATATTCCAAATACTGTGGAGAATTAAAACCTGATCATCAGTGGAATCAAAATATTATGCTAGAAGCAATTTTTTGAAGAATGAAATGGTTAGGCTGAAATAGCGATTATATGCTTCAGTATTATGGAAAAGCACATTAAAGGATTATTGTTCAAGGATTTGGGCATATTTTACTATTGAAGTTACTGGGTATCATTTGAACTATATTGCTTAGAGTGTCAAGAAAAGGAAGAACTTATTTATAAATAAAAGAAGAAAAAAATGTCAGCAACATTGGAAGAAGGGGGTGATATTTGCAGTTTTATATCCCTTATACTTTGAGTTTCTTTGAGTCATCACTTTTACAGAATTATTAGCAAAAAGGAGACGGGGATTGCTAAAGTCTGGTGATTTTATGCATGTGAGGATGAGCATTGCTTCTTTGTAATAGGGAATATTGTGCTGTTATTTTTGTTTGTGCATCTGTGAATGTGTGAGTGTGTGTGTGTGTATGTAATCATCATTTTAATCCTTGTTCTATTTACTTGTGAAATAGTATTTACGTAATAAGCCTTAGCGTAGAAAACACATACATCTACTGATTGATAACGGTCTGGCAATCATGATAAAACAGAGTTATAGAAAATGGGATTGGCTATTCTATTTCCCCTGCTTTGTGCCTTATTTTATGGAAGAGAATTTATTTTTTTAAAAAAAATATCGCTATATGATCTCTGGAATTTGGCAAAGACCCATTGCACACCTATCCCATTTACTTGCCAAACATTGTCTGTTATGTGAAATTCGAGTATTACAAAGGCTCTTTATCACTTGGCTAGTTGACTATCATAACAAATTTACAAAGCTATTAAAAAAAATGAAGTGATGGTGTGAGGTAGCACCTTGGCTCTGTGTGTTTTATATGCTAGACGTTAAAGATGATGGATTGGGTAGGCAGCGAATTGTGACTCTGCGAACATCAAACATTATGTACACACAATTAAAAAGTTGGAACATACAATCTCCCCAGTAGGAATGTGAATGTTTGTATATACTGTATGTACACTTGTTTATTTAGAGTATAACAGCCTGTTATGGGTCAACTAAACAGATATAAATATTTTCATTCTAAAATATTCTTGAGGTCACAAAGACTCATTTTATATAGGGAAATTAGAGAACTGAAATATAGGATGGTGAAATAGTTCATTTCCAGTCTGTGAAACTTTCATACATTTTAACATAATTTTTATAGCGATTTGAATATTATTAAAATTTTCAACATTTATATAACATTTTAATAAACATTTAGGACATATTGCATTTTTAATAAATGCACAGATAAACAGATTCTCATTTCAGGTAGTCCTTGAGTTACAACCATAATGGATCCTGCCAATCAGGGTCATAACTGGTGTCAGTCATAAATTGGCGATCAATGCAATGCTATAATCCTTTTTGCAGTGGTCCTTAAGCAAATGCCATGGTCATAAAGCAATTGCCATGGTCAGTAAAGCAAACCCATCATTCACTATGGGCCAGTTTTACCAAAAAATGCTAGTTTTTGGCAAAACCACAAAACCGCCCTGAGTCCTTCGGGAAAAGGGCGGTATACAAATATAATAAATAAATAAATAAATAAATAAAATGCGGTCATGTGACCATGGGACACTACAAGCAACTGTAAAAGCAGCCCAATTGTCAAATACCTGAAATGCCTTCCAGTGAGGATGGGGCGACTATTATAAATTTGAATGTGGATCATAAGTACACCCCATGTATGTCCATCATAGCTTAGAATGCTTGGTAAGTGACTAGCTGATACCTTTATATGCATGTTCTCCTTTCTGGCAGGAATGACAATTTATAATACACATCTCATATAGCCCCAAACTCTATATTTAAGCCCCCAGAACACACAGGAAACCAATATAGGTAGTCCTCAACTTACAACAGTTCATTTAGTGACCGTTCAAAGTTACAATGGCATTGAAAAAGTTATTTATGACAATTTTTCATACTTACCACCATTGCAGCATCACTGTTGCTATTATTATTATTTTATTGTTTTATATCACAAATTCCATTTCTATATTAAACAGTGTGTTGCATCATTTCTGTGATCACGTGATCAGAATTTGAACGCTTGGCAACTGGCATGTATTTATGATGGTTGCAGTGTCCCATGTCACCTTTTGCGATCTTCTGACAAGCAAAGTCAATAGGGAAGCCAGATTCACTTAACGACCATGTTACCAACTTAACAACTGCAGCGAATCACTTAACAACTATGGCTGGAAAGTTTGTAAAACGGGGTAAAATTCACTTAATAACTGTCTTGCTTAGGAACATAAAATTTGGGCTCATTTGATGTCACAAATGAAAGCAATTCTCATAGTAAATCAAGGACTGTATTGAAATCTGTGAGGAAATTTCCCAAACATTCCTTTATAAATTCCTTCCAATTTATAGTAGAAAATAAATAAAGTAAGGAAATAGCCATATAGCCATATCTTTACCATATAGCAATTGTCCATTTCTATTTTAAGACTGTAATATTCAAATTTCTATCTCCAGGAATTTTCTTAACTGAGATAATTGATAAGATATACATATATATTCAATTCTAATGTTTTGAAGAGGAATCTGTGCAAACTTAGTTCAAGTACAACATTTCCTAGGCCTTTTCGTCAAAGCCTATTGCCAGGATAATAGCAGTCAAATGTCCAACGTAGTTCTATGTTTGCTCAGAAGTCAGTTTAAAAGTCTAGGATTCTACAAGTAAACATGAGGGGTGTTGTGTCTCGTCCGATCTCACCACAGCCGGGGTCTTCTTATCTGCTTCCGAACACAGAGGAATGTCCTAGTATGCCTCCCGGCCCCAGCCCTGGCTCCATGCCCAGACAGGCTGAAGAGGAGGAAATACCTCCAGCCCCCAGCTCTGGCTCCATGCCCAGGCAAACGGAGCAACTAGACCCCACCACCTCCTCCACAGCATGTGAGCCTGAGGGAGGTCAATTACCAACAGCTGCAGACTGGAGTGACCCTCGCGTCAGAAGACTTGATAGGCGGAGGCAACAGAAGGAAGGGAGGGGCAGGCCTGGATAAATGCTGAGTCATGGAGCTACACCCCATGGCCTATATAAAGGATCTGCTTTCTGGCATTCTCTGAGTCAGGCAAAGTCTAAACATATCTTGCTGAAGTCACTTTCTGGTCTCCTGCCTGCCCTGAGGACTTTGCTAGGACTTTGGCAGAGCTGCAGAAGCACGCCTGATTCGGATTTCCCTGACCCGGCCGTCAGCGGAGGAGTGGGACACGACAAGGGGCAAGTTATTTCTTCAGCATAATTTCATGGATATCCAAAGGATGCTAAGTCTTAGAATTCTACTTTTGACCCATATCTCATTTTTTGCAATTTCAAAGTTTCTTCCCTATTGTGCTTGGCCACACTAATCCAGCTGGTTCTCATTTAAAGATCAAACAAGTCACATGAATGCTTCTACCAGTGTAATGCAGGGATGAAATTGAGCAGGTTCTGACAGGTTTTGGAGAACCGGTAGCAGAAATTTTGAGCAGTTCGGAGAACCAGCAAATGCCACCTCTGGCTGGCCCCAGAGTGGGCTGGGACTGGAGATTTTGCAATATCCTTCCCCCAGGAGTGGGAAGAGAATGGAGATTTTGCAGTATCCTTCCTCTGCCACACCCACCAACCCACGCCCACAGAACTGGTAGTAACAAAATTTGTACACTGGTACAGTGTAATTTATAAAGGATGTGGCAAGAAAAGGGTGGAAATGATTTGAAATCTTTAAAAAAATATTAGCCTCAATTGCTTGTAATGACAGAAAAGGAGCCTAACAAGGAGCATACCTGGAGGACAGTGGTGGGATTCAAGTAATTTAACAACCGGTTCTCTGCCCTAATGATTTCTTCCAACAACCAGTTTGCCAAACTGCTCAGAAAGTTAACAACCGGTTCTCCCGAAGTGGTGCGAACTGGCTGAATCCCACCACTGCTGGAGGAGGAGATAAATGAGAAAGTGATTCAGAATCCATACATTAACTATATCTTAAATGAGCATCCCCTGAAAGCTTTCTATTTCATATAACTCTTGAAGTTAGCAGTAACTAACTATCATACATCAACTGGCTAACCTATGGGAAAAACAATAAATCAATATAAATCCAGGAATGTAAAAAAAAATTAGGATGTATTTTAGCTCCCCAATAGTTCTGAAATTGTCATTTTGAGAAAAAATTAATCATAAAGAGTTATTTCATTATGAAACAATAGAGGCAACATTCATCACTGGATTTCATATAATTTCTCATGGATTAAATAGATATCAACTATTCTATCTGAACCAATTCATTATGTTAACCAGCTCAAGCACACAAGAATATCTCTATCACTCCTAATTACTAGTAGGTTAATAATCTCCATAAAGAAATTATTCTGTCTCTAACTTTTTTGCATGTCCCCTGCCCTTAGAATATATGTTTATATGGGAATGTGTATAAAACTTCCTTCTCAGATTAGAACAGGAATGACTGGATAAGTGAGTATAATAAAAGTTTTCAAAATCTTGGGTGAACAATTTTATCAGTTATTTTATCAGAGTTTGTTGCAAAAATCTAAACCAGAAAGTACACACAGGCAGACTGATACAGCAGGATTCATTAACTTCTTTATATAATCCATAACCCGTATTTGAAGCATTCCTGGCTAGGTTGAGAATTAGACATTGTTTGATTGCCCCGTTTCATCTGTCTAGTAATGGATTGGCAGAGCGAGCGGTGAGATTCCCCCAAAGAAGCATTAAAGAAACTGGGCCCAGGAAATTGGCAGGAAAGGATTGATGAGTATTTGTTAGTGCAGCACACCACACCATGCCCGACCACTAACAAAAGTCCGGCAGAGTTCCTTATGGGCTGGAGACTAAGAGAACCATGTTAGACCAGCTGCACCCCCAGTATGCCCCTAGCAAACCGTTAGATTCAAACAGCACGCACAAGCCATTCCAATTGAATAACATAGTTTACACCAGAAACTATGGGGGACAACCACTCTGGATACCTGGAAAAATAGTAGACATAACAGGACCCTGTTCGTGTAGGGTAGAGATAGGTCAGGGCCGGATATGGAGGCGCCATAGGGATCAATTTAGGAGGACGTGGCTTGTTGCAACACAACAATAAGGGTACAACAACAAGTAGGAGGGGGTGCTAATAAAACCGAACATTGAGGCAGTGAGCACAGCAGACCCAGCTGAAGGCCGAGAGGCAGAGATACGAGAAACTGAGCACTTACCTTAACTGAGCAAAGAGTGTCCCGAAAGTTCTGATAGTCCAGTAGATGAGAGGCCCAGCGATAATCCAGAACAGGGCGAGGAAGCACCACAGAAAGAGTTGTTGCAGGCTCCAGGACCCAGACATTCTGGGCAAGTCTGGCGTCGACCAGCGTACCTTCAAGACTACGCATGCACAAGCATAGTTGGAAGGGGTGTAGTGTTCTGAGTTCTCCCCGGGGTTCATTCCCCTAGTGGAGAACAAGAAAAGTGTTCTCTGTTCTGATTGGCTAATCCGTTTGACAGCGAGTATAAAAGAGCTGTCAAATGAGCAAGGCTTTGAGTTCGAAGTTATGACTGTTGTGGTATTTTGAAATAGCTAATAAAGACCTAGTTACGTGTTCATGGGAGTCTCACTTCCGTGTTGCCTGTCGGCCGAATCCAATACACATTACACTTCACCAATGGCTTGGTCATTATGTCTGCCAAATTGTCTCTGAAGAACAGTGAATCAAGCTAATCAATTTACATTTGATGGCTTTCCTGACATTACAATATTTAATGTCAACATGCTTGCTTCTATTCTTTACTCTGTCACCTGTTGCCAATCTAATGCAGGCAGCATTATCCTCATACACCACTACAGCTTCATTTACCTTTATATTTAAATCCTGTAACAGCTGTACATACCAGGTTACCTCAGAACAGACAAAGCAATAAATTCTGCCTCCACAGTAGAAATTGCTACAGTTGTTTGCTTCCTGGACTTCCAACCAATTAAAGCCCCTCCAAACAATGCCACAATCCCAGAATGGACTTTCTGGTTTTTACATCATTTGCATAATCACTATCAACATAGCATTTTAATTCTTCAGAGACCTGTATTTGAAGACCCAAATTCACAGGTCCCTTCAAATATCTGAGAACCCTTTTTAAATCCATCCAATGTAATTGTGTTGGTGCAGCAGTAACACAACTCAAATGCTTACTGCACAAGCTATGTCTGGTCTGGACCACTGTGACAGTATAACAGGCTCTCTATTGCTGACTGATATATCTCTTGATCACAGGCTTCACTTTTGTCCTCACCCAAACTGTTATGAAAACCTGTACTCATAAGTGTTGGAGCAGTATTACAATCTTTCATGTTATACCTCTCCAACAACTGTTCAATTTGTCTTTTTTGACTGAGAACATAACCACCTTTTTCAGTCTTTGTATCTTTACACTGAGATAATTTTTATTTCTTCCAAATTCTCTAACTTATTAGCAATTTATTTTACCTATGATGCATCCTTCACGATGAAACAAAGATCATCCACAAATGCTAATAGTTGGTAATCCCTACTTTGTAACTTTCCAGTGTATATGCAACCATTAGCCTTGCAACTCTTGAACTCAAGACCTTTCAATGCCTTAGCTAGACAGATATTCCAATTCCTGGCTGACTGCTTCAGCCCATAAATGTCCTTGTTCAATATATACACCATGTTAGGCCTTTTACTTTCATACCCTGGTGCTTGAACCATGTAAATTTCCTTCTCCAGTTCTGCATTGAGAAATGCAGTGGTCACATCAAAATGCCAAATTTTATGGCCATGTGCCGCTGCCAACGCTAGTGCCAGCCTTATGCTTTCATTCTTTACAGTTGGCATGAATACCTCATCATAGTGCACATTTTTCACCTGTGAAAATCCTTGTGCTACTAACCTTGCTTTATATTGTACCTCATTGTTGGGTATTCTTTCTTCTTGTACACCCATTTGCATCCTATGGCTTTGCTACCCTGTGGCAAAGTCATAGATGTGAACACTTCCATGGATTTCATTTCCTTGTCCATGGCTTCTTTCCATTTTATTTGTTCAATTTTGGGTAATGCCATACTTCCTTAAAGTTTCTTGGCTCATACCATACATTACACACTTTAACTTTACTAGCAGAATACCTGTCAGGTGGAATCCCCTTGTTCCATTGCTCTGACCTGCATGGCATTGACTGCTCCTGTGTGTTAATCTTCTCTTGCTTCATGTCTTTTTCAGCTTCTCCTCCCTGAATGCTGACACTGTTACTAAGTGAGTTACCATCACTGAGTTACCATCACTAAGTGGATCATTCCAAAAATTTGCATCAATTCTGTTCCAATTTTGCCCTGCAAAGCTAGCAGACCTGGAAATCACTATTCTTTTGCTCCCATCACTAAAACAATAGCTTTTTGAACCTGGCTCATAGCCCGTAAACCTGAGCTTTCTAACCTTTAGTTGTCCTTTTCTTCTAATTGCTTTTGGAATATGCACCCACGCATTGCTTACAAAACCCCTTAAATGTGCCAGAGATGGTTTTCTCCCATAGACCACTGCATATGGAGTATCATTAATGGATTAACTCCACAGCTTATTGATTCAATAATTAGCAGTCAACATGGCTTTACCCCAATATGACCTGCTCAGACCAGAATCCTCCAGCAGTGAGTCCTTCATGGTTTGTAAGATTCCATTCCATCTCTCAACTACACCATTCTCAGCTGCTGTATATGGATTTGTGCATCTGTGTTTTATAACTAACTGTCCCAACCACTATTGAAAACTTGCTGACATGAATTCTGAACTTCTATCAGTCTGTAGCTGACATATCTGCTGTTGATACCTTCTTTCTATGAAGCTCACCCATTGCTTACATTTCTGTAGCACCTCTGTTTTACTTTTTAGTAAATAGCAGAACCCAAACCTGCTGCAATCATCTACTATGACCAGCGCATATTTTGCTTCTCCCAAACTGGCTTGCATTGGTCCAACCAAATCTGCATGTACCAGCTCTAGAGCTCTTGTTGTCTGCCTTTGCTATTTTTGTTCACTGGCAATGCCTTGGACTTTGATGTCTTACATACTGCACAGTCCAAGTATGCCTTACATCCCTTTAAATTTAATCCTTCTGCAAACTGTTGCATTTGTTGCAAAACTTTGAAGCTGGCATAGCCAAGCTTCCTGTGCAAGAGATGAACACATGAATCATGTTGTGCTTTATTTCCAAATGTTTGAGCACATTGAACCTTTTGTTCCTGCAACATATAAAGATTATCCTTTTTTATGTCTTGTGCACATACATTCCAGTGGTGGGTTGCTACCGGTTCACACCAGATCAGGCGAACTAGTAGCAGTAGCAGCAGTGGGCTCCACCCACCCACCTGGATGCTTCTGTGCATGTGCAGAAGCATCATGCACGCAAGTTCCCATGAATGAACCAGTAGCAACGGGTTTTGAAACCCGCGCCTGATACACCTCCTATTCATGAGACACCTCCTATTTACAGATGTGACCTCAAATCCTTGTTTGTCTAAACTAGAGACACTCAGCAAATTATGCTTCATTTCAAGCACACATAATATATCATTAAATCTCTTTTCCAAATATGGAATTTGCACACTGCCTCTTCCAATGACTTTAGCCTTCTGGCCATTTGCCAAGGCTACTGTATCTCCAGCAGCTGAATCAATTCTGAAAAACAATTTAGAATTATTTACAATTGTCCCACTGTCTATCAACCATTTGTCTCTGCTATTGCAATAGCTAACTTTTGCAACAGCAACCTGTCCATCTTGCAATTGTCTTCCTTGCAAACAGCTTTTTCTTTTCAAATAGTCCTTCTTTAAATGTGTTTTTTCACCACAAAGGGAACACCGCTGTTGTTGCTGGGCTTTCTGCTTAGAAAGTCTTTGCTGGGCTGTAATCTGATCTCTTCTGCTGCTACATTTCTCTTTGGAGACATCCAGTCTGTGGAAATTTCCATTGCTCTCACTCTGCTCCTTGGGCTCCCACCTCAGGAATTCCTCCTTGTGGCTTTTTCTATGTGGCATTTCTGCTCACAGCAATCTAACAAGCCTTTAGAGCCTCCAATATATGAAGATAAATGTACAATACCAATATAGATTCTTCTTCAATGTAGTAGCAGTTACAAGCAAAACATAAGGCAGGAGAAAACACTATAGATGCAAGTCCAGACAGGTTTCAGTTTCGTTTCTCAGGACAGCACAAAGCTGAGCCAAGCCAAGTCTCCAAACTGTTTCAGCTCCCATTGGCTGATTTAGTTGCTATACTTATTCATTGGCTGACCTTGTTACCATGTCTCTGCCAGTTCATGAATTATCTGACATATTTTCTGAAAATAGTGCCTCTTTGAATGCCAGCAATATCTACTATTCTTGTGTCTTTGAGGATGCCTAAATTTCTATTGTAAGTTTTAACTAAAATAACAAATAAATTATTTAGAAAACTTCTGATCTGATACTTTACAATCCTTTAATAGCTTCTTTTAATTGAATCCCATACTTTTATTCTATTGAGTTACATTATCCCATTCTCTGTTCCCTCTCATTTCTCTGTCTCTGTCTCTGTCTCTGTCTTTGTCTCTGTCTCTGTCTCTTTCTCATACACACACACATACATACAGCAAAAACATGTAATTGACGTCACTATAGGTTTTGAAATTCTGAGACACTGACCATCTGCTCCTGATTATAAGAATCTGAGCCCTTGCAAACTGTGTGGAATGAAGCAATCTCATCTACTGTTGCACAAGTGATGGATGAGATAAGAAACTCTGCCAAGGAAAGTATGGAATCAGCACTACCTAGTAGCAGATGATACTCTAATCCTTGTTTTTGAGCAACTGCTTTAGATCAACTGAAATAAAAAATATTTGCTTATACAATCAAAGCGTAAACATCATTGACAGAAATCAGGCTGATCTAGGAGGGCACATTTATAATAAAAGGAACATTTTCTCTTTATCTTTTTTCACTATATTCTAGGAAATAGTCATTTCATACATTAACATTACTTAGAGACATGTGTAATATTTTTTGAATGTCTATATTGTTTTGAATTACATTTGAATTATACATCTTCTACAAGTAAGTTTTGGTATCTCTCTTATGTCTTATCCCCCTTGTTGGAAGAGGGGGGAGGAGTGGGGAGGAGGAGGGAGATGGAGAGGGAGAGGAAGGGGGAGGGGGAGGAGAAGGAGAAGGAGAAAGATAAAAAGAAGATCTCATAAGAGAAAAAACAAGTGTATTACAATTTATGGGAAAAATTAATTTACTGTGGAAAGCAGACACTGGAAGACAGAACCCCTCTCTATTACTTAAATCATGAACTCATCTATTGACTAAATGGGATGCCATTTCTGTATTCCTATATATCAATAAAGTCTACATATATTTAAGGGATTGAGTCTTTGTGAATTCCTGTATGAACAGAATCCCATGAAAATATGTTTATCAATATGTTCATAACTTGTGGGAAATCAAATTAAAAATCCATGTTTAAGTATTTATATACAATTTTGTGCCCTTTTACATTGTGGATTACTATGGATACAAAGGAGATAGAATGGACTTACAAATTTCATTGCTTTTGTAAATTGGAAAAGTAACATGGATCAGAAAAAAACAGAACTGTTTATCTGAATATGGGGTATTTTGAGGGCAATGGTGAACTATTTGGAGGAAACAACACTTTCCAATGACTGGTCATTATGTGGATCATGAAGCAATTTTATCTCATCTTATAAGGCTGTCCTGTATACAAATAGAATTCTAGCTTCCTAAGAGATTTGGCTTTAGAACTAATATGGCTGTACTTGTCAGTTCTTTCATTATACAGCTATAAAAATTTAGAGAACATCTATTACTTTATTTGCAGTTGCAACCAAGAAGTCATTTGAACAGTGGAAGGGAGTAGAGAATACTTTTTTTATCTTTAAGACTATGCCCAATCTTAGCCAGAATAAACTGATTTCAGTCAAGATGATTTGCTTCTGATATGGTAAAGGCTGAAATATAGATTATGTTAATTTATAACTTAATAACTTAAAACTTATTTTTTTCTCATGGCAGCATCACGCATTCATTGTTTAGTGGATGTGGTCCCTATAAAGAATGAAGAAGGAATTGTCATCATGTTTATTTTGAACTTTGAGGACCTGGCAGTTCTCATTGCCAAAAGTGCCCGACAGAGTCTACACCAGCGTCTTACCCAAGGATGGCATACAGGTGAGAGGTCCATAAGAGGCCAGTATCAGAGGTGGGTTTCAGCAGGTTCTGACCAGTTCTGGAGAATTGGTAGCAGAAATTTTGAGTAGTTCAGAGAACCGGTAAATACCACTTCTGACTGGCCCCGCCCCCATCTATTCTCTGCCTCCCGAGTCCCAGCTGATCAGAAGGAAATGGGGATTTTGCAGTATCCTTCCCCTGGAGTGGGGTGGGAATAGAGATTTTACAGTATCCTTTCCCTGCCACGCCCACCAAGCCACACCCACCAAGCCATGCCATGCCTACCAAGCCATGTCCACAGAACCGGTAGTAAAAAATGTTGAAATCCACCACTGGCCAGTACCCTTTATCCTCAAACAAGCATATGTGGGACTTAGAGACCAGTGGGAAGCTAAAATCTAGAACTCGTAAGGCATGTGGTTTATAGCATGGGAAAGAGTTCTATTTTTATCAAGTCCACTGCATTTTAAGAAAGTGTAATTATATCAATAGTTGTGGAAGAATGTTCTGTCAGGAAATGCTGTTCCATATTCCATACTTAGAGACAATAAGAAGGAAGCATGTAGCCATGTAGAGACATCTAGTATAACAATCTTTTTTTTTAAAAAAAGAAGAAGCTAAAGAAGACAAGACAAATATGCAGAGAAAGAAAAAGAAAATAAGACTATTATATAATGGACAATGTTCTTAATACGAAAATAGTTTTAAATTGGCTTTGTGTGACTTCTACAGATGTACAGCACTTTGGATCTGAAGTAGAGAACGTGCTTCAGAGAGGTTATGGAACATACTCTATTCCTGCCAGCATTTTCTTAAGAAACGGCATCTTTCTTTGGGTTCATATGGTAGCTGCACAGACCCAGGAAATTATGTCCAAAGTATGGACAAATAGCTCATGACACCTTTTACATGCCTTCTCTTCTTCAGATATGAAATATTGCTGATTATGATATTGCTAAACTCATACTACTTATCTTGAAAATATATCCTACAAAAACATACAATATTTACTTCATAGAATATATATGCCTCTCTCACATACCCAGAGTATCTGGCAAAAAGGAACTTGCAGTGGATAGATGTTTTTTTACAAATTATTTTTATTTTATGCAATAATTAAAATTAAACAACTCCCAAAAAAATTCACAGAAGCAAACAAAAAAATGAACAAGGAAAATATTAAAAAGTTCATTAAAAAACACATATTACCCTCCCTAGTTAAATGCTAATAAATATATTATAACAATATTAGTTTTCCATTGCTTACAAAATAGGCCCCCCCATTTTTTTCCCCAAACCTCTAATTCTGTTTACAAA
The DNA here is from genome assembly GCF_028640845.1 of Ahaetulla prasina. NCBI lineage: Eukaryota > Metazoa > Chordata > Lepidosauria > Squamata > Colubridae > Ahaetulla > Ahaetulla prasina. The sequence goes on along the minus strand of NC_080542.1, from coordinate 53,001,281 downwards.
TTATTAACCTATCATCTATCTACCATTTTAATGGCCAAATAGTTAACAGGTAGAATAACAGATGAACAAAAATAACACATAACACAAAACCCTCTGTTAACAAACTGTTATTATATTCAACTCATAGAAAATTTACCCATAGCTTCTTATCTATTCCAAATCATCCCAACAGCTAACTTTGATTCATCCTGAATCAAATATCCTTAATACCATCTGTTATCAATTGTTGTCTGGTTAAATAAAACAGATTCTCCAAAGTCGATCTATCTTCCCCAAGGAATCCAACTGAAATTGTTTTTGAGTTAAGTATGATGAATCCATTCCCCAATCTTCATCAATCGTCTTAGAGAAAACCAATTCGATTTACAATTCAGCTATTGTAAAAAAGTGCAAGACCTGAACTTTGGGAAGGCATGCATAATCCCTTCAGTCAGTTCTAAATCTATAACACTTGTATCTCTTTCCCGTCTGAATCTACACTTTCAATCAAATTTCTTTTGTGAATCTAATTTAAATCCAGTTACTTGGATTTGTACGTTTTTTGGTATCATTATTATTTTGTCAGAGTGTTTTTAAAAGTTTTAACTTGGGTTTGCATATTACCAAATGTGGTTTTGGTTTTTTTTCATTTTACTATGAGCCACTTTCTCTTGTCTGTAATCTGATGCATTGTTGCTTTGATGTAATTTGGCAATGGAGAGATAATAAAACTCCTCAGAAACAGGGAGAATATTCCTCAGAATACAGAGGCAAGGAGAATATTTTTAGATATTTCAAATTTAGTTCAGGATAAAAAAGTTTCTTGAAAAAATACTCACATTTTTTTCAAGTTAAATTTGAAAATTCCTGTAAAGTCCCATATAGATGTAAATCAGATCCAAACATTTCCACTATTTGCCATGTTTTCCTTATGGCAAACAAAGTCATTCAAAAAAGTCAAAGGAAAGGAACAAAAAGGAAATAAATAAAATCCAGTAGGGTGTTAAAATAAATCTGCATTCAATCAGCTAGTCAACTTTTAGAGATAAGAAGCAAAGAAAAACAAAAGCTTTAAAAGGTTTAGTTAATACCCAGGCATACTTATGAAAATGATTTGCAAAAAGAATAAAGATGGATGACGTGGTTTTCCACCGTTCCCACTAAGAATTGTAATCTTCAAGACCCTTTGCCCCAGGTGGGTATATGATTGTCCAAAATCCATCTTGGGTTATTTCCAAGTGCTCCCATTCAAATCCAAAGGACCCACTGCCAAAGAGCTTTGGTAGCAAAATTAGCAAATCATCAGCAGGAGAAAAATCAGTAGCCATCTTGGGGAGGAGTAATCCAGTGGATAAATGATTCTTGGAAAAACAATTAAAGCTATAAGAGTGGTACCTCTTGTTGATTCCACATACTCTATGAAGTTGGAGTTGGAAATTCAAGAGTATGTAAAGATGCAAAGGGACTGTAGAGAGGAAACTGCAATTACATTATAGAATTTTTCATAGCATCTCCAGTGCCATCTTTCCAAGCATGGATATATCTCTCACTTCTGTTATAAAATTACAATAGGTCTGAGCTCACCATTAATTAACAAGTTATTTATGTACAAGTTTTTCAATCGGTGAAGATCAAGTCTCCTTTAAGATACAGTTACCAGATGTTTAGAAAAAAGAAGATATGTCCTCCTCTATGTCCTCATGTCCTCTATCCAGAAGGCATAGCTTTAAAATCAAATATTGTCTCACTTTTTGAGGATTTGTTTTTTATTATTTTTATTTTGGATTATTCTCATATAAGTCATTGAAACTTTCATGTATTGTGATCTTGTAAATTGTTTGCTTGTTTCTTTTCCTGATCTGTTGACAGATTTGGCAGCTGATGATTCACATTATTTAATTTATTTCATGATTCCAGCAATTGGCTTCAATCCACCCCTTTCAAATAATTTATGACCACGATGGTCTGTAGATCACATGACTCACCAATTTTTTTTTAATTCAAAACATTTTACAAAAACAATTTTTCCCCCTTTCCCCCCAACCCCCCTCCCTTCACTAATCCCTGCCCCCCCCCTGACTTCCCGGATGAAGCACAAGCTATAGTTAAAAATAAAACAAACATATGCTAAGAAAATTTTCCCCCAAAACTATTATACCAGTTTTCCCTCTCTAGCTCTGACTTCCTCCTAACATAACCAAAATCCTTCAGGAAAAAAATAATAATTTACAATTAACAGTAACAAAATATATAAATCAATAGAACAAATTAATCCTAAAGTATTTAAAACCAACTAAAGCATAAAAATCCAATCCAATTCAAAGAATATCTCCCTTATAGCTTCTATAACCATATAATTTTCCCCCCCCCAGGTCTTTCTTACATAAACTCTTTCAAAAATATTCTATTCAAAATACAATACAACACATTATAAAATTTCAATACCGAGAATTACAGTAGCTATTCAAATTTAGTCCTTCCTCGTCAAAATCCAGTATAAATCCAAATACCTAGTCTTTTATGATAGATGATAGATATAAAACATATAATCAACCCATTTCTTCCAGATCTTCCTCACATATTGTCTTTCAGGGACAGTAATATTTTTGTCTGTTAATAATTCAAAACAACCTCGTTTCAAGGATAATACTTTTGTCTCTTGCCATTTTTTTTGATGCATTAATCTCTGTCTTTCCTTCATTACTCCTTTTGAAAAGTCAGTCACAATATTGCCTAATAGTTCCTTATGTCCAAAAATCCACAAATTACTACCATATATTCCATCAGTCCAAGGAGAGAATTCTTGAAAAGCATTAAGCCTGTAAATTTTTTTGGTTCGGGAGACAGCCTCCTGTAACACAAATTCTGACATTTCATCCAAACTATTTAAAGGAAACTTCTTTACATCAACTTGTCTATTCACGATCATATCTTCATATTTATCCACTTTTGTTTGTATCTCCTCCATTGCATTTAAGTCCTGATCACACTGGTTAATTTCCTCCAAGCCTTGATCCAAAAAGTCCCCATTTTTTATCAGTTCGTATTTTTGAATAATTAAATACATTCTTTCTGTGTAATCCTGTATAAAGTCACGAATCCATTCTTCTGAAAGAACCTTCATGGCAAAGTTCTTGCTGAAAATCCCTTTATGAAATACTTAAACAACGTAATATAATCCAACAATCCACAATCCAACACAATAAGATGAAGTCTCCATTCAGTTTCGATTTCACAGCAAGGCTATCGGTCTATTTGCAGTTAGTCAAACACCATTTTAAAAGAAGGGGAAAAAAATTTTTTTCTCTCTTTAAAAAAAGGAGGAAGTCAGGAAATCAACAATACTTGCAAACCAGTAATTTTTCACTCATGCTTCTTCCGTCTGCTTATAGAAATCCACAAAAAGAAATCAATTGTTAGCAGAACTTGGACACCTTCCTCTTTTCCTGCTTTTGCAGGAGACGCGCTGGATACTGGAGATAGGAGGAATTCAATGGGATTCGACCTTTCGGGACTTTGCATAACAAAAACAAAGCCCCTAGGGGAATCTACCACTCTCCCCCCTGCTCTTTCCCCCCGCTCTCTCAACCAGAGAGGGAAAATTAAGTCGGGAACAGCTGTTAGTAGCTGTTTACACCGGCTTTTACCATATCCAGTGCGGAGTGCCATAAATTAGCACCCAGCGAGAAAGGTGGCACTGTTATTTTCACTCATCAAATTTTTCATAATGAAATTTGAAACACACATCGTTGACAGTTCTATATCACTAACACATATTGTGAAAATAAAGATTTGTTGGAAAAATATTGCAACAGAAAAACCAATCTTTTTGATGCTGGAAAAAGTAATTTCATACATTTATTTATTTATTATTATATTTGTATACCGCCCTTCTCCCGAAGGACTCAGGGCGGTTCACAGCCAATAAAAAACACAATACATAGAATACAAATTAAAAACTATATAAAAAACTGATTCAATAACGGCCTAAAAATTTAGATACAATTTAAAACCCCATTTAAAACCCCCAATTAAAACCCATAAATTTAAAAAACTAACCCAGTCCTGCGCAGATGAATAAATGCGTTTTAAGCTCGCGACGAAAGGTTCGGAGGTCCGGAAGTTGACGGAGTCGGGGAGTTCGTTCAGAGGGCGGAGCCCCACAGAGAAGGCCCTTCCCCTGGGCGTCGCCAGACGACACTGTCGCGCCGACGGCACCCTGAGGAGTCCCTCTCTGTGAGAGTGCACGGGTCGGTGGGAGGTATTCGGTAGCAGTAGGCGGTCCCGTAAATAGCCCGGCCCTATGCCATGGAGCGCTTTGAAGACGTTCACCAGAACCTTGAAGCGCACCCGGAAGGCCACAGGTAGCCAGTGCAGTCTGTCTAGGATAGGTGTCACGCGGGAGCCACGAGGGGCTCCCTCTATCACCCGCGCAGCTGCGTTCTGGACTAACTGAAGCCTCCGGATGCCCCTCAAGGGGAGCCCCATGTAGAGAGCATTGCAGTAATCCAGACGAGACGTCACGAGCGCGTGAGTGA